>NC_142601.1:18333669-19049231 GCF_041222555.1 Hakea prostrata
TGGAAAGATTAGTTGATCTTTCAAACTTGAAAGAGTTGAGGGAACTGCACATTGGAAATTGTGAGGACTCAAAACCCGAACTGGAGAATTATTGGGAGAACCTGATCCAGATTCTAGGCCTTGATAGATTGGTGTCCTTGCAAAGATTGGGAATAACAGATTGTGTGTTGATTTGAAGATTACAGATCTGTCAAATTTAAACAATTTGTCTCGTCTACACATTATGCGCTACAAGAACCTAATGGAGATCAATGGTATCAACAGGTTGGAAATCTTAGAGGAATTGAATATTAGGGGCTGCGAATCCTTGGAAAGATTGCATGATCTCTCAAATTTGAGAAACTTTAAAACTTTCACAATTCGAGGCTGTAAGAATTTGACCTAGATTCCTGGCGTTGGCATGTGGGAAATCTTAGAGGAATTGAATATTCGTGGCTGGGAATATTTGGAAAGATTGCCTCATCTGTCCAACTTGAGGAACTTGAAAGTTTTCAAGATTCAAGGAATCAAGAATCTTACCCAGATTCCGGGTGTTAGCATGTTGGAAATTAATCTTAGAAGAATAGAATATTAGCGGGTGCGAGTCCTTGGAAAGATTGCCTAATCTCTCAAACTTGAGAAACTTGAAGTTTCTAACTACTCAAGGCTTGCGAGAATCTGACCCAGATTTCTGGTGTTGCCAGGTTGGGACTCTTAGTGAGGCTTCATGTTAGTGGTTCCGAGCGGTTGGAAAGATTACCTGAACTGCCAACGAACCTGATGAATCTAGAGATCGAAGGCTTGAAGAATCTAACCGAGGTTTAGGGTGTTAGCACATTGAAAGGCTTAGAGTATTTGTGTGTAAGTGGGTGCGAGTCTTTAGAAAAATTACCTGACCTGTCAGACTTGAAAAGGTTGGCATCCCTAAAAGCTAAGGACTGCAAACAGCTAACTGAGATTCAAGCTGGAAACAATCAATTGAAATATTTGTGGTGCTTAGATGTTAGGGGGTGCACATCCTTGGAAAAAGTACTGGATCTTACAAAGTCCGCCTTGAGTACCCTAAATGGTATGTCCTGCTGGGAGCTAACCGATGCTGGTCTAATACAACTCTTGGCTGATGGTGGTTGCACAAAATTACAGCCAGCTCTAACAGACCTGCCAAAACACAGAGTGGCATTTCTTTGTGAATGAAAAAATATTCAAGGTATGCACGCCTCTCTCTTCATCTGAATCATTTCTTTTCTTCTTATTACTACTATTATTATTTATTTTGAATTTAAAGATGAGTCTGGTTTCCCTGGATTTGACCTTCTTGTCGTGTGAAAATTTAATGAAGAGGTAACTTGCAGGCATTTAAATTCTTCTTTATTGGAAAAATAAAACAAGCTTTGTATCAGTTGATCTTGCCAATTTATAATTTATACTCAAGGATCTGTTTTTGTGTATTAACTCATGGATTTCTTTTTCAAATTCTATAGCCCGTCATTGTCTGCATGATATGTCTTTTCTTTTTTGGGGGGGCCTTTTCTGTTTTCTGTTAAGGCTCCATTAGCTTATAAAATTACGAGATTTATTTTCTTTCACTTCCACTCCAATTTCTTATCATTATTAAATCCTTATTTCATAAACAAAGAAAAACTGATATTATTTAGTTTCTTTAATCCAGATCACTAAAAGGTTTTGACTTGGAAAACAGTCAAGGAGAAAACGATTGGTGCGAAGCTGCAGGCTCATAAGATCACCTTTCTTTTTCGTGTTGGTCAACTAGCACAGCTCCATGCAGATTACTCGAAGGTATAGCTTGCAAATCAATCAAAAGTAATGTGAAAAGTATGGATTTAGTTTCATAGACCTTACTGGATTCATTTCTCAATTCAAATTCAATCAGTAAATACCTTCCATTTGTGCACAGATTCCTCAATAGTATCCATAGTAAGTCTTGTGGTGAGATGTCTCTTTACTCTACTCCTCAATACATGGCTTTTGTTGCATTATCATGGAAATGTTGTCCTGAAAATTAGATAATGCTGCAAAGAAGGAAAATGTAGAAGAAAAAAATTGTAAACTTGTTAAGCAATATCACCTATATAGCAGCGGAATTGAGACAAGAAAGAAAGAAAGAAGGAAAAGATGCAAGACACCAATGTTTTACTTGGTTTGGTCAAATGACCTACGTCCAAGGATGAGTTGAGAACTCATCAAACCATGCAATAATCCAATAGCTAGAGAAGGAGGTTACAGCACTATGAGATCTACCCAACAAGAACCCCAAGCATGAACTAAACAAGAAGAAGATAAACTAATCAGAACATATGCACCTGATTACACAGCAGTAGCCATATCTTCCCTTCAAGGTAATCGAGTACACCAACAGCAAGGAGACACTCACACCTTTAGAAGTAAGCAAGCAAGCCTCTTAACATCCATGCTTCACCAGCTCTTGAACCAGCAGCAACAAGCACCGAAAACCTCAAACCCTAAGAGCTTCTATCGCAAACAAGAGGAAAACCGAGAGCAGAGAACAGAGAGGAAGAGAGAACAGAATGAATCATGTAACTCTAAACCCCCAAAAGGATAAACCGTATACACGAAGCTGAAAAGACAAAACAGCCCTCAAAACTTATACATAAGACACCTAGTCCTATTCTAAGCCAAAAGACATATATGCCCTTCGTTACATACAACATTCTCCACCTTGACTCTGCTATTTTGACATTGCATGTACCTGAGAATCAACATTAACCCATCAAATAAATATAAAAAGAAATGTAAAGCAAACTATAGAGATAATAATTTTAACAAGTTTAAAGCAAACTTAAACTTATCAACAGGTACTACTTTAGTCATAATATCTGCAGGGTTAATAGAAGTATCTATTTTACATATATCAATTAAACCCTTAGTAATTATATCTCTAATGAAATGCAACTTTACATCAACATGCTTTGTTCTTTCATGAAACACACTGTTCCTAGTAAGACACAAAGCACTCTTGGAATCACAATAAATAAGAGAATGCAAGTCATGAAAACCAAGCTCCCCTAGAAGCCCCTTAAGCCACATGCATTCCTTAACAGCCTCAGACAAGGAAATATACTCAGTCTTAGTGGTTGAAAGTGCCATCACATGTTGGAGTGTAAACTTTTAACTCACTAGATTCCCACCAATAGTAAACAAGTACCCAATTATGGATCTTCTTTTATCCAAATTAGAGGCAAAATCAGAGTCACAATATCCAACAATGCCTAAGTTATTAATATAAGAATTATCATGAACAATCTTATAAGATGCAGAATTTTTCAGATATCTCAACAACCACATAACTGTATCCCAATGTGAATCACATGGCCTACTCATGTATCTACAAACAAGACCAACAGAGTATGCTATATCAGGTCTACAACAAACCATAGAATACATGAGACTACCAACATATTCTTGATATGGTCTATCAGTTATAGCAGCATTAGAATCCATTCTAAGCTTGAAATGAGCACCAAGAGGAGTATTCATAGCTCTAATATTATCATGTCCAAACTTGTTAACAAGTTTATGAATATAACCAACCTAAGACAAGGTCAAAACACCACTAGGCCTATCCCTATGAATATCAAGCCAAGAATCCTTTTAGCAGCCCCTACATCTTTCATTTCAAATTCAGATTTCAACATAGACTTAAGTTTACAAATCTGAAATTTATCCTTTGATGCAATAAACATGTCATCAACATAAAGCAAGAGATAAATGAAAGAATTAGAACTAAACTTACAATAATAAACACAATTATCATAAGAGCTTCTCTTGTAGCTATTCTTGGGCATGAATTCATCAAATCTTTTATACCATTTTCTAGGTGATTGTTTTAAGCCATACAAAGACCTTAACAACAAACAGACTTTAGTCTCACTCCCCTTTACAACAAAGCCCTCAGGTTGAACCATATATATTTGCTCATCTAACTTACCATTCAAGAATACAGTTTTAACATCCAATTGTTCAAGTTTAAGATCAAAGAGAGCAATAAGGGCAAGAAGAACTCTAATAGAAGTATGTTTTACAACAGGTGAAACACTTCATTATAATCTATTCCCTCAACTTGAAAATAACCCTTAGCTACTAATTTTGCCTTATACCTTGGTTGTTCTACACCAGGAATACCAGCCTTAAATTTATAAACCCACTTACAACCAATTAGCTTCTTTCCTTGGGGTCTATCAACGAGAGTCCAAGTCTGATTTTTCATCAAAGATTCCATTTCATCTTTCATGGCAACAAGCCAATGCTTGCTATCCACACAATCAAGAGAATCTTTATATGTCCTAGGCTCACATCCCTCAAGTTGGACAACTACATTAAGAGCATAAGAAATCAGATTTGGACTAGAATTAGATTCACACATATTAGCATATCTAGAAGGCCTCTTAATCTTTCTTTTAGACCTATCTCTAGTCAATAAATAATCATATAATGGATCCTCATCTTTAAGCTCTTCTTTAACCTCTAAAAAACCATTACTAGCTTCTAGATCATCATCCTCAACCTTAGGATCAGATTCATCAAACTCAGTTTTAGATTTATCCCCTAACTCCACCTCAAATATGGTCTTATCTAGATCATGGGAGTTAGATCTAACACTAGATGAATCAATTTTCAGAAATTCAAGTTCATTGAACTAAACATCTCTACTAATTACAACCTTTTTTTTCTTGTAAACACCAAAGCCTATAACCTTTAACACCTAAAGGATACCCTAGGAAGACACACTTCCTAACCCTAGGCTCAAGCTTACCCTTGTTTTGATGAACAAAACAAACACAACCAAAGGGTTTTAACACATTGTAATCAGTATGTACATTACTCCACCTAAAATCAGGTATTTCAAAGTCAATTGAGGAACAAGGAGATTTGTTAATGACATAACAAGCTTTACTAGCAGCTTCAGCCCAAAATTTCTTACTTAGGCCAGATTCAATCAACATGCATCTAACTCTATCCATGATTGTACTATTCATCCTCTCAGCCACTCCATTTTGCTGAGGAGTATAAGTGCATGTCCTATGTCTAGTAATAACATGTTCCTTACAAAAAATCAGAAACTTTTCATTCACAAATTCAAGACCATTATCAATTCTAAGTTTTTTGATTTTCTTCTCAGTTTGATTTTCAACCAAAACTTTCCACTCTAGAAATTTATCAAAGACAGCTGATTTATTTCTAAGAAAATACAGCCAAGTCTTTCTAGAGTAATCATCAATAATAGACAAGAAATATTGGGCACCTGAAAGAGACAAGGGTACATTTGGACTTCCCCACAAATCAAAATGTATATATTCAAGCACATGAGAGGTCTTATATGAAGAATGAAGAAATTTAGTCTTATGGAGCTTACCCATGGCACGCATATCACAAAAAGTCAAAGAACTAAATTTCTTAAGGCTTATCTGGCCACTTTTATACAAGTGTCCAAGCCCCTTACTACTTATATGACCCAATCTTCTATGCCAAAGCTCCACCTCACTAAGAACCCCACTAGAGACTGATGCAGCCCCTAAGTGCAAGGGAAAACCAGTAGTGCATCACTAGTCACATCAGCCACATGTGTAGCTTCCATTCTCTCATTTCCATTCTCATTTTGTATCTTTTGAAGCCTCTCTCTACAATACTTTTTAATATGTCATTCTTTCTTACAATAATAACATATTCTCTAATTGTTATTAAACTTTTCAATAAAATTCTGATTTGTACTTGCCTTACCATTCTTAGCAACAAACTTCTTCTTTTTCTTCTTATTATTGAACTTCTTCTTAGTTTCATACACACTTCTATTTTCAGAATTAACATACAAACCCTCACTTACTTGCTTTTCTTTCCTCTCAGTTTTCAACTCTATATCCCTAACTTTCAATGCTTCCATCACATCATCAAGGGTTATAGACTTTCTACCATATTTAATAGCATTCTTAACACCAACATGAGAATCAGGCAAAGATTTCAATAATAGGACAGCAAGGGTATTATCAGATAATTCCTCATCTAAATCAGCCAAATCACATGACAATTTATAGAATTCCTCTACATTATCAGTTAGAGTCTTAGAGGCATCCATTTTGAAACTAAACAGTTGTTCTTTCAATAAAGTAACATTAGGAATAGATGCAACCATATAAAGTTGTTCAAGTTTAAGCCAAACCTGAGCTGCAGTCTTACAATCTCTTACCCTTCTCATAACAGTGTTACTCAAGTGCAAAATTATAGTGCTATAGCACATATCTTGCATATCTTCCCTCTCTTCTTCAGTCATGGACAAAGAGACCTCTCTATCAGTCTTTAAAGCCTTATGGCATCTATTCTGAACTAGAATTGCATGCATCCTATTCTTCCATACCATAAAGTCTCCCTTACCATCAAATTTCTCCAACTCATACCGGGTTGGGGCCATGACAAAGGAATAAAGTATATTCAGTCAGATTGTATCTAACTAATTAAATCAATAACACACTAGATATTATCTACTTAACAAATTTCAGAATTTAAACAAATAATTTCTGAAATAAATAGTATGATAATATCAGAATTGAATCAAGAGAACAAGTAACAAATTACTAATGCTTCACAGATTACAAATTTCCAATAATAATAACCAAGAGCTGTTAATAGTAAGCAATAAATAAAAATCAGATTTCAAAACTATATGCAACTTATAATAAAAAATTAAAACATGATTAATTTCAGATTATAAACATAAATCAAACATCTATTTCATACATCCAATCTGTTTTGCATAAAAGCCCCAAATTATTCTCAGAAAACCCTAACAGTCGAACCACTATTCAAGTCAATCAGCTAAATTGGATTCCAATTTCAAGCAATAAACATGGGAAATAATATGCAAACAATTCCAATTAGACATACACAGCAAAGCCCTAAACCAATTTCAATAAAACCCCAAGTTAGGGTTTAGCAGAAAAAATCAAATATAGTTCAAGATATTTAGAAACGTAAATAGAACAGCATATAGTAGCCAATGATTAAATTATAATCACCAAAACAGAGTATACAAGGTTAATCAAGAATTAACAAGTTCAGTCAAGAATAGAAACGTAGCTCTGATACAAAAACTGTTAAGCAATATCACCTATATATCAGCAGAATTGAGACAAGAAAGAAAGAAAGAAAGAAAAGATGCAAGACACCAATGTTTTACTTAGTTCGGTCAAATGACCTACGTCCAAGGATGAGTTGAGAACTCATCAAATCATGCAATAATCCAATAGCTAGAGAAGGAGGTTACAGCACTATGAGATCTACCCAACAAGAACCCCAAGCATGAACTAAACAAGAAGAAGATAGACTAATCAGAACGTATGCACCTTATTACACAGCAGCAGCCATATCTTCCCTTCAAGGTAATTGAGTACACCAACAGCAAGGAGACACTCACACCTTCAGAAGCAAGCAAGCCTCTAAACATCCATGCTTCACCAGCTCTTGAACCAGCAACAACAAGCACCGAAAACCTCAAACCCTAAGAGCTTCTATCGCAGACAAGAGGAAAACCGAGAGTAGAGAACAGAGAACAAAATGAATCGTGTAACTCTAAACCCCCAAAAGGATAAACCATATACATGAAGCTGAAAAGACAAAATAGCCCTCAAAACTTATACATAAGACACCCAGTCCTATTCTAAGCCAAAAGACATATATGCCCCCCCATTACATACAACAAAACTGATGGAAGTGATTCCCCTAATTTTTCTTCTCATACATTATCCCCTTCCATTTCCGGGGTTACAGTTTCAATCCATTCGTTGAACTTTAAGAACTGCACCTTTAGAGGGCACTTACTCTTCAATGAAATGCAGAATAAGATGAAGAGGAGAATGAAGATAACATAGTAAGAATGTTGCCAGAGATTCCCTACGGTGAACAAAACATCATTTCTCAAGGTTCCTACCATACTAAAAGCTCCCTACTGATCCTTTGAAATTGATAGTCAAGACAGACATACCGCAGCGGTAAACCAAAGTATCATTCCTGTAGTTATCAATTAGTCCTCTGTTGGCCATGACAAATGTGCGAGGTATCTTGCAATAGATCTACTTATTTATCGTAAAATATCTTCCTAGATCTTTCGGCCTCAAGTTTTATTGGAGTCATTCATCAATGCTCCTGGTAATCTCTCTTTATTTCAATATTATTCAAGTTCAGCAACTAATACATATGATAATGCTTCTGATAGATTTTATATACTTATTTGCTTCTCTCCCTCTATAAGAAGGATGTAGCCCAATCTGGTTAGTAGTTAGGCAATATCAAATCTTCATCCATAAAATGAAGTCAAATGAAAGAAGTGGCAGAGACCTTTCAATGGGAGAGATTTAGTTCAAATTAATTACATAGGAAAAAGAAGAGGGATTTTATTTTACTTTTGTCTATCATCACTCCATTCACTTGAATGAATGCCAAGCAAATCGCTATGTAGGTTACTCTATACATTTTTCTCAAGTGGATACCTCTTGCTGATGAAAGATTGAAACCAAAAGGAACTTTGGTCCTGTTTGCATCTTTCTCCAGCTGAACCAAGAACATACTTTTCTTTGTTAGGAATTACCGAATCAGCAATGAATTTTGAAAAAGAAGGAATGAAATAATCAATGAGAGAAAACAATTCGAAAATCAGATTACTGGACCACCTTTAACATTGTAATGAGTAGAAAGAAATTTCGATAGGTGGAGAAAGCAAACTAATTAGTAAATATGAAACCAAGGCCTCTGTTTAGCATGTCATCCTCTGGTAAGGTGGCTTGGCATTGTAGTGGTAGTGTGAACTGTGTTGAATGATTAGCTTTCATTTAGGTCTTGCCTCCAATGTGTTGATGGTCTATGAAGTTGTCACTGGGAATTGAAGTTACATGTTTTTTTCTTTCTTTCTTTCTTTATTTTTTCCAATAAATATTTGCTTGTTGAATTAGTAGAAGGAATTCAGAATTAAGTCTAGGAATACATGGCATCCTAAACAGAATTTCTCTTATTTCAGATTTTGGGATTTAAAATTTTCAAGGGATTGTTGTCTTTCCCACAGACTCATTAGCTTTAATATGACTTGCAGACAGAAAGGTTAAACCTAAATGAGGAACCTAGGGAAACACAAAGAGATAAGGTAGAGCATGTGGAGATCTACTCCCAAGTAACATTGAGATGATACTTATTAGCCATAATATGACCGTTGGAGATCTTTGAAAAATATGACCGTTGGAGACAATATGACTGTTGGAGATCTTTGGAGAATATGATCGTTGGAGATAATATGACCATTGCAAATACTTTCTTTTCTTATGTATAGCATGCTACATTTATTTTATTCTTTACTTGATTGTATTATATATACACAAGAAGAGGTAATACAAAATCACTTGCACACAAAATTATCTTAACATAGTATCATTTTAGGACGACCCAAACCTTTTCAATTGAAGCTATTTTTTTTCAAGAGCAGTAAACGATCCCTACATTATTGTTTTCTTTCCGTTGCCTTTATAATGACGGATCCATCTATCAATGCTCTTGCTACAGCTGCTGTTGCTTCCAATAATGATGTTTCCATCAACTTTGATGGTTCTTCTCCATATTTTCTACATCATTCGGATAATCCTGGTGCTATACTTGTCACGCAGCTTTTATGCGCGATAATTATCCCACTTGGAATCGTGCAATGCGGATGGGTCTTGAGGCCAAACATAAGCTTGCATTTATCGATGGCTCCTTGCCTAAACCTGCCGTTGATTCTTTGGAGCTTCACGCATGAACACGATGCAACAACACGGTCCTTTCTTGGTTGCTAAATGCTCTCTCACCTGATATTGCTAATAGCATTCTCTACATCTCTACTGCCCACGAGGTTTGGGATGATCTTCGTGATCGTTTTTCTCAAAAAAATGTTCCTCGAATTTTTGAGATCCGACGTAGCATTTCTAATCATCGTCAAGGAACCTCTTCTTTGGCATCTTATTATACTATTCTCAAGGGTTTTTGGGATGAAGTCAACTCATACAACTCGTTCCCGCCCTGCACTTGTGGTCTTTTGTCAAAACACACTGATCTTCAATGACAAGATCACTTACTTGAATTTTTAACGGGCCTTAATGATTCTTATTCTTCTGTTCAAAGTCAAATCCTATTGATGGAACCCTTGCCTAACATCAATCGTGCTTATTCTCTTCTATTGCAAGAGGAGCGTCATCACTCCCTCCATGAGTTACCGAATCCATCATTGCATCAATCTGCCATTGCAGCCACTGCTCCTCGTACACATTCTAAAAATGGTAAGAAGCCTATGTATCACTGTGATTTTTGTGGCATGGACGGCCATTCAGATTCCTGTTGTTTTAAGAAGCACGATTATCCTCCCAAGAGCAACAATACACGCATAAATCAACATCACCTACTCTCTGCTCGATCCTTTGCCGCCATCAACCCAGGAACAAATTCTGCCCCCTCCTTTACTTCAGCGCAGTATCATCAATTATTGGCATTGATCGAATCTGGTAATCCCACTCCTTTAGCAAATGCTGCAGGTAATTCCCTTTTCCCATGGGTTATTGATTCTGGGGCAAATTTTCATATGGCTTCTAAGTTACAATTCTTTAACACTGATATGGTGGTTCCTTATACATCTCCAATTACATTACCCGATGGTGAAACAACCCCTATGTCCCATTTAGGGACTTGCACCCCCACCCCTTCCATATCTCTTAATAATGTCTTATATGTTCCTTCATTCCGTTTTAATTTATTATCCGTTAGTCAAATCACTAAAACTCTCAATTGTTCAGTAACATTTTTTCCTCATCATTGTGTCTTTCAGGACTCACCAACGAAGAAGATGATTGGATTGGGTAAAGAGCATAATGGCTTATATTATTTAGAGTTGCTTCCCTCCATTATTGCAGCCTCATCCACTCATTCCCACTCCTTTGATGTGTGGCATTGGCACTTGTTCGTGAAATTTAAAAGTAACCCCAAGCGCACGGTATCGTGTAGCTAACGGGTCGATCTCAAGAAGATATGCCACTTATAATTCAACTTCTTAATAGTAATGCGAGAGTGGAATGATTAAATTTTTCTTAACTAATTAACTAAACTAAACGATCCTAATCTATACATCTAATGCAATCGAATTGAAACGAAAAATAAATTAAACACAATCAATGCATAAATAAAATACAGGAAAAAAAATGCGAACAATAAAAATAAAAAGGAAAAGGGAAGTGATCCGAGTGTCAGCTCTGGATCGAGGGAAGGGGAGTATAATAATAATGACTTTGACCGTGGACCCTTTGCCATAGCTTACAGTCCACTGATCGAGGGAATGGATATTAAAGAAAAAAAACAATGCAAAAAGTAAATAACAGAAAGTAAATAACAAAGCAATAAACAAAGCAATAAAAGGAAAATGAAGCCTTAACCAAAGAGAGGCATGATTGTAGGCATCTCTCATCAAGGATCCAGGGGAAGGGAGAACAATAAATAAATGCTAAGAGTAAATAACAAAAGGTAAATTGCAGAAAATAAAATGGAAACCTTAACCAAAGAGAGGCACGACTGTAGGCATCTCTGATCAAGGATCCAAGGGAAGGGAGAACAATAAATAAATGCTGAAAGTAAATTGCAGAAAGTAAATAACAGAAAGTAAATTGTAGAAAATAAAATGGAAACCTTAACCAAAGAGAGGCACGATTGTATGCCTCTCTGATCAAGGATCCAGGGGAAGGGAGAACAATAAATAAATACTGAAAGTAAATCCTAAATTAAGAATATGGAGGGGTAGATAGAAGCGGGAATGGAGGGAGGAGAGAAGATTAATAAAGAAGGTTACTTACTTGCGAATTGAACAAACGATTCGAATCTCAACCAACACTAACAATCAGATCTAGATCTAGAATGATCTAAATCTGCAATTGCTAGACCCAGAGAAAAATGAACCTAAAAACTTGAAACTTGAAACTTGAACTTGAAATTTGAACTTGAATTGCATTACATAAAACAATTAAACCTAAACATTCAATCTAGAAATTAAAATCTCACAAATGCAAGCAAAGAAAACTAAAGAAAACCTAAATAAACTGAAGAGAGAAGAAAGGGTGCTTCTACTAAGCTCTAGAACACCTTCTCCTTTGATGGAGTATGCTCTCCTTTTATAGAGTTTACATCAGATATGAGGCACGGCTGAATTTGAATAAAACTCAGGGTTCCTATCTGACTCAGCCAATTAGGGTTTTGACGTACTAATCGCGCCGACTTATAGAGATCAAATGCATAATTCCACCGTTGGATTTGAGGTTTAAGTAGTCTTAAAGCTCTCCTCCAAACATCAGCACGATCGGACATCGGATGACCGTTCGATGAAGGGCTTGATCGAAACTGGACAGAGACATTCAAAAAAGGGATTTTTGATTCATCCTTATCTGAATATAATTATGTTTCCTCTTTTTCTTTATTTAATCAAATCCCAAATAGAAAATAAGATATTAAGTATGCAATGACTCTTTTCTCCATGTGGACTCTCTCAATAATATCTCTATAGATTTGATTGATAATTTATAATCTCAGCCGTAGATCAAATTTGCCTTCTTTATCTCTTCAATATTTCGGAGTTGGCCCATAATCACACATCTCTAGCCCATCATGCTCTAGATTAGGCCCATTTTCGCATTTGAGAATTTGAATGGACTTCTTGACGTGTAAAATTGCATGATTCAAGCCCAAAACTCCAAATATTTGCTTAAATCTTGAAAAGTCCTAAAATCTGCAAAAACAACATAAAACCCAAGGTAACTCCACTCTAAGTGTATAAAATGCATGCTTTATGCCCTAAGATTTCACACATAAATGTGGTCATCAGATTCCCCCACACTTAGACTAAGCTTGTCCTCAAGCAGATATTAAAGAAAAATAGAAATGCAGGTAAGAAACTAGTGCAACAAAATAAATCCTAACTCACTTTCGTAGGAATCACGGTTACATTTAGCATGTGCAACAGGCCTTTAAACCACTAGGTTACCCCTAGAGGACGAGTTTTGTCTCGTGGATGTTTGCAGTGAATGTACATCCAAAATTTCAATTTTAGCTCAAAATAAAACATTGCAAATTCCAACTCTAACAATTGGTAAGTACTCATACGGGATCAGTAGCTATGACAATTTTTCTCACCATTGATTTAAGATCCCCCACACTTGAACTTTATTACCCCATATTGATTCTTGAGACTTAGCATATATCTCAATCAAAGGTTCACCTTATATCTTTCAAATACACCTCTCCTTTAAGCAAAACCACTCATAAAGTAAGGGGACCAAGGACTAAGGTTTTGAAGTATTTTTGACCAAACAATTTTACCAAGGCATTGATGACACTTGAATTTATCTCTCTCTTTTCTTTTGAATAGTGAACTCTACATTACTCCACTACGGTTGGCTTGAATGACATGGTGGAGCAAACACCAGAAACCCAAGTTACTTTGTAGCTTTGCTTTGCATATGCCCACATAGACAGTGATGCGAGAGTTCTTTTCAATAATCTCATTCCTAAGAGTTTCGATCAAGTCACCTTGATTCCTGAGTCGGAGTGCCCTGTCTAGTTCCAAGGAATTCAACTTTTACTTTCTACTCTTTTTTTTATTTTCATTTTTTTTTCTTTTGTTATGCCATACACAAAATTGATCTCAACTTCTAGCCAAAGAAACAAGGACCCACAAAACTCATAGATGGTCCAATGCCTTAAGTTAAGGGCCTTTTATTTTTCTAAAGAAAGTCTCATCTCAACATATATACAAGTTACCTTCCTCTCAATAGGGTTTTTTTGTGTGTTCATGATGGGTACCAAAATCACTCTCATTTCACACATCATAGCAATTGAAAGAGTATGTACACTAACCAAAAGTCAAAGTTAAAATCTACAAAGAAGCAGTACCCCCCATATTTAAGTAATGCAATGTCCTCAATGCATGCATGAAAAGAAGAATAAAGGCAAGACAAAAGAGGGGTATACCTTTCAGTCAAGATGTGTTTATCATGAGAAGCTTTTGTCTTATCTTCAATAGCAATGTATGATAGGGAAGGCACTCCAAATAAGAAAAACCATGAATAGAAAAATCATCCCTAAAGACTTCAAGAAAAACATTCATCATGTAAGAGAAAATTCTCATCATACGTTGAGGTTCTTTAGAAGGTTTAGCATTCTTCATAAGATGAATATGATGTTGTACAATGGAAAAGCTTAGACCTTTGATATTTGTGAAAGACCAACTGATAACTCTATGAAATAGAGTTAAGATTTATAACTTTTATACTTGAGATGGCTTGATTTAGGAGTATTTTGTCTTTGTTTTAGTGATAGTATTCATTAGGTGTTGTCTTATTTAGTCTTAACATGTTGCATTTTGTTTAGTTCATTTTTGTCACATTGCATGAATTTCCCTTCTTTTTATGGATGAATTTGACTGTTTCTCTTTCTCTTGAACATGTAGGTGAAGATTCATAATAGAAGAACATGTCCTCTAACTTTGTTGTAGAGTTGTTGCTGCATTGCTACAACAACGGAGCAGAATATTCTTAGATCCAATTCAAATGGAATTGACCAAAAAGGGCTAACTTAAGTGGACTAAATTCTTGTAAATACATGATGGTTTTCAGCCCTTGATCTCAGGAGGAAAGTTCTAATCCTATGGCCAGAATCTAACCTAATGATTGAAGACATTTATGGAAGAAAGAGAAGAGAGGCAAGGAGGAGAGAGGGGAGACATTCGACCAAGGGAGAATAGAGACTCGGCTGAGAGGAAGGAGGTAGAGAACGAATGCTGGAGCTCTTGTGGAAGGAAGGAGCTGCTGGAGTTGCTGATTTCTTTGGAGAAGAAAGCTGGAGCTCATGTGGAAGCATTGAAGCCTTAGTTTATTCTTGTTTTTATAACTCTATCTTCTTACTTTCTAGTCTAATGTCAACTATACTTGGTTTTATGCATTTGAATTCTGTTATGGGCTAAATCTTAGCTATGTTGGGATGATAGTAGTACCTAAACCTGAATTTTGATATGTAACTAATCATGTGTTCTTTAGTTTTATTGCAATCCACTTTATTGTTAATGAATTCAGCATGTTATATTGACTAATTTCAGTTCTTGAATGATCTTTCTTGAATGAATGTTATGATTTCATTAATTTTCCAATTAATGAAGTCTAGGTGTTTGTTGAATTGTGTGAGTTAGCATAATCTTTAATTAGGTTGTGTTAATTAGTAGGTTGGGTAGGAATACCCAATTACCTCACATTACCATTGATTGGATTGGGTTTAAATTGCATTCTTAATTCAATTCTTCATAGGAATATGCAGATGTTGATTTAGGATGCTAGCTTATGTGTATTGGAAAATACCATATTGCCATTCATTCCAAGTTCTTGATTTATCTTGGGGTTGTAGTATTGCTTTAGTATTTGTGTTATAAAATTCAGGGGAAGGGAAACTTGATTCCTAACACTCTTGTCACTCATTAAGTTTCTTCCATTGCTTAATCTACATTTTAGTTCCTTAGTTGTCTTTACCTGTCATTTGGTTATTTAGTTAATCAATCACCAATCAACCTTGTTAATTTCATTTAAATCAATTTTACTTTTACATTGAAAGTTAAGGATATAATTCTCCGTGGGATCGATACTTTACTTATCATTTATTACTTGATTGCGATACGTATACTTGCGTAATATCTTGAGATACAAGCAACACCAACCCAATGCTTCTCTATTATCATTCAACAGTGTGATCAACTCTTCTACTTTGTCAGAAGTTAAATCAGAGACAACAAGGACATGAAGAGTATTATCTTGTTCCAATAAAGTATACTTCAAATTAGAAGGCAACTCTTTCAATTCTAGCTGGGGGGGGGGGGATTCAATTATTGAGGGCTTGGGAGTGGAGATGGAGATGGATAGAGGTTCAATAGGCTCCAAAGGTGTGTGAAAATTTAAGACTTCAAAAAAGAAAGTTTCACTATCATCATTCAACATATCCAGACATTCTTGGAATTCAGAATCAAAATCAATCTCAAAGTTGGTAATCAAATCATTAGGAAAATCCAAAGACTCCTCAAGCATATTGATCTCTTCTTCTATTTGTGGTTTTTTTCCTATCCTAAACATATTAAACTCCACAGTTCGATTTTCGAAAGACAACCGTAAGAGACCATTTTGACAATTGATTAATGCATTACTAGTAGCCAAAAATGGTCTTCCTATAATTATTGGGATTTCGTCTTTGATTGAAAAAAGTTTAGTATCTAGCACAATGAAATCAACTGGAAAAATAAATTCTCCCACTTTCAATAAAACATCTTTAACCATCCCTTTGGGAATCTTAATTGACTTATCTGCCAACTGAAGAATAATTCTAGTTGCTTTCAATTCTCCCAGTCTTAATTCCTTATATACATGGTAAGGCAAAAGATTCACACTTGCACTAAGATCAAGTAAAGCATGTTCAATGTGTGTATTGCCTATGACACAAGCTATGGTAGGGCTCCCTGGATCCTTATACTTGGCTGCTACAGGTTGGGTAATTATGGAACTAATGTTACATGCCAAGAACGCCTTTTTGGGAATGCTAGTGATTCTTTTATGAGTGCATAAATCATTCAACACTTTTGCCTAGGCAGGGATCTGGGATATGGCATCCAAAAGAGGGATATTCACTTCTATCTTTTTGAAGACATCAAAAATTTTCTCCATAGTTGCAGTCTTCTTCTTATTAACTAGACGACTAGGATAAGGTGCCTAAGGAACATAAGGATTTTCATTTGAAATTTGCTCTTTTCTCAAAGTTTCTGATAGTGGTTCACCAAACTTAGGTACTGCAAAAGCAACTGGCTCATCCTCAACTTCTATGGGTTCCTCAGACAAACTTTTATTAGGAAATACTTGAACATTCTCCTCATCACAGTGGTCACTAATCTTGCTCTTTTCATTAATATGTGACTAACCTGTTAAATACCCTTTCTCACTTCTCAATGCATACACAGAATTAATTGAAGCTAAAGAAGAATGGAAGGATTCAACTTGGTTGACTTGATTTGGTGGTCTTTGTTGAATTTGAATCCTAGGATTTAACTCAAGTTGGTTAGGCATTTTACCTTTTTCTCGCTTAGATAAAGCACTTGCAAGAGTGGAAATTTGTTTTTCCATATTATGCATAGAAGTCATGAAGGTGCTAGAAAGTACTTCAATATTCTTCTCTAAGGAAGAGAGACGAGAAAACTCTGGATTGTTTCCTCTGTTGAAACCAAGTGATGATTGATTTTGTGCAATGTGAGGCATATGAGGCACAATAAGTGGATTGATAGGCCTAGCTAAATTGGCATTCTAGAAATTTGGGGCTTGAGGGAACTGGACATTTGGATTATGAGAAAATAGGGCACTTTGTTTTTGAGGGGCACCAAAGTGATTTTGTGTAGAATAATTGCTTAATCCATTTTGATTTTGCCCTTGAGACCATGAAAAGTTAGGATGATTCTTCCACCCAGGATTGTACGTGTTACTGTACGGGTTTGGAAACATCGCACTAACATTTTCATGTTGGCCTCCAGAATAGCTAGGACATTCCTCAATTACATGTGTAGGAGACTGACACCATGCACACATAGCAATAGATTTATCAAATAAATGTGCTTGACTTGGTGGTGGTGGTGTAGCTTTAACTACCAAAGTCTCAAACTTTTTCAAAAGACTATCTATTTGTGCTTCCTTATGAACTTGGCTATCAATAAAATATCCCCTACTAGTCCTTTCAGATTCTTGGATTGACTCCCATTCTCTAGTTCTATCTGCTAGGTCTAAAAGAAATTCCCAAGCTTCGGAATCATCAGTGAACGATGTAAACCCTGTGGGGCACATAGATTCCAAGAGTTGTTTTGTTTGATAATCGATACCCTCATAAATTATTTGGCATAAATGCCATAATTCTATACCATGGTGAGGGCATTCTTGGAGAAGGCTTTGGAACCTCTCCATTACCTTAGCAAAGGACTCATTGGGTTTCTGACGAAATTGAAGAATATCATTTCTTATTTTGTTCGTCTTAGAGAAAGGAAAGAATTTCTTCAAAAATAGGATAGTAAATTGTTCCCATGTAGTAATGCTATCCCTAGGTAAGCTATAAAGCCACTTTTTGGCTTGATCCTTTAATGCAAATGTAATGAACCGTAGTCTTACAGCATCATCTGTGAGTTGTTGTACCTTCATAAGGACACAAACCTCCTCAAACTCCCTAAGGAACAAATATCAATGTTGATCAGGTAACCCATGAAATTGGGGTAACATAGATAGATAATGAGATTTGAGCTCAAAATTATTACCCTTCACTTCAGTACGAAGGTTGTGCAGATCGAGTTGGATAAAATCTATCCCTAAGACTCTTAGGTGGAGGTGGTGGAGGTAGACCTTCCATAGTCAAGTTAGACACTTGGACAATTCTATTTGTAGAATCACGACTCTAGACACACATGCACTAACCACTTAATGCAATTAATGGCTCTTATGAAAGAATGAGAATTTTTTTTAAAATAAAAATAAAAATAAATTAACTAAAGAATAAAAGAAAAGGAAATAACAAAAACGAAAGGAAATTAGTGAATTTCCCACCACAAAGATTGAAACAATGATTCCAAAGCTATAAGGTTTCCGTATAGCTGAGCGCTATATAGGTTTGACAACAAGGGAATCCCGTATAGTCTTCGGAGCCACCTACAATCAAATCTTGGGGATTCTGCAGTAGAGTGGGGACTACTATACGTTTTTGTTTCGACTCAAGTTAAAAGTAATATCTTTGAATTTTTTTTTTTAATTAAGACACTTCGATTTACCTAAGAATGAAAAAAAAAAAAAAAAAAAAAAGGACTAATACCTCCCCGGCAACAACGCCATAAACTTGTTTGTGAAATTTAAAAGTAACCCCAAGCGCACGGTATCGTGTAGCTAACGGGTCGATCTCAAGAAGATATGCCACTTATAATTCAACTTCTTAATAGTAATGCGAGAGTGGAATGATTCAATTTTTCTTAACTAATTAACTAAACTAAACGATCCTAATCTATACATCTAATGCAATCGAATTGAAACGAAAAATAAATTAAACACAATCAATGCATAAATAAAATACAGGAAAAAAATGCGAACAATAAAAATAAAAAGGAAAAGGGAAGTGATCCGAGTGTCAGCTCTGGATCGAGGGAAGGGGAGTATAATAATAATGACTTTGACCGTGGACCCTTTGCCGTAGCTTACAGTCCACCGATCGGGGGAATGGATATTAAAGAAAAAAAACAGTGCAGAAAGTAAATAACAGAGAGTAAATAACAAAGCAATAAAAGGAAAAGGAAGCCTTAACCAAAGAAAGGCACGACTGTAGGCATCTCTGATAAAGGATCCAGGGGAAGGGAGAACAATAAATAAATGCTAAAAGTAAATTGCAGAAAATAAAATGGAAACCTTAACCAAAGAGAGGCACGACTGTAGGCATCTCTGATCAAGGATCCAGGGGAAGGGAGAACAATAAATAAATACTGAAAGTGAATCCTAAATTAAGAATATGGAGGGGTAGATAGAAGCGGGAATTGAGGGAGGAGAGAAGATTAACAGAGAAGGTTACTTACTTGCGAATTAAACAAACGATTCGAATCTCAACCAACCCTAACAACCAGATCATGATCTAGAATGATCTAAATCTGCAATTGCTAGACCTAGAGAAAAACGAATCTGAAAACCTGAAATTTGAACTTAAAACTTGAACTTGAATTGCATTACATAAAAAAATTAAACTTAAATATTCAATCTAGAAATTAAATCTCACAAATGCAAGCAAAGAAAACTAAAGAAAACCTAAATAAACTGAAGAGAGAAGAAAGAGTGCTTCTCCTTTGATGGAGTATGCTCTCCTTGTATAGAGTTTACATGAGATATGAGGCACGGCTGAATTTGAATAAAACTCAGGGTTCCTATCTGACTTAGCCAATTAGGGTTTTGACATACTAATCACACCAAATTAGAGAGATCAAATGCATAATTCCACCGTTGGATTTGAGGTTTAAGTAGTCTTGAAGCTCTCCTCCAAAAATCAGCACGATCGGACATTGGATGACCGTTCGATGAAAGGCTTGATCAAAACTTGACAGAGACATTTTAAAACGGGATTTTTGCTTCATCCTTATCTGAATATAATTCTTTTTCCTCTTTTTCTTTCTTTAATCAAATACCAAATAGAAAATAAGAATTTAATTATGCAAGGACTCTTTTCTCCATGTGGACTCTCTCAATAATATCTCTGTAGATTTGATTGATAATTTATAATCTCAGCCGTAGATCAAATTTGCCTTCTTTATCTCTTCAATATTTCGGAGTTGGCCCATAATCACACATCTCTAGCCCATCATGCTCTAGATCAGGCCCATTTTCGCATTTGAGAATTTGAATGGACTTCTTGACGTGTAAAATTGCATGATTCAAGCCCAAAACTCCAAATATTTGCTTAAATTTTGAAAAGTCCTAAAATCTGCAAAAACAACATAAAACCCAAGGTAACTCCACTCTAAGTGTATAAAATGCATGCTTTATGCGTTCATCAGCACTTAAGCCACCCATCTCGTAACATTATTAATTCTTTATCACATTTTAATTCTTGAATTTCAAATTCTAATAAATGTGTTTGCACTATTTGCCCTCTGGCAAAACAAACCCCGCTACCTTTCTCATCTAGCTCTATATCCACTTCATCTTCTTTTGATTTAATACATTGCGATGTTTGGGGTCCTTATTATATTCCTTCTATATGTGGTGCTAAATATTTTTTCACTATTGTGGATGACTATTCTCGCTATACTTGGGTTTTTCTAATGAACTTCAAATCTGACGCTTGGTCTTATTTGCATGATTTTTTTGCAACGGTGAAAACTCAACTCAATTTTCAAATAAAAAAAATTCGCATTGATAATGCTCGTGAATTTTTTAATCACTCCACCACCTCATTTTTTTTCTAACCATGGAGTTATCCATGAACATAGTTGTGTTGACAAAATGGTGTTGTTGAACGCAAACACTGGCACAAAATGGTGTTGTTGAACGCAAACACCGGCACCTACTCAATGTTGGTCGGGCCCTTTTATTTCAGGCCAATCTTCCACAAGATTTTTGGGGTGATTGCATTCTTACGGCCACACACATTATTAATAGGTTGCCTACCAAACTTTTAAAAGAGAAAACTCCTTTTGAACTTCTTTTTAATAAAACCCCCACATATGTTCATCTTCGTACTTTTGCTTGTTTGTGCTATGGACACAACCATTCCACCATCAAGCACAATTTTGACCCCCGTGCTTCTCTGGGAATTTTCATTGGGTGTCCTTTTGCTCAAAAAGGTTATAAATTTTTTTATCACTTCTCACAAGGTTTACACAAGTAGAGACGTTGTTTTTATTGAACATATTTTTCCTTACCACCTAAAGACTTCTCCTTCATCTATTAACCCTACCATCCCTGTTCCAGTTCCTGATTTTGAATCCTCCTCCATCCCAACCAACCCAGTTTTCCCATCTCCACCATTGGACCCGCCAACCCCACCACACAACCTTTCCCCACCTCCAGTTGTGTTGTTGCCACATCGCTTCGCCCGGTCGCATAATCCCCCCTCCCATTTGAAGGACTACATATGCTCGGCTACTCACGCCACATCATCTTCTTCGGATGCTGGTAAATTCTTTCCTCTTGATTCTTCTATTTTTTTTAAAAATGTCTCACCTTCTCATCTTAAGTTTATCAGGTCTCTTTCCTCTTCTGAAGAACCCACTAGCTTTGCCAAAGCAATGTTGTCACCTGACTAGAAAGATGCCATGCAATTAGAGATTGAGGCTCTTGAAACCAATAACACTTGGTCACTTGTTCCTTTGCTGCCTCAAAAGAAAGCCATTGGTTGTAAATGGGTCTACAAAACTAAACAACACTCTGATGGTTCTATTGAACGGTACAAAGCACGTTTGGTGGCCAAGGGGTACACCCAAACTGAAGGTGTTGATTTTCATGAGACTTTTGCTCCTGTGGCAAAACTCGTTACTGTACGAGTCTTGCTTGCTCTTGCCTCAACTAAAAATTGGTCACTTCATCAACTTGACGTTAATAATGCCTTCTTACATGGCGATCTTGACGAAGAAGTATATATGACTCTACCTCCTGGTTATCATTGTAAGGGGGAGAATGTTGTTTGCCGCCTCCACAAATCTCTCTATGGTTTAAAGCAGGCTTCTCGTAATTGGTTCGCCAAATTTTCTACTGCCTTAATGAGTGTGGGATTCATTCAATCGACTGCAAATTATTCCCTCTTTTCTAAGGGCCACGGGAATTCAACCATCTTTGTATTAGTATATGTAAAACCCAGCCCTAACCTTGACCCGGAAACCTTGTTATCTGTAGGTCCGATGACCCGAAGTAAAGTAAGAAGTCAGCTTTGGGCCATCCCAGTAGAGGACTTGGTGTCTGGCTTTGAATCCATGAAAGTTGATGATGAAGTTCTATTTGTGGAAACTGAATCCTGATGAAGATCTGATTAGTTGATGGACTTGGAGTGCTCTCTATCTTGGTTTGAAGGCATTTCTACCTATTAGGTAAGTCACTTGACTTGTGTGCAAAACCCCTTTAGGATTGGATTTGATCTGGGCCTTCAATTCCCTGTTTTGGTCTTGCTGTCAGCATTGGTCGACTGATTGGTCGACTGGGCCAGTCGACCAATCCACTCGACCAATGAGTGCTGTCTTTGGCAATTAGGTTGTTCTTGCTCTATTTAAGTCCAATCTCGAGTCCACTTCGTATTTGCTGCCTCCAAACTCTCTGGAACGAACCAAAGACCTCTGCAAGTCATCTCCCTTGCATCCTTGGTGTTTTCTTGACGAATCTTCGTCGAAACTCTTCTTTTTGCATCAAAAGGTATGTCTACTCTCTCTTCTTCTCCTCCATCTTTGTTTTTCTTTCCTTTTTGAGTTGAGACTGTAGAAGAGATGCTGCATTCTCTGTTGCAAACATCTCTGAACATGTTCTCATGATCATCCTAAGGATTTGAGGCTAGAACAATGATCTTAACTATGACCATTGCAAGCTTTTGAGGGAATCATGATCAAACCATGATCTAATCTTTGTTAAACTTCTGATTTGAATTCTGATCTCTTTGGATCTTCTATATTGATCCTATTAGTAGTTAATTACTGTGTTTTCCTTCCATGATCCATAATCTATAAATTTCTAGTTGTTCTCTTCTACCATACTATGTGTTCTTCATGATGCATGGTAGTTACATATATGGTAGGTTTTATTTCCTTATTTAGATTTATGCTTCTAAGCCTTGTTCCTTGAAGATCTAAGTATGTTTTCATGATACCTTTACCTGAAGCAATGATCCATCCTCCTTTTGTTCTTGTCTTTGTTTTCTATTTCAAATTCATCAAGATCCATGGTTGATCTAATTATGGTAACTTTTTGTTTCCTAATTTGGATCTTGATATCTTGACTTGATTGGTGTTTTGAGGTCCCCTATATGTTAGAATACTACTGATGTAGTTTACCCCTTGATTAATACCCTTTTGAACCACCAAATTCGGATTTCATATCTTAAAACTCTGTTTTTTTTAGGTTCTCTGTTTCTGCATTGGTCGATTGATTGGTCGACTGGACCGATCGACCAATCCACTCGACCAATGAGTACAGCAACTCCGAGTTGGTCCGTGTTGGATGTTTTGGTATCTTTTTCTGTTAGGGATCTTTCCTAATATGTTGTATATACTTGTTTAGGACCTTCTTCTCAAGTTTGCCAAGATCTTACTTGATTTCTTAGGATTCCTTCGTGAGTGATAAAAAGGTAAGGATGGTTATTTCCTTAATTACATAGATAGCATGAATCTAGTTTCTATATTTGAATATCATAAATATGATTCCTAAATTAGATTCTTACAATGATATACTACTGTTGCATAACTTTGATTACAGTAGCATTACTTATTCATATTGAATTGACTCATGTATGATTTACTTACCAATTATATACAAGGTGATTGCAATTATTGTTTTCTTTCCATATATGAGGTTACCATATATGTGATGATATGAATTGATGCATGTGTATGCTTAAGTATGGTTTGGAAAGGAGAGGTGTCCTTTTGACACTTCTGTCCTTGGACTACTACGGGAATATTATGGGATGTTTCCGGAGATGCCCTCTGGACACCTTCCTAAACTGTTGGATGACATATCTAGGATTGTCTAGTAGTGTTTGGCTAGGATGTCCTGTTATGTCGGACCCTAATCGGAGGGGTATTGAGACCGAACGACCCGTGGTAGCAATGGGGATTCATGGGCGCTCAAGACCGGTAACCAACCCGTGAGAGGACAGGAATCACATTGTGGGGGCCATTTATTGGTAGGGTTGCATATGGTTAGACTTGGGATCACGGGCGCTTAAGACCGGTAACCAACCCGTGAGAGGACGTGAGAGCTTCCCGTTTACCATATGTGGATAACCAATAGGGTTGATGAGTCCGTAGTCAGGGACTATGAGGACTCTAGTGTGAAGGATACCGGAAAGGATCGTCGGGGACGAGGAATGGAAGTATCTGGATCGGACTTGATGTAACTAAGTAGAAGACTTGCATTTGGCTAGGTTTTACCACGACATGCGCCGTGTACTTATACCAAATGGTTGTGAGAGAGTGTGTTGACTTAACCCCCTGCCATGGTTTGTCCTGAGGGATGAAGGACCCATTACCAATCGGCTGCTCAAGACCGGTGAAATGATCCGTGAGAGAATCCAAGATATCTTAAATGGTTGAGGATGTGAGTGGACTTTCCTAAAGAAGTACGGTGCTATGACTTAAAGCATGTCTGCCAATAGAGACCAGCATACATAGAGTTAGATTCATTCATTCATTGCTTGTCTCATATCATATTGCATTTATGTTTGTTCTGGAATCCTGCCATTTATGTTATTATGGATTTTAAGCGCCTTCTTGAGTTTCTTTGAAACTCATTCCTTTATTGTACAATGTTTGTTAGACTATCCTGCAGTGCTGAGTACTATGACGGTCCCTATGAAGAAGCGCAAGGCGAAGAGGCATATCTCCAGGAAGGTGATTGCGGTTACCACAATTACTCTGAAGATCTCGCGAGTGGTTATGCTCCGTACGATGCTTAGTCCGACCATCGAGTGGAAGCGTCCTTGTGCCATTTATGAGATTTACACTTATAAGGATGTTGTCTATAAAGTGGAGAACAATTTAGTTACCCAATGTACTAGCTCTTTGGGATTAGATTTTGTCTAGTTTATTCTTTAGAGCTACTTTTCCAGTTGGTTGTAAAGTGGGATTTTCGCCTCACTTTACTTATCTGTTTGATACTCTGATTATATCTATTATTCTGATGCATTTATGATTCATTCTTTCTTTATTGGATCTATGGTTTATCTTCCGCACTTTTGTTATGATTGTTCATGATTATGTTATTGTTTATGTGGGAGGTTGATCACTCGATACCTGATCTTCGGGCTGTGGATCACACTCTCGGGTATGCCAGATAGGGTACCGGCTGGGAGGGCGTGACAGATTGGTATCAGAGCCCAAGATTCGAGGAGATCCTAACCACAAAAGACAACAACTGAACATTCCTGAGTCATTATTCTGAAATGACTCTTCTACTCTTAGAAGTGAATAATAGAAACACTGAATTAGAAACTTGACCTTTGAGGCATATGAGAACATTTCCGAATAACATACCATAATTATACTTGAACAAATGTCACTAATGCAAGGAAAAGAAAAGTGCATAACATACAATAATTAAGTGAAACAGAATGAACTTCATTAATTTCAAAGGTTTCTTTTTACAACGATTACATCTGAAATGCATAAATGGAAATTCTAAGGTACGAGTCTATCTAGGTGATCTTCTCGATCTCTCGTATGCTCGAACTCCTCCGCTAGCTGAGTCACCTGATGCTCTATCCTATCCTGTCGTGACTCCATCCTCTCGTACATCTGCTCCTGTCTGACCTCCATTCTCTCTAGCATGGAAGTCATCGATCTCATCTGTGCTTCAAGATCTGAAGTCTCCGGAACTGCATGTGAAGGGCCACCTACCTCGAAGTGTGATGAAGGAAACTCGTGATGCACGGGCTCAGCCTCGTGCATATCTGCATCATCTCCGGCCTGATCATCACTATCGGGACCGATATCCTCTCCTCCATCCTCGACCCCCGATCCTCATCCTCTCGATTCATCATCATCCTCACCCTCCGGACCAGGAGATCTCTCGACGACTCGTAGTCTCATCGACGAATGGTCCGAGTCCCAATAGAGTATCCCCGTGATCCAGTGTCCACCGGTGTATCCTCGAAACTCACCCCGAAATGCCCGAAGATCAAAGTCGGTAGCCTCCCATAGCAAAGGTTCCGCATGCTAGGCCGCAGAACTAAGTCCAGCATGACCTGCTGAATGATGTAGGAGAGATCGATCTCGAAGCCCATGTAAATGCGGTAGATGACTAAGGCCTCCATCAACGTGACCCGATGGTGATGTCCGGCTTTCGGCATAATGTTTCGGCCGACTATGCGACCGATAATCCGTGCAGAATCCGTCATCCGTCCGCTGGTCCACGGTGTGAAGCATCGACGGCTATCCCATAGCGTAGAGCATATCTCGCGTAGCTCGTACGGCATCAAATGGCTGTCCCGGATCTGCTCCTGATGGTATCCACACACACTTGCTGTGGATAGTAAGGAACCTGCAAGATCTCGGCCCGGTGTCCGGGTAGAGAAGCGAATCTGAGTCCGGAAGACCCTGCTCTTGAGGACAAGTCTAAGTGGATGTCCCTGGCCTCGAGCCTCCTCTGTGTAGGTAAGGTTGCTGAAGAACAACCTCACTAGTTCCGGGTATACCGGCAGATCCTCGGTGAAGAGATGAGTCCACTGCAATGTGTCGAACCTCTGCCGGATCCTAAAGGCTCTGAGCTGGCGTAAGTGAAGTAGACGTCCCATCTCGATATTGCAAGTAGCTGAAGTAGGCCTCGTACGGGGAACTCGGCCTGAGGTGTGTCAAACATGTCTGGTCTCCTAACCTCCTGTCTAGGCTCTGAAGGAACCTGACATCTGCCCCTAAGAGCACCTACAATGCGACCACGACCTCTACCTCGTCCTCGCCCTCCCCTTTGCATAGTGTATCTGTGAAAGAGACAAGAGACAATTTCAGTTAGTGCTATCTTAAGATTTGAGCCAAAAAGAGTATTTTCGTAATTTTCGGAAAATTTCAAATTTGGGGGAAATTTGATTTGAACATACTAGCATGTGCGCAATACTTGGAATTTCATGTCTATGAAGTTTGTTTGATGAAAATCGATCGAAAACTTGGATTAAAGCGAAAAATTCAGCAAGAAGGAAATTTGGGGATTTTGCAATTTAGGTCAAAATTGGATTTTTGAAAAGTTGAAATTGGTTAAATCAAATTGTATGGACCTACCTACAATGTCATCTTGAGCATGTAGCATTTGATCTCGTTCGAAAATTTCAAGCGGTTTGAGAGAAAACGGAATTTTTCTAAAGATATCGATTTCGGTATAAAACTTTGCGAGATGAACATCATTATGTTAAAACTTGTTGTCTATGCATGGCATTGTATTTAAAACTTAGGGAATATGTTTCTAAGCATTCCTAAGCATGATTTCTAGCATTGGATACAAGTAAAGCATGGTTTTATTGAAATGCAAGCATGAGAAGATGAAAATGGAAGAAAGAATGTGAGAGATTTACCTTGTTTGTGAAGATGGTGTGTTGTGGTGTTGTTGTTGAAGCACTAAGTCACCTCAAGAACACTTGTGAGAACTCTTGGAGACTTTCCCTAGAGCTCTCTCACCTTTGGAAGAAGTTAGAATGAGGTTGGAATGTGAAAGTGAGGCTTATAATGCGAATTTTCGCATTGCATCGCATTGGTCGACTCATTGGTTGATCGGGTCGGTCGACCAATCACTCGACCAATGGTCACAGAGACCTCAATTGCTGTTGAATTTTTGGAAAATGTGATTTTTGCCTTATGGAATATTGTTTGATGACTATATGGATATATTTGAGCATGATTTAAGTTTTCAAATCATTTGGACTTGTGGTTTATGTTGAATCTTCGAAATTCGGTATTTTGATGTTCTCGGTTTTGCGAGAATGGTTACTCGCGAGAAGTGGGCGTGGTGAATCCAGTGGTCATGGAGGTGGTGAAATACCTCGGGGAGGTGGTGAAGTACCTCATGGAGGTGGTGAGATACCAAATGTTGATCAGGGTACTCATGAGATACCTGGTGCCCCGAATGTTGGAAGTTTCAGAGATATTGCCAATATTATGGGCAATATGATGCAGCAACAAGCAGCTCAATTCAACCGGATGTTGGTGGGTTTCATGACTCTGCATAATGAGACCCGGGCTGGTGCTAATGTGAATCCTCATGCCGCATCCTGAATGCGGGAGGTTTAGCTGGAACTCCTCATACTCGCTTTGATGGAGAGTTTTTCGAAGATGCAAGTACCCACTTTCCCTGGAGTTACCAAGGACCCCTTGTTTCCTAACAAGTGGCTTCGTGAGTTGGAGAAGGCTTTCCGACATCTGCAATGCTCGGAAGCTCGGAAGATTTTGTTTCTTGAGCGAAGTTGCAACAAGAAGCCGATGCATGGTGGATCTCCACTCGGCCTGTTTTGGAAGGTTTGCATGCGGGAGTTGTAACTTGGGAGTTATTCAAAGAGGCTTTTTGTATGAACTACTTTCCCGAGGCGGTGAAAGATGCGAAGGAAGCTGAGTTCATGATTTCGACTCAAGGAACTTTGTCCGTGTTGGAGTACCAACGAAGTTCGAGGAGCTTCATTTCTTTGCTCCGGATTCTCCGAAGGATGACCTCGCGAAAGCAAAGAAGTTCTTCAAAGGACTGCACCCCGCCATTAAAGCTTACCTCACAGTCCGGCCTATAGTGAGCTATGCTCAAGTGGTGCGAGAACTCGAAGAAGTTGGAAGAAACGAGAGAAGGAAAGTGCTCGTGTGCAAAAGCCCCGGCAGTCAAGGAATTCTGGTTTGGTGGATCGTAATGACCGTCGTTTTGTGAGACCTACACCCTACCCCACTTCTACCTTTCGGGCTAAGAGTGTAGGTCGGAACACGGGTTTTCAGCAGCCTGGCCGGTTTAGACAAGTATGGCGGAAACCGACCACCAGGCAAGTGCAAGTGCAAGTGCAAGTGCAAGGCCTTTTGTTCGGAAGCCCTCTGTTGCAGCCACGCCTGTTGGATCCAGCAATCCTGTTTGTTTCTACTGCAAGCAAGCTGGTCATTTTGCTCGTGCCTGTCCGGCGGCGGCAGCCCGCCTGCCCTAGTGGTGAAGAGTGCTCCTGCTCCTCCCTCCGGTAGAGTTTTCGGTATTTCCAATGCTGAGCGGGATCCAAGCCATGATGTGATTACGGGTACATTGTTAGTCGCTTCTATTTCTACATTTGTCTTATTTGATACGGGTGCATCTCATTCGTTCATGTCATCTCGCATTCATCAAGAAGACTAACCTAATCCCCGAGAAGTTGTCTAGTTGTTTATTGATTAGTACACCTACTGGTCTGTTGTGAAACTAGATAAGGGGTTATCTAAATGTCCTGTGTTGATTGGTGAGAAGAACTTGGAAGCCAATTTTGTGATTCTTGACATGAAGGACTTCGATGTTATTTTGGGGATTTATTGGTTGACAGCCCACAAAGCTGTGTTCCTTTGTTCCTCAAAGAAGATTCAGTTCCATATTTGTGGAAGTCCGGTCTTTGAATTTCGGGGTGAAAAGAGAAGGGTTTGTAGGAAGGTGCTGTCTGCACCTGATGCAAGTCTATGCCCTAGTGGATGATGCTTCATCCGAAGGCAAGGGTATAGTGGAGAAAAGAGTCGATGAAGTCGAGTTGTCTGCGACTTTGTTGATGTCTTCCCGATGATCTATCGGGGAGTGCCTCCGGATAGGGATGTCGAATTTTCTATTGATCTCGTCCCGGTGCCGCTCCGGTATCTAAAGCTCCGTACGGGATGGCTCCTACCGAGTTGAAAGAGTTGCAAAATCAGTTGAATGAGCTCATTGATAGAGGTTTCGTACAGCCTAGTGTGTCACCTTGGGGAGCTCCGGTCTTGTTCGTCAAGAAGAAAGACGGTAGTATGCGCTTGTGCATCGACTACCGTGAGTTGAATAAGTTGACTATCAAGAATAGATATCCGCTGCCCAGAATTGATGATCTCTTCGATCAGTTGAAGGGTGCAGTTGTGTTCTCAAAGATTGACTTAAGGTCCGGATATCACCAATTGAAAGTGAAGTCTAGTGATATCTTCAAGACAGCTTTCCGAACGCGGTATGGTCACTACGAGTTTAGAGTCATGCCCTTCGGATTGACCAATGCTCCTGCGGTGTTCATGGACCTCATGAACCGAGTATTTCATGATGTGCTTGATAAGTTTGTGATTGTTTTCATTGATGACATCTTGATCTATTCGAAGAGCGAAGAAGAGCATGCGAGTCATCTAAGTTTCACTTTGCAAAGGTTGCGAGAAAAGAAGTTGTTCGCTAAGTTTAGCAAGTGTGATTTCTGGCTTAAGAGAGTGGTATTCCTTGGTCATGTAGTTTCAGCCGAAGGTATTCGTGTCGATCCTGAAAAGGTCCAAGCTGTGGCTGATTGGGAACGACCGAAGTCAGTAACGGAAATAAGAAGTTTTCTTGGATTGGCGGGTTACTACAGAAGGTTTATTGAGAATTTTTCTCGGTTGGCTGCTCCTATGACTAAGTTGACCAGGAAAGAAGAGAAGTTTGTTTGGTCTGACGCTTGTGAGAAGAATTTCCAAGAGTTGAAAGATAGATTGACAAGTGCCCCGGTTCGACTATACCGATAGTTCCGGTGGTATGACAGTTTATACCGATGCGTCAAAGATTGGTTTGGGTTGTGTACTAATGCAACATGGCAAGGTCGTAGCCTATGCTTCTCGGCAATTGAAGGATTATGAGCGGAATTACCCCACTCACGATCTAGAACTTGCCGCCGTTGTCTTTGCTTTGAAGATTTGGAGACATTATCTTTACGGTGAGAAGATTGCCATTTTCACGGATCATAAGAGTTTGAAATACTTCTTTACCCAAAAGGAGTTGAACATGAGGCAAAGGAGATGGTTGGAACTAGTCTCCGATTATGATTGTGATATTCAGTATCATCCTGGGAAAGCAAATGTTGTTGCTGATGCTCTTAGTAGGAAGAACCAGAAGAAGACTTTGGATTTGAATGCTTTGAGTTTACCATCGTGGTCTTCTATTGAGAGTTTTGATTTGGAAATCGTCCCTGAGAATTCTGATTTTATTCTTTTCGCCATGACGGCAAGATCTGGTCTTAGAGATAAGATTGTTGCTCTGCAGAGTTTCGATCAAGAGCTTTTGATCAAAGTTGAGAAGATTTCTTCGAATCTTGAGTCGGACCCCGACTTTGGTATATCCATGGATGGTGCTTTGTTGTTTAGAGGAAGACTGTGTGTGCCTGCAAATGAAGAAGTTAGGAAAGAAATATTGAAGGAAGCACACCAGTCAGTCTTTACTATACACCCGGGAAGCACCAAGATGTACAAGGACTTGAAGGAACATTTTTGGTGGATTGGTTTGAAGGCGGATGTTGATGATTTTGTTGCCAAGTGTGAGACTTGCCAACGTGTGAAAGCCGTTCGACAACCTCCATCTGGATTACTTCAGCCTCTTCCTATTCCTAGTTGGAAGTGGGAGGATATCTCCATGGACTTTGTGACTAGCTTGCCTCGGACAAGTAAAGGCAATGACACTGTGTGGGTGATTGTTGATAGGTTGACCAAATCAGCCCATTTCATTCCTATGAAGATCACTCATACTGGATAAGCTAGCAAGGCTTTATGTGGATAATGTGGTTCGTCCGCATGGTGTGCCATTGAGTATTGTTTCGGATCGTGATCCCAGGGTTCACCTCAAGGTTTTGGAATAGTTTGCGAAGGCCTTGGGAACCCAATTGAACTTGAGTACAGCTCATCATCCACGGTCGATGGACAATGCGAGCGGACAATTCAGACATTGGAAGACATGCTCAGATCTTGTGTGGTGGATATGGGTGGTAATTGGGATGAACACCTAGCTTTGGTTGAGTTTGCCTATAACAACGGTTATCAAGCAACAATAGGCATGGCTCCATTCAAGGCTTTGTATGGCAGTACTTGTAGGACACCTTTGTACTGGATCGAGACAGTGAAAGAAAAGTCTTAGGTCCCGAGATGATTGAAGCTACGAGTGCTATGGTAGATATGATAAGAGAAAGGATTAAGTCTGCTTGATCAAGACAGAAATCTTATCTGATAAGAGAAGGACCGATTTGGAATTTCAAGTTGGAGAGAAAGTCTTTCCGAAGGTTTCACCAATGAAGGGTGTGATGAGATTCAATGTTAAGGGAAAGCTTAGCCCTCGTTACATTGGACCTTTCGAGATTTTGGAAAAGGTTGGACCTGTTGCGTATCGATTAGCATTACCTCCGCCTCTTGCTGGTGTTCACAATGTGTTTCATATTTCGATGCTCCGAAAATACATAGAGAATCCGGAACACATTTTGCAGCAAGCACCTGAAGGACTTAGTGCTGATTTGACCTATGATGAAGAACCGGCCGAAATCTTGGATAGGAAGGACAAGCAGCTGCGGAATCGCACCATTCCTTTGGTGAAGATTCGGTGGAAGAACCATACCCCTAAAGAAGCTTCTTGGGAGAAGGAAGAAGATATGAAGGAGAAGTTTCCTTACCTCTTTGGAAGCACACGTACGCTTTCAATTTCGGGGACGAAATTTCTTTAAGGGGGGGAGAATGTAAAACCCAGCCCTAACCTTGACCCGGAAACCTTGTTATCTGTAGGTCCGATGACCCGAAGTAAAGTAAGAAGTCAGCTTTGGGCCATCCCAAAGAGAGGACTTGGTGTCCGGCTTTGAATCCATGAAAGTTGATGATGAAGTTCTATTTATGGAAACCGAATCTGATGAAGATCTGATTAGTTGATGGACTTGGAGTGCTCTCTATCTTGGTTTGAAGGCATTTCTACCTATTAGGTAAGTCACTTGACTTGTGTGCAAAACCCCTTTAGGATTGGATTTGATCTGGGCCTTCAATTCCCTGTTTTGGTCTTCTTTGTCGGCATTGGTCGACTGATTGGTCGATCGGGCCGATCGACCAATCCACTCGACCAATGAGTCTTGTCTTTGGCAATTAGGTTGTTCTTGCTCTATTTAAGTCCAATCTCGAGTCCACTTCGTATTTGCTGCCTCCAAACTCTCTGGAACGAACCAAAGACCTCTGCAAGTCATCTCCCTCGCATCCTTGGTGTTTTCTTGACGGATCTTCGTCGAAACTCTTCTTTTTGCATCAAAAGGTATGTCTACTCTCTCTTCTTCTCCTCCATCTTTGTTTTTCTTTCCTTTTTGAGTTGAGACTGTAGAAGAGATGCTGCATTCTCTGTTGCAAACATCTCTGAACATGTTCTCATGATCATCCTAAGGATTTGAGGCTAGAACAATGATCTTAACTATGACCATTGCAAGCTTTTGAGGGAATCATGATCAAACCATGATCTAATCTTTGTTAAACTTCTGATTTGAATTCTGATCTCTTTGGATCTTCTATATTGATCCTATTAGTAGTTAATTACTGTGTTTTCCTTCCATGATCCATAATCTATAAATTTCTAGTTGTTCTCTTCTACCATACTATGTGTTCTTCATGATGCATGGTAGTTACATATATGGTAGGTTTTATTTCCTTATTTAGATTTATGCTTCTAAGCCTTGTTCCTTGAAGATCTAAGTATGTTTTCATGATACCTTTACCTGAAGCAATGATCCATCCTCCTTTTGTTCTTGTCTTTGTTTTCTATTTCAAATTCATCAAGATCCATGGTTGATCTAATTATGGTAACTTTTTGTTTCCTAATTTGGATCTTGATATCTTGACTTGATTGGTGTTTTGAGGTCCCCTATATGTTAGAATACTACTGATGTAGTTTACCCCTTGATTAATACCCTTTTGAACCACCAAATTCGGATTTCATATCTTAAAACTCTGTTTTTTTTAGGTTACTGTCTGCATTGGTCGACTGATTGGTCGACTGGACCAGTCGACCAATCCACTCGACCAATGAGTACAGCAACTCCAGAGTTGGTCTGTGTTGGATGTTTTGGTATCTTTTCTGTTAGGGATCTTTCCTAATATGTTGTATATACTTGTTTAGGACCTTCTTCTCAAGTTTGCCAAGATCTTACTTGATTTCTTAGGATTCCTTCGCGAGTGATAAAAAGGTAAGGATGGTTATTTCCTTAATTACATAGATAGCATGAATCTAGTTTCTATATTTGAATATCATAAATATGATTCCTAAATTAGATTCTTACAATGATATACTACTGTTGCATAACTTTGATTACAGTAGCATTACTTATTCATATTGAATTGACTCATGTATGATTTACTTACCAATTATATACAAGGTGATTGCAATTATTGTTTTCTTTCCATATATGAGGTTACCATATATGTGATGATATGAATTGATGCATGTGTATGCTTAAGTATGGTTTGGAAAGGAGAGGTGTCCTTTTGACACTTCTGTCCTTGGACTACTACGGGAATATTATGGGATGTTTCCGGAGATGCCCTCTGGACACCTTCCTAAACTGTTGGATGACATATCTAGGATTGTCTAGTAGTGTTTGGCTAGGATGTCCTGTTATGTCAGACCCTAATCGGAGGGGTATTGAGACCGAACGACCCGTGGTAGCAGTGGGGATTCATGGGCGCTCAAGACCGGTAACCAACCCGTGAGAGGACAGGAATCACATTGTGGGGGCCATTTATTGGTAGGGTTGCATATGGTTAGACTTGGGCTCACGGGCGCTTAAGACCGGTAACCAACCCGTGAGAGGACGTGAGAGCTTCCCGTTTACCATATGTGGATAACCAATAGGGTTGATGAGTCCGTAGTCAGGGACTATGAGGACTCTAGTGTGAAGGATACCGGAAAGGATCGTCAGGGACGAGGAATGGAAGTATCTGGATCAGACTTGATGTAACTAAGTAGAAGACTTGCATTTGGCTAGGTTTTACCCTGACATGCGCCAGTACTTATACCAAATGGTTGTGAGAGAGTGTGTTGACTTAACCCCCTGCCATGGTTTGTCCTGAGGGATGAAGGACCCATTACCAATCGGCTGCTCAAGACCGGTGAAATGATCCGTGAGAGAATCCAAGATATCTTAAATGGTTGAGGATGTGAGTGGACTTTCCTAAAGAAGTACGGTGCTATGACTTAAAGCATGTCTGCCAATAGAGACCAGCATACATAGAGTTAGATTCATTCATTCATTGCTTGTCTCATATCATATTGCATTTATGTTTGTTCTGGAATCCTGCCATTTATGTTATTATGGATTTTAATCGCCTTACTCGAGTTTCTTTGAAACTCATTCCTTTATTGTACAATGTTTGTTAGACTATCCTGCAGGTACTGAGTACTATGACGGCCCCTATGAAGAAGCGCAAGGCGAAGAGGCATATCTCCAGGAAGGTGATTGTGGTTACCACAATTACTCTGAAGATCCCGCGAGTGGTTATGCTCCGTACGATGCTTAGTCCGACCATCGAGTGGAAGCGTCCTTGTGCCATTTATGAGATTTACACTTATAAGGATGTTGTCTATAAAGTGGAGAACAATTTAGTTACCCAATGTACTAGCTACTGGGATTAGATTTTGTCTAGTTTATTCTTTAGAGCTACTTTTCCGCTGGTTGTAAAGTGGGATTTTTGCCTCACTTTACTTATCTGTTTGATACTCTAATTATATCTATTATTCTGATGCATTTATGATTCATTCTTTCTTTATTGGATCTATGGTTTATCTTCCGCACTTTTGTTATGATTGTTCATGATTATGTTATTGTTTATGTGGGAGGTTGATCACTCGATACCTGATCTTCGGGCTGTGGATCACACTCTCGGGTATGCCAGATAGGGTACCGGCTGGGAGGGTGTGACAGTATATGTGGATGACATCCTTATTGCTGGTTCTGATGCTTTGGCGATTTCCACCTTAAAGAGTTTCCTTTACCAACAATTTCGTATCAAAGATCTTGGGCCCATGAAATATTTTCTTGGTCTTGAACTGGCTCACTCACAAAAAGGTATTTTCCTCAATCAACGAAAATACACTTTGGATACATTAACGGATGTCGGCCTCATCGGTGCTCACCCAACTTCATTTCCAATGGAACAAAATCTCAAGCTTACGGACTCTGATGATGATATCCTTCCTGAACCTGCATCTTATCGTCGTTTGATTGGACAATTGATTTATCTCACCATCACTCGTCCAGATATTGTGCACACTGTCAACATTCTTAGCCAGTTTATGCATCAACCACGCAGAACACACATGGACGCTGCAACTCGCCTTCTCTGATACCTTCACTACTCACCTGGCCAGGGTATTTTACTTCTAGTTAATAGAACCTTATCACTTCATGCTTTTTGCGACTATGATTGGGCCAGTTGTCCCATGACTCGCTGCTCCACCACCGGTTACTGTGTTTTTCTTGGTTTTAGCCCTATCTCTTGGAAGACTAAGAAACAACATACAGTTTCTCGATCCTTTGCCAAGCTAATTTGGTTAACTTCGCTCCTTCAAGATTTTGGTGTTCATTTGAATCAGCCAATCCCACTTTTTTGAGACAATCAAGCAGCCATCCACATTGCCGCCAATCCTGTGTTTCACGAGCGCACAAAACATATTGAAATTGATTGTCATGTCATCCGTGATAAGATACGCTCTGGCCTCATCCGCACCGTTCACACTTCTAGTTCTACCCAAATTGCTGACATTTTCACCAAATCCCTTGGCAAAGATTCTTTTCTATTCCTCAAGGACAAGTTGGGAGTTCTTGATATTCACTCTCCAACTTGAGGGGGATTATTAGCCATAATATGACCGTTGGAGATCTTTGGAAAATATGACCGTTGGAGATCTTTGGAGATAATATGACCGTTGGAGATCTTGGATAATATGACAGTTGCAAATAATTTCTTTCCTTATGTATAGCATGCTACATTTATTTTATTCGTTACTTGATTGTATTATATATACACATGAAGAGGTAATACAAAATCACTTCCACACAAAATCATCTTAACAATACTCATGCCAGGTGTGCTTGCCAGGAAGTGGAGTATATTCAAAGGATCTAAATGGGCCATCAAGTATAGAAACTGTTGCCTTTATGTCGAAGAATGTCGAATTTGAGAGTGAGGTAAGAGCTTTGAAGATTCCTGAAGAACAAAATGAAGAGATGTTTTTAATGGAGGTGCTGCTAGATCTGTTGATGCAACTTGTGCTGGGTATACAGATCACAAATGTTTGTCTTTCAAGAAATCTCTTTTTATGATGGTATCTTTTTGCTACCAATAGAAGTCTGTTATTGAATGAAACTTGACCAATCGGAGAGAGTATTGTCCCCTTGCTTCTCTAGTTGGATTTACTATTCTTGATCATATTTTCAATATTAACATAAACATATTATTTGTAATGCTTTGACATTAAATAGAGGAGAGGGCAACTCTTGGATACAAAGTTCAATATTTGCCTACTTCAATTTTTGTAGGTATCTTTAGTGAGACTTGCTTGATCCTAGCAAAATCTTTTGAGTCCATGGCCAAGTTCTCAACTCCTCAAGGGTGTCAACTGTTATTACATGCGTGCCCATACATGGATTAGAGAAGCCCTATGAAATTTTCTTAGTCTAATGTACCTAGTTGCTCAGCTGGATGGCATAATAATTTAAGCACTAGTTCTCTTGATACAATGTTACCCAGCTATTTGATCCCAAGCAGCAAGAACTTGAGGTAACACTAGTGTTCAAAGTTATGTTCCTATTCTTTTAGTGACTTAATTTGGACTTGTTGGGTTAATTGTGTGTATGTAGTTAGTCCATTTTTTGTTTTTAGGGTGCTGATATGACTAGGGACTCATAACAAAAAAGAGGAACAGGAAGGCTTTTTTTCAGTGTGTTCTCTTGTTATGGGTGACCCGAAAAGAACCACCGAATAATAATGGTTCGAATAGAGCCAACCCGGCGGCTCGACGGTTCAAGAAGATGTTGCATGCCACCTAGGTCAGGAGGCTTCTCTGTTAATGAAAGGCGACGCTGGAGAGACCCGCTGATGAGTCCAGACGCCCTGTGACTTTCTGGCAGGACCAGCGGCCTTTGGGGGATCCTTGATATCTCCTCGTTTGTGGTGTCTCATAGCATTAATTTCAGCAATTAATGTCTCGTAGGCTGTGCAGTGATAAGAGACAACTTGGAAGCCCAACATTAATCTCCACCGTTGAACAACATGATGAAGAGTCAGTTAGCCATTGCAGGCGAGAAAAGGTCACAGGTTTGCTATAAATAGGAACGACGTTCCCAGGTATAACCAGAGCTTTCTCTAGCCATTATTCTCCTCCATAACTCCTTGAGAAACATTCCTTCTTCCATCCTTAGCATTTACTCTGCTAGCATTGTCTCAGCTTCTTCATTAAGACTGACTTAATCATTGGAGGTGGCTTCCCATCCTCAGAGGCGGCCCACTCTCACCTTCTTTTTGTCTATCAGGAAGCTAAGGAGATTTGGAACCATCAAAGGATCGGGGTTGGTCCAGAATGCTGATCTTCCTCACAACATTTGGCACCCTCTGTGGGAATCTCTGACAAAAAGCTCAGTCACTTTCCCTACAACCTAGTGACTGGAATGGCTGGAGACAAATCACCAAAGCGGGTGTCTCAGTCTCAGGACCCCCTGCGACCTAAGAAAAAGTCTGCTAATCGGAAGACGGGTCCAGGAATATCAAAGGAAGGACAACCCACTGTGGGACGTGAACAGCTGGAGATCCCCCCAATCGATCCTCCAGCTGATCTTCCCCCACCAGGATTTGCTCCTCCTTCGATTTCCAACCCAGAAATGCAGTCCAACATGCAGCAGATGATGTTCGAGATGCTCAACTCCTTGCACTCCATGGCTGCACAGGGAGGACACCTTGTGTCCTCTCCTGTCCCTCCAACCGGTCCTCAGGGAACTGGTAACCCTACCCAGGCTAATGCAGTTGATAGGACCCTGAGGGACGATGGTAAAACACGCCGTAAGAAGCCGACCAAGCAGAAGGAGAAGAAAGAGACCAAAGCCACCAGAAAAGGAGGTAACGGCTCTATCTTCGACAGGCTGGGAGCTCTCAACGACACATTCTCTTGCCCAAAGGTTGTCACTAAGCGCGCTCAGACGACGAGAGCCGGACGACCCATGAAAGAGCAAGTAGCGAAGTCAAAGGGCCCTCGCTGAAGTGGTGAGTCGTCGGACCCCTCTGGGTCTATTCGCGATGAAATCTTGTATTGCCAAGTTCAGGACATGAATGAGCTCCTCTTTCAACTGGATTTGAAGGTCCCAGACGAAGTACAACTGGTACTAAGTCAGGATCCCTTCATCCCGGAGATAATGGCGGCTCCTTTGCCAGTAGGGTTCCGTACCCCCACTTTCACTTCATATAATGGGACTATGGACCCTATGGCCCACATAAGTCACTTCACTTCAATCATGACTATGTGCGGAGGTGGAGATTCCATCAGGTGCAGATGCTTCCCAGCGTCTCTGACAGGCCCGGCCACTACTTGGATCTCTAGACTTCCCAAACACTCCATACACAACTTTATGGAGTTGGGGTATGCCTTCGCGGCAAGGTTTAAGAGTGGCATTAAGAAGGACAAAACGAAAGACAACTTGTTGGCTCTTAAACAAGGCCGACAGGAGTCCATCAAAGATTTCATCTCTCGCTTCAACAATATTTCTATACTGATCAAAGATCTTGATGACAAGGTGGCGTTCACGGCGTTCAAAAGAGTTGTGACCAATGAGAAGCTGATCACCTCCATTGTTGAAAAGAAGCCGAAAACCCTGGCCGAACACCTGGATTTGGGATATGAAATGGCAACCGTGGAGGAAGTCTTGGACGCAAATTGAAGTCACTTTAGGGATCAGGAGGGTCCCCCTACCAAGAAAGCTTATGAGCCTAGTTCCAAACCTCGCTACACAAAGAAGGATGCTAAACATCGACAGGACTGGCGTAACAGGAGAGTGATCGATGAAGATGATGAGGCCTTTACTCCTCTTAACAAATCACGGTCCGCTGTGTTGATGTAGATTCGTGATTCGGGATATTCCAAACTCCTTAGGACACCTGGAAAAATCATGGTGAGGCCCCAAAACAGAGCCGACATGTCAAAATACTGTCAGTACCACCAAGACAAGGGGCATCACACTAATGATTGCCGAATGTTGAAAATAGAAATCGAGAAGCTGATAGCCCAAGGGCAATTGGATCAGCATGTGAAGGGGTCTCATCGTCGAGAACCATCACCACCTCCCAGGAGGCGCAGCCGCACTCCCCCGATCGAAGATGCCAGATCTCGAGGGAAGGCTCCAATGGCCCCCAGGGACGAGGAACTCCCTCGAATAAACACAATATTCGGGAGGCCCAATCCCGGGTCAGTTAGCCAGATGAGGCAGCAAACACGTGTTGTTAGCACCGTGGAGCCCATTGCTATTACTCGTTTTGTCCAAAGCGAGCCCATCACCTTCGCTGAGAAGGAGCTTGTCGATGTCAGTACTTTGCACGATGATGCCATAGTCATCAAGGTACGGATGGCGAATCATATGATCTATCGGGTCTTGGTAGATACAGGATCCTCAGCGGATATCTTATCTCTTGATGCATTTCTGATGCTCAAGATAGACCAAGAAGCCCTTCAGCCAACAGCAGATTTGCTCTATGGCTTTGCGGGAAGTTCTACAATGGTCGAAGGCAACATCCAGGTTGGACCGACTGTAGGAACTTTTCCCCAACAGGTAACCGTGCCCATTATGTTTATGGTCGTACAGATGCTCTCAGCATACAACATCATTCTGGGACAACCAACGCTCATGGCATTGGAAGCAGTCATCTCACCCAGACATATGATGGTGAAATTCCCCACTACTGAGGGAATAGGTACTGCAAGACAAGACCAAAGGTAGTCCAGGATATGCTATCTGAAATTCATCCAAAAACAACCAGCAACTCCTGTCATAGGAGCAACTTTTGCTGTGGAAGTGCTCGATGATAGGGATGAAAGCCAACTGCAACGCAGCGAGCCCGTAGAGAAGCTGCAAAAAGTCCCCTTGAGTTCGGAGCACCCGGAAAGGGAAACCAACATTGGTTCAGAACAACCAGAGACTTTCAAAAAGGAATTGACTTCCTTTCTGTCCCAAAATGCTGATGTTTTTGCTTGGTCGGACGAGGATATGCCTGGAATCGATTGGAGTGTCGCAAACCATTTGTGGATCAACAAGGGGGCTACCCCTGTTATCCAGAGAAGGAGAAATTTCTCCACTGAGAAGCAGATCGCTATCCAAACAGAAATGGAGAAACTTGCCGAATCAGGCTTCATCTCGCGATCGAATGCCCCAAATGGTTAGCCAATGTGGTGATGGTGAAGAAGGCCAGCGGGAAGTGGAGAATGTGCACATACTACACTGACCTCAACAAAGCTTGCTCGACAGACTATTATCCTTTACCAAGGATTGATCTGCTAATCGATGCGACCACGGGGCACAGAGCATTGAGCTTTATGGATGCCTATTTTGGTTACAATCAAATCTTGATGGCACCTGAGGATGAGGTTCACACCGCGTTCATGACCAACCAAGAAAGTTATTATTATAAGGTGATGCCTTTCGGTCTAAAGAACACTGGTGCGACTTATCAGCGAGCTGTCAACAAAATCTTCAACAAACAAATTTGAAGAAACATGGAAGTCTATGTGGATGATATGCTGATCAAGAGCATTGATCCCAACGACCACATCCGCGACTTGGCAGAAGTCTTTGACGTCCTCCGAAAGTACAAAATGCGACTAAATCCCGACAAGTGCGCTTTTGGAGTGTCGTCTGGGAAGTTCCTCGGATTCTGGTTTCGTAGAGAGGCATAGTAGCAAACCCTGAGAAAATCAAAGCAATCTTAGACATGCAGCCGCCGTGAACCATGAAGGAAGTTTAGTGTCTGACAGGAAGAGTAGCAGCTTTGAGCCGTTTCCTAGCAAATCTAGTGAGCACTACCAACCCTTCTTCGCAGCCCTGAGAACCCTTAACACTACGGCAGAGATGATTTAGATGGATGAATGTTAGAATGCCTTTGAAGAGTTGAAAGATAAGCTAAGTTCTTCTCCCATTTTGGTATGTCCAACTCCCAAGAAAATATATGTTCATGTATCTTGCATCATCCCCGAAAGCTGTAAGCTCTGTTTTGATTCAAGAAGATGAAGGCATCCAGAAGCCTGTTTATTATGTTTCTCACGTCCTCTTAGATGCCGAAACCCGAAATCCGAAAATTGAGAAGTTAGCCCTAGCCATGATAGTGTCTATCAGGAAGCCAAGGCCTAACTTCCAAGCTCACCCAGTGACTATTCTCACGAAAGTTCCTTTGAAAAAGATCCTTCATCGACCAGACTTAGCGGGGAGGATGGTTGCTGGGGCTGTGGAGTTGAGCAAACATCAAATTGAGTTCCAACCGAGAACAGTGATAAAAGGTCAGGCTTTAGCAGACTTCATTGTGGAATCTACGGCTGGATGGGATGATGGTGAAAATAAAGAAAAACCATTAGAGATGTGGACTTTGCCACAGGGAGTGGAGCCGGCTTGGTGCTGGAAAGCCCAAGTGGATTTGTCATTAACTACGCGCTACACTTTGTCTTCCCGGCAACCAACAACGTCGCTGAATAAGAAGCATTGTTGGTAGGCCTCCGTCTAGCAGCTTCACTGTGTATTTAAAATCTGCGAATCCACAACGATTCCCAATTGATAATTAGTCAGGTGAAAGGTGACTACGAGGCCAGAGGAGAAAAAAAGGCAAGTTATCTAAACATGGCGAACAATCTTAAACTCCAATTTAATCGATGCGAGTTCTTTCAGATTCCCAAAGATGAGAATTCAAAAGATGACTTCCTGGCCAAGCTGGCCTCTGCTGGCATCACAGATATAGAAGCTTTAGTATACCAGGAAGTCCTCTACGAACCCAGCATCGATGCCTTGGATATGATAGAGATTGAAGAATCATAGCCGTCTTGGATGGATGAACTAGTGGCGTACATAAAACAAGATCGGTTACCGGAAGATCTGACTCAGGCTAACATTGTGAAAAGACGCGCCGCGAAGGTCACCTTTGTGAAACCCAGCCCTAACCTTGACCCGGAAACCTTGTTATTTGTAGGTCCGATGACCCGAAGTAAAGTAAGAAGTCAGCTTTGGGCCATCCCAGTAGAGGACTTGGTGTCTGGCTTTGAATCCATGAAGGTTGATGATGACGTTCTATTTATGGAAACAGAATCCTGATGAAGATCTAATTAGTTGATGGACTTGGTGTGCTCTCTATCTTGGTTTGAAGGCATTTCTACCTACTAGGTAAGTCACTTGACTTGTGTGCAAAACCCCTTTAGGTTTGGATTTGATCTGGGCCTTCAATTCCCTGTTTTGGCCTTCTTTGCTTGCATTGGTCGACCGATTGGTCGATTGGGCCAGTCGACCAATCCACTCGACCAATGGGTGCTGTCTTTGGCAATTAGGTTGATTCTTGCTCTATTTAAGTCTAACCTCGAGTCCACTTCGTATTTGCTGCCTCCAAACCCTCTGGAACGAACCAAAGACCTCTGCAAGTCATCTCTCTTGCATCCTTGGTGATTTCTTGACGGATCTTCGTCGGAACTCTTCTTTTTGCATCAAAAGGTATGTCTACTCTCTCTTCTTCTCCTCCATCTTTGTTTTTCTTTCCTTTTGAGTTGAGACAGTAGAAGAGATGCTGCATCCTCTGTTGCAAACATCTCTGAACATGTTCTCATGATCATCCTAAGGATTTAAGGCTAGAACAATGATCTTAACCATGATCATTGCAAGCTTTTGAAGGATTCATGATCAAACCATGATTTAATCTCTGTTAATTTCCTAATCTGAATTCTGATCTCTTTGGATCTTCTTTCATTGATCATGTTAGTGGTTAATGGTTGTGTTTTCTTTCTATGATCCATAATCCATAGAATTCTAGTTGTTCTCTTCTACCTTACTATGTGTTCTTCATGATGCATGATAGTACATATATGGTAGGTTTTATTTCCTTATTTAGATTTATGCTTCTAAGCCTTATTCCATGAAGACTTATGCTTGTGTTCATGTTTTCATTACCGAAAGCAATGATCCATCCTCCTATTGTTCTTGTCTTTGTTTTCTATTTCAAAATTCATCAAGATCCATGTTTGATTTATTTATGGTAACTTTTGTTTCCTAATTTGGATCTTGATACCTTGATTTGATTAGTGTTTTGAGGTCCCCTATATGTTAGAATACTACTGATGTAGTCTACCCCTTGATTAGTACCCTTTTGAACCACCAAATTCGGATTTCATATCTTAAAACTCTGATTTTATAAGCTACTGTCTGCATTGGTCGACTGATTGGTCGACTGGACCACTCGACCAATCCACTCGACCAATGAGTACAAAGCAACTCCGAGGTCTGCTTCCTTTGCTGATGTTTTGATATATATTCTGTTAGGGATCTTTCCTAATATGTTGTATATACTTGTTTAGGACCTTCTTCTCAAGTTTGCCAAGATCTTACTTGATTTCTTAGGATTCTTTGCGAGTTATAAAAGGTAAGGATGGTTATTTCCTTAATTACATAGATAGCATGAATCTAGTTTCTATATTTGAATATCATTAATATGTTTCCTAAATTAGATTTTTACAATGATATACTACTGTTGCATAACTTTGATTACAGTAGCATTACTTATTCATATTGAATTGATTCATGAATGATTTACTTACCAATGTTATACAAGTGATTGTAAATATTGATTTCTTTCCATATATGGAGTTACCATATATGTGATGATATGAATTGATGCATGTGTATGCTTACGTATGGTTTGGAAAGGAGAGGTGTCCTTTCGACACTTCTGTCCTTGGACTACTACGGGAATATTATGGGATATTTCCGGAGATGCCCTCTGGACACCTTCCTAAACTGTTGGATGACATATATAGGATTGTCTAGTAGTGTTTGGCTAGGATGTCCTGTTATGTCAGACCCTAATCGGAGGGGTATTGAGACCGAACGACCCGTGGTAGCAATGGGGATTCATGGGCGCTCAAGACCGGTAACCAACCCGTGAGAGGACAGGAATCACATTGTGGGGGCCATTTGTTGGTAGGGTTGCATATGGTTAGACTTGGGCTCACGGGCGCTTAAGACCGGTAACCAACCCGTGAGAGGACGTGAGAGCTTCCCGTTTACCATATGTGGATAACCAATAGGGTTGATGAGTCCGTAGTCCGAGTTGGTCGGTGCCATAGGATACGCTGACTCTAGTGTGAAGGATACCGGAAAGGATCGTCAGGGACGAGGAATGGAAGTATCTGGATCTGACTTGATGTAACTAAGTAGAAGACTTGCATTTGGCTAGGTTTTTCCCTGACATGCGCCAGTACTTATACCAAATGGTTGTGAGAGAGTGTGTTGACTTAACCCCCGCCAAGGTTTGTCCCGAGGGATGAAGGACCCATTACCAATCGGCTGCTCAAGACCGGTGAAATGATCCGTGAGAGAATCCAAGATATCTTAAATGGTTGAGGATGTGAGTGGACTTTCCTAAAGAAGTACGGTGCTATGACTTAAAGCATGTCTGCCATTAGAGACCAGCATACATAGAGTTAGATTCATTCATTCATTGTTTGTCTCATATCATTTTGCATGTATGATTGTTCTGGAATTCTGCCATTTATGTTATTATGGATTTTAATCGCCCTTCGAGTTTCTTTGAAACTCATTCCTTTATTGTACAATGTTGTTAGACTATCCTGCAGTATGCGAGTACTATGACGGTCCCTATGAGGAAGCGCAAGGCGAAGAGACATATCTCCGGGAAGGTGATTGCGGTTACCACAATTACTCTGAAGATCCCACGGGTGGTTATGCTCCGTACGATGCTTAGTCCGACCATTGAGTGGAAGCGTCCTTGTGCTATTTATGAGATCTACACCTACAAGGATGTCGTCTACAAAGTGGAGAATAATTTAGTTACCCAATGTACTTGCTACTGGGATTAGCTTTTATCTAGTTTATTCTTTCGAGCTACTGTTCCGCTGGATGTAAAGTGGGATTTTTGCTTCACTTTACTTATCTGTTTGATACTCTGATTATATCTATTATTCTGATTCGTTTATGATTCATTCTTTCATTATTGGATCTATGATTTATCTTCCGCACTCTTGTTATGATTGTTCATGATTATGTTATTGTTTATGTGGGAGGTTGATCACTCGATACCTGATCTTCGGGCTGTGGATCACACTCTCGGGTATGCCAGATAGGGTACCGGCTGGGAGGGCGTGACAACCTTGGTGGATGGAGTCTTATACAAGAGATCGATCGAAGGACCTCTTCTAAAGTGTGTTGGTCCCGCGGGCGCCCAGTACGCATTGGCGGAAGTACATGAAGGCATCTGCGGAGCTCACATGGGGGCTAGGGCTTTGGCTTTCAAAATCTTGAGGCAAGGACTCTACTAGCCAACTATGGTAAAGGATGACTAGGATTACGTTTGTCATTACAAACCTTGCCAGGTACATTCCTTAGTCCAGAAAGCCCCTGCAGTTCCCTTAGTATCAATTCTCAGCCCCGTTCCTTTCGCAAGGTGGGGAATGGACCTGCAAGGACCATTCCCTCCAGCATCCGGGGGAAGAAAATTCATGATTGTGGCAATCAACTACTTCACCAAATGGGTGGAGGCGGAGGCAGTGGCCACTATCACGGAGAAGCAAGTGGAAAAATTTGTCCTCAACAAAATCATATACCGGTTCAGTTTACCGAAGATCTTGTTGATCGACAACTCTGCCTTTGAAACTTTTTGTAAGGCTTATCACATCGACTTCAGAAAGGCATCATTAGCGTATCCCCAATGTAACGGACAAGTGGAGGTTACCAATAGCACATTGTTGGATGGCATCAAAAGACGGTTAGAAGAAAGCCAAAAACAATGGGTGGACGAGCTCCCCCATGTCCTTTGGGCTTATCGGACTTCGTCAAGAACTCCAACGGGAGAAACTCCCTTCAAGCTGTCTTATGGGTTAGAAGCCTTGATCCCAGTGGAAGTATTGGCAGGATCCCTGAGATCGAAATGCTTTGAAGAAAATCAGAACGAAGGACTTAGAGCAAACTTGGAATTCATTGACGAAATCTGAGAAGTGGCTCTCTACAAAAATGTGGTTTACCAAAAGAAGGTAGCAAAATACTATAACTTGAGGGGTAAGAAGCAAGACTTTTTGGCATGGAGATTTGGTTCTCCGACAAGCCGATGTCTCAGCCCTAAGGCAAGGGAACAAGTTGTCCCCAAGATGGGAAGGCCCTTACTTGGTTGTCAGAGAACTACAACCGGGAACCTACAAACTCAGAAATATGGAAACTAACAGGGATCTCACTCACGCGTGGAATGCCATGCACTTAAGAAAGTTTTATCAATAAAACTGAGCGAAAAGCACAACTTCAGGAGAATCTCTTGTATGAAAGCACTTGCTTGAAGATTAAGTTTACAAAGAACATCTCTTTACTTCCTTTCCACATCCAAAAGGTCAGAAATTACATACGACTACTTTTCAGTTGGTAAATCACTTGGGAGGAAGGGGAGGAAAAGTAGTCTGCCCTAGATTATCTTTAGAAATCGAAGGTAAAACGCCAGAAGGAGAAGTGTTAGCTTCTGGAAAAGGCGTCCCTGGAGTCTGTTCTTGTAGCCAGCTAAAAACTGGAATCTTTAGCCTCTCGCAAGTACGAGCGTCAAAGGGAGAACCTTTACAAACCAATCGTAAAGATTCCTCCGGCAAACTCTTTACCATGTGTCCAAACCCATTTTGAAGCCAGGAATGGCCTTATTGGCGACCTCAGCCTGGAAGTCTTCCGAAGCCTTGTACTCATTAATGATCTCCTCGGCATCGCAAGAGTTACGTGTGGTTAACTCCTGAACAAACTTCTCGAAAATCGCTAGGTTGGCAACCAATCGATCTTTCTCGGCAAACAATTTGAAGTGAGAGGTAGAGATGGATTTAATCTCTTTTCGGAGCTTCGTTATCGTGTAATCAGCAGCTTCCTTGTCATTGCGAAGCTGTGACAACTCGGAATTCATCTCTTCTATCAGCACTCTTACATCCCGCCCTAATCCACTCAGGGGATACCCTATCTGGATTACTCGGGGAAGTGATCCATAGTCCCGCCGATCAAGTTTACTAACTATTATAGTCACTTAGCACAATAATTTAATCAAAAGCAAGAACAATTTTTTGTATTCGAATAATTTAATAATAAAAGTCAATAAAGGATCTCAGAAGGATCACAAGAAACATCAGAGTGCGAAAATGATACAAATAGGACAAATAGTCAAAGTGTGAAAAGGAAGGGGAAAACCCATTCTATAATAGTAGCAGAAAGTAGATCGACTAAAAATAAGGGTTACAACCGGTTCCCAAAATGACAAGGGAACAAACTAAACTACGGTCTTGACGAATCAACTAAAAAGGGTAAAAAGGGGATGAGGCGATATCCCATCCCTAACACATAAGTACAAAACTGAATTGCTCTAGATAAGCCCCAAACTCGGACTACTAGTCTTTATCAACTTGTACGCCGTGACCAGTGGGGTATGGGTCATTAACTTGGTCTTCAGAGTGTTGATTGTCAAAGTAGACAGTAGTAGTACTTGCAATAGAGTCTAACAAAGATGTTGCAAAAAGGAGTGAGTTCAAAAGAACTCAGCAAGGCAGTTATTCCATAAAACATAAGCCATATGATACAAACCACAACATGATGCAATATGTTATAAAACACATGATGCAAGTATGATTCTAACTCTATGAATGCTAGTCTCTAAGGTAGACATGCTTTAAGTCATAGCACCATACTTCTTTGGGTCGTCAGCCACTCCCCCTCAACCAATTCCGTATCTTGGGACTACCGTGGTAGTTGGGTAAAGTCCTCTCAAACCATGGTAGGGGATTCTGTCACCACTCTCTCACATCGCCATTTGGTATAAGTATTGGCGCATGTCAAGGTAAAACCTAGCCCAATGCAAGTCATCTACTCAGTCATATCAACTTAGATCCAAATACGTCCATTCCTCGCCCTGGGCGATCCTTTCCAGTATCCTTCACACTAGAGTCAGCGTAATCCCGGATTACAGACTCATCAACCCTATTGGTCATCCACAAATAGTAAACGGGAGGCTCTCACATCCTCTCACGGGTTGGTTACCGGTCTTGAGCGCCCGTGAGCCCAAGTCTAGCTATTTGCAACCCTACCAATAAATGGCCCCTTCCGAGTATCCGTAGCATGGTTTATGTCCTCTCCCGGGTTGATTATCGGTCTTGAGCGCCAATCAAACCATACACTACCACGGGTCGTTCGGTCTCAATGCCCTTCCGATTCGGGTCTAACACGACAAGGACAATCCTAGCCACACAACTAGACAATCCTATGTATGTCATCCAATAACCCAGGAAAGTGTCGATAGGCACCTTCGGAGAACATCCCATACTATTCCCTCCGATGCCCAAGGACAGAAGCGTCAATAGGACACTCCCCAATCCCAAGTTATACCTAAGCAATCACATACTCAAGTCCATCATATCTCATACATTTGATACATCATCATGATAAAAGTTAAATCATAACATTGAAATGATCCATCATGAATACAAGTAACAAGAATAATAAATCATTATGACAAAAGTATATGAAATCACAATACTATTGTTCTAAAACATGTATAGCAGTCCTATAATATTCAAAAGTAATTAAAAGACTATGTTCACTAAGTATATGACTCCAAGAGGCTCAGAGAACCATACAAATACCTACGGAGAAAGATAGTTCAAGAGGGCTCGCAAAGAAGAAACGAAAACACCGAATGTAAGTTGAAACTTAGGCCTTGCTGGGAAAATTGTGAGTGAATTTCCGAAGGATGCAAATCGTCACAAGTTTCTTGATCGGCGGGAGTCATGGCACCCTTTGCCCACACGCCTGCCTTGACGGGATCTCCCAAAATTCTGTCCCCCTCAAAGAGCTCCCACTGCGGAACCCATCGAGGGGGGAGGGAAGGCGGAGCATCCTCGGCAGGTACCGCCCCCTCACTTGCGGGTACCAAGCTTGGAGATCCGACTTCCTGCACAGATGCAGCCTCGATGACAGAGGGGACCCCAACATCAGGTGCGACGGTCTCGGCCACCGAGGGGATTTGTCTAGGAAGATCCGGAAGGGCAACAGTTGAAGGACGGGAGCCCTTTCCGACTTCTTCAGATGGCATTCCACGAATGGGTACCGCTCCTATAACCACTCCTGGAAGAGATTGCTCTGGGGTTGAATGAGTTTCGGAAGCAGGGGGCTCCTCAAAACGTACCACCTTCGTTTTGCCTCTATTTGGAAGAGAGGAACCTTGGCGTTTATGGCGTACAAGGGGCATTTCCTCCTCTTCAGGAGTTTCCTTGGTCTCCTCGATATGGCTCACATTCTCCTCGGCTGCCTCACAGTTGATGTTGTATGTTGTTTTTAGCTCTGAATCTGAAGGGACCTTGGCCACGGGGCTGGGAAGATCAAGCACTGGCGATGAGGACCCTACTCCTGTCCCCTTGATTTTCTCTTGTTCCCCCTGGCCGCGGCTCGAGAGTCCATATAGCGCCGGAAAAGGAAATCTTTGTTGAGAGACATCTCTGGATCTGCAAAAGCCTACATGTGTCAAAACAAATGCCGGCAAGAGAAAATGAGACAGAGGGGTGAGGGCTTAGGGACTTACTAGCCATGACTTCCTAGAGAACCAGAGGTGCTTCAAACTCCATCTCTCGGCCATGGATGGGAGTCCCTTTCCCTACTACGAAGAGGGAGTACAGACTCGACTCTTCCTCGCTCAGCGAGGGTTTAATGTTCATTTGCCGAACGGACTTCTGACTCAGCGAAGGCCATCCTAGAATGAAGCTATCGGAGGGGACTCTACAAGCGATGAACCTGACTTTCCACCTTTTGTGGCTGGTAGGAAGGGTTCCCTCCTCGAAAATGTGAAATTTCAAAGAGGAAGTGCCCCGTTTACAGAAGCTAAACCAGCCTTCCTGCTCAAGATCTTTGAGGGAGTAGACAGACCGAAAGACATTCAAATTGTAGTCGATGCCCATACTCTTACAGTATTCCATGAAGCCAACAAGGCTCCTCCAACCATTGGGCGCCAGCATCCCAAGGTTTAGTCCAAAATAAAAAAGAACTTGCATACCAAAAGCACAAAGGGGAAGCCTTAAACCGCCCAACATAGAGTCAAAATATAGAGGGATCTCGCCCTCCTTCAGAAAACACGCCCTTTCACGAGGGAGCCTGACGGGAAACTCGTCAAGAATCTTGAAGGCAGTCTTCATCAACTGAACGTGATGTGAATGAAGAAGACTAGGAAAGGACAATGGCCCGGAGGTAGGCGTGTCGTCAACATCGTCACAAACTGGAGGACTCAAGGGGACAACTCCCAGAGTCGCACCCTTGGTCCTGGGAGGTGCCGAAGTCACGCCTCTGTGAGCAATCGTCGGAGGTTTTGCGGCAGACCCCATGGCCGCAGTAGCAGTAGAGGTTGCAGAAAGAGATTTGCCCGTAAAAGGATCGCCGGAGATCCCATGATCTACCCACGAACCCGTAGAGGGGGGAACACCAGAAGCGGAGACAAGACTATGCTTCTTTACCAGTTTCCTACCCATGGTTTTAGAAGAGGAATTAACTTACCCAGACAGAGAAACGCCTTGCTTGTGGAAGAGGCTTTGCAAACGATGCTTGGAAGAATAGCAGTAGGAGTTCCGATCGGAGAAAATCCAATCCGAGGCTACTTTAAATAAAGCGCAGGGCTCCAAGGCCAAATTCAATGAATACTCTGAAGCGCCACTCAATTGGCACCCATTAACATTGGAGCATTGGGAGTCGCCTAGGTTGACTTCGCGCAAAGGACGGAAAGTATCAATGGGAATTTCTAGATGGCAATGGACGAAATCGGCTCTATGGTCTCTAGGATATTCTTTGTAGCTGAAAAGCACCACAAAGATTAGGGGGCTAATGTTATGGGTGACCCGAAAGGAACCACCGAATAATAATGGTTTGAATAGAGCCAACCTGGCGGCTCGACGGTTCAAGAAGATGTTGCATGCTAGCTAGGTTAGGAGGCTTCTCAGTTAACGAAAGGGGACGCTGGAGAAACCCGCTGACAAGTCCAGATGCCCTGTGACTTTTTGGCAGGACCAGCGGCCTTTGGGGGATCCTTGATATCTCCTCGTTTGTGGTGCCTCATAGCATTAATTTCAGCAATTAATGTCTCGTAGGCTGTGCAGTGATAAGAGACAGCTTGGAAGCTTAACATTCGTTCTAAGACTGCGGCGAGGACAGCGACACCACTTTTTGTCTCCTCAACCATAGACTAAGGTCACATCAGGCCGATACTTGAGTTGACTCCTTGATTACAAAAGGTGTTCATAGCAGCCTAGGGTCTGCAACCATCAGAGGGTGACGTCTCCAAGCCCCAGAAGCCATCTCCACCATTGAACAACATGATGAAGAGTTAGTCGGCCATCGCAGGCGAGAAAAGGTCACAGGTTCGTTATAAATAGGAACGACGTTCCCACATATAACCAGAGCTTTCTCCAGCCATTATTCTCCTTCATAACTCCTTGAGAAACATTCCTTCTTCCATCCTTAGCATTTGCTCTGCTAGCATTGATTCTTAGCTTCCCCATTAAGACTGACTTAATCATTGGAGGTGGCTTCCCGTCCTCAGAGGCGGCCCACTCTCACCTTCGTTTTGTCTATCAGGAAGCTAAGGAGAGACGGAACCATCGAAGGACTGGGGCTGGTCCAGAATGCTGATCTTTCTCACAACATCTCTAAACAAACAATGGAGTAGGATCCATGAACCAATCTTTTTTTCTACAGTAATATCTTGATGGCTATCCAAATATATTGTAGAATACGATTTTCATTTGCTCAATCTTTCTTCTCATGAATAGGAAGGCCTTTTTTTTGGTGTGTTCTCTAAACAAACAATGGAGCAGAATCCATGAACAATTCTTTTTTTTTTTTCTTTTCTACATTTATATTTGATGGCTATCCAAATATATTGTAGAATATGATTTCCATTTTCTCAATCTTTTTTCCATGAACAGGAAACTGTGGTTGGTTGCTAAATTCTAGAGAGCAAGCTCGCTACCTCTATGATCCCAAACAATTTGATGCTGGTGGACGTCATCAGTCTTACACCCATGGTCGTCTATATCACATCACCACAACATAGTTGGTTAAGTATATCACCTCTGTTGATATATGCTTCAATCCTCATCTTCTTTCCTTTCATATAAGACAAAATCTAATAAAAAAGAAAGAAACAAAGATAAAATAAAGTTAATTGCATGTTTTATTTAAGCAATTCAATCCTGACCATTCACCATTGGCTATAGGTGAGCCCTCACAAGAAACAAAAACACTCGTTAGAATATAAAGTTATACTAAATGGTTAATGTGAAAGCCGCATGGATTTATCGTTAATGTGAGAAAAAATTAAGCATATAGTATAACCACAACACCCTCTCCATTTTCGGTTTTTTATTTGCAACATAGAATAAAATTAAAATTCAATTTTGTATCATTTATAAGCAACAGAAAAAAAAAAATTACATGGCACTCCTAGAAAGACGAACTACCTTGTGGGTTATTATAGAGAATTTTCTTAGTTCTTCCAGGTTAGTCGGTTAGTGCTACAGTCTCTCTCAGGGCTTCTCTCTCTCTTCTTTACTCAAGGAGTGTCGGTTATTATGAGAAAGATGAAGCAACTTTGTGCCTTGTTAGTGTTGAATCTCTCTCTCTCTCTTTTCTTCATGGAGACTCGATTTGTTTCTACTCTCTCTCTCTTCTTTTTTCCAGGAGACTGGTTTTGTTTCAGCGATCTCTCTCTCTCTCTCTCTCTCTCTCTCTTACTTCCTGTAGCACACCGACTCTATCGGTGAACTATTGTAAGTCCCGGAAGAAGAATTCTCAGTATGTGATTGAGCAAGGTTACGGGGCATATGATTCCAATATCAGGAAGAAGGATTCCAAAATCAGTAGATGAAGAACGAAATAATTTAAATCCAGAGTTAGTTCTTACAATCAGGTTATTTTCCCTCTTTCTATCTCGGTTTTTCCCTTTTCTTATCCCAAAATAACAAAATAAAATTCAATTTTGAATTTCCATTCGATTTCATCGTGTTTTAATTTTGTGGTTCTGAAATGTAATCTTAGTTCAATGGAGTCAGGGCTAGTAAAAGTAAATAAAACAAAACAACTTTTAGAGAAGATAACAACGAACAAGTAAGATTAATTAAATTTCAACATGAGAATCGCAAATTGCATGAATGTGTAAGGTGGAACGAATGGATTCATACCTTAATCCGAAAATCCCTTTCGTCTTTAAATTTTTCTGTCTTCAAATTTTTCGGAGCTTAATTAAACTCTATTCTAGAAGTAAAATACTGCTCTTCTTCCATGGTCATAGCCTTCTTATATGATACTACTGTTTGAGTTCTAAAGCATTGTGTTCATTTCTTATATTAGGAATCCTAAACCCATTGTGTTTCCTTATTAGACTCTGTTTCTTTTCTTTTACAAGATACTCTCATAGGATAGTATTGAGACGAATCTATTTCCCACTATTATAGATATTTAGTTCCTTAATTAAAATATTTACTTCTTAGTATTGAATATTGGAAATTAAGGTATGTACCGATGTTGTACTCTAGTGGTTCAAAGCTCAGTTTAGGTTGGAACTTAAAATTGAAAAAAGAATAGGTTACCTTATCAGTAGTTTATTATTTATCAAAGGACATTGGTATCCATAACTTAAGCACCAACATGCTTGTCCAAGACATTAAGGCAGGGACTTATTTTTAATATGTTTTCATTTCTATGTTAACTCAAACACAAGGAATTTAATGGTGGGTCATAATACACTTTCTCACATCACGAGTTTATTTTCCTCCACTTCAAAGTATTAACTCCATCTAAAATTGATTTATATTGTCTGCAGTACAGTCTCATGAGGCATCATGTGAAAAATCAATATAATCGGACGATTGGAATTCTTTTAGGATCATTTTATTGGTGCATAGACCCATTTTTAAATCAAACTCTTGCAACTCTTTCCATCCTAGTGTTGCATTGCTAATGTTCTGTAAAGAAAGGGTTTTTATCTGTCTTGAATAATTTCTTTAATAGTTGGTTTGTTAATTTTTTTCCTACCTTCATGAGCGTCTATTTAATTTTTTGATGCAGGGAAGAAGGGTTGGTTTAGCGATTCAGCTAAGATTTGGGGTTGGACAAATTACATGGCTTTAAGTAGTTTTAAAGATCAACAAATGGTTACCTGGTGAATGATGTTTGCATCATTGAAGCACATGTTACACTCATTGGTACAATTGAAAAATCTCATGCCATGGTCTTCTTTTGCAAGACATTGAAAATCTCACATCTTCCATATTCTGATCTCATCAATTTCAAATTGTTCCCAATTTCTAAGAGTGGTTCTAAGCTTCTAGCATATCTTTGCTTCAAGAATGCCTTTTAGAACCTAAGCCACATCAATAACCCTCAAAACAGGAAAAGTTCAACATGTGCACTTCATACTGCTATGAATAAGCCCCAATTATGCACCGATTACCATTGATAAGCAACCAAGCGTTTAATCATACCAGAACAACTTATACTTCCTAGGAATGCTATCCATAAGCATCAATCATATAGCTAAACATTTTATTTATTTATTTATTAAAAAAAGGTAAACCCTTAATTGATTGAATGTGAAAAGAATTGGTTGTGTCCTATCCATGACGTGGGAATACACAAGGATAGACATATAATCAATGTTAAGGACCTAAATATTGCCTGTTGTGAGACTCTTTTGATTACTTAAGTGGGTGATAGCATGAAATGTGCAGTAGTATTGGCATTCTTGATTGGGTTCATACATCTCCATGTGATCACTTTGATTTGAGATGTGAAATTTGGTGATCTCAAACTGACAATTTTACTCCTATTTACAAGATGAGGGGAATGGTTTAGCTTGGATAGGGGAGAGCTTCTTTGGAAATGCACGGAAATGCTCTTAAATCAATATTTTTGGGTTCTTTGTAAAATATATCTATATGCAGTGAGATGTCACTTTAACTACTATTAATAATTACATGAACAAAAATCAAATTAGATGATATATTGGGATCAACCCCAGAGCCAGAGTATAGTAGCTTTTCAGAGGGGTAGAACACTTCCAAGGTTCAAATTCATGTATATTCAATTTTTAGAGATGTTTTTAGTTACAGTTAGGGGGTTTTGAACACTTGTATACAAGAGAGGCTGGTTGCTTGTAAGTAGGTATACTCATGACATCAACATATCTAACTTCTCCAGGTCCAAAGGAAAGATCCCTGTGCCTGCAAAACAACAAAGAGCATTATACAATTGATCTATACTCCACTACGATCTATAGTAATAAACCATTCAAGAAATCATTATGCCATTTTAGGTGATAACATCAGTAGTTTCATATCAATAGATGATGAGCACATTTATGTGTGAAATCTTAGGGCATAAAGCATGCATTTTATACACTTAGAGTGGAGTTACCTTGGGTTTTATGTTGTTTTTGCAGATTTTAGGACTTTTCAAGATTTAAGCAAATATTTGGAGTTTTGGGCTTGAATCATGCTATTTTACACGTCAAGAAGTCCATTCAAATTCTCAAATGCGAAAATGGGCCTGATCTGGAGCATGATGGGCTAGAGATGTGTGACTATGGGCCAACTCCGAAATATTGAAGAGATAAAGAAGGCAAATTTGATCTACGGCTGAGATTTTAAATCAAATCTACAGAGATATTATTGAGAGAGTCCAAATGGAAAAGAGTCCTTGCATACCTCAATATCTTATCTCATATCTTGGATTTAATTAAAGAAAGAAAAAGAGGAAAAAAGAATTATATTCAGAAAGAAAAAGAGGGAAAATCCAGTTTTTGAATGCCTCTGTCCAGTTTTGATCAAACCCTTCATCGAACGGTCATCCGATGCCCGATCGTGCTGATTTTTGGAGGAAAGCTTCACGACTACTTAAACCTCAAATCCAACGGTGGAATTATCCATCTGATCTCTCTAAGTCGGCGCGATTAGTACGTCAAAACCCTAATTGGCTGAGTTAGATAGAAACCCTAAGTTTTATGCAAATTCTGCCGTGCTTCATATCTCATGTAAACTCTATAAAAGGAGAGCATACTCCATCAAAGGAGAACATGTTCTAGAGCTTAGTAGAAGCATTCTTTCTTCTCTCTTTAGTTTATTAAGGTTTTCTCTAGTTTTCTTTGCTTGCATTAGTGAGATTTAAATTTCTAGATTCAATGTTTAAGTTTAATCTTTTTATGTAATGCAATTCAAGTTCAAGCTTCAAGTTCAAGTTTCAATTTTTTTTAGATTCGTTTTTCTCTGGGTCTAGCAATTGCAGATTTAGATCATTCTAGATCTAGATCTGGTTGTTAGGGTTGGTTGAGATTGGAATCGTTTGTTCAATTCGCAAGTAAGTAACCTTCTTTATTAATCTTCTCTCCTCCCTCCATTCCCGCTTCTATCTACCCCTTCATATTCTTAATTTAGGATTTACTTTCAGCATTATTTATTATTCTCCCTTCCCCTGGATCCTTGATCAGAGATGCCTACAGTCGTGCCTCTCTTTGGTTAAGGCTTCCTTTTTCCTTTAATTGCTTTGTTTATTTACTTTCTATTATTTACTTTCTGCCTATTCATTCATTATCTCGGACCACATAACCGGAGCAAGCCTACAGTCGTGCCTCTGCTTCTGGTGATGGGTGGTGTTGCATCTGCATTTTAGCTATTTTCTTTTCCTTTTATTGCTTTGTTTATTTCTTTGTTTATTGCTTTGTTATTGTTCGCATTTTTTTCCTGTCTTTTATTTATGCATTGATTGTGTTTAATTTATTTTTCGTTTCAATTCGATTGCATTAGACATATAGATTAGGATCGTTTAGTTTAGTTAATTAGTTAACAAAAAAAATTGAATCATTCCACTCTCGCATTACTATTAAGAAGTTCAAATTTTAAGTTGCATATCTCCCTGAGATCGACCCGTTAGCTACATGATACCGTGCGCTTGCGGTTACTTTTAAAATTCACAACCAATAGATATCTGCGAAGATCAAGTCCAACTAATCAAGCTTGCAAGACCGACAAGTTGTCGGAATCCGGTAAAACAATAATCACTGTATTACCACAATAATTGGTGTATCTGCAAGCATTGGTACCATCAAGGTTAAATTTACAAATAAGAATGTATTCATATGATAAACCTCACAAAAACGTAAACAAAACAGAAGAAAAAAATAATAGGCATTTCCTTGAACCAATTTAAAGGCAACTGGGGCGCTCTGATTACAATCTTTTTGTTCTTTTAAGCAACTTTATTTATTTATCCTTCCTTTGATGTAATCATATATACATTCTTAGAAAATCTCAAGCATCTAAAAACCAACCATTCTCTCAAAAACAGGAAGGGAGATACAGAACCAGCCATAGTCAATGACTATGATAAACTTAGAATCAATTTAGAGCTACCTTACAACGTTTAATTTCCAGAATCTACAGTATTGACATTGAATCTAATTTTTAGAAGAATACATATAAGAATGGTGAAAAATATTTATATTGTATCCGTATTTAAGTGGATTGCATAATTGTTTTTCTAAACCAAAAAGTGATCTCCAATATGGCATCAAATCAATATGGATCACTTCCAATGGAAATGCACTGCCATTGGTATCCATAACTGTAGTGGCACAATAAGGAAGTGAGAGAAGAGTACATCATAAACAGGTTGTTATTCCCAGATTGACACTGAGAGAGGGGGTGAATCAATGTCTTCAAAAATTCACCACAATGTGGCTGGGTCTACCAGACAGTGTACCACTCGTAGCTATAAACTGCACAAGGACACGTCCACCACACACCACAATGTGGCTGGGTCTACCAAACAGTGTACCACCACTCTGCAATCAAGGCACTCCAATATGTGCAATAAAGAAAAATAAACAAAAAACGCAATGCACCAGAGTTTACATGGTTCGGCCAAATTGCCTACATCCACGGAGTAATACCCTACCTAGGGTTTCGTATATTACTCAATACACTCCTAGATATTTTGACTGCTACAACAGTCCAGGAATACCAATCCCTTCTATAGTCTAAAATGCAATTCAAATAAGGGCACCAACCCCAACCCCCTAGACAAGCTCCAACTTGCTAGGTCACAATGTAAACCAATAATTCAAGTTCCCCAAATTACATTCATGATCTAGGTTCTTCATCATTAAACATAACCTAGAAAATAATAGACAATAACTTGTGAATATGGGTTACCTCAACTTGTGTAAGATGCATGATAACAATACTTGTTTCTCTTTTTCTCCAACTCTTTTTTTCTCTTTTCAATCTTTTTCAGTTTTCTCTCTTTAAAAAAAACCATACAACCATGTTCCCTTCTTTTCTTCTGCTGCTTCTTCTTCCTTCTCTTTCACTTTCTTTCTTGTTCAGCAAAACAAAAGACTTCTTATTCCCAAGCTTCAGATCTCCAAAGCCAACCAACGTCTTCTAGTTCGACCTCCAAGCTCTTCCCAAGCTCCTCAAAACGTCCTTCCTCTTCTGCTGGAGTTTGCTCTCCTTTTATAGATTAATTAAACTCAGAGTTTGAATCAAACTCAGAGTTCCTATCTGACTTAAACAAGGAGTGTTTTGACGTACAAATCGGACTAACATAGAGATCTCTAATGAACAATCCCACCGTTGGATTTGAAGATCAAGAAGTCGTGAAGCTCTCCTCCAAAAATCGGCTCAATCGGACACTAGATGACCATCCGATGAAGAGGATGATCAAAACTGGACAGAGACCCTCAAAAACGGGATTCTTGAGAAACCCTCAAAAACGGGATTCTTGAGTTTTCTTTATTTGAATTGGATTCTTTCTTTTGAAACCTTTTTGTGTTTTGTTGTACCATATCAAAGCCCACTTAAGTTGCCAACAATGACAACACCTTCATTTTAGGCCAATGGAACAACACAGGATGTATTAATTACCTTTGAGTTCATGAAGGGAAACCAATGCTAATGAAGGGCACCCAATGCACTTCTCGATGTCCACAAAAGCATACTGATATGGAAACTTCCTTTCAAGAGACCACTTATACATATCTATTGGTACAATAGCCTCCCTTGTTTGATGACAATCAAGAAAAGAATCTACAAGAGAGTAACATATTGGGATTCTCCTTTTCAAAGATCTGAACCAAAGATCAAATTTAAATACCAATCATTTATACAGTTCAAACCCACCTATTCATTTTTCCTAGCTCATAGGCCTTACAACCTAGACAGTGTTGCAAATTGGGATGCATAAAGCATCAAATGGAGAAATATGTAAAGCTAAAGAAAGATGGGGTTCTACACGATGGTTCAACATGGCAACAACATGAAATGAAGAACATGATCAAATTTAAAATAATCAATGCAAAAAAGAGAAGAGAGGAAGTAGAAATAAAATCAAAGAAAAACAAACTTGAAAATAAAGCATCTATTCTAGATCAATCGAAATACAAGATGCAAAAACAAAAAAATACGAATCGAAATGAGAGAACCATTACCAATATCTAATAGAAAAGATTTTGATATCAGATCTCTAAGTTACATGTTTCCCAAAAATTGCAGGAAATCCAACAAAGAATTAATCAAATAACAAAGCTTGCGTTGAACATCTTAAGAATCTAACAGAAGAAGAAAGAGCGAAATGAGATTAACTTACTCTTTTCCCCACTCAGTTTTTTCTTCATAACCACAGCTGATGACATGTATTGCTTCGATGATCAACATTGATGGGTTGACAGAATGAAGAACTCTATTCTCCAACAGTGTAGAGTCAATGAACACTGTAGACAAGCCAAAAGACTTGCCAAAGCTCATTTGGGAGATCAGAAGTGACCTCTCATGCTCATCATAGTTTGCAGAATATCCCAAGTGTCAATATTCTAACATGTTGTTGGAGGTTAAGATAAAATTCTGTGAAGGGTCAAGAGAGACAGCTCGGTTTTGGTAGAGTGATGTTAGGGTGAGTGAGTAAAGAAGAAGAAAAGATGGTTTTAAAAAAAGAAGAAAATAATGTGCATTGATCGTTAAGTGGACCTACATACAAATGAAGAGAATGAAGTCCTTGATGATCTGAAAGAATACTCCAGCAACTACAACCTTATTCTAAAGCTTATTAAGTGTAAATGCTATGAAGGATTGTGACGAAGACACCAAACCCTAAATAGTAATATTTGGAATAGATATTAGATGTTTGAACTTCAGGAGAACATAAAATAAATGGACTTAATAGTATGCAAAGCCAACAACATACCTCAGGTGCACTTGGATCTATTCCAATCAAAAGAATCATCATTTGGAAGGGATCACATTTGTAGTTAATAATTTGGATATCCACCAAATTAGTTGTCCTACTGACTTATAGTCACCTGCACTAATAAATGAGTGATAAAAAATTACAGCAAATATTTCTATGAGTCATAAAACTAAATATGAAGAGCAGAGAAAGCAAGAAATAAACAAAATTAAAGAAATCCAACTACTCTAGAAACGAAGTGAAGAGAAAGGCATTGTACCATCAATTGACTGGTGATATACCGACGAAAAGAAAAAATCTTCAGAAATAGTCCAAGTAGTAAGCTTGTAGAAACCTCTAAAACCTGTGCTCCCTTTTTAGTCTTGTTTGCTTTCACTCATTTTCGAACCAAAACTGAACCAAAACAATTGATTGTTGATTAACTACTCTACATGTAAACTGACTATATGCTTTCCAAAGGAAAAACATAATCTCACGTAAAGATATGACTCTCAGTTTAAGATATGGCATTAGACCAGAGGTGGGTATTGCTTAGTGTGAAATCCAGCCCAAAACCTAAATTAGACACTCTATTTGTTTTGGATGAAGAAGAACTTGTTTGATGTTTGACCTTGAAGTTGGACCTTGAGTATGGTGTTGAATGTTGATATGTTTAGAAGATCCTAGAGAGTCAGGTCAGACCTCTCCCTTAGTGTAGATTCAAAAACCCGAAGTGAAGGAAGAAGGCTTGTGGGCCATTTCAGTTGAAGACATGGTCTTTGAACCCAAACCCATAGAAAATTGATGATGGAATTCTTTATTTAAAAACCTTGTCTGATTTGGAGATGAAATGCAGCTTGATGAAGAGAAGATTGGTTGATGACCTTAGAGCATGGTTAGATATGATTTAAAGCCATTTTCCTATGCTAAGTAAGTTATAGTTGTTGTGTTTAAAGTTTCGTTTGATTCCGATAAGAGAAAGGCCTTCAAATCCCTGTTTTAGGCTATGCTGTCAGCCTGGGTCGACTGGGCCAATCAACCCAACCCAATCGACCCAAGTAAACAAAATTCGAGCAGAATCTTCTGTTTAGGTCATTATTGCTATATATACCTCATAACTTCGTGTTTTTAGTATCCCTAGCCTCCAAAACACCTAGAGAATGAAGGGAACTCATCTCCAAGCCTCCATTGGTGTGGAAGAAGATCTACATTCAACTCTCAAGCTTTCTCTCTCTTGTTCTTCAGTCAAAGGTTAGTATTCAATCTATTATGCTATTGATTCATTCTTACTAGGATCAGTCTCTTCTCTGATCTGAGATTTTGAGGAAGATATTGCATCTCTGCAATCATATTTTCTACAATCTCTTCTCATTCTATATGCTATGATTTCATATTCATTCTCAACATGATTTTCATGATTTCTTCTTAAACTATGATCATGTTCTTATTTTGATTTCTTCTAGCATATTAGATGCATCTTTATGATCATTCTTACTCTTGATTTACTGTGTTCATGTACTCGAATGAGATCTCATCATCTCTTTCATTCATAGCATGTTTTCAATGAAAACCATGATTTCTACCAAATTAGAAAGTATGATTCCAAATTAGTAAGTAATGGTTTTGATCGTTGTTTGATGTCTAAAATATGCTTTTTATTCTTAGACTACTGTGTTAGACATTCCCTCCAAGTTTCGTAGCATTCCGGATTGTATAGAATAGGTTTCGGATCAAAATTCTGCTTTTGGACTCGAATTACTCTCTGGGCAGATTGCCTGGGTTGACTGAATCAATCAACCCAGCCAATCAACCCGAAGTGACAGCAACTCTGTTTTTGATCCGTTTCGACTCCAATCTTTTGGAATCACGTCTTATGACCTATACATGTTTTGTCAAGCTTGTTTAGGTGATTTTGGATCTGTTCTCTGATCTCTTATTTGAAGACTATAAGTTTGGATTACGAGGTGAGTATTCCAACTCACAATATGCCTATTTACATGTCTTTATGTATTATGATATGAATGCATGATTTAACTACTGTTGTTTAGTTTCTTTTACATCATGGTACTTCTGCAACTACAGTAGCTTGTCCACTTTGTTAATTTAATATTAGAATTGATTATTGATTATGAGAATATGTTATGGACTATGATGTGGATATGGATGTGAATATGACTTGTATGGAATCATGATGTGATGTGGATGCTTAGGTTGTAGTTGTGGAATGAGGAATGCCCTATTGGCGTTTCTGTCTTTGGACATTAGTGGAAGTGGTATGGGACGCTTTCCTATGGTGCCCCTTGACTCTTTCCTTAACTACTGGTTGACATACCTAAAATTGGTCTAGCAGTGTTTGGCTAGGAATACCCCAGTTATATCAGACCCAATTTGGAAGGGTATTGAGATCGAACGACCCGTGGTAGCAATGGGGATTCATGGGCGCTCAAGACCGGTAACCAACCCGTGAGGGGACATGAATCACATTGTGGGGGCCATTTATGGGTAGGGTTGCATATGGATAGACTTGGGCTCATGGGCGCTCAAGACCGGTAACCAACCCGTGAGAGGACATGAGAGCTTCCCGTTTACTATATGTGGATGACTTATAGGGTTGATGAGTCCGTATTTGAGAGAGTCGGATACGCTGACTCTAGTGTGAAGGATACTGGAAAGGATCCCGAGAGGGGAGGAATGGACGTATCTAGATCTAAGTTGATATAACTAAGTAGATGACTTGCATTGGGCTAGGCTTAACCCTGACATGCGCCAGTACTTAGACCAATGGTGATGTGAGAGAGTGGTGACTTAACCCCCAGCCATGGATTGTCCAAGATGGATGAAGGACCCTTTGCCAACCAAGGATGAGTGAATTGAGACCTACCCAAAGAAGTACAGTGCTATGACTTAAAGCATGTTTGCCAATAAAGACCAGCATACATACATTGAGTTAGAAGCATATTTGCATATATTATTTCATATCATTGCATATATGTTTGCTTGTGAATACATGTGAAGATGCTTATTGTGTTTGGTTTACTTACTAAGCTCAAAATACTTACTAAGTTCTTTTGAGCTTATCCTTCGGGGGACTTGTTTTTAGATGACATTGCAGGTATGAAAGAGAACCCGTGCCCCAGTACGGAGGACCTTTCCGTACATGGTACAGCTCCGGATGTCCTTGGACAAGGTAATGAACAGCGAGGCAGCCAACACTTGGATTTGGGCTGCACTGACGACTCCTATTGATGGTAGCCGGCATTGTCTTATTCGTTGATGGGATCGTGCGCTAGATGCTAATTTGAAGCTTCAAGAGCATGACCCTAAAGTGAAGAAGATGAAGACTGAAGAAGAAGAAGAGCCGACTGAATATGTGGATTGGATTCTCTTGTTTCTTCTAGACTTTTATTTTACTTGTCTTAGCTTAGAGCTTGCTTTAGATTTCGATCTACCTTCCGCATATGTTGTGGGGTATACTTCCGCTATACTCTACAGTTGTCTTCTGATTTGGTATCTTGTTATTCCGCACTCTGATATTCTTTAGTGATCCTTCTGTGATCCTTTCTTGACTTTTATTATTAACTTATTAGAATACAATGATTTGTTCTTGCTTTTGATTATGTTATTATGCTAAATGGATATGATTGTTCCTAAACTTGATCTTTTGGGCTGTGGATCACTCCCCCGGGTAACCCAGATAGGGTATAGGCTGGGTGTATTTGGGCGGGATGTGACACTTAGCCTGCTACCTAACCCCTCGCTTGTACTCTTGCATCCTAGAATTAGGATATCAAAGATCAGTAGTAAAACAATGGGCTTCTAGGATACAATTAATATAAAACAAAAATAAAATAAAATTCTCAGACGGCTGAATACCTGGATGAAGAGGTAACATTTGTCTGTATGGGCAGGATCAATAGGGTTAGGTTGATATAGCAAATTGTGTATGCCAAGAAGAATTTGCTTCATCGTGATGGCTGGTCACCAACTCTACACATAATGACAGCACTTTCTATTAATGGAAGATCAACCAGATCTCATCATACATGTCAAACAGCAACAAAAGTGTTTGAGTACTTGCGATATTCTCATTGAGAATCAACAAATAAGCAGTTCTTGAAGGATAAACATTAGAGTGAAAAAAACCTTGAAGGAACTTGCACTTGGGTGGGTTGCCTGTAAATAGAAGAATAGGCGTGAGAAATTTGATGATGCAAATCATGCACACGATTAGTTTAAGCGGAAGAAGTTGTTGCCCAACTACTCACTCTCTATAAAATGTAAAGAAAATCCACCATCATCTACTTCATATCGAACCTTGTTAGACATGTAATCTAGCATAAACTGTCAAAGAACATGATCGCAAAATTAGTGAAACCACTTCCCAAACTCAGTGCAACAATGCATCCTCCACAATAACAGAGAAATATACTCCTAAAGCACAATGATCAATACAGAACCCCTAGCTGGGTAAGCATGAAGAATCCCCATTGCAATTAATGTGAAGAACACCCTATCGGGAAGGACTCGGGTCTGAGAGCAAGTACTCCAAATATGGAGAACCATGTTCAAAGAAGTCTTCAAAGAAAGATTAAGTCAAAGGGACCAGTTATGGAAGTAATCTCCCCAAATGCCCATAGCAAAGTATGAGGGAGTGACTTTTGGAGAAACGGCTCCACTAGAGTCCATCAAGGGAACTGTCAAGCAAAAGGAATGTGCTTTCTAGGGAAACTCATGCCACTCTTCAATTAGTGGGAAAAATCCACAAACTAACGTAACCTCTATATAAACTCAACTCAAGAGACTTGCAAGGTATAAAGAACTATTTGCTAATATTGGTTATGCTTTCAGAAATCCTCTCAAAGACTTCTTCCCCGACCTACAGTAGGTCAGGCTACTCTAACTTTCATTTTGAGTTTATGTCACATCCCCCCAGCCGGTAACCTAACTGGCATACCCGGGAGTGTGATCCACAGCCCTGAAGATCAAGTATCAAGAAAATCATCCTCCCACATATACAATAACATAATCATAAACAGGAATAATCAAGGTTTAAATATTAAAAACAAAAGATTTAAAATCAAGAAATGAATAATCAATATAATCAGAGTGCGGAAAATGATACCAGATATCTGAAGATATCAAAAGAAGTAGAGAGAGGCGGAAACTCGCTCCACAGATACAGCGGAAAGTATGTAAACAAAAGAGAATAAGAAAGACAAACTAAACTTAAGAGTTTTCTATCCTATAGATGACATCTTCAAAATAGTGGACTTCATCAATCCAACAGAGATGTTCCAATTCCACGTTGTCTCTAATCGTAGTACGAAATGTGATCGCCTGAGGGATCATCAGAGTAATCTTGATTGTCGCCAATACTTTGCGTGTAGTACACTTCATCGGCTTGTGCTTCATTGTACTGTCCTTCATAGTAGTCAGTACCTGTAGAATAATCTAACAAAACATTGTACAAAAAGGAATGAGTTTCGAAAGAAACTCAGTAAGGCAAGTTAACTCATAACAGCATAAATAACATTTAGCAAATCATAACAAGATGCAATGCAGTATGAAACAGATAATGTATGTATGCACCTAAACTCTATGTATGCTGGTCTCTATCGGCAGACATGCTTTAAGTCATAAAACCATACTTCTTTGGGTAGGTCAGTTCACTCGGCTCCGGTTGGTAGTGGCTCCTTCATCTCTCGGGACAATCCATGGCTGGGGTTAAGTCACCGCTCTCTCACATCACCATTGGTCTAAGTACTGGCGCATGTCAGGGTAAAACCTAGCCCAATGCAAGTCATCTACTCAGTTACATCAACTCAGATCTAGATACTTCCATTCCTCCCCTCTCGGGATCCTTTCCGGTATCCTTCACACTAGAGTCCTAATAGTCCCAGACTACGGACTCATCAATCCTATTGGTTATCCACATATGGTAAACGGGAAGCTCTCATGTCCTCTCACGGGTTGGCTACCGGTCTTGAGCGCCCATGAGCCCAAGTCTAGCCATATGCAACCTTCCAATAAATGGCGCCCACAATATGATTCCCGTCCTCTCACGGGTTGGTTACCGGTCTTGAGCGCCCATGAATCACATTGCTACCACGGGTCGTTTGGTCTCAATACCCTTCCGATTCGGGTTTGATATAACGGGGACATCCTACCCAAACACTGCTAGACAGCCCTGGGTATGACAACCAATGATTCGGGAAAGCGTCGATGGGCATCTTCAGAGAACATCCCATACTATTCCCTCCGATGTCCAAGGACAGAAGCGTCAAAAGGACACTTCCCAATCCCAAACCATACTTAATCAAACACATTCTCAGATTAGTCATGACATACACAACCAACAATTCATCATATAAAAGAGAATGTAAAAGCATAGTCCAATCAAGCAGTAATAAACATCTCATATACTTGAATAATGAAAAAGAATACATAAACAAGTGCTACTGTACTTATAGTAGTACATCAGAAGTATAAGATACAAGAACAGTATATAAACTCAGAGTTTCATAAAGTAGAAACCAGAGAGTATGTGATCTATGTTATTATGAAATAACTGTCCTTACCTTGATTATCGCAGAAGATAATCCAAAGATCAAAGAGAGCAACTCCAAACTATGCAAATAAACTCCTAACAATCATATACAACATTAGGAAAGGATACCTAAAAGATCAGAGAGTAAACGAATCAAATCGGGGGAAAAACGAAGCTACTGACATCATTGGTCGAGTGCTTGGGACTGGCCCAGTCGATCAAGCGAGTTAGTACGGAATTGCTGAAACTGATTTGGTCATAACTTCTTCATTTGAAGTTGGATTGATCCGAAATTCGAAGGGGAACTTCCTAGGATGTATTAGAATCATATAGGAAGATAAAAACATCAAATCATGGTCAAACTATGGGTTCTTGATTTGACCCAACAAATTAGGGTTTCAACCTTTATGGTTCCCATAAAAAGGTTATGATCACAGAATGAGAGGGAATGATTGCTATTAAGAAAACAAGAAAATCATTGAAAAATCAAATTTAGATTAACATAAATATTACCCATGAGGTTTCCCTCGCATGGGAGGTTATCAAAGGTTTCCAGAAAGATCATATAAGGTTAGGGTTTCAAGAAAATAATCAGGCTAGGGTTAAGATCATGATGATGATCATAGATCTCAAAGAATATAATGAGATCATGGAATAGATGGTTGCAAGATTGCAGCATCTTCTTCCTGATCTCAATCAAGAACAAGATCAAAGAAAAGAAATTCGTAATGTCGAAGTGATTACTAACCTTGAATTTTCAGATCAGAGATGAGAGGCTTCAGATCTGCAGAGGAGTCTTCGAAATCACCAAAGAGAGTTTCGGAGAGGTCTTCTCACGTTCAAAAAGTGTTTAGGAGGCAGCCGTAAAAAGAAACACGAAGTAGGGTTTAAATATAAGTGAAAAACCCTAAAATTGCATTTTCTCGGATTTAACAATCCTTTGGTCAATTGCTTGGTCGAGTGGTCCAGTCGACCAAGGCAGACAGTAAGGAATAATCAGGGAATTGAAGGATCAAATGGGCTCTAAACCTTATGGGCTGTTGCACACACATCAAGTGACATATCTAGTGTGCAGAAATACCTTCAAACCAAGTCAGATAATACTCCAAGTCCTTCAACTAATCTCATCTTCAGACAGGTGCAGCTTCCTTTCCAAATCTGCACAGACTTCCAAGTATGGAACTCCATCATCAACATCCATGGGTTCAGAGTCAAACACCATATCTTCTACTGAGATGGCCCATAGTTGGCTTCTTCCTTTACTTCGGGTCTTCGGACCTACAAACAACCGGGTTACCGGGTCAAGGTCAGGGTTAGGTTAGGGCTAGGTTTCACAGTTTAGGTCTACCACCTACTCGAGTAACATTGAAGAAGCTCCTAAGAAATCGTCCAACTACTTGGGTGGCTAGAGGAAGGTGTGGATGCAAAAGATTGGCATCGTGATGAGGATGGGCAAGGAAGATGGATGGATGAGTTAGAGAAGTAGCTTGAAGATTGGGATCATGATGACGACTATGATGTTGTTGATCGAGAAACCTTCTCTGAAGAAGTTATGAGAGTGCCACTACCACCCAACCTCATTATGTCAGCACTCATTACTTTTGAGGGTAAGTCCAATCCTCAAGAACACATTAATGACAATAATTAGAAGAGAGGAGAAATGTTGTGCCGAACCTTCCCAACCTCCATCAGGGGCCCAATGATAAAGTACTTCACTAGCCTAAAGCAAAATTTTAGAGAACATAGGAGGAAGTTCATTGCTCAGTTCCGAAGTAGCATTGGGAACAAGAAGACAACTGATGGCTTCTTCACCATTAGACAAGGATGGAATGAGTCCATCCAAGATTACCTCTTGAGATTTAACAAAGTAACGATCAAGATTGAAGAACCAGATGACAAAGTGGCATACAATACATTATGGGGTGGAATTACACACCCTCATTTTCTAGAATCTTTACTCAAGACAAACCTAAGACTTTGCTACCCTACTCAAAAGGTGTCAAGATTATGCCATGGTCTCAGAGGTTATTGAAGCTTGGCGAGAGATCACCAGGGAAGTGAAGATACCTTCACTTTCTTAAATACCAAGAGATCAAATATCCTAATCCAAATCGAAGACAAGAACCTCATGAAGTGGTCGGGCAATCTACATTCTTAGCCAAAGGAGGGGAATATGACTGAGTATTTTTGTTTCCAAAAAGACGATGGGTCAACACATAGACAATTGTAGGAACCTCAAGGTAGATATTGAGAAGCTCATCCAAGAAGGCCAACTTGAGAAGCATGTACAAAGAACGGAAAAATACCCAGATATGTCCCTGGCCAAAAAGAGGCAGACATCAAGAAGCCCAGATCGGGCTCTAATGTAATAATTCTATCTTAGTTTCAATGAAATATTATTTTTTGCTGACTTCAATACTTTTGTCTTTTAACACCTCTTAATGAGGATATTGCAAGAAGTATTGAGCCAAGAAGCTCAACCCAAGTACCTCTTTGAGAGGTCCTTTGTGCTTATTTGTGAGGATAAGGCTTGAGCCGAGAGCTCATACCAACTACCCCTTTACAAGGACCTTTGCACCTCTTTGCAATGACAAGAAGGCTTAAGCCAAGAAGCTCAGCTTGAGCAGCTCTTTAAGAGAACCCTTATGCCTCTTTGCTAAGAGAAGAAGGCTTAAGCCGAGAGCTCATTGCACAGGGGCTTATTTTTGTAAATTTTTAAAGTATTAACCCTTGAATGTAAAAAAATAAAAATAAAAGGGTTACCAATTAATCGTTCAGATCCCCTATTACCAATATTGACAATCTCAGTTAATTTTATTTATCTATTTCAACATTACCTTCACATAGTACGTACTTTTTATTCTATTTTTATATTTTTTTGGGTAAACACATCGTAAGTTTAAAAACTCTACCCATGAAACATATCTCACAAACTCTGTGAGGATTTATGATTAGGAGAGGAAGAAATGTTGTAATTTTCTATTCCCAGGTTGAGACTGAGAGGGGGGGTGAATAAGTGTATTCTTAAATTCTATTTGATGTGATGCTTCTTTAAGCTCAAGATAAGGTTGGTCAAGATAATCCTGTAGTTATTAATTACACAAGGGAACATCCACCACATACCACAATGTGGCTGGGTCTGGGTCTACTAGACAGTGCACCACCACTCTGCAATCAAAACACTCCAATATATACAATGAAAAATAAACTAGAAACGCAAGACACTAAATTTAAGTGGTTTAGCCAAATTGCCTACATCTACAGAGTAATGCCCTAAATAGAGCTTTGTATTTACTCAATATTTTCCAACTAAAATTTTGATCACTACAATGATTAGAGAGCACCCACTCTCAATTAAGTCAAAACATGGAGCACCCACTCCAGTATTAACTCTTGCACCCACAAAAGTATAAGGCCACAACCTCAAACAAAACTCAACCATAACAAGCAACTACTTGAAAGGTGAAACTTTTCAAATTAAGGGAGATTACAATAGATTAGTCACATTCTTCTTCAACGTTTTCACCAAAATATACACATCCGAGCTTGTTCTCCATACCCATCTTGCTTCTTGGGTTCTCCTCATTGTTTTTCTTAGTCTCCACAAGCCAAAGAACTCAAAAACCCTCATCTATTTCACTCAAATTTGGGCTTTTAAAGAGAATGAATGTTAATGCACAGGAACTGTTGGATTTCATCTTCTAGATGAGTCCCAAAGAGAATCTAATCACACAACCGTTGGATATCCACTTTAAAAAGGTGGGTGATATCTGGGCTGTCAAATCCTTTAAGTGATGTAAGATTAGAGTACCCTTCATCGGATTTTTCAAATGGAATCGTTTCTAATCTTAGCTTTAATCTTGCAATACATAGGATCATGTTGATCATTATACTTTGCAGTGCACCACATTTTCATGCTGCCGACCAACCAAAAGGCATGAGATGGAGTCTTTTCTGTCGTGGACACTTGAAAACCAAGCGCATGAATCTCGGCCCTCTAAATTGGATCTTCATCCACATTCTTCTAATGACCATTAGATTGTATCATTCAATCTTTCAAAATTACACTTTCCTCCTTTAGATGCAAAACTTATTTCACAAAGACCCCTATCTCTTAAAATTACTTTCGAACCCCAGAAAGTGGATTACATCACAGTAGCCAAATTTCATATTATTTCTACAATGCCCAGATTTGCTTCTATATCGCAGACTCTCATGATAAACCTCATAACTTCCTTGTTTGATATCGGAATCACAATCCAAATAGTGTGTTGGAAAGAAGACTTCATGAACTACGTTTTTTATGCGTAAGTCGAACCCAGAAAACAACTGGATGACTACTCAAAAATTCATCCAACACGACCCTTGTGTAGTGACCTGTGAAATCCACCATTCTAAGGAATCGTCGCTTCACCCAAAACACTTAAATCTTCTCATAAACACTCAAAACTATTGTAATAGTGTTAATCACACTATAAAAAAATCTAACAAATGCCCAAAGCCTTCTATGAGACCTTCACTTCAGTACATACATGTATTCTTAGAACACACTATATTTTAGTTGCCAACAATGACAACATATGCAATCTTAGCCAATGGAACAACAATCTCCCCCTTTGGAATTGTTGGCAACTCAACTTACTATTCTCTTTTCTCTCCCCCTTTGATAACAACTACAAAGGGTGTCTTTGCTCCCCCTACATAGACTCAACCATAGGAGTGCCCACCGCATCTTCCTATACTATGGAGAGATAATGTTCTATGTGCTCTCTCATTTGCCCCCTGCATCTTCCTATTCTATTTGTATCTGCCACTGGATCTTCTGTAGGAACAAACTCTGTAGCATTTGATAAGACATATAAGTTTTCTGTAGTCCTAGTTCCTTGAGCCACTGTTTTGTCATTCTTTGAATTCTTGATTTCACATCCTTCTTTAGTGAAGAGAACTTTAAACCCACCATCACATATTTGGCTTATACTGAGAAGATTGTGTTCGAGTCCACTCACATATAAAACATTATTGGAATTCAACTTTCCTTCATCCAGCTTAACTGAACCTCTACCTTCAATCTTGGCCCAATCATTGTTGCCAAATTTCACTGAGCCACCTTTAACTGCATCCAAGCTTGAGAACTTTTTCTAGACATCTGTCATATGTATGGAACATCCACTATCAAAAATCCAAGGTGCCTCACTACCATGAGCCTTGAAAGATGTTTGAGCTACCATGAGCATCTATTAATGTTGTCAAATTCCATATCTCTATTATGTTTTCTACAGTTTGCCACTTTATGTCCAAAGTTGTTGCATCCATAACAATATCCATTAAAGCCTTGACCTTTATATTTTTTATGATAAACTTCACTATAGCCTTCTTTACCCTTTTTTTTTTTTTGTTGGTCTTGCTAACATATGGATTCTTTTGTTGCTTCTCATCAAGTCTCATTGGATTTGTTGAAGTTCCACTTCCTTTGGTCTTCACTGCATTTGAACATTCCCCTTGAGAGTACCCAAACCCAGTTCTAATATGAGGTGATCTCTAAATGCTCAAAATCTCATCTAGCACATTGTCTCTTGCCCTACAAGAGGTAGAATGAGTAGTCTCAGTCACTTGATTTTTGACTTCCTTGTCCTTGGTGTTCAAAGAAACTTAAATGGATGATGTGGCGGCTTTAAAGTAATTTCTCTTTTGTTCTCCTTCAAGCTCAGATCATTACTTTTCAATTTCTTCCTCAAATTCTTCACACTCTTTACGCTTGAGAGAGAGGCAAGATGATGAGTCATTTATAACATGCTCTAATTCAGCTATTGTGACTTGTCAATTCTTTAATTGTTGTCTCAAAATTTTCAAGTTGATTCTTTATTTCTTTATTTTTCTTTCTTTCCTTTTTGAGATCAAGCAAGGTAGAGTACAACTCACCAACATAATCAATTTCGCATTTAGTGTCTTCATCATCATCTGACTTTTCTTGAGTTTGAGATGATTCATCATCTCAATAGCTATAAATAAAACTTCATCAGCTGAGTCATTGTCTTCATATGATTCTTCTTCAAAAGAGTAGCATTCTTTCTTAGTCAAAGACTTTTCTTCTTGAAGTGGTTTTTCTTTTTCTTTGTTAAGAATTTTTTTCTTTTCCTTCCTATCATTGCTCTCTTCCTCTTCCTCTTCTAATCCATCTATTTTTCTTGTCTTAAGACATTTAGAGGCAAAGTGTCCTATTCCACCACAACTGAAACACTTAAAAGGTGGTTTTCCATTGTATTTACTTGTTCATTTCTTGAACTTTCTAGCTAAGTAAGGTATTCGTTCATCATCAGAGTCTTCAGATTCTTTTTCTTCTTTAATTTTTAAACTTTTTTTCATTGTTTTGAATGCTGCTTCTTTCTCTATGAACTTGCCCTTTTCAGTTCTCATCTCATAAGTCTTAAGTGTTCCATGTTCATCAAGAGTGATTGTATCCAAGTCTTTGGCTTCTTCAATGGCTGAGACTTTGGAGTCATATTTGGGTAGCATTGAGCGAAGAGTCTTTTGACATATCAAAGAATTTTCAATTTTTTCTCCAACTCCACTAATAGAATTCACAACTTCATTAACTTTGATCATATAGTTATCTATGTCTTCTTCTTCAGTCATTTTGAGACTTTCAAATTATGCTTTAAAGATTTGCAATTTTGCTTTCTTAACTTTGGCGTCCCCTTCATAGATGCTTATCAACCTGTCCCAAACTTCTTTAGCTGTATCACGGTCTATTACTTTAACCATGACTTCTTAATTCAACCCAAACATAATAGCATTTAGTGCCCTAAGATTTTGTGCACAAGTCTTTTTTGCCTCATTGTCTACAAGTGGAACTATTAGTTCCTCATAACCATTAATCATAGACTGCCATACATCATACTCAAGTGATCTAATGTATATGCATTCTTCTTTCCCAAAAAACATATCTTGTACCATCAAAAACATGAATTTTCCCAAAGTCTTTTGAGCTTCCTTCATTTGTTGCCATTTGTAAAACCTCTTTGATCAAATCCCAAAGTAGTTAAACTTTTCCCCACGAGAACCTCGCTCTGATACCAATTGTTATTCCCAGGTTGACACTGAGAGGGGGGGGGGGAATCAGTGTCTTCTAAAATTCTCTTTGATGTGCCGCTTCTTTAAGGTCAAGACAATGTTGGTCAAGATAATCCTGCAGTTATCAATTACACAAGGGCACGTCCACCACACACCATAATGTGGCTGGGTCTACCAGACAGTGCACCACCAATCTGCAATCAAAGCACTTGCAATGAAAAATAAACTAGAAACGCAAGATACCAAATTTACGTGGTTCAGCCAAATTGCCTACATCCACGGAGTAATGCCATAAATAGAGCTTCGTCTTTACTCAATACTTTCCAACTAAAATTTTGATCACTATAATGATCAGAGAGCACCCACTCTCAATTAATTTAACAAAGAGCACCCACTCCAGTATTAACTCTTGCACTCACAAAAGTATAAGGCCACAACCTCAAACAAACTCAACCCTAACAAGCAACTACTTGAAAGGTGAAACTTTTCAAATTGAGGGAGATTACAATAGATTACTCACCTTCTTCTTCAACATTTTACCAAAATATGCATCTGAGCTTGTTCTCCATACCCATCTTGCTTATTGGGTTCTTCTCCTTGTTTTTCTTAGTCTCCACAAGCCAAAAAACTCAAAAATCCTACTCTGTTTCTCTCAAATTCGGACTTTTAAAGAGAATGAATGTTGATGCACAGGAATCATTGGATTTCATCTTCTTGATGAGTCCCAAAGAGAATCTAATCACACAACTATTGGATATCCACTTTAAATAGCTGGGTGAGATCTAGCCATCAAATCCTTCAGGTGATGTAAGATTAGAGTACCCTTCACCAGATTACCAAATTATTTCAAATGGAATCTTTTCTAATCTTACATTTAATCTGTGATACACAGGATCACGTTGATCATTATACTTTGCAGTGCACCACATTTTCATGCTCCCGACCAACCAAAAGGCATGTGATGGAATTTTTTCCGTCTAGGACATTTGAAAACCAAGTGCATCAATCTCGACCCTCAAAATTGAATCTTCATCCATGTCCTTTTAATGACCATTATATTGTATCATTCAATTTTTCAAAATTACACTTTCACAAAGACCCCCAAACTCTTAAAAATTGTTTTCGAGCCCCTGAAAATAGATTATATCACAGAGACCGAATTTCATCACAGTAGCCAAATTTCATATTATTTCTACATTGCCCAGGTTTGCTTCCATATCACACACTCACATGAGAAACCTCATAACTTCCTTGTTTGATATCAGAATCACAATCCGAAAAGTGCGTTAGAAAGAAGACTTCATGAACTATGTTTTTTCAATTGAAGTCGAACCCAGAAAACAACTGGATGACTATTAGAAAAGGTAAAACAGAATATTTCAATTCCTTAATTGAGATTTACAGTATAGGTATATTTATAGATTACAACCCATATCAAACCTATCATCATAACCGTACACTTGTCTCTATCTCTATATCCCCCCTCAAACTAGGCCGGGAAAGCAGACCTAGTTTGGTACATAAAATCTGAAATTCTCTGCGAGGCAGAGGTTTAGTGAAAATATCAGCTAATTGACGATTAGTAGATACATAACGAGTAATCAAATGCCCGAGTGCCACCTTCTCCCGAACAAAGTGATAATCCAATTCAATGTGCTTTGTGCGTGCATGAAATACAGGATTAATTGTCATATGAAGAGCACTCATATTGTCACAATATAAAATTGCTGGAGAGGACTGAGGAACGCCAATATCTTGAAGAAGAAAACTAAGCCAAGTCAGCTCAGCTGTTGCGGAAGCCATAGCCCGATATTCAGCCTCGGTACTAGATCTAGAAACCGTAGGCTGATTCTTAGCACTCCAGGAGATGCAATTGCTACCTAGAAATGTGCAATAACCAGTTGTGGACCGTCGAGTAGTGGGACAGCCAGCCCAATCGCATCAAGCAAACCCATAGAGCTGAAAAGAACTATGATGATAAATCTGAAGACCCAAATCAATAGTGCCTTTAACATAACGCAAGACACGCTTGAGAAGTGAAAAATCACTCATAGTAGGTCGATGCATCGCTTGGCAAATTGAATTTACAGCATAAGAGATATCTGGCCGTGTCATAGTCAAATATTGAAGGCTCCCAACCAAACTGCGAAAATTTTTGACATCGGGATAAGGAGTAGAATCGACAGTAGTAGATGAAGTGTGAGACACCATTGGTGTGGGCATGGGCTTTACATCTTCCAAAGAAGCCCAATGTAATAAATCTCTTGCATATTTAGATTGAGAAAGAAAAAGTCCAGATGACGTAGTAGCCACTTCAATCCCAAGAAAGTAATGTAAGGAGCCCAAATCTTTCATAGCAAAAGGAGTACTAAGACGGGAGATGAAATCCATCATAAATCCCATATCATTCCCAGTCAAAACTATGTCATCGACGTAGAGAAGAAGAAACAAAATCTTCCCATTTGCCCGATAGATAAACAATGAACTATCAAACGTCGAACAAACAAAACCAAACTCAAGAAGAAAAGTGCTAAAGCGATCAAACCACGCTCTTGGAGCCTGACGTAGCCCATACAACGAACGGTGTAATTTACAAACTGCATGAGACTTAGCTGTGTCCACAAATCCAGGTGGCTGGGTCATATAAACAGGTGTGGTCAAGAAACCATGAAGAAATGCGTTCTTGACATCTAATTGTCGAATTTGCCATCTCATCATAGTTGCAATGCTTAAAACAAGCCGAATAGAACCAGGTTTAATCACAGGACTAAATGTTTCAAAGAAATCTACCCCTTCTTGTTGGGTAAAACCCCTTGCAACTAAGCGGGCTTTTAGTCTTTCAAGAGATCCATCAGCCTTGAGTTTGGTCTTAAAAATCCATTTACAGCTAACCACATTCATTTGAGTAGTACGAGGAACTAAAGTCCAGGTCTTATTTTGATCCAAAGCACTCATTTCGTCTTTCATAGCAAAAAACCATCCAGAATCAGCCAATGCCTCTTTGATTGTACGAGGCTCACGTGGAATACTAATAACAGCAAGTGCATATTTTGGATTAGGTTTTATAAGTCCAGCTTTAAATCGGGTAACCATTAAATGAGAAGGAACAATATGTGGTTGGGCTAAAATTGAGGGAGAAACATAAGGCTGCTGAGCTGGACTATGGTCAATGGATTGAGAAGCATAAGGCTGCTGAACTACAATAGAAGGATTACATACAACAAGCTCATGTTGATTAGACCCATGCTGAATAGCTGTTGAACGTCCAAGTGAAGTAGCTTCATTAGGAGCAGAAAACAAACTAGATGCAAAGCTTGGTGGCCCATTTGAAGTATTATGCACAGAAGCTGTTACACCCAAAACAGAATTAGGTGTAACACCCATAGGAGCAGAATCTGTACAAGCAGAGACAACCGGTGCTGAAGAAGACATTGGAACCACGACATCCATATCATCAAACCATGGTTTTATATGTACAAAATCGTCAAGACTTCCCGCAGCAATTACCACATCATTTCTAGAATCAGGAGAATCATCTTTATAAGAAACCCATCCACCGAAATCACTAATATGTAACTCAGGTTTACCAGAAAATGCAGAATTTGTAGTAGAACTGAATGGAAAATAATCTTCATCAAAAACTACACTCCTTGAAATGTAAACTTTACCAATAGCACGATGGTAACACCGATAGCCTTTATGCTTGTCACTATATCCCAAAAATACACACAACATAGACCGAGGATCAAATTTATTCTTGGCATAAGGTCTCAAATATGGATAGCAAGCAGATCCAAAAACCCTTAAAGCAGAGTACTGTGGTGCTTGATCAAAAAGCAACTTTAAGGGAGTCTTCATACCAATTGTTTGTGAAGGCAAACGATTAATCAAAAATACTGCAGTCCAAAATGCTTCAACCCAAAAACATAAAGGAACAGAAGCATGAAACAACATGGCTAAGCCCAATTCAACCAAGTGCCTATGCTTTCTCTCAACAATGCTATTCTGAGCAGGAGTACCTCTACAAGACACATGATGAATAATACCACTGCTAGCTAAAAATTTCTGAAACTTCCCAAGACAAAATTCTCCACCTCCATCAGATTGAAACACTTTAATTTTCAAGCTAAACTGGGTCTCTACCATGGCTTTAAATTTTAGAAAGCAATCAAAGAATTCAGACTTATGTCGAAGAGGGAACAACCAAGTATAGCGTGAAAAATCATCAACAAACAGAGCATAATAGCAAAATTTTTGAACACTAGATACTGGTGCCTTACCCCACAAATCACAATGTATTCTATCAAGAGGAGCAAGAGATCTAGTGAAAGAACTAACAAAAGGAAATTGGGCACTTTTACTCATCTGACAACTGCTACAAAGATGCCGAGATTTACAACTCACACGAATCAAACTATTGGTCTTCAAGAAACTAGTAATACGGGGGTAAGGATGGCCTAATCGTTGATGCCAAGTATCCTCTGAAGCAACACAGAAACGAGAGGAAAAGAAAGCTTGATGTCCTGTAACAGCACCATTATTGTCAAAAACATACAACCCATCTCGCTTACTCCCCGATGCAAATATTACTCGACTGTGATGATCCTTAACAAAGAACCCAGAATCAGTAAACTCAATCAAGCACCCAAGATCATTTGTTAACTTTGAAACAGAAATCAAATTTTTCTTAATATCAGGCACTACCAGAACATCATGCAAAGGGATCACTGAAGTACCAGCAGTCATAGTAGCAGAACCTCTGTGAGTAATAGGCAGACGAGCACCGTTGCCAACCATAAGAGATGAAGAATGAGTAAGAGGAACAATTGAAGAAAGAATACCTGGATCAGAAGTGACATGATCTGTAGCTCCTGAGTCTGGAAACCAGCGATTATCTTGAGAATCATTCAATTGAATAGCTGCCAAAGCTTTCGGCACTGACCCAGCTTGATATGTGTGATCAAAACGATTCCAACAACGAAGAGCATCATGTCCCAACTTCTTGCACACTTGACAACGAATGGTAGAGCGATGAGTAGAGTTTTGATTTTCTTGAGCAGAAACATCAGATCGAGTAGACTGTGGAAAACCCCTGTTTTGAGAAGAGAAGGAACCAGAGAACCGACCGCCACGACCAAATCTACTCCCTCCTCTGAACCGATTTCCAGCATAGCGACCATCAGTAGTTTTCCTTTCAGTCTGAACCGAAAAAGCCATATTGGAATTTGGAGAATCCCCAAGAATTCCTCTATTTCGCAAGTCATGGCTTTGAAGCAAAGGAATGACCTCAGCGTATGAAGGAACAGGGGGTTTTAGCATGGTTGTAGCAAAGGAATCATAAGACGATCCCAGATTTGTAAGCAATAGAAACACTTTACGCTGATCTGCAACAGGTTTTCCAATCGAAGCCAGTTTATCGCAGATGGTCTTGAACTGAATCAAGAAATCAGCAAGAAGCATGGAATCTTGCTTGCGCAAGAAATGGAGTCGCGAGAGAAGCTCAAATTCGCATGCTTCAGAGACTTGAGAGAAAGCATCAGAAAGAATCTTCCATAGATTGAAAGAAGACGATGAACCAACAGCCAAACCAAGAACACCCTCACTTAGGGTTCCTGTAATCCACGCTTTCACAAGCCGATCAGTTCTGAGCCAAGCTTTATACGACGGATTGATATAGTCATCACCAGCAGCAGTTCTGAGAAGACGATCAGGTGCTGGAATTTCTCCGTCGACGAAACCCCATAGATCTTGGCTTTCAATAAGAGATCGAATCTGAGTATCCCATAAGAGATAATTTTCAGAAGTTAATCGCATAGTTACAAAGTTTGTAACATTTAATCCACTGGGATATGGAAATAGAGAATCAAAGGAAGAAGAAGAAGCCATGAGAAAACGCTTCCAGCAGAAGAAAGAAAGATCTTGAACAGAAAGATCTCGAACAGAAAGATCTTGAAGAGAGAGAAGTCAACACTCAACGGATGATACCATATTAGAAAAGGTAAAACAGAATATTTCAATTCCTTAATTGAGATTTACAGTATAGGTATATTTATAGATTACAACCTATATCAAACCTATCATCATAACCGTACACTTGTCTCTATCTCTATAATGACTACTTGTCCCTTATGCAGTGACCTGTGAAATCCACCATTTAACTTGTTTACATGTGAGTTTAAACTGTGGTTTTCAGACAGAAAAAGGTGTCTTTGATATATTTTCACTCTATAGGAGGTATGGTTGATAAATTAGATGACTCAAGATGTGGCATTAAATTTAAGGGATAACTTTGAGTTGTCACGACAAATTTCTATTTTCTTTTGTGGTTCCCAGCTTATATAAATATGTAACTGTCTAATCCAACTAGCATTGTAGCATCATTCTTTTTCAATATTTTGATGGGGTTAGGCTTGGAATATCCACCAATAGTGGGTTTTGATGGCATGATGGTGGTTGTGGGCATCCAGCTTTCTTGTGAAGGGTTCGTTCTGATGATCAGTTCTCCCATACCACCACAAGCCTTACAGATGCTCCGTTTTTGTGCAATTCATGATCTTCTATCCCAAAGAAATAAACTATTGTGTTTTTCTCACACCCTTCACCACATGTTTAGGAGGAAAGTTCACCTCTGATCCACCTTATCAGTGCTTAGAGGTGGACTTCCTCTTAAATATATAGTGGAGTGGTGTAATGAGGAGAGCACAATTCTCTACCCGTATGGATAGAGAGGATCTGGACTCCTACACTGATAATCAATGTGTGATTTCTAGTTCTGAAATGCTGACACCCATCCAATGGCACATAATTGTAGCAACTATGCATTTTAGCAAAGTTACATAATGAAGCTATGAAAATGAAAATAAAAAATACATACCGAGACAAGAATTTATGCGGTCCATCTGAAGACTACGTACGTCCATAATCGATTGAGTAGAGATAGTTTCACTATGAAATGAAGATAGATAGTATAACCCTAAATTGTTTCTACCCCTCTATACTTGTTGAGAAACTATTTATAGAAATGCATGTGAAAAACCTAGTTTAAGAAAAATTCCAAAATGCTGCTACACCCGAATCGCCTTAAAGATGAAGTAGGATCTTCAAATAGTTTGGAACCCAGAACTAGTCATTTCAAAGAACTTGAATTTCTGAAAATGACCCACATCTACCCAGCGGTGGATAATGTTGAAAAATGACCCTCCGGCTCCGAGTGTCTTTAGGCCTATAAACAAGTTCAATGCATTTTTCGTGATGAAAATTTATCTTCACCACAACAACACAAATCTTACTTATTTCTCGGCAAATGTGTCTGAAGTCTATATTTTTGTCATTACACAAGAGCTCCTTAGTCTTACTACCTTATATAGGAGGCTGCCAAAATTGTGGTAGAAGCACGTCCACATTTAATACTCCAATTCAGTTATAAAATAAACGAAAGATGTAAGTAGTCACCCAGGAATGTAAGTTAAGAATATTTTTAGGCAAGCTTTATATACAGAGAAAGTATGAAATGAAGATGTATTAGGCGTGATAAGGATGTTTTTTCATTCTTTCCCTAATTGTCTCTAATTTGAATTCTTTCCGTATCATTTCATCTTCTCATTTGAATTCTTTCCATATCATTTCATCTTCTCATTTGAATTCTTTCCATTCATCACTCCTTTCATTTGAATTCTTTCCATATCATTTCATCTTCTCATTTTAATTCTTTCTATTCATCACTTCTCTCATTTAAATTCTTTAATTCCATTCATCATTCTTTACACTTGAATTCTTTCCATAACATCTCATCCTTCCATTTCATCAATATCTTAATTTGGAATTGGCTTGATTAGGTTTCTCTATTAAATCATTTCCATACAAACATTTCCAGGTATTATATTTCCATACAAACATTTCAATGTATTATATTTCCATACAAACATATCCATGTGTTGTATTTCCATGTTTTATATCTTTCTTTTATTGTTCTTAGTTACCTAACAGCTTGGGATGTATGCTGTCTATATATTTGAGGTTTTCTAATATGAAATCATTCAACCATTTTTCCCATTGAGGTCGTTTCTTAATAAGATGCATGGTCAAGCTTGCTTCATTCATCACTAACTTCAGCAACTTTGGCAGAATCAATATAGGTATTATTAACTGTGGCCACAAATTCACATAAACCAAACAGCTAAACACCATTTAAAGCAATTTCAGATAAATTTTACGAAATCCATTAGCTTAACCCCTCCTCTATATATGTAAAGATAGGAAGAGAAGTCCGGGAGAGGATAGGGAAAGGGAGAAAGGAAAGAAGAAAACAGAGCTTCTTCTTCTCCTCCAACTCGTTGCCCGTTAATGGCGATTGGAGGCGTGGTCTTGATTGTTGGGATTGCATTCTTGCTTGGTGCACCATTAACTCAACGTAAGTAACACTTCATCAGTTATTTTTCCAATGTTCCAGCTTCTTCACTGATTCATTCAATCTTGGGCTTCTTCAGAAGCGGAGAATGGGGTTGAATTTAGTTACAGTGGAGCAACGAGTCCTGAAAAGTGGGGGAGTTTGAGTCCAGAATATAGTGCATGCTCCAATGGAAAGCAGCAATCTCCTGTGAACATTGTGACGAAGGAAGTCATCTACAATCCCAGACATCATTCTTTGAACAGACTCTATGGAACTAGCAATTCAACCTTGATTAATCATTGCTACAGTATTGGGGTTCGTTAATGATTTCAATTAGGCCTTGATAATCATAATTAAGTTGGTCATGTTTAGATAACTTTTCTTTTGAATTGTTCCTGGACAGATACAATATGGCAGTGATAAAGCTGGGTTGTTGATTGAAGATGGCAAGAACTACACCTTGAAACAAATACACTGGCATTCACCTTCTGAACACACACTTAATGGCGTCCAGTAATTCATCTTATTAATCTCATTCTTCTCTATATATCATCAAATTTAAGCTTTATCTAAGAGTTCATTGGATGATTACAGGTACCCTTTAGAGCTTCATCAGGTCCATATTGCAGATGATGGCAGCATCGCAGTTGTGGGAGTCTTATACAATTATGGTCCTCCTGATCGTCTTCTCATCCAGGTATATACAGAATTCAAATCCAATCCGGTATACGAAAGCATTCGGTCGATCCTGAGTTTAATGTCTAATCTATGGAATTATGGGATCAATATTAACCCAGAGACTAGTTAAGCCAAAAGCATACATATCCATTGTTAGACCCAGAAACTTTTCCTCAGAAGCATACATATCCATTGTTAGACCTAGAAACTTTTCCTCAGAAAAAAATGGTAAATTTGTTTTCATTTATTTTTAATTTGTGCCAATTGTGCAGATCAAGAACAAGCTAGACCAGCTGGCGAAGGAAGTATGTAAAGAGCATGAAACAGCTAAAATTCCAATTGGTCCTTTGGGAACAAAGTACTTGAGGCGCCATTCTTCGAAGTACTACAGATACGTTGGTTCTCTCACCACCCCACCATGCACAGAGACGGTTACTTGGATTGTCCTTGACAAGGTAACTCATAATAATTAGATGTTAGGGTTTTAATTTCTTTTCATTACTTACACATGCTTAGAACCAAAATTCACAACTTGCAGGTCAGCCATGTTAGTAAGGATCAGGTTGATGCTTTGAAAGCTCCATTGAAAGTTTCAAACAAGAACAACGCAAGGCCTGTGCAGCCTCTGAATGGACGTAAGATTGAGCTCTGTGATGACGAACCCAAAGAATAAGATCAAAAATGTAGATTTCTTTTGAATCAATAAATTAATTATCCATTAACCATATATATTTTTGTTAATCTGCAATTTTCATTCGCTCCTCTTAGCGAGTGAATAGGAAGAAAAAAAATAATTTAAAACCTTGGGAATTATAAGACAAGCTTATGGCTCTTAATGTATGTTTTGATGATTGAAGTGGACCTATTCTGCATCATAGCTGTTGCTCCAAAAACCTATTTGGCGTTTAAGAACTGACTTGCAAAACACGTGCTTGACCTAGTTGATCAAACAACGCCTCTGACGATCAAGTCAATGGAAACACACGACTTTAGAAGAAAAGAACACCAATTGCACAGCTCAGGATGCTAGGGAGTAACTGAAGAATACCTACCTGTTAATGATGGAAATGTGAGTATTTATAGATCTTAGGAGATTACCTTAGTCATGTGGTGATGGAGTTCATCTTGAACTCTATTGATCTGCACCTAACTTCTCCAAAGAAGCAATGGAATCTTATCCGTTGAGAGAGTATTACATGCATGTGGTTGTGGAGCCCAATATGAACACCTCATTTCGTAAGGATTCCCCTACTCCTCCAAAGTCCCAGTTTACTTGATCATCTATCCTGGAGATTCCATGTTTGACTATGAATCTATTCCTGAGTCTTTAGAAGATAGTTGAATTCTTAGAATGCAAGTTATGAAGGATATATTTGTCTATGGTCCAACCAATCCTAGTCGAACCGCACTAAAACTTGGTTGGTCTGGATTAGTGCGCGCGGTCTAGTCAGGTTCACTCATATCATTAGCCCCCCAGCCGTGTGCTTGAGAAAACGAAGTGTTCGGGCATAGGGGTTGTAGACTTGGATGAGAACATTGGTTCAGCAACAACCAATATTGCCTTGCATTTGTTCTGCAGTCACTCGTACAGCTAAAAGATGATTCATTGAAGTTGATATAACCGTTAAGCATGCGAACCTGACGCAAGTTTTCTAGGTTTTGCGCTACTGGTGCCACATGGCATGATTGTCAGGCGGGTCATAATTCTTTTTGAAATGAAATGTTATTGATTGCCAAGGGAGGAGTAGTAGGATGGTTAGGAACCCGCTTCTCAGTGGAGAGGTCATGGGTTCAACTCCTGCCGGCGGCATATGTAATATCCCTATCCCCATATATAAAAAGCGCCTTTGTACCAAAAAAAAAGAAATGTTATTGATTTCCATCTACCAGATGTAATTACTTTAACCCATCTGATTGGCATCAAGATGGCCAACGAAAGTGATATAGATTCGATGCATCTAAATCGTGCAAAATGCACCTTAATAATAAAAAATTGACACTTCATTTGTATCATCCACATGGAACCCTTGCGAGACATTGGATACAGATTTGACAAGGGTATAAAATCCCTTGCGCTTTCTTTTCCTTTTACTTTTTCTTCTTCTTCATTTGCGCAAGTTATAGAGGCGATAGATAAGAAAAATCTGTGGATCCTTGCAACTTTAAATATTCATCTTTCAAGATTTATCCCCATCCTTAGAGACGAAAATTGTAAGGGCTTCTTCTATTACCCTTTCATGTCGTTATTTTTGCCATTAGAGCTCTTGTGATAATAAAATAAAAAAATTCTTTCTATTTTGCAATTATCTTTGCTATGGTGATGTGCTTCTCCTTTTCTTAGAAATCCCATTGATTTTCATTCATAAGATAACCTAAGCCCAGCAAATATCGGAGTTAAGTCCCTACTGTGAACAAAACGTCATTTCTCAAGGTTCCTACCATACTAAAAGCTCCCTACTGAGCCTTTGAAATTAATAGTCAAGACAGACATACCGCAGCGGTAGACCAAAGTATCATTGTTGTTAGTTGTCAATTAGTCCTCTGTTGGCCATGACAAATGTGCGAGGTATCTTGCAATTGGTCTACTTACCTGATCCTTAAATACCTTGGTGATAATGATACATAATTTATCGTAAAATATCTTCCTAGTTCTTTCGGCCTCAAGTTTTATTGGATTCATTCATCAATACTCCTGGTAATCTCTCTTAAATTTCAATATTATTCAAGTTCAGCAACTAATACATATGATAATGCTTCTGATAGATTTTATATACTTATTTGCTTCTCTCCCTCTATAAGAAGGATGTAGCCCAATCTGGTTAGAAGTTAGGCAATATCAAATCTTCATACATAAAATGAAGTCAATGAAAGAAGTGGCAGAAATCTTTCAATAGGAGAGATTTAGTTCGAATTAATTACATAGGAAAAAGAAGAGGGATTTTATTTTACTTTTGTCTATTTTCACTCCGTTCACTTGAATCAATGCCAACCAAATAGCTAAGTAGGTTACCTATACATTTTTCTCAAGGTGGATACCTCTTGCTGATGAAAGATTGAAACCAAAAGGAACTTTGGTCCTGTGTCCATCTTGCTCCAGCTGAACCGAGAACATACTTTTCTTTGTTAGGAATCACCGAATCAGCAATGAATTGTGAAAAAGAAGGAATGAAATAATCAATGAGAGAAAACAATCCGAAAATCAGATTACTGGACCACCTTTAACATTGTAATGAGTAGAAAGAAATTTCGATAGGTGGAGAAAGCAAACTAAATAGTCAATATGAAACCAAGGCCTCTGTTTAGCATGTCATCCTCTGGTAAGGTGGATTGGCATTGTAGTGGTAGTGTGAACTGTGTTGAATGATTAGCTTTCATTTAGGATCTTGCCCAATGTTGTTGATGGTCTGTGAAGTTGTCACTGGGAATTAAAGTTACATGTTTTTTTTTTTTTTTTTAAATCTTTGCTTGTTGAATTAGTAAAAGGAAATCAGAATTAAGTCTAGGAATACACAGCATCCTGAACAGAATTTCTCTTATTTCAGATTATGGGATTTAAAATTTTCAGGGAACTGTTGTCTTTCCCACAGACTCATTAGCTTTAATATGACTTGCAGACAAAAAGGTTAAACATCAATGAGGAACCTGGAATTCTGTTAAAAAGTCCAGCAGGATTTATTAATCGATATGCTTTGAGATTCTCATTTGACGCAAGTAATAACAAAGCAGAATATGAGGCTCTGATAGCAGGACTTCGGTTGTCAAAAGCATTATCTATTGCAGATGTTACTATTTATAGTGACTCTCAACTTATAGTCAACCAAGTCCAGGGGGAGTATGGTATTAAAGAACCACGCTTGCAGAAATATCAAGAGATAGTGCAGGCATTTCAAAACCAATTTCGGAATTTGAAGATATCTCAGATTTCGAGGAATGAAAATTCAGTGGCAGATGAGCTATCCCGACTAGCCAATGCCAAGGAAAAGAATCTAGACCCTTCGGTCTACATTGAAGAGATAACTTTTCCAAGTTATCATGAGAAAGAAATTTCTTATATTGAAGCATAACGTTGCTGGATGGATCCAATAATCGAGTATCTAAGGGATGAGAAATTACCTGAGGATCCAGTAGAGGCAAGGTTGATCAAGATTCGATCAGCTAGATTTGTCATTCAGAATGGGAGATTATACAAAAGATCTTATACTGGACCCCTTATGAGATGTATAGGCCCCGAAGGAGCAAAATCAGCTTTGGCTGTGGTTCATGAAGGAATTTGTGGAGCTCACATGGGTGGACGAGCCCCGGCTCACAAAATTCGAGACTTGGGTTATATTGGCCTAAGGTCCAAGAGGCTGCTATGGAATACGTTCGTCGATGTGGTAACTGTCAAATTCATGCTACAGTATCAAAGCGCCCGGCGGAAACTATGACTTCAATTCTAAATCCCATTCCCTTTGCAATGTGGGGAATTGATATCATGGGCAAATTCACCAAGGCATCGAGTGGACGGGAATATCCGATAGTAGCAATTGATTACTTCACAAAATGGGTAGAAGCCGATTACCTTGGTGGCAATTGCGAGGAAAAAAGTGGAGAAATTTGTGCTTGAATCAATCATATATCGCTTTGGGATTCCAAAGATTATTGTCACTGACCATGGTACTCAGTTCGACTATCCACAATTTGAGCAATTCTATGGAACATATATGATCGAGCATCGTATGTCCTCAGTGGCATACCCCCAAAGCAATGGGCAGGTAGAGGTTACTAACCGAACGCTACTGGAAAGAATAAAGAGAAGACTCGAAGGCGACAAAGCTTCTTGGGTCGAAGAACTTCATAATGTACTTGTGGGCTTATAGAACTACGGTTCGAACACCCACGGGAGAAACTCCATTCAGGTTGGCATATGGATCCGAAGCATTGGCACCAGTGGAGATAATGGCGGGGACATTACGGGATCGTGAGTTCGAGGAAAAAGCAAATGAACAAGGGCTGCTTGATAGTCTTGATTTGTTGGACGAAGTTCGGGCAAAGGTAATAGCACGAACTCAACATTATCAAAGAAGGATAGCGTCTCATTATAATACTCGAGTGAAGAATCGTCGGTACTTAGCCGGAGATTTGGTGTTGAGAAACACCCTAGCTTCTGACCCACGTCACCAAAGAAAATTAGACCCTTCCTGGGAAGGACCTTATATGGTTGTGAAACCGGTCGGTTCAGGAGCTTACAGGCTAAAGAACATCAACACCCAGAAAGAGTTGGATCGTTCGTGGAATGCTAGGCATCTCAAAAAGTTTTATCCTTGAGGATGATTTCAATTTTGTTCGCGATGTAATCATTTTCAACTCAATCAATGCAATTTTTGGCTTTCAACAACCTATCTTTTGATTGGGGGGCATCATACACCACATTCAAGAACAAGATCCAACTATAAGGCATCGGATGAAAATTTGTGTGGGTCCTTCAACACTTATGGAAATTTTTGGACTTTTTTAAGTCGAGGCATCGGATGAAAATCCGAGTGAGTTCCTTTTGCAAGGCGTCGGTTTAAAACCCGAGTAAGTTCCTTCAAGACTTATTGAATTTTTGAATTATCCTTAAGTAAAGGCATCGGTTTAAAACCCGAGTGAGTTCCTTCTCAGACTTATTGTATTTCTCCGGAAATCCTTAAGTAAAGGCATCGGTTTAAAACCCGAGTGAGTTCCTTCTCAGACTTATTGTATTTCTCCGGAAATCCTTAAGTAAAGGCATCGGTTTAAAACCCGAGTGAGTTCCTTCTCAAACTTATTGTATTTCTCTGGAAATCCTTAAGTAAAGGCATTGTTCCAAACAACTAAGACCTAATGCAACAGCGATTAAAGTGGCTAGCAAAGTTCAAGATAAAGTTAATTTCTTATTTCTTCAAAAGATCCAAAGAGGCCAGTATCAAAACAATTACAAGAGCTGGATACAATCTTCGGTCAAAAAAGAAAGTCATCATAGGTGACTGTTGAGAAGTTATACAAGATCAACGCGACTTTGCTAGAACAAACATATGAGTCAACCATTGGCGGGGATTCAAGGAAAAGAAGAGAAGAAATGAGGATTACAAAAATATTTCAGTATGCATAAAATCCTCCGCAATTTCATACTCTTTGTCCAGGAGAAGCATGGTTCTCGACCAAACTCGCATTCAGGACAAGCTCGTCATAATTGACTTCTTCCAGGGGAGAATAAACAGGAGAATCTTCCAGATAATGCATAATATCCGGATCGGAAGGTGGAGGATCAATCTTATCCTTGGTCCAATCGGGAGGAGGAATACCCGTGTCAAGTAAATACTTCAGGATGGCAAACAAGCACTATAGGGAGTCTTATCAAAATGAGGATCCTTCCTTAATATTGATTCCCATACTTCGTTCTCACCATCCCGGACGCCCGCAAGTTATAAGCATTCAGCATATCAACAAAAAGACTTACTTGTGTAAATACTTGAAGACGCAGGCTCTACGAACATCAGTTGGAAGGGATTCGGGCAAAGGAACGACAGCTTGCTTTTCAGGTAACGTTTCAAATCCTTTGGCTCCTGACTTTCCAACTGTTCGCTCTAGTCGCCGGATCTTCTCCCTGGCATCATCCAAGTTTGACCGAAGACGACCAATCATCGAATTTTTTTCTCCTGCCACCTCCCAAGCTAGATTCCGAAGGCGAGCAATCTCAACATCTTTAGCTTCGGAGATTTCCCGAAGCCTAGAAACTTCATTGCTCAATCTATCGAGCCTAGTACTCGCTTCCACTTGGTTGTGGAAGTTACCAGCAAGACTCCCGCAAACAACTTCCGAGTTAACGAGGAGAGGAAAAGTAATTTTTCAGAATCGGAGGATAATGAAGAAAGACTTACACCACCAAGTGACTTCGTAAAGACTTCATCCGGAAGTTTGGAAAGAACTGCGCTCTCAGAAGTCATTCGAGCAGTAGTACACTATTCCAACGCTCTGTCAAACTCGTTTGACACTAATTCAGGCGAAGGATGAGAAGGATGAGCTGCATCACTTGTCACCCGACGGCGCTTCCTAGTGGCAAAATCCTCCAACTCGGAAGGAGAGGAGGAGGATGCCAAACAAGCACTGGAGTTGGAAATAGGAGCAGCACCTGTTGGGACCACACCTTCATCAGATGCCAACATAGTTGCCTCAGATGCTCGAAGAGTCTCTTTCAGGGGTGCACCAACAGTCTCACCAGCAGGGGCGTCGGCAGCACCATTGGCAACGGAGTGATCAAGATCTTCCTGGGAAAGACCAGCGATCACTTCGGGCAAAGGAGGCGCAGGGACGACATCAATAGAAACTGTGGGAATCTGACTTGAAAATTCACCGGCAGCGAGCCGCCTTACGCTTGGAGGATTCACTAGCTGAAACCACCGCACTGGCCCCAACCACCACCGACGAAACGATTTTCTTGCAAGATTTTGCTCTGATAAAGTTCGGGTTGATCTTGGGAGCCACTATGCAAACAAACAAGCCGTATCAGTACAGAAATAAACGACAACAACAAGAGGGAAAACCCTAGTTTTTTATTACTTCCAACAAACCCAAATAACTAAACCCCAAGTATAACTACTGTGCAGTTTACTCAAGGGGGAAGTGGGGAAAGAGATGAGTAATCAAGAAACTCACTTGTTCAGAAGTTGATATAGCTATTGTTGGAGTACGAGGAATACGGAAGTAGGCCGAAGGACGAAAGGTCGCTTTAACACTTTAGCAAATCTAACTTGCAGAAGACAGGATAGATGGAGAGTACCCACGAAGGCTTTAAATAGCCTCAGGTATTAAGACGACGGTTGAAGGTTAAGGACAACCGACGACCTAGATCGAAATGACGCTTCGAAATCCGCAGAAAGCAAGATCAACGGTCGGAGGGATGCCATATGGAAACATGTGGAAGCGAGCACCTGATGTAGAGATACCTCCAATCGTCGCACCGCCATTAAAATAATGGATGTATTTCCGATTCATTGGAAACAGTGAATGGTATACAAAGGCAAGAAAACGTTTGAACTTCGCAGAAGGGAAACGTGCGGACTTTGCAATAAATGAAGTAGTGGAGAAGATTAATGCATCTTCCCGAAACGCATCTTCACAATATTTCTACAAGATTATTATTCGGCGAGGAATGTAAAGTTAAGTGATGAGTTTTATCATTAATACTTTGATATTCAAGGCAAGATTTCGGCAGGAGACGGGGAAATATAAAGGCCAACATGAGAAAGAAATGTCTATTCATTAAATAGAGGGTAAATCTATACAAAAAGATAACTCCCTAAGCCTTTTCTTCATTGTTGCCCGAGGGACCCTGGTCGGGAGGACTTTTCTCAGGATCATGAGAAGAGCCTTCCTCAAGAATGGCATCGGCTGAGTCCTCTACAGCAGCAACTTGAGACTCGGCTTGTGATTTCTCCTCTGGAAGTGCCGGCTCGTTAGCCAGGTATGCCTCATATTGAGGGTCAGCTGGAAAAGGATCATCTTCTTCCTGAGCCCAGTCCGGGAGATCCATACCAACTTTCCCGAAGACCTCTTTGTGGCACACCTCACGAAAAGGAGCAGTGTCGAAGGCAGGGATTGATCCGAGGATTCGCTCCCAAACGTCGTTCTGCTCCAAGCGATAAGCTTGAAGGTTGTAGATACCTAGCAGCTCGGAGAAAGGTACGCTGTTCAGGTATTTCCAAACACACTCCTTCCGAAGCTCTGGCTTTATATGCTCGGGCAAGCTAGGGATCGCCAACTTCAGATGTTCTTCAAGCTCCCTACTTTTGAATTCAAGCCTATCACCAAACAACGTGGCAGCTGCTTTTTGCTTCCTGGCCTCGCGCTCGGCAGCAGCGGCATGAATCTTCGTTGCTTCGAGGGCCTCCTTGAGGGAGATCACTTCTTCCTCATGCTTTTTCTGCAGCTCCACGGCAGCTGCAATCAGCTGGTCTATTTCAGAATTGGCTTTCGCCAAATTCTCTTCACAGGTTTGCAGCAAGGAGCTGGTGCGACCAACCCGGCTCAATGCTTCCATGTGTTGATAAAAGCTCAACACAGCATTCCTGGGAAGGCGGAAAATATCAGAAGAAGTCATAAGGAATTATGAAAAAATAACTAAGCAAGAAGACCAGTACCTTGTAGATTGACTAACAAGGGAGGTGTCATCCAGGGCTTCAAATTCCTGGCGATCAGAAGGAGCAAGACTGAGGGAGCTCCATTCTGCAGCTTTCTTGGGATCCCGAGTCACCCCGTCGGTCGGCTTCGGGGTCCACCGGGGGTGAAGACCTCCTCACCATCCGTTGAAGCTTTGGATTTTTTATTGGAGGGAGCATCAATTGTGTCATGCCTCCTCTTGGTTCGGGCGGAGGAGGAGACATTAGACCTCTCCACCATCCGTTTCTTCCCTTTACTCGAAGCATCAGCCACGGGCCTGATATTCCTGATACCCCTATAAGAGGGGTCGGGAGAGGGAATAGAAGCCTCTTGATCTACGGTAAAGGCTCTGGGCGATCGTTGCTCGGCTGTCACAATGGCCTTAGCGGCCTTCACCCGCAGGCTTTCAGGGTTTATTCTTGGAGGCACTGCAAAGAAGAAGGACAAGAGTCAGAATTAAAAACATATCACTTCAGTCAAATTAAAGGATGGTGGTTAGAAGCTCACAATGAGCCAAGCCCCAATACTGAAGGATGGAGTTATACTCCACTTCAAGTCCATGTATCTCTTGATACCACGGAATGGATTTGATCTTCCTGATGGCCGCCTCGTCTTCTCTGGATAAGGGAAGGCCTCGGTTATTCTGGGAAGAAGAAGTACACCTTCTCCAGGTGGTTGGGAAGTTAAGATCTGATGGAGGTGCTCGACAGAAAAAGTATCTTTCGCGCCATCTTTTGTGGTTAGAAGGGCAAGTTCCTTTGACAAGGATGCTGCCCCTCCAATCAAGTTCAGCCTTATTGCGTTTGGACAGAAAAACCCATCCGGGAGGATGGGAGATAGAAAGAACATGAAAATGTACAAAGAGAGAAAGAGATGGCGTAATGCCAAGTTCAAAACACAAACCCAAGAAGCCGACAATAAGACGCCAGCTATTGGGGAGGAGCATTCCGGGACAAATGTTCCAATGATTCAGAACTGCGGAGAACAAAGGATTAAAAAAGGGAAAGCGAACCCCGCTTTCCAGTGCATCTATATACAGAGAAAATTCACCCGAAAGGGATGAATCAACCCTCTCATCAGGGTGGGGAGCCCTAACCTGATATGAGGAAGGAAAATCAAAATCTTGGACAGCTGAAAGAAGGGTTTCCTCATCGTAAATGGAGGGAACGAGCCGAGTCCACCATCGGACCCGGAAGTTTGAGGCTGCCTAGAAGACTCGACAATCTTGGAAGATCCGGACTCGAGAAGGACGGGAGAAGTTTCGGTTTTCTTTCAAAACCTTTTTGAGAAACTTCAGCGAACTCGTGCTAGAGGACGAGTTAGGGTTTTGTTATCACTATCCGACTGTTCGGGAGCAGGGAGAAGCAAAAGCCTCTCTTGCTATTACCAACACTGGGTACCGAGAGAAGCCCTATCGTCCGCCATTACTTGTTTCGATAAACTACAAAAAGAAAAAGACCAAGTAAACTTACCTGATTCGGTGAGGCGGAAGCTTGAGAGCAGGAAGGCGCGAAGCGGACAACAAAGGTTCAAATTCCAGACGGGAAGAATGAAACCTACAAAGACAACGAACTGCTTTTAAAACTCCCGCACGAGTGTTCGGGAATCTGAACGATCGAGATTGATTCAAAATCAGCGATCAAGATTGAAAGACGTTTTGAAAGTTTGAACTCACGAATCCGAAATAGGCGTTCGGAAACCGTCGCTTGGATGACGTGAGCCACGACAGATCAACTGCAAGGAGATATGTGGCCTTACACTCACAACGCTCGAGGAAAAGTGACCACCGCATTAAATGTGATATGACATTTAATGAAGCACGCAGAGATTATCACCTGACGACAAACCCAGTTAAAAACCAAACCCTCGGGATCGACCGAACACTCGGTCTGGGGGGCTCGTGATATGGAGAGATTATGATCAGAATGGGTTCATACCTGGTCCGACCCTCGACCCCGGTCAAGACGGAGAGATCCGACTCGCTCCCGAGCGAATCGGATCAGGAAGATGGCTTATTGAAGAAGAAAGCTTATTCGGCTGCAAGCGCGCCCTAATCCTACTTATGGATTAGGGTAATCACCCTAATAATGGCAGACTCGAATTGACGGCTGGGGATAATCATTATCGAAGGGATAATCATCACATAACTTAAAGGTTATCTCAGGAGTCCTCTACTAGTCCAAACTAGTAGAAGTCCATTGCTCAACGGATCTAACTGTTAAGATCCAACGACTACCCGAAGAAGGCTCAAGTGCATCAAACGAAGGAGATTCGAAGGTACACTCTATATAAACCTCACTACCATACAAGGTGAGGGATCGAAAAGAACACTATCTCAGACTCAGGTTCAGATACATACTGATAGACCTAAACTATCAGCGATCTGCTATCTAGATCACCTTTCCCAGTTCTTCATTCCGTAAGCTCTGCGCTTCTAGCAGAGCCGTTTGTGATTAAGTTCATCAACCGGCTTAGCCTGGGGGGGGGGGGCCGGCGCCCGGGGGGGGGGGGGCCGCCGGTGGGGGTGGGGGGGAGGGGGGGGGGGGGGGGGGGGGGGGGGGGGGGGGGGGGGGGGGGGGGGGGGGGGGGGGGGGGGAGGGGGGGGGGGGGGGGGTGTTCTTTTTCTTTAGAGATAGAGACAAGTGTACGGTTATGATGATAGGTTTGATATGGGTTGTAATCTATAAATATACCTATACTGTAAATCTCACTTAAGGAATTGAAATATTCTGTTTTACCTTTCCTAATATGGTATCATCCGTTGAGTGTTGACTTCTCTCTCTTCAAGATCTTTCTGTTCGAGATTTTTCTGTTCAAGATCTTTCTTTCTTCTGCTGGAAGCGTTTTCTCATGGCTTCTTCTTCTTCCTTTGATTCTCTATTTCCATATCCTAGTGGATTAAATGTTACAAATTTTGTGACTATGCGATTAACTTTTGAAAATTATCTCTTATGGGATACTCAGATCCTATCTCTTATTGAAAGCCAAGATCTATGGGGTTTCGTCGACGGAGAAATTCCAGCACCTGATCGTCTTCTCAGAACTGCTGCTGGTGATGACTATATCAATCCGTCGTATAAAGCTTGGCTCAGAACTGATCGTCTTGTGAAAGCGTGGATTACAGGAACCCTAAGTGAGGGTGTTCTTGGTTTGGCTGTTGGTTCATCGTCTTCTTTCAATCTGTGGAAGATTCTTTTTGATGCTTTCTCCCAAGTCTCTGAAGAACTCGAATTTGAGCTTCTCTCGTGACTTCATTTCTTACGCAAGCAAGATTCCATGCTTCTTGCTGATTTCTTGATTCAGTTCAAGACCATCTGCGATAAACTGGCTTCGATTGGAAAACCTGTTGCAGATCAGCGTAAAGTGTTTCTATTGCCTACAAATCTGGGATCGTCTTATGATTCCTTTGCTACAACTATGCTAAAACCCCCTGTTCCTTCATACGTTGAGGTCATTCCTTTGCTTCAAAGCCATGACTTGCGAAATAGAGGAATTCTTGGGGATTCTCCAAATTCCAATATGGCTTTTTCGGTTTAGACTGAAAGGAAAACTACTGATGGTCGCTATGCTGGAAATCGGTTCAGAGGAGGGGGTAGATTTGGTTGTGGAGGTCGGTTCTCTGGTTCCTTCTCTTCTCAAAACAGGGGTTTTCCACAGTCTACTCGATCTGGATGTTTCGCTCAAGAAAATCAAGACTCTACTCATCGCTCAAGACTCTACTCATCGCTTTACCATTCGTTGTCAAGTGTGCAAGAAGTTGGGACATGATGCTCTTCGGTGTTGGAATCGTTTTGATCACACATATCAAGCTGGGTCAGTGCCGAAAGCTTTAGCAGCCATTCAATTGAATGATTCTCAAGATAATCGCTGGTTTCCAGACTCAGGAGCTACAGATCATGTCACTTCTGATCCAAGTATTCTTTCTTCAATTGTTCCTCTTACTCATTCTTCATCTCTTATGGTTGGCAACGGTGCTCGTCTGCCTATTACTCACAGAGGTTCTGCTACTATGACTGCTGGTACTTCAGTGATCCCTTTGAATGATGTTCTGGTAGTGCCTGATATTAAGAAAAATTTGATTTCTATTTGAAAGTTAACAAATGATCTTGGGTGCTTGATTGAGTTTACTGATTCTGGGTTCTTTGTTAAGGATCATCACAGTCGAGTAATATTGGCATCGGGGAGTAAGCAAGATGGGTTGTATGTTTTTGACAATAATGGTGCTGTTACAGGACATCAAGCTTTCTTTTCCTCTCGTTTCTGTGTTGCTTCAGAGGATACTTGGCATCAGCGATTAGGCCATCCTTACCCCCGTATTACTAGTTTCTTGAAGACTAATAGTTTGATTCGTGTGAGTTGTAAATCTCGGCATCTTTGTAGCAGTTGTCAGATGAGTAAAAATGCCCAACTTCCCTTTGTTAGTTCTTTCACTAGATCTCTTGCTCCTCTTGACAGAATACATTGTGATTTGTGGGGAAAGGCACCAGTATCTAGTGTTCAGAAAATTTTCTATTATGCTCTGTTTGTTGATGATTTTTCACGCTATACTTGGTTGTTCCCTCTTCGGCATAAGTCTGAATTCTTTGATTGCTTTCTAAAATTTAAGGCCATCGTAGAGACCCAATTTAGCTTGAAAATTAAAGTGTTTCAATCTGATGGAGGTGGAGAATTTTGTCTTGAGAAGTTTCAGAAAATTTTAGCTAGCAGTGGTATTATTCATCATGTGTCTTGTAGAGGTACTCCTGCTCAGAATAGCATTGTTGAGAGAAAGCATAGGCACTTGGTTGAATTGGGCTTAGCCATGTTGTTTCATGCTTCTGTTTCTTTATGTTTTTGGGTTGAAGCATTTTTGACTGCAGTATTTTTGATTAATTGTCTGCCTTCACAAATGATTGGTATGAAGACTCCTTTAAAGTTGCTTTTTGATCAAGCACCAACAAGATCCTCGGTCTACCGCTTTAAGGGTTTTTGGTTGTCCTTCCGTATCCCCCCCGCGGGCCACCCTCCTCCTCCATATTTGAGGCCTTATGCCAAGAATAAATTTGATCCTCGGTCTATGTGACAAGCATAAAGGCTATCGGTGTTACCATCGTGCTACTGGTAAAGTTTACATTTCAAGGAGTGTAGTTTTTGATGAAGATTCTTTTCCATTCAGTTCTACTACAAATTCTGCATTTTCTGGTAAACCTGAGTTACATATTAGTGATTTCGGTGGATGGGTTTCTTATAAAGACGATTCTCTTGATTCTAGAAATGATGTGGTAATTGTTGTGGGTAGTCTTGATGATCTTGTACATATAAAACCATGGTTTGATGATATGGATGTCGTGGTTCCAGTGTCTTCTTCAGCACCGGTTGTCTCTGCTTGTACAGATTCTGCTCCTGTGGGTGTTATACCTAATTCTGTTTTGGGTGTAACAGCTTCTGTGCATAATACTTCAAATGGGCCACCAAGCTTTGCATCTAGTATATTTTCTGCTCCTAATGAAGCTACTTCACTTGGACGTTTAGCAGCTATTCAGCATGGGTCTAATCAACATGAGCTTGCTGTATGTAATCCTTCTATTGTAGTTCAAAAGCCTTATGCTTCTCAGTCCATTGACCATAGCCCAGCTCAGCAGCCTTATGTTTCTTCCTCAATTTTAGCCCAACCACATATTGTTCCATCTCATTCAATGGTTACCCGATTTAAAGCTGGACTTATAAAACCTAATCCAAAATATGCACTTGCTGTTATTAGTATTCCATGTGAGCCTCGTACAATCAAAGAGGCATTGGCTGATTCTGGATGGTTTTTAGCTATGAAAGATGAAATGAGTGCTTTGGATCAAAATAAGACCTGGACTTTAGTTCCTCGTACTACTCAAATGAATGTGGTTAGCTGTAAATGGATTTTTAAGACCAAACTCAAGGCTGATGGATCTCTTGAAAGACTAAAAGCCCGCTTAGTTGCAAGGGGTTTTACCCAACAAGAAGGGGTAGATTTCTTTGAAACATTTAGTCCTGTGATTAAACCTGGTTCTATTCGGCTTGTTTTAAGCATTACAACTATGATGCGATGGCAAATTCGACAATTAGATGTCAAGAACGCATTTCTTCATGGTTTCTTGACCACACCTGTTTATATGACCCAACCACCTGGATTTGTGGACATAGCTAAGCCTCATGCAGTTTGTAAATTACACCGTTCGTTGTATGGGCTACGTCAGGCTCCAAGAGCGTGGTTTGATCGCTTTAGCACTTTTCTTCTTGAGTTTGGTTTTGTTTGTTCGATATTTGATAGTTCATTGTTTATCTATCGGGCAAATGGGAAGATTTTGTTTCTTCTTCTCTACGTCGATGACATAGTTTTGACTGGGAATGATATGGGATTTATGATGGATTTCATCTCCCGTCTTAGTACTCCTTTTGCTATGAAAGATTTGGGCTCTTTACATTACTTTCTTGGGATTGAAGTGGCTACTACGTCATCTGGACTTTTTCTTTCTCAATCTAAATATGCAAGAGATTTATTACATCGGGCTTCTTTGGAAGATGTAAAGCCCATGCCCACACCAATGGTGTCTCAAACTTCATCTACTGTTGTCGATTCTACTCCTTATCCCGATGTCAAAAAATTTCGCAGTTTGGTTGGGAGCCTTCAATATTTGACTATGACACGGCCAGATATCTCTTATGCTGTAAATTCAATTTGCCAAGCGATGCATCGACCTACTATGAGTGATTTTTCACTTCTCAAGCGTGTCTTGCGTTATGTTAAAGGCACTATTGATTTGGGTCTTCAGATTTATCATCATAGTTCTTTTCAGCTTTATGGGTTTGCTGATGCAGATTGGGCTGGCTGTCCCACTACTCGATGGTCCACAACTGGTTATTGCACATTTCTAGGTAGCAATTGCATTTCCTGGAGTGCTAAGAAACAGCCTACGGTTTCTAGATATAGTACCGAGGCTGAATATCGGGCTATGGCTTTTGCAACAGCTGAGCTGACTTGGCTTAGTTTTCTTCTTCAAGATATTGGCATTCCTCAGTCCTCTCCAGCAATTTTATATTGTGACAATATGAGTGCTCTTCATATGACAATTAATCCTGTATTTCATGCACGCACAAAGCACATTGAATTGGATTATCACTTTGTTCGGGAGAAGGTGGCACTCGGGCATTTGATTACTCGTTATGTATCTACTAATCGTCAATTAGCTGATATTTTCACTAAACCTCTGCCTCGCAGAGAATTTCAGATTTTATGTACCAAACTAGGTTTGCTTTCCCGGCCTAGTTTGAGGGGGGATATAGAGATAGAGACAAGTGTACGGTTATGATGATAGGTTTGATATGGGTTGTAATCTATAAATATACCTATACTGTAAATCTCACTTAAGGAATTGAAATATTCTGTTTTACCTTTCCTAATACTCCCAAGTAACATTGAGATGATACTCAGGGGGGGGGTGTGGGGGGGTGAGAGAGGATAAAAAAGGGGGTAATGGGGGGGGAAGTAAAGAAAGTGGTTGGTTGCCTTTATGTCAAAGAATGTCGAATTGGAGAGTGAGGTAAGAGCTTTGAAGATTCCTGAAGAACAAAATGAAGAGATGTTTTTAATGGAGGCGCTGCTAGATCTGTTGATGGAACTTGTGCTGGGTATACAGATCACAAATGTTTGTCTTTCAAGAAATCTCTTTTTCTGATGGTATCTTTTTGCCACCAACAGAAGTCTGTTATTGAATGAAACTTGACCAATTGGAGAGAGTATCGTCGATCCCCTTGCTTCTCTGGTTGGATTTACTATTCTTGATCATATTTTCAATATTAACATAAACATATTATTTGTAATGCTTTGACATTAAATAGAAGAGAGGGCAACTCTTGGATACAAAGCTCTATCTTTATCGAGACTTGCTTGATCCTAGCAAAATCTTTTGAGTCCATGGCCAAGTTCTCAACTGCTCAAGGGTGTCAACTGTTATTACATGCGTGCCCATACATGGATTAGAGAAGCCCTATCAAAATTCTCTTAGTCTAATGTACCTAGTTGCTCAGCTGGATGGCATAATACTTTAAGCATTAGTTCTCTTGATACAATGTTACCCAGCTATTTGATCCCAAGCAGCAAGAACTTGAGGTAACACCAGTGTTCAAAGTTATGTTCCTATTCTTTTAGTGACTTAATTTGGACTTGTTGGGTTAATAGTGTGTACGTATTTAGTCCATTTGTTGTTTTTAGGGTGCTGATATGACTAGGGACTCATAACAGCAAAGAGGAACAGGAAGGCTTTTTTTCGGTGTGTTCTCTAAACAAACAATGGAGCAAGATCCATGAACCAATCTTTTTTTCTACAGTAATATCTTGATGGCTATCCAAATATATTGTAGAATATGATTTCCATTTGCTCAATCTTTCTTCTCATGAACAGGAAGCCTTTTTTTTTTTTTGGTGTGTTCTCTAAACAAACAATGGAGCAGGATCCATGAACAATTCTTTTTTTTTTCTACATTTATATTTGATGGCTATCCAAATATACTGTAGAATATGATTTCCATTTGCTCAATCTTTTTTCCATGAACAGGAAACTGTGGTTGGTTGCTAAATTCTAGAGAGCAAGTTCGCTACCTCTGTGATCCCAAACAATTTGATGCTGGTGGACGTCATCAGTCTTACACCCATGGTCGTCTGTATCACATCACCACAACATAGTTGGTTAAGTGTATCACCTGTGTTGATATATGCTTCAATACTCATCTTCTTTCCTTTCAGGTATTTTATTTTGGTATTTCCTTAAATTTAAGAGAGATAAGCTTTTGTTCCATTGCTTTTGATATCCCTATTTCTTTTACTTATTTAAGTTTGTTGCACTAACAAACTTGAAGTTTCTGTAACAGTCGTTTTGTGTGGCATGATTGTTGGGAAATCACGGATTCCATAACACTGTTTTTAAATCATTCATTTGCATGACAGCAACCACTGCAACTCTTATACCAGGTTTGAATATTGACTCGCTCTGATATACTTTGGCAGCGATATTGAATGTCCTATTTTTTGAGTTCTGGAATGGAAGTGGGGCTTGGGCTGACAGCACCTGATCTGATGGATTGACACTTTTATCCGTTTGGAGCACTTTATATGTCTCACGTTCTCTTTGTGAAGTGTTGTAATACTAGTGACATAATTGTTTCATTTCTTGGAATTAATTGAGTGCTTCATTCTTTTACATTATTTTAGGAAAGTGTGTTTACTCTCCCATCAAAAACGAATTCAGATCATCACCCCCGACGGGAAGCATCGACGGTTTTTCCACCACAAAAATGGTGGGCACCACCACTTAAAATATTATAAAAAAATAAAAAATAAAACCCTCCCATCACTACCCCTGGCCCCCCTATTTTTTGTGGTGGTAAGCCGACGGGGTCGCAGATCCAGACTCATCAAAAACCTACTCGTCAGAATTTGAGTTTTACTTTGATAATATAATCATTATGAGGTTCTTAAGTCAAGTCTGAATTATAGTACTTTGATCAGCAACTGAAATAATGTTCATTGATTATTTTGATCAGGATATAGCTCCCGAGCATGCAGGATTGCTTCCTGGAGTTGCAAATTCAATTGGTACAGTAGCAGCAATAATTAGCACTATTGGAGCTGAGTACTTTGTCCAGTGGTTGGGATCTTTCCGGGCATTCTTAAATGTAACAGCAGCTTTTCCGGAACCTATATGCATCAGGAGAGCAAGTCTTCTAGGCTGGATGAAATGTTCAATAGTAATTGATTGGTTTGTCAAATTACACCTGGAACATTGCAGCATCAAAAGAGATGCAAAAGAGTAAATCCAAACTAATTATTTAGGCTCTTTTTGGTATCAATTCTCATTCTCTATTATGCCTATTTAAAAGAAATAAGTACAAGAATTTATTATTGGTCAATAATGAAAAATGTTTTGGTAAATTTTGTCAAAAATAAATTATGGAATGAAAATAAGTTTGGTATGTCAAAATAAAAAAATTGTTAGAAAATGATAGTGAATAAGTGAGAAAAGAGAAAAGAAGAAAAAAGTATGACTTTTTATAAAAGAATGTGTATTAACGATTTTACCCACATCTTAACTATAAAATTTTAAATAACTTTTGCATAAATGAAGATAATGAAATTCTCACCATAATCCATTATAGTTAAAAAGTCTATTATGAATTTTAGAGGTTTTTCTATTATTTAATAAAAAAAACAAAACTGATAATATATGCCAACAATTTAAAATAATAAAAAATTCTCATAATTGAAAATGATAATTGATACAAAAAAAAACCTAATAGTTGCTCAGCCAAGACTTGCTGCAGAAATGGAATAGAAAAAGTCATAAAAGAGAGCAAGAGGCGATTTGTAACATGTTAAGTTTTCTCCAGAAACAAAAACTCAAAAAGAAAAAAATACAGATTTTGTTTAGTAACCAGGATCCTCATTTCTTTACAAGATTAAAGAGAGTGTGGAACTTTCAAGTATGAAATTCTTAATCTCATAAGAAACAAAATCAGGCTATTTTCTTTTCTTTTTTATTGGAAAACCAAAGTCAAACTTATGATAACTGATATTGTCATCATCTATCCTTTATTAATATGACTGACTAGTGGGATGAATTAAACTTGAGGCCGGTAACTCCTTATGCATTTGGCAACATTTTTGTTTTGAGAGATTGTTATTGTGTAAAATTGTTTTTATATGCGTCTGTGTTGAGAAACATCTCTTTATTTAGAAATGAGAGTTTGATAAATTCGTTCCAGAAATATTCCATATTCCTAATTCAGCTTGAATGAACAATCTAGCTTTTGAGCTAGGCATGTGTAGGAGAGCCAGCTAAGGGGATTTGCTAGTAAGGGTGGGGTGGTCTTGAGAGGTTTTCATTGTCAGAACCATTTATCAAATATATTTGTTAATGACTAAAATAGTCATTCTACCCTGACCGGTCCGACCAGCGGGTTCAATACAGTTGTCTTAATCATGGTGTAAATGGACGGTCCCGACCATCATGTTAAGGGTGCCCGATCAAGGTAAACTTTAATTACCTGTCAACTACCTAGAAGGATAAGCCAGGTAAATAACTCTTCCTAGAGTTACTTTCCTAACACTACTCTTCTTAGAGTTATATTCGGAGTCTAACTTTGATATCTAAAGCTATATAAGCACGACAGGCAGGCTTTATGTAGTAAGTATTCTTATTCAGTGTGATCAATTACTTGAATTCTCTCTTGAGTAGTTGTGATCATCTCATTGGTACAGATTTGCTCGTCAGAGACGTACGGTGTGGTCGAGCACGTGTTATGCAGTAACGTGACAAGGAAGGACAAACAAGATTTTGTATCAACAATTGATGTCGTCTGTGGGAATCTTGATCAAAAATCCATTGTGTTGATCAGATCAAGAATGCCAAACCAAGCCTATGGTATGTTTTTTTTTTTTCAATTAAAGGGTTCGTCTGCGATTCAGGGTTGCGTTTAATCCCTTCTTATGGGTAATCCGTACGGTATGCTTTTCATTCATCTTTCCCTTTCATTGCTACAAATAATTATTAATTTCCTTTGCATTGAGGTATTGCCATCGATATGAAAATCACCGAGAATTGGTTGGTTTCCTTTTAATCATGCAATTAAGAATCAACATGCATCAACATGCGTAAAACGGATGAAATTGCATTCAACGACAATTTATTTGGTTTTATATGATTTTTTGAGATTGGCATTGTAATCATTAAAGTCAGTTTTTTATTTGTATATTCTGATCTGGACAAAACCATAGACAAGGTCTACTTTGTTTTCTTTAGTTTTTTGATCGGGAGATCATGATTATCTTAGCAATGATCTGATAAAAACAAAAGAGAAAAGAGAATGGAGAACTGAATAACTTTAATGAAGTTTCATTACTATTTGTTGACCAAAAAAAAGAAGTTTCTTTACTATTCTTGACGTTCTTCTTTACGAATTTTATTCGGAGTATACTATATTTGCCGAAACAAAAGCAACCATAAAGAAATTTCCTTATTTTATTTAATTTACTCTTTCCTTTCAAATTGATGGACCAATTAAGTAAAAAGAAAAGCCTGCACACTTTGTCAAGCAAAGTGAAGTGGATTCCATGGAAGGGAAAGATCATATGATTCGCTTCAAAAGCTTCTGCGGAGGCTGCCTCACTGCTTCTGAAACGTCCTTTCTTTTGGGCATGATAAGGAAGCATGTAATTCACTCATAACCCTAGTTGTAGTTTTCTCTAACTTCCTGCTGGAGTTGCCTTTCAGTTGTGTTCATCTCTTTTTGAATTTCAAAACAAGAACAACAGTAGGCAAAGGTGAAGATCCGGCAATCAGAATCCGACCTTGGAACTGCCTACTTTTGTGTCGTTGTTTGGCAACATGATTTCGTTGAGATCATCGCTAATGATCGAGGTAACAAAATTACACCGTCCTGTGTCGCCTTCACCATTCAGAGCACTTAATCAAAGATGTAGCCAAGAACTAGGTGCCGATGAATGCAATTAACACCGACTTCGATGCAAAGCTTATGACTTGTCGGAGGTTTTCAAATTCCTTGGTCCAAAGTGACATTAAGCTATGGCCCTTTGAGGTCATCGCTGGGCCTGGTGACAGGTCGAAATTGGAATGTCTTGCAAGAAACCCTTGGCGATTCATCATGGAATAGAAATCTGGGTTATTGAAATCGGAACCCCTAGGAGTTGGATTTCTTGATGAGCTCAAGCTGTAGATCTCAGCTCCGGTGAGATTCGACAGCTTCGGCGTCAATACTAGTGACCGCCTCAACGCATTCGATTTCCTAACGGAGACATGAAGCTAGCTTTCCATCGTCGCTGATCTTCGCCTCTGTTTTCAGGAAATCACGGCCATCTAAAGACATGATGTCGGAATCAACCTTGAAAGAGACGCTTGATGCGGCTATATCAGGAAACTGTTCCATTATGAGCATCTTCGCACCATGGTACTTGAAGAGAAAAACAGAAGAGTGTATCAGATGATACACTCCAACACCACCACCTTAACCATTAAAGTGCTTGAATATTAACTGTACATGGCGATGAGGAGAGGAACTCCCATGATCAAAGTGTTTGGGAGAGTAGAGAGTGAGAAGATTGTAATCATCCACTTGAGGCTACCTGCTCTGGTGAAGAACGCCGTCGTAACAGTCGCTGCCTACTTCAATGATTCTTAGCGTCAGGCCACCAAAGATGCCAGAGTTATCGCAGGATCTCCTTATTGCTTCAACCAATCCTAGTGGATTCTTCACAATGGCTTCTTTTAATATTTGCACCATTGAATCCAACCCATCTTGGGTCAAGAGACAAGATGCGTCAGCTTCCCTTTCAAGTCCATCTCTAGCGCCAAAGTTACTTTATCCTTAAGGTTCAGGCTAAGCCGATTCTGAACAGGCTTAGAATATTGCATTATTGAATCCAAGCCAAATCCACACGGACAACTGACCCCACAACTGGATGCCTACGCATGTATGCCATCTACAGTATGGCTCGTGTCAATGGTGTTCATGTGCTGCTCCTAACGGCTCAGCCCAAATCTGGGTCAGCTTCACGGTACGTCGTTGCGATGTTTTCCTTCCAGCACAGGCCATGGCAAACGAATCATTCTCAGCCTGATCAGTTGAGCAGAGGAGGTTCTCGGTAATTGCATGAGATGGGAAGCTTATATGTAGGAGTGATATTCGTGTTGTTCGAGATGGGGGTGTTTAGATTGGCCGAGGTTATTGATCAGAACCCATAGGCCATTTGATCCCATCTTGGCAACGCTTCAATTTTCTTAACATTCAGACGAAATCCAAGTAGATATCATGTTAGATTTGATCGACCATATCAAATGTCTGATCGATCAGTACCATGGACTGCCCACTTCCAATGGCCGGCATATCCTACATTAGTGTGCACTTAGAGAAGGTTGCTCTTGCCATCAAGATATATTATGTGCTTGAAGCATTATCCAACCCGAACTCTCTATAGAGGGAAGATTCAATTGGACTTTATTTTTCTTCGTGCTTTTTTCTCATCTACAACGGAACCTTGATTATGGCCGGCGATGCTACAATACCTAGAAGGTGCGAGCCGCCGGGATAGATGTTGCACCTACCATATCAGAGCAAGTTATGACAAGATAAGACCAATTCTATGATCTCCATCATTGTTTTCTCAGATCTAAATATCATTGTTCGCTCTTTTCTACAAGTTCGTGACTTTTGAAGAGTGCCATACGGCGGAACAACCTGTCCTTCTTAAGAAAGCTCCAATTACATGAGCATCATCACTTAAACTTGCCGTAGTACTTCTGGTAGTAGCCACCACGGAAAAGCTCTTCTTATTGCAACAAGTACATGAGAACAACTTCAACATGCCGACCTGATTGATATCAAGGAGCTGTCACCATAAGTGTCACCACTCCTATACTCACAGAGGAACAACTTCTTATTCGCAACAGATCGGCAGCAGTTCTCTCTAGATAGTTCCTCTGTTCAACAGCATATCTTTTTGCACAATTAGCAATGTTGAAGAAAAACATCTGAAGATTATCTAATGCCAAGATTGGTTCCTCTTATATATCGCTTGCAAAATCTACAACGATGTTGAAGAACAAAAATGGCAGTCCTATAAAACTTCAACAAATTGGCTTATTAATCTCATCGTAGCCCACCTAATTCATCGCTCTTCAAAGCTTAGCAGAGAGCGAATCCGTTCAAACGCTTTAGATATGGGGCTTTGCTTCAAGAAGAAATGGTTCAGAATTTGAAGAGGCTTCATTCCTTTTTGTTGCGTATCGATATCGCTCGCAAAGATTCTTCTATTGCTCAAATCATCAGCTTATATCTTTTTGGGCTTCCTTGACTCACAAACTCACACCTAGAGCACGGTAATGATATATTAAAGTGGCAACAACAGTTGTGGGGCCTCCCCATTCCCAAATAAAATATGGCATCTATTTTTCTCTATGGATTTCCCTGAAGATTCTCCCTTTTGTCCATTCGAGACAAAGAGGCAAGATGAGATCAATATTTGAAGCCCATCGTCACTTGGTGGGTAAGGCCTAGCACTTTCTAATGGGCTTCTGTATACAATAACAAAACGCATGAACAAGGCTTTGGTGATTAAATAAAAACACATGAGACTTGTGATTTGCGATAATGAGAAGCTCTATTGGCTTCTGGTTCACGATCTTGCTTCTTTGACTATTGGTTCGTCTTCGACACCAGCGATTCTTGGGAACTAGGACTGAAAGGAGGAATTATCTAAAATGGCCAAAAAACCAATTTTGATGATCGGCACATCTCTTGAATTAGAAGCCAATGCATGACAGATTTTTCAAAAGAGAAAAAATTACCTCTCAATACTTAATTTACTTCTGTGTTGTGTTTATGGGTGCGCCTATATCAGAAATTGCAGAATATAAGATTCGGTTGGAATCGAGATGAATTGATACTGGGTGATTACATCACGGATCAATTCGAACTCTAACTCCAGATTTTCCGCCCAGACTCCTCGAATCGCGATAGATTGTGGTTTCGAGGCAGGTATGATTGTCGATCTTTGAATTGATTTTCTCACATTGCTCTACTTTTTCTCTCAGGTTCATATTTATCTATATGATCGTTACTATTCTTCTAATGGTGCATGATTGGGATTATTCACCATATAAAACCTAGAGTTGAATGTGGAATATCAAGCAATATTACTCTTAAGTCAGCTAGCATTGGAATTCAGCAGCAACAATATATTTAGCTTCAACAACAAAAGCCTTATATACAATATTTTCAAAGCCTTTGAGTTCATGGATAGAAAAATATCATCAAAATTACAAGTATGGAAGCTCAAGATATAATTGACCATACATGATCGAGAGAAAGGAGTTTTACATACAAGCAAAAGTTCTTAGCTGGATGAAGCATAATAGCTCAAAAAAATACTTGACCTATCATGCTCGGGGGAGTAAAGAGAGATAAACATCTCACATCTCGACCTCCTCGTACACAGAGCTTAAAATGCTTGAAAAGTGACAAGCAGTCATGCTAGACGAAAGAGGTGAGGTCTAGATATACAAGTCTAAAAGACTACTATACTAAAAACCTATGAGTCGACCACAATCATTCTACTCGACCAACATTGAAAGGACGCTGCTCGACTAGATCAATAACTCTACTTGACCAGCATTGGGAAGAAAAAGACCTAAGTTCCTTAGGCATCAAAAGGTGTAAGACCTAAGGGCTTCCAAAAAAGGTGTAAGACCTAAGATACTTTAGGCTTCTGAAAATAGAAAAGGTGTAAAACCTAAGGGTTTCCAGAAAAAGGTGTAAGACCTAAGGGCTTCCAGAAAAGGTGTAAGACCTAAGGGCTTCCAAAAAAGGTGTAAGACCTAAGATACTTTAGGCTTCCGAAAATAGAAAAGGTGTAAGACCTAAGGGCTTCTAGAAAAGGTGTAAGACCTTAGGGCTTCCAAAAGAGGTGAAAGACCTAAGATTTATTCTTAGGCAAAAAAGACCTAAGTCTCTTAGGCGGATAAGACCTAAGATTCTTAGGAAAAAAAGACCTAGGCACAAAGACCTAATGCATTTGGCAAAAAGTCCCAAGATTTATTCTTCGGCAGAAAGACCTAAGATACTTAGGCAGAAAGGACCTAATATAATTAGGCGGAAAAGACCTGAGATTCTTAGGAAGGCCCTAAGAATCTTAGGTAGAAAAGACCTAAGATACTTAGGTAGAAAAGACCTAAGCTTCTTAGGCAAAAAAGACCTAAAATTCCTTAGGCACGAAAACTTCGAAGATTTTTCATCATACTCAAAGTTATCATGCCCGGGGGGTAGTGGGTTATGACCGAGCAATTGTTGACGACCAATTACTTGGACTTATGATCGAACAAACCTTATCGAATAGCATGTCTTGAATGATGAACATAATAAACAACGAACACTGAAAATTACTTCACATGTTTGGAATCAACAAAGACAAAGGTCGGATTCTTCACAAAGCCAACCAGCATACACGAATTGTGCAGTGCCGACCATATACACCATTATTTGAAATCTCTATCCTGATCAAATTCACTTGTGATGAACAATCACAACATATGACCGAACAAAGGTACTTATTTACTTTAATTCACATTGTGTTTGGGGAAGAACCAAACACAAAGATCTACTTACTTCAACTAATGTCGTTTTCGGGGAATAACCAAACACAAGGTCTAAGACTTAAGGGCTTCCAGAACAAGGTGTAACACCTAAGGGCTTCCAGAACAAGGTGTAAGGCCTAAGGGCTTCCAAAAAAGGTGTAAGACCTAAGATACTTTAGGCTTCCGAAAATAAAAAAGGTGTAACACCTAAGATACTTAGGCTTCCGGAAATAAAAAAGGTATAAGACCTAAATTTAGGCTTCGAGCACCGTAGTGTGCAAATAAATCACGAACACTGTAGTGTGTAAATATGACAAGTTACCATGCTCGGAGGAAGTGGTCGAACATATATCTGTATATACCGAGTAGGTAACCATGGCAAGTGGCAAAATCTTCTACCAAAGAGGAGGACGATCAATGATAATTCAATAAACAAAGAGACAATGAAGAAGACTAAAGGGTTTATGAAAGGATTAGCATAATGCTTGTCCAATACAGGGTCAACCAAACAACTTCAAATGTAAGCTCAAGAGCTCGACCAGGTTGGTGATTCTTCTCGACCACAACCAGTTCGACCAGATCAATGGTTTGAGCACTCTGAAAATTCAGACGCATTTCGACTAGAACACTGGCTTAAATGGAGAAATGAAAAGGCAGAGAAGAAGAAATGAAGGAGGTACCTATTCAGACCAATCAAGGTAAACTTTTGTTACCTGTCAACTACCTAGAAGGATAAGTCAAGTAAATAACTCTTCCGAGAGTTACTTTCCTAACAAAACTCTTATTAGAGTTATATTCAGAGTCTAACTCTGATATCTAAAGCTATATAAGCATGTCAGGCAGGCTTTATGTAGTAAGTATTCTTATTCAGTGTGATCAATTACTTGAATTCTCTCTTGAGTATTGTGATCATCTCATTGGTACTGACTTGCTTGTCGGAGACGTACCTCGACCACACCAGGTCAAGCACGTGTTATGCAGGAACGTGACAGGGAAGGACAAGCATGATTTCGTATCAACAATATTTTCCTAAAAAAGCATGTTTTTCAAACACTAATCATCAAACCACTTTTTTCATCGGCTCATTCTTGTAGAGCAAAAGAATGAACCATTTTAGCAAACATCTATCACCCGTTCTTCTGTTCTTTCATAACAGAAGAATACCATAATTGTTGTTGGGAAATATTACTTAATGCATCCTTTTAGTCCGGCCAGCTGGTTCTCCATGCGATGTGGATGTGATTCTAGCACAGTGGTGGCAGCCTCCTTTGTAGAGGCAGTAAGTCCAAGAAGGTCATGGGTTTGTACTTTTGCCACTACTTATGCCACTTGGGCTTGTTGGGCCCCGATCATCATGACCAGTCAACAATGGCCCAAAAAAAAAGTTCCCCATGCCATGAGCAGTAGTTCAGAACTTTTCATGTGGTCCTTGACAAGACTAGTTGATGATTTGCCTAGAAACTGTGTTCAGACAATGAAAGAGAAAACGGGCTGATAAATTAACCAATTACTATGATTAGATTCGGTTTGGGTGCACCACTATCTATATTTGAATCCGGTAAGCAAAACCAATATCCAACTCAGACCCAATATCTACCGATATTTATAGAAAATACCTGAATTTGAATCCAAACTTTATCGGATATTCAATAATTATCTAATCTAATAAACTATTTGATTACTGATTGTCGATTGTTTTTTTTTTCCGATTTTTTTCCGATTACCGGTTTCCAAATTCGATTATCAGCCTTTTTAGAGAAAGAAAATGTTTAATCTAAAGGTTTTTCCATAGTTTAGGTAAATTCAACCTATTAATTGATTTACCCGTTCAAACCTTAGTGAGTGTCAAAATGCCACTTGGTGAAATACTATTTAAAATTTAAACATACAATATTCTTTCTTTAAAAAGAAATATAGTTGGACAAAATTTTAACTAGGTATTATATGATTCTATAATCAGTTAATCGTCTTCCATTAAAAAAATAATAGCAATTATTTGAATCCGGATTCGGTTGCTTAACGGATTGATAGTGATATTCTATGGTAAGGAAAATTTGAATTCGAACACCTTTAGAGGAATACGAATGCGAATTTGGAAACGGATTTCAACTACGCGTTTACATGTCTACCTAACACTGATATTCATGCTCTTATCTTCTTTTCTTGTTCACTAATTGACTACGTTCTTCGAATAGTCGAATAGTAAAGAACTGATCTGAGACTCATTGATGGTCCCAACCATAGTGAGTAAGTTTGGGGACAATTACATACTACAATTAACTAGTTCATAGGGCAGGTAGTATGTTTCCAACAATTCGGCTCAATAAGTCATGTACCGTAATTGTACTTTACGTATTTAATACTTGTTTTAATACAATTGATTTAACTATTAGGGGAGCAAAAATATAGGAAAGAAGAAGAGGTTAGTCTTTGCAAAAAAATTAATAGTGAATGCCAATGATGGGTTAGTAAAGCGGTTAAAGGCCCAACCTCCCTAGGGGAGATATTGGGTTTGCACCCATTCGGCAGCATTAATTATGTAAAAGCTCCCTTGAGGATATAATCGTGGTGCGCGCATGCTGGCCCGGATGAACCTCATATCCGAAAGAAAATCAATAGTGAATTGATTTTGATTTTTTGCAATTAAATTCAGAGTTTTTATGCCTCCATAAACAAAAACTTTTCATACAGAAAAAAAAAAATTAAACCAAAAATCTAACTTAGAGACCATTTTTTGTTTTGGATCTTCACATCTAAGATAAATAAGGCATATATATATTTATCATGTTATTCGTCAAATCCACAAACATAGTTCGAAAATACAAGAGAAATGTAAAAATCATTTGTACATGATGTATTATGTTTCTCTCTTTTCTACTATCAAACAATTCCAATATTTTTTAATACTTTGATGGTTCATTGTTGGAATGTTCTTTGTCTTTTTGCATATCCTCAGAAAAATAAACTTGTTGCTCCATTACAATCAATCAAGCGAATGACTAAACCATGAATGTTGTATTCTTTTAGTGACCCTCCATGTTTTTGGTAACACCATTACTCCAAGGCCATCACCAACATTATGAGTAGATTTAAAGCATCAAAGAGTTAGAAGAAAATCTTGTTTTGCGTGGCCTTTTTAACTCCTCGTTTTTTCAACTTAGGACATCCTTTGAAAAATGAACTAAGTAATTTACAGATGGAATAAATTCCCCAACAAAGTGACGGTTGGCATTAAAAAGTTACGAGTCTTGTGGCTTTTGAATGAAAACAAAACATGGAGAGAAAAAGGAAAACAATGGAAATGAGGATTTTGTACATACATAAAAGGATTAGGGATTTTTCATTTTTAAATAAAGCAAAAAATTAATTACTATGTTAATTAATACGTCAATCAAAACGAAATTAGTAAGGAAATCAATAAGGGCTAGTTTTGAAGTTGGGTACGGCAACAAGTGTATATGCTTTAAATACGGAAAAGTTAATTTTTTAAATATAAGGTCGGATACATGTATTAATAAGCAAATTTAGTAACTATGAGCTTAGCCCTTCTACAATAGTTGTTGTTCGAGATCTAAACTGAGTCATTAGAGAGGCCCCAACCAAGAGTTAGTTCATGTTCATTGTTTCTATATAATGGTTTGGTTCCTTGCTTTGCATAGATACAGATTCAGCATTAGATCACACCAATAAGATCTTAACAACAACCCAGACATAAGGGTGTCAATTGGTATGGTTTCTGTACGGTACCAACTTTGAATATCGAAAACCAAAATCGTTCTATACTGAATTTAAATGGTATGGTATGGTTTCGGTATTTACAAAAAAGGTTCAATTTGGTTTTGGTATTAAATCGGTACGGGAAAACGGTTTAAACACGGTATCTAGTGCGGTACAATTTTAGTACGAACGAACCCATGCCACTTTTGTTATTAGTTCATTAAGATCCTAATGAAATTGCGATCAAACAATCGACAGAATATGATATTAACAAAGACAAAACAAGTAAATTTAAGAAGAAGAGTGAAAGACGAAACGAAAAACTAAAACAAGGAATTAGGGATAGGGTAAAGGTAAAGTGTTTCAATTGTAAAATTAGATTTATATTCCTTAAATTGGTACGGTACCAATTCGGTTTGGTTTCGGTACATACCGACAGTATGAGTACCTAAAACCGGAACCGTACCGAAGAAATTCGGTTTCGGTACATACTCATTCCACGTATTCCACACACGAACAAATTCTTTATCCATACTCATATCCTTAAGCTTATAAGTCTCAGGCTGTAACTCACGAACAACGAAGTATGAGCCTTCCCATTGTGGTGATAGCTTGTTCCTTCCTCGTGGAGTAGAAATGTCTGCTTGTCGAAGGACTAAGTCACCTTGCCGAGAAGTCCTATTGCATGCTTAGGAATTATAATATTTGTCCACTTTCTTCTGATAAGCCACATTCCAGTAGAATGTTGCTTCTCGAACTTCATCAACGAACTCAAGATTAGCTTCCAGGCCTTCTTCATTCGTTTCTTCATTGTAATATGTAGACCTAAGAGACCATGCCAACACTTCCACCAAAACCAAGGCATTAGTACCATAAGAAAACTTGAAAGGTGTTTCTCTCGTTAATGTTCTTGATGAAGTTCTCAGTAAGCCCATAAAACATGAGGCAATTCTTCTAACCATCGTTGGTTGCTTTCATCCAAGCGTCTCTTGATTCCGTCAAGTGAAGTTCTATTAGTAACCTCAACTTGTCCATTACACTGGGGTAAGCAAGTACTGCTCTTCGACAATCAATGTGATACTTTTGACAAAATTCCTTGAAAGTTGGATTGTCAATTGAGTGCCATTATTTGTCAAGGGTATCTTTGGGAAATTGAATCTATAAATAACCTTGGGCAAAGTAAACTTCTCCATCTACTTCTCTGTGATGGAGGCTACTGGCTCAACTTCCACCCATTTAGTGAAATAATCAATGGCTATAATTAAGAACTTCCTTCCTCCCGAGGCGGGGGAAAATGTCCTAAAATGTCCATTCCCCACCTTGCAAAGGGCACTGGACTTAAAATGGAAACCAAGGGCATTGCTGGAGTTCTCTGCACCATGTTATGCTCTTCTAGCATGATGTTTATTCTTCGAATCATGTTAGATCATCAAGCTGCTCATGGAGATTCACGATCTTAAAATTTAGAATCTATATGTGAACTATTCAATGAGTTAGAGTTCATCACACAACCAAACTCATTGCAGCTGAATAAGAAATTAGTACTCATACTTTGATTAGAAGGAAATTAAACCCTAGGTCAGGGTCAAGGTCAATCAACACTTAAAAACAAATTAAGAAAAATATGATAGGTTTGTGTTTGAGTCAATGTTTCTTTCAATAAATAGAATGTGGTTTTTCTTTTTAGGTCAAAGGCTTAGGCTTATGTCTACAGGCAAGGATTAGGTTTTATGCAGATGCAACAAACCTGACCCATTGACACTGCTTTTAACCGATTTGTTAACTCACTCAATTTTAAGCCACTTAAAATACATTGTTCAAGATGTAGTGGCAGATAACTAGCCTGATTACTCTGTGGTCAGCATTGCTTATCTCCCCATTAGGGAGTGTATGAAGAACCTCCCCGTCGGGGAAGGTATGAAGAACCTTGCCCCTCATGGAAGGTATGAAGAATCTCCCCCTGCGGCGAAGGTATGAAGAATCTCTCCTTTGGGGTAGGTATGAAGAATCTCCCCCGTCGACAAAGGTACGAATAGCCTCCCCCTCAAGGAAGGTACGAAGAACCCCTAACTGGGTAAGCATGAAGGATCCCCATTGCAATTAATGTGAAGAACACCCTATCGAGAAGGACCCGGTTCTGGGAGCAAGTACTCCAAATATGGAGAACCACGTTCAAAGAAGTCTTCAAAGAAAGATTAAGTCAAAGGGACCAGTTATGGAAGTAACCGCCCCATATGCCCATAGCAGTATGAGGGAGTGACTTTTGGAGTAATGGCTCCATTAGAGTCCATCAAGGGAATTGCCAAGCAAAGGGAATGTGCTTTCTAGGGAAACCCACACCACTCTTCAATGAGTGGGAAAAATCCACGAAGTAACGTAACCTCTATATAAACTCAATTCAAGAGACTTGCAAGGTATAAAGAACTATCTACTAATATTGCTTATGCTTTGAGAAATCCTCTCAAAGACTTCTTCCCCGACCTACACTAGGTCAAGGCTACTCTAACTTTCATTGTGAATTTAGGTATATCACCTACTTGGGTAACATTGAAGAAGCTCCTAAGAAGTCGTCCAACTACTTGGGTGGCTCGAAGAAGGTGTGGACGCAAAAGATTGTCATCTCTATTAGAAGCTAACAAAGAGCCATGTTGAGACAAAGAACAACCAATTGAATAGCTCAAAATACCAATCAAGCTACTAATCAAATGGGATGAAGGGAGACCGTAAACGAACGCAATCAAGAATGTGTTTGAAAGAGCATGTCCCCGTTTCTCTAGATCCGCAAAACCGAAACCAATAGCGAAATTAAGAGGGGGTTGCAGAGAACCCCTCAAGGACTATACCAATTCCATTTGGAGAAGGAGGTTCGAATCAACCATCAGTACCAGCAACAACATTTGATCTACAAAATATGTGAAGAGAAATGCAACAAAAAATGTTAGAGCTCCAAGGAGTGGTGAGAGGTTTGGCTCATCAGATCAATGTGCCACCAGGACCCCCTTAGAGTACCCGTGAGGGAAGATTACGAGAGGCAATTTGACGTGTACCAGACAAACGACATTTGGAGAATGATGTTCAAGAAGGGCAGGACCAACAAAGTAGGTCCAGGCAGCCAAATGAACTTGATCAAGAAAGGAACCAAGGTGTTCAAATCCAAGGACAATGTTCTTAGGGTAACCAGGCTCAAGAGAGCATATTTAATCACTTATCTAAGATCAAGCAAACTCAATATTTTCCAAGAAGGTTCGAGAACAAGAAGGAAAAAGTCGTGGAGAAGGCCAAGGTGTGGTAGGGTCCAAAAACCCAAGGGGGTCGGCCAACAGAGCCAATCTTCACCCTACCACTTTCTCATTAATCAAATTGGGAGAGTATTCAATCACCTCTAGGAAGACATCGTGATGAAGATGGGCTAGGAAGATGGATGGATGAGTTAGAGAAGAAGCTTGAATATTGGGATCATGATGACGACTATGATGTTGTTGATCGAGAAACCTTCTCTGAAGAAGTTATGAGAGTGCCACTTCCACCCAACCTCATTATGTTAGCACTCATTCCTTTTGAGGGTAAGTCCAATCCTCAAGAACACATTAACGACAATAATTGGGAGAGAGGAGAAATGTTGTGCCGAACCTTCCCAACCTCCATCAGGGGCCCAGTGATAAAGTAGTTCACTAGCCTAAAGCCAGGGTGTATTCAAAATTTTAGAGAACTCAAGAGGAAGTTCATTGCTCAGTTGGAAATAGCATTGGGAGCAAGAAGACAACTGATCGCTTCTTCACCATCATACAAGGATGGAATGAGTCCATCCAAGATTACCTCTTGAGATTTGACAAAGTAACGATCGAGATTGAAGAACTAGATGACAAAGTGGCATACAATGCATTATGGGCTGGAATTACACACCCTCGTTTTCTAGAATCTTTACTCCGAGACAAACCTAAGACTTATGCAACCGTACTCAAAAGGTGTCAAGAATATGCCACGGTCTCAGAGGTTATTGAAGCTCGGCGAGAGATCACCAAGGGAAGTGAAGATACCTTCAGTCTCTTAAAAACCAAGAGATCAAAGATTCTAATCCAAATCCAAGACAAGAACCACTTGAAGTGGTTGGGCAATAGCCAGAGGAGGGGAATATGACTTGAGTATTTTTGTTTCCAAAAAGACAATGGGTCACCACACAGACAATTGTAGGATCCTCAAGGTAGAGATTGAGAAGCTCATCCAAGAAGGCCAACTTGAGAAGTATGTACAAAGAACGGAAAAATACCCGGGAGAAGTCCCTGGCCAAAAAGAGGTAGACATCAAGAAGCCCAGATCGGGCTCTAATGTAATTATTCTATCTTAGTTTCAATGAAATATCATTTTTTGCCGACTATAATACTTTTGTCTTTTAACACCTCTTAACGAGGATATTGCAAGAAGAATTGAGCCAAGAAGCTCAACCCAAGCACCACTTTGAGAGGTCCTTTGCGCTTATTTGTGAGGACAAGAAGGCTTGAGCCGGGAGCTCAGACCAACTACCCCTTTACAAGGACCTTTGCGCCTCTTTGCAAGGACAAGAAGGCTTGAGCCAAGAAGCTCAGCTCGTGCACCTCTTTAAGAGGACCTTTATGCCTCTTTGCGAGGAGAAGAAGGCTTAATCCGAGAGCTCATTGCACAAGGGTTTAGTTTTGTAAATTTGTAAAGTATTAACATGTTAAAAAAAAAAAAAATCTTAGTTACCAAATAATCGATCAAATTCCCTATTACCAATACTGACAATCTTAGTTAATTTTTATTTATCTATTTTCAATATTACCTTCACATAGTATGCACTTTTTATTTTTATTTTTATATTTATTTGGGTAAACACATCGTAAGTTTAAAAACTCTACCCATGAAACATATCTCACAAACTCTGTGAGGATCTATGATTAGGAGAGGAAGAAATGTTGTAATTTGCTATTCCCAGGTTGACACTGAGAGGGGGGGTGAATAAGTGTCTTCTTAAATTCTCTTTGATGCGACGCTTCTTTAAGCTCAAGATAAGGTTGGTCAAGATAATCTTGTAGTTATCAATTACACAAGGGAATGTCCACCACACACCACAATGTGGGTGGGTCTACCAGACAGTGCACTACCACTTTGCAATCAAAGCACTCCAATATATACAAAATAAACTAGAAATGCAAAACACCAAATTTACGTGGTTTAGCCAAATTGCTTACATCCACGGAGTAATGCCTTAAATAGAGTTTCGTAATTACTCAATACTTTCCAACTAAAATTTTGATCACTACAATGATCAGAGAGCACACACTCTCAATTAATTCAAAACATGGAGCACCCATTCCAGTATTAACTCTTACACCCACAAAAGTATAAGGCCACAACCTCAAACAAACTAAACCATAACAAGCAACTACTTGAAAGGTGAAACTTTTTAAATTAAGGGAGATTATAATAGATTAGTCACCTTCTTCCTCAACGTTTTCACCAAAATATACACATTCGAGTTGTTCTCCATACCCATCTTCCTTATTGGGTTCTCCTCCTTGTTTTTCTTAGTCTTCACAAGCCAAAAAAACTCAAAAACCCTCCTTTGTTTCACTCGAATTCGGGCTTTTAAAGAGAAAGAATGTTGATGCACAGGAATCGTTGGATTTCATCTTCTAGATGAGTCCCAAAGAGAATCTAATCATACGACCGTTGGATATCCATTTTAAAAAGGCGGGTGAGATCTGGGCCGTCAAATCCTTTAAGTGATGTAAGATTAGAGTACCCTTCACCAAATTATTCAAATGGAATCGTTTTTAATCTTACCTTTAATCTGCGATACATAGGATCATGTTGATCATTATACTTTTTAGTGCACCACATTTTCATGCTGCCGACCAACCAAAAGGCATGCGATGGAATGTTTTCCGTTGTGGACACTTGAAAACCAAGCGCATCAATCTCGACCCTCAAAATTGGATCTTCATCCATGTTCTTCTAATGACCATTAGATTGTATCCTCAATCTTTCAAAATTACACTTTCCTCCTTGAGAAGTAAAACTTATTTCACAAAGACCCCCAAACTCTTAAAAATTATTTTTGAACCCCAGAAATTAGATTAAATCACAGTAGTCAAATTTCATATTATTTCTACAATGCCCAGATTTGCTTCCATATCGCACACTCTCATTAGAAACCTCATAACTTCCTTGTTTGATATCGGAATTGCAATCCGAAAAGTGCGTTGGAGAGAATACTTCATGAACTACGTTTTTTCAGTTTAAGTCGAACCCAGAAAACAACTGTATGATTACTCAAAAATTTATTCAACATGACCCTTGTGCAGTGATCTGTGAAGTCCACTATTCTAAGGAATCTTCGCTTCACCCAAAACACTTAAGGGCCTGTTTGGTTACATGAGTCTGGAGATTTCAAATATCTAGAGATTTCAAATCTATGGAGTTATAATTTATAAAATTAGATGTTTGGTTGTGGAATGAAATATGTGAATTCATCCTAAAAAACTATTTGATCGACGTGATTTTTGTGAATGTGCAAATGTATAGCTTTTTTGAAATCTCTGGATTTCACCTCTTACCCATAAATCTACAGATTCACGTTTTTAGTGTAAAAAGGTGAATCTCTAGATTTCATGAATCTAGAGATTTTTACAACCAAACGGCTATAATTCTCAGATTCATGAATCCAGAGATTTCAAATCTCTGGATTCATGTAACCAAACAGGCTCTAAATCTTCTCAAAAATACTCAAAATTATTGTAATAGTGTTAATCACCCTCTAAAAATATATAAAAAATGCCCAAAGCCTTCTATGAGACCTTCACTTCAGTACAAGTCATGTACTCTTAGAACACACTATATTTTAGTTGTTAACAATGACAACATATGCAATCTCAGCCAATGGAACAACATAATTTTTATGGATTTATTTTAAAATTTAAAATTTCATTTTATGAGTGATTAGGACTTTTCCTAAAAGACACCAAAATGGCCAATAGGTGCCTCTTTTGGAAGTTGAAATTTTAAGGGAGAGACATGTCTTTTGGAGACTCGTAAGTCGTGTCTATTACTCTCCTATATAAAAGTGCATGGGAGGGATTGTTTGTTTTAAGGGAGAGTATTGGTTTAAAACATTTTTTTTCTTTAACCCATGTTGTCAAAACGAATTGGTGAATGTAGCTTTACGGATCCTTTAGTCCATTAGTTACAGAGTGCATCGTCTATGATAGAGGGGTTGATTGATCTTGGGGGTGAAAACACATTTAGAATTCGTGTGCACAATTTGGGGCTTTTAAATACCTTAAAGAAAGTGTCGGTCACCACCGACACGTCTCAACTTCGTCAATTCTTGTTCATGTATAACCAGTCGAATGTGCAACTATGCTTTTGAGAAGGAGATATCGTTTATTGCAACTGAAACAAGATAAGTTGTTATTCCCAGGTTTGACACTGAGGGGATGTCACATCCTCCTAGCCGGTACCCTAACTGGCATACTCGAGAGTGTGATCCACAGCCCGAAGATCAGGTATCGAGTAATCAACCTCCCACATAAACAATAACATAATCATGAACAATAATAATCGATGTGCAAAAAATAAACCATAGATCCAAATAAGGAAAGAATGAATCATATATAAATCAGAGTACTAAATATAATGAGAGTGTCTAAATCAGATAAGTAAAGTGAGGCGAAATCCCACTCTACAACCAGCGGAAAAGTAGTTCTAAATGAGAATAAACAGGATAGAATCTAATCCCAATAGCAGGTACCATAGGTAACTAAATTGTTCTCAATCTTATAGACAATATCCCTATAAGTATAAATCTCATAAATGGCACAAGGGCGCTTCCACTCTATGGTCGGACTAAGCATCGTACGGAGCATAACCACTGCGGGATCTTCCATGTAATTGTCGTAACCGCAATCACCTTCCTGGAGATATGCCTCTTCTCCTTGCGCTTCTTCATACGAGCAAATCATGATATTCAGAACCTGTAGAATAGTCTAACAAACATTGTACAAAGGAATGAGTTTCAAAGAAACTCAGTAAGGCAGTTAAATCCATAATAACATAAATGGCAGGATTACAAAACAAACATAAATGCAATATGGTATGAGACAAACAATGAATGTATGAATCTAATTCTATATATGCTGGTCTCTATTGGCAGACATGCTTTAAGTCATAGCACCGTACTTCTTTAGGAAAGTCTCAATCACTCATCATCAGTTGGTAATGGGTCCGGCATCCCTCGGGACATTCCATGGCTGGGGGTATAGGTCACCACTCTCTCACATCACCATTGGTCTAAGTACCGGCGCATGTCAGGATAAAGCCTAGCCAAATGCAAGTCTTCTACTTAGTTACATCAAGTCAGATCCAGATACGTCCATTCCTCATCCCTGACGATCCTTTCCGGTATCCTTCACACTAGAGTTCTCATAGTCCCTGACTACGGACTCATCAACCCTATTGGTTATCCACATATGGTAAAAGGGGAAGCTCTCACGTACCCTCACGGGTTGGTTACCGGTCTTGAGCGCCCGTGAGCCCAAGTCTATCCATATGCAACCCTACCAATAAATGGCCCCCACAATGTGATTCCTATCCTCTCACAGGTTGGTTACCGGTCTTGAGCGCCCATGAATCCCCATTGCTACCACGGGTCGTTCGGTCTCAATACCCCTCCGATTAGGGTCTAACATAACGGGACATCCTAGCCAAACACTACTAGACAGTCCTAAATATGTCATCCAACAGTTTAGGAAGGTGTCCAGAGGGCATCTCCGGAAACATCCCATAATATTCCCATAGTAGTCCAAGGACAGAAGTGTCAAAAGGACACCTCTCCTTCCCGAACCATACTTAAGCATACACAAGCATCAATTCATAACATCACATATATGGTAACTTCATATATGGAAAGAAATCAATAATTACAATCAACTTGTATATAACTGGTAAGTAAATCATACATGAGTCAGTTCAATATAAATAAGTAATGCTACTGATATCAAGACAGTACCACAGTAGTATAACATTATAAGAATCTAATTAAAGAAATAAATTAACAAGATTCAAATATAGAAACTAAGATATGCAATTTATGTTGTTAAAGAAGTAACCATCCTTACCTTTTATAACTTGCAAAGGAATCCTAAGAAATCAAGTAAGATCTTGACAAACTTGAGAAGAAGGTCCTAAACAAGTGTATACAACATATTAGGAAAGATCCCTAACAGAAAAGATATCAAAACATCCAAAACAGACCAAATCTGGAGTTGCTGTACTCATTGGTCGATTGGATTGGTCTACTGTTCCAGTCTACCAATCAGTCGACCAATGAAGACAGTGGCCTACAAAATCAGAGTTTTAAGAAATAAAATCCGAATTTGGTGGTTCAAAAGGGTACTAAACAAGGGGTAAACTACATTAGTAGTATCCTAACATATAGGGGACCTCAAAACACTAATCGAATCAAGCCTTCAAGATACAAATTAGGAAACAAAAAGTTACCATAATTAGATCAATCATGGTTCTTGAAGAATTCAAGATAGAAATCATAGACAAGAACAATAGGAGAATGAATCATTGATTCAGATAAAGATATCATGGAAGGCACACTTAGATCTTCAAGAAAATAGACCTAAGAGCATAAATCTAAATAAGGAAACAAAACCTACCATAGATGTAACTATCATGATTCATGAAGAAAGCATGGTATGGTAGAAGAGAAACAACTAGAGATTGATAGATCATGGATCATGTAAAGAAAACACAGCAATTGACTACTAACATGATCAGTATAGTAGATCTAAGAAGATCAGAATTTAAATCAAAAGATGAACAAAGACAAGATCATGATTTGATCATGATTCCTTCAAAAGCTTGCAATGATCATGGTTAAGATCATTGCATTAGCCATCAATCCTTAGGAAGATCATGAGAGACAAGTCCAGAGATGTTTGCAACAGAGAATGCAGCATCTCCTCTACTGTCTCAACTCAAAAAGGAAAGAAAAACAGAGATGGAGGAGAAGAAGAGAGTGTAGACATACCTTTGATGCAAGAGGAAGAGTTTTGACGAAGATCCGTCAAGATAAACACCAAGGATGCAAGGGAGATGACTTGCAGAGGTCTTTGGTTCGTTCCAAAGAGTTTGGAGGCAGAAAATACGAAGTAGACTCGAGATTGGACTTAAATAGAGCAAGCAAGACCTAATTGCCAAAGACAGAACCCATTGGTCGAGTGGATTGGTCGACTGGTCCAGTCGACCAATCAGTTCAGCAACTCCTAAACAGGGAATTGAAGACCCAGATCAAATCCAATCCTAAAGGGGTTTTGCACACATATCAAGTGACTTACCTAATAGGTAGAAATGCCTTCAAACCATGATAGAGAGCACTCCAAGTCCATCAACTAATCCGATCTTCATCAAGATTCAGTTTCCATAAATAGAACCTCATCATCAACTCTCATGGATTCAAAGCCAGACTCCAAGTCCTCCACTGGGATGGCCCAAAGCTGACTTCTTACTTTACTTCGGGTCACTGGACCTACAAATAACAAGGTTTCCGGGTCAAGGTTAAGGCTGGGTTTCACAGGGGGTGGGGTGAATCAATGTCTACTAAAATTCTCTTTGATGTGACGCTTCTTTAAGCTCAAGACAAGGTTGGTCAAGATAATCTTGTAGTTACCAATTACACAAGGGCACGTCCACCACACACCACAATGTGGCTGGGTCTACCAGACAGTGCACCACCACTCTACAATCAAAACACTCCAATATATGCAATGGAAAATAAATTAGAAACGCAAGACACCAAATTTACGTGGTTCAGGCAAATTGCCTACATCCATGGGGTAATGCCTTAATAAGAGCTTCATATTTACTCAATACTTTTCAACTAAAATTTTGATCACTACAATGATCAGAGAGCACCCATTCTCAATTAATCCAAAACATGGAGCACTCACTTCAGTATTAACTTTTGCACCCAAAAAAGTGTAAGGCCACAACCTCAAACAACTCAACCCTAACAAGCAACTACTTGAAAGGTGAAACTTTTCAAATTGAAGGAGATTACAATAGATTACTCACTTTTTTCTTCAATGTTTTCACCAAAATATGCATCCAAGCTTGTTCTCCATACCCATATTGCTTCTTGGCTTTTCCTCCTTGTTTTTTTTAGTTTCCACAAGCCAAAAACCCCAAAAGCCTACTTATGTTTCGCTCAAATTCAGACTTTTAAAGAAATAAACGTTAATGCACAGGAACCGTTGGATTTCATCTTCTAGATGGGTCCCAAAGAGAATCTAATCATACAACCGTTGGATATCCAGTTTAAAAAGGCGGGTGAGATCTGGGCTGTCAGATCCTTTAAGTGATGTAAGATTAGAGTACCCTTCACCAGATTATTTCAAATGGAATATGTTCTAATCTTACCTTTAATCTACGATACACAGGATCATGTTGATCATTATACTTTACAGTGCACCACATTTTCATGCTCTCGACCAATCAAAAAGCACGTGATGAAATATTTTCTGTTGTGGACACTTGAAAACCAAGCGCATCAATCTTGACCCTCAAAATTGAATATTCATCCATGTCCTTTTAATGATCAATAGATTATATCATTAAAATTTGGACAGGAAATTTGGTGCAACTTAGAAGAGCTGCCAAATCTGTTACCAAAACCAAATTTTGGAATATGGCCTTTACACCTTATAGCTATGTTAATTAAGGTTTCTAAGACAACCAAACATGTAATATTTGACAAATTCCCATCCCCAATGCTCCAAGGTTTGTTTGAAAAGTTAGCACTATCTGATTCTGAACTAATAGGAACAGGTAATGCAACTCAAAATTATGGGTGTAAGTGCTTTTAGTTTAATGAAACTTTTCTTCTTATCAAAAAAAAAAAAAAAAAAAAAAAAAAAAAAGGATTGTATCATTTAATTTTTCAAAATTACACTTTCTTCCTTAAGATGTAAAACTTATTTTACAGACCCCCAAACTCTTAAAAATTATTTTCAAACCCTTGAAAATAGATTACATCACAGAGACTGAATATCATCACAGTAGCCAAATTTCATATTATTTCTACATTGCCCAGATTTGCTTCCATATCGCACACTCTCATGAGTAACCTCATAACATTCTTGTTTGATATCGGAATCACAATTTGAAAAGTGTGTTGGAAAGAAGACTTCATGAACTACATATTTTCAGTTGAAGTCAAACCTAGAAAACAACTGATGACTACTCAGACATTCATCCAATATGACCCTTATGCAGTGACTTGTGAAATCCACCATTCTAAGGAATTTTCGTTTCACCCAAAACACTTAAATTTTCTCACAAACACTCAAAAATATTGTAATAGTATTAATCACCCTCTAAAAATATAACAAATGCCCAAAGCCTTCTATGGGACCTTCACTTCAATACAATTCATGTACTCTTAGAACACACTGTATTTTAATTGCCAACAATGACAACATATGCAATCTCAGCCAATGGAACAACATAAGTTATTGTACTTATAACTTGATTTTATTATTCTAGTTTATTTGTCTTATACGATTGTGTTGGAATTTTAAGTATGTTTAAATTATAAGATTCAAAATATTTGTTGTGTTTTACAATGAAGGGTTAGAGGTAATGTTATTCCCTGTTAGATACCTAAATAGCCAATGGGTAGTCTATGGAAAATCTTGTTTGAATGGCTAACAAACAAGACTTAAGGGAAAAAGACATGATCTGTGAGGTACGTTTTAGAGATACCCTTTATAGGTGTCTCTTCCTCTTCTATATAAAGAGAGGAGTTGATCCCTAGTAACTCTAACAGTTTTAACGCCAATATTAGTCTCTTGGTTTTCTATCAAGGTGTGAGTGTTTTTGACGAGTTTGTGAGTATTACCTTCGGACGCTCTTTGCAAGTAGATTCCATTGGAGTGTATGCCATTGGAACTAAGGAGTTGTTGTATCTTAGAGGTGAGGACGCCATGGTCAAACCCAGTCTGCACTATAGGGGGCTCTCAAATACCTTAAGGAAAAGTACTGATATATACGCCTCAACTCACCGTGTTCGAGTTCTTCTTGTTGTTATTGTATTGTATTATCGATGACATACGGATGCATAGTGATGTTACCGATTTCTTCTTCAACTTCAACAAAGACAAGGATAACAGATAAGTTCTAATATATTTCATCTATTCTATAGTCTTATACTCGCTGCCCATATTCTGATTTCTAACAGATTGCCCATACAACATATTTCCAACAAGAAACCATAGACAGTAGAATAAGACAAATTAACGAGTAAAGTATAAGGTTTTCAGTTCAAGATTATTCTTGTCCTTTCAAAACATTTAACTTGCTTACATGAGTATTAAACTGTGATTTTCAAACAGTAAAAAGTGTCTTTGATATATTTCACCTATAGGAGGTCTGGTTGATAAATTAGATAACTCAAGATGTGGCATTAAATTTAAGGGATAACTCAGAATTGTCACGACAAATTTCCGTTTTCTTTTGTGGTTCTCAGCTTAGGTAAATATGTAACTGTCTAATCCAACTAGTGTTGTAACGTCATTATTTTTCAATCTTTTGATCGGGTTAGGCTTGGAATATCCACCAATAGTGGGTTTTGATGGGCACAATGGTGGTTGTGGGCATCCAGCTTTCTTTTGAAGGATTCGTTCTGATGATCAGTTCTCCCATATCACCACAAGCCTTACAGAATCTCCTTTTTGTGCAGGCAACCCTTATACTTAGCTTTCAAAGTGGGGAAAAAGAAGATGAGACCATTGACAGTATCGTCGTCAGGCTCCAATAATTTGAACTTATAATTCACCCAACGTCCAAAAAAATCCACCACCACCACCCTCATTGCCTCATCACCACAACTCCCACAACCCACCCCTAAAAGGAAACAATAAAAAAAATTCTGCAAAACAGTCAGGGCAGGCCACATAGTTGAGAATACGTGAAAGGTTACCATTAAAGTCTTTTCATTTTTATGGGTGGTGGAAGCTGACTCACATCTCACTACTGTAGAATAAAAAAAAGAAAGAGGTATAAAGATAAACAACCCAACATTATACTTGAGAGTCATGATCTTCTACCCCAAAGGAATAAAGTATTGTGTTTTTCTCACACCCTTCACCAAACATATAGTGGAATGGTGTAATGAGGAGAGCACAATTCTCTATCCTGACGGATAGAGGATCTGGACTCCTACACTGATAATCAAATGTGGGATTTCTAGTTCTGAAATGTTGACACCCATTAATGACTTACTTAAATCCAATGGCACATAATTGTAGCAACTATGCATTTTAGCAAAGTTACATAATGAAGCTATGAAAATGATAATAAAAAATACATACCAAGACAAGAATTTATGCGGTCCATCTAAAGACTACGTAAGTCCACAATCGATTGAGTAGAGATAGTTTCACTATAAGATGAAGAAATATAGTATAACCCTAAATTGTTTTCTACCCCTCTCTACTTGTTGAGAAACTATTTATAGAAATACATGTGAAAAACCTACTTTAAGAAAAATACCAAAACGCTGTTACACCCAAATCGCCTTAAAGATGTAGGATCTTCAAATAGTTTGGAACCCAGAACTAGTCATTTCAAAGAACCTAAATTTCTGGAAATGATCCCATCTGATCCCATCTACCTAGCGGTGACCCACCTCTACCTTGCGGTGGACAATGTTGAAAAATGTCCCTCCGGCACCCTATAAACAAATTCAATGCATTTTTTGTGATGAAAATTTATCTTCATCACAACAACACAAATCTTACTTATTTCTCTAGGCAAATGTGTCTGAAGTCTATATTTTTGTCATTATACAAGAGCTCCTTAATCTTACTACCTTATATAGGAGGCTGCCAAAATTGTGGTAGAAGTACGTCCACCTTTAATACTCCAATTCAGTTATAAAATAAATGAAAGATGCAAGTAGTCACCCTGGAATGTAAGTTAAGAATATTTTTAGGCGAGCTTTATACACAGAGAAAGTGTGAAATGAAGATGCATGGTCAAGCTTGCTTCATTCATCACTTATAACTTCAGCAAAATTAAAGTTGTCGCAAAATTTGGTAAAGTCAAGATGGGTATTATTAACTGTGGCCACAAATTCACATAAACCAAACAGCTAAACACCATTTAAAGCAATTTCAGATAAATTTTACGAAATCCATTCGCTTAACCCCTCCTCTATATATGTAGAGATAGGAAGAGAAGTCCGGGAGAGGATAGAGAAAGGAAAGAAGAAAACAGAGCTTCTTCTCCTCCTCCCACTCGTTGTCCTTTAATGGCGATTAGAGGCGTGGTCTTGATTGTTGGGATTGCATTCTTGCTTGCTGCACCATTAACTCAACGTAAGTAACACTTGATCAGTTATTTTTTCAATGTTCCAGCTTCTTCATTGATTCATTCAATCTTGGGCTTCTTCAGAAGCGGAGAATGGGGTTGAATTTAGTTACAGTGGAGCAACGGGTCCTGCAAAGTGGGGGAGTTTGTGTCTAGAATATAGTGCATGCTCCAATGGAAAGCACCAATCTCCTGTGAACATTGTGACGAAGGAAGTCATCTACAATCGCAAACTGCATTCTTTGAACAGACTCTTTGGGACTAGCAATTCTACCTTGATTAATCATGGCTTCAATATTGGGGTTTGTTAATGATTTCACTTAGGCCTTGATAATCATATTTATTATGTTGGTCATGTTTAGATACTTTTCTTTTGAATTGTTCCTGGGCAGATACAATATGGCAGTGATAAAGCTGGGTTGTTGGTTGAAGATGGCAAGAACTACACCTTGAAACAAATACACTGGCATTCACCTTCTGAACACACACTTAATGGCGTCCAGTAATTCATCTTATTAATCTCATTCTTTTCTCTATATCATCAAATTTAAGCTTTATCTAAGAGTTCATTGGATGATTACAGGTACCCTTTAGAGCTTCATCAGGTCCATATTGCAGATGATGGCAGCATCGCAGTTGTGGGAGTTTTATACAATTATGGTCCTCCTGATCTTCTTCTCATCAAGGTATATACAGAATTCAAATCCAATCGGGTGGAGTTAGCAAGGAATCTTCGCCCTAAGAAAGCATTCAGTCGATCCTGAGTTTAATATCCAATCTATGTGATTATGTGATCAATATTAACCCAGAGACTAGTTAGGCCAAAAGCATACATATCCATTGTTAGACGGACCCAGAAACTTTTCCTCAGAAAAAAATGGTAAATTTGTTTTCATTTATTTTTAATTTGTGCCAATTGTGCAGATCAAGCACAAGCTAGTCCAGCTGGCTAAGGAAGTATATAAAGAGCATGAAACAGCTAAAATACCAATTCCTCATTTGGGAACAAAGTTCTTGAGGCGCCATTCATCGAATAAGTACTACAGATACGTTGGTTCTCTCACCACCCCACCATGCACAGAGACGGTTACTTGGATGGTCCTTGACAAGGTAATTCATAATAATTAGATGTTAGGGTTTTAATTTCTTATCATTACTTAATAAATGCTTAGAACCAAAATTCACAACTTGCAGGTGAGCCATGTTAGTAAGGATCAGGTTGATGCTTTGAAAGCTCCATTGAAACTTTCAAACAAAAGCAACGCAAGGCCTGTGCAGCCTCTGAATGGACGCAAGATTGAGCTCGACGAACCCAACGAATAGGATAAAAAATGTAGATTTCCTTTGAATCAATAAATTAATTATCCATTAACCATATACATTTTTGTTAATCTGCAATTTTCATTCTCTCCTCTTAGCTATTGAATAGGAAGAATAAAAAAATAAAATAAAACCTTGGGAATTATAAGAAAAGCTTATGGCTCTTAATGTATGTTTGACTCGAAGTGGACCTATTCTGCATCATAGCTGTTGCTCCAAAAACCTATTTGGCGTGCAAGAGAACCAACTTGCAAAACACGTGCTCGACCTGGTTGATCGAGTGATGCCTCCAACGATCAAGTCAGTGGAAACACACAACTTTAGAAGAAAAGAACACCAATTGCACAACTTAAGATGCTAGGGAGTAACTAAAGAATACCTACCTGTTAATGATGGAAGTGTGAGTATTTATAGATCTTAGGAGATTACCTTAGTCATGTGGTGATGGAGTTCATCTTGAACTCTAATGGTCCGCACCTAACTTCTCCAAAGAAGGAATGGAATCTTATCCGTTGAGAGAGTATTACATGCATGTGGTTGTGGAGCCCAATCTGGACACCTCATTTCTTAAGGATTCCCCTACTCCTCCAGAGTCCTAGTTTACTTGGTCATCTATCCTGGAGATTCCATGTTTGACTATAAATCTATTCCTAAGTCTTTAGAAGATAGTTGAACTCTTAGAATGCAAGCTATGAATGATATATTTGTTTATGGTCCAACCAATCCTAGTCGAACTGCACCAAAACCTGGTTGGTCTAGATTAGTGCGGTCTAGTCAGGTTCACTCATATCATTAGCCCCTCAGCCGTGTGCTTGAGAAAACGAAGTGTTCGGGGATAGGGGTTGTAGACTTGGACGAGAACATTGGTTCGGCAACAACCAAAGCTGCCTTGCATTTGTTCAACAGTCACTTGTACAGCTAAGACGACACATTGAAGTTGATATAACCATTAAGCATGCAAACCCTGACACAAGTTTTCTAGGTTTTGCGCTACTGGTGCCACATGGCATGATTGTCAGGTGGCTCATAATGCTTTTTGAAATGAAACGTTATTGATTTCCATCTATCAAATGTAATTACTTTAACCCATCTGATTGGCATCAAGATGGCCAACGACAGTGATACAGATGTGATGCATCTAAAGCGTGCAAAACGCACCTTAATAATCAAAAGTTGATTCTTCGTTTGTATCATCCACATGGAGCCCATGCGAGACATTGGATATTGATTTGACAAGGGTATAAAATACCCTTGCGCTTTCTTTTCCTTTTACTTTTTCTTCTTCTTCATTTGCGCAAGTTATAGAGGCGATAGAGAAGAAAAATCTGTGGATCCTTGCTACTTTAAATATTCGTCTTTCAAGATTTATCCCCATCCTTAGAGATGAAAATAGTAAGGGCTTCTTCTACTACCCTTTCATTTCGTTATTTTTGCCATTAGAGGTCTTGTGGTAATAAAATAAAAAATTCTTTCTATTTTGCAATTATCTTTGCTATGGTGATGTGTTTCTCCTTTTCTTATAAATCCCATTGATTTCCGTTCATAAGATAACCTAAGCCCAGCAAATATCGGAGTTAAGTCCATTCCTTCAAAGCCCCCTAGGTCTTCTAGACGTGATGACCCTATGGCTTTGCCACTAGAAGTGACAGAGCGAGTGAAGAGAGTGATGCCCTAGATCACTCAAGTGAGGATACTTGAAATGTCAAGCCCTCCTCTTTTGGCACTGGTCGAGATTATGGTAGTAATATTTCTAAGAGCCTTACCAGCTCCAAAGTTCCTGACCAAGTGTGTTTGATAGCCAGGGAAAAAAATCCCATAGCATGTGAGCTCATTTTAAGGTGATGAGGAAGAAATGGATTGATAGCCTTTTTCCCGAAGAGCTCAAAGCTGAGCAAAGAAGACCATGCACCCTCTGAGCACATCAACTTTGATCCTAGTACCTCTGGCCCCAAATTCTACCCTTCTGAAATGACCAAGGAGGATCTAGAACTTCTTTGAGCTCGACTTTGCTCCTAGTACCTCTGGCCCCAAATTCTACCCTTTTGTAACCGGCCCAACTGGTACTTGAATTGGGTCCTTTACCACTGCACCATGATTTTCATTAGAAGCTCACCAATAAGAAACCCCCAAAAATGTAAAATGCTTGGTTATTCTGGACAATATCCATTTATTGCTCAAAAATTTTGGTCGTTAGTAGGGACCTGTAGGATAGGTCCTTGGCCACATGCTCAGACTTGTTCGTTCAGGTCTGGAAAGTTATTTTTCCCCTCAAAGGGACCTCTAGACCAGATAATTGAGAAAGAGGGAACAGATTATGGTTAGACAAAGTTATTCGGCTTAGGTATGTTTTTGTCTGACCACTATCCATTCCTTCTTTCTCAATTACTTGGTCTAGAGGTCCCTTGGAGGGGTCGAATAACTTTCCAGACTTGAACGAGTATGGGCATGTGGCCAAGAACTGAATCCAACATGTCCCTACTAACAACCAAAACTTTTGAGCAATAAATGGATACTGTTCAAAATAACCAAGCATTCTACATTTTTGGGGGTTTCTTACTGGTGAGCTTCTAATGAAAATCATGGCATAGTGTTAAAGGACCCAATTCAAGTACCAGTTAGGCCGGTTACAAGAGTTCAGGCTTAGAAATTCAAAGAAGCGTTTAATGGACTGATTCAAGAAGCCAACTTGTGGAGGCCCATTGAAGGTGTTGATGAAGTTTATCAAAGATGGAATTGTATAATTCAAATCTTGGAGTAATTTGGAACAATATCCAAAATGGTTTGTTGCAATAGTTCGCATGAGAAAGGCAAAAACCACTTTCTTTCATTAGAGAGAAAGCAATAACTTGCCAATGTACAAATATCAATTTTTTCGGGCAATAACATAAATTGGAGAGCATGATGGGAAACTTATCTTTTCTTGTTGGTCAAGGATGGAACAAAGTAGTAATAAGTAAAAAAGGTTCTATGGCAGAGGAATTCAAGAAGGTAGATGCAGCTTTAGAAAAGTATCCACAGGTGCATCGAGCCTCCCATTGGGAGAGGATAGTGCTACTATGTAACTATTGTTATGAAGCTTTTCTTAGGGCCTGTTTGGTTACATGAGTCTGGAGATTTCAAATATCTAGAGATTTCAAATCTATAGACTTCAAATCTATGGAGTTATAATTTATAAAATTAAGTGTTTGGTTGTGGAATGATATCTGTGAATTCATCCTAAAAATTTATTTGATCGACATGATTTTTGTGAATGTACAATTGTATAGCTTTTTTGAAATCTCTGGATTTCACCCCTTAGCCATAAATCTACAGATTCACCTTTTTACACTAAAAACGTGAATCTGTAGATTTCATGAATCTAGAGATTTTTACAACCAAACGGGTATAATTCTTAGATTCATGAATCTAGAGATTTGAAATCTCTAGATTCATGTAACCAAACAGGCCCTTAAAGATCTTGATTTGGATGCATCTAGACGTCCTACATTTCGTTTCTGATGGTTTAGTTGTTGTCAATTATGAGTAGGAACCAGTGAGGAAGGGTGTATTGGAGGCAACTGTTGTTGCGGGTGAGCAAGGTAGGTACTAATTACTGTATTTCTTTTTTTCTTTCTTCTTTTCGTTATAAAATGACCCTTTTAGCGAAAAAATGATGGCATGGTTAATGGAAGGATATATTGGATTTGGTTGATTTCACAAAATATGGCAATTAGTTGTTGTTTGTCTCTTCCTTTATTTGGTATTTCCCATTATGTAATTCCTACTTTCCTTTCTCTTGTAGATTTTTTTTTTCCTCTCTCTTGCTTCGGAAGGTTTTCTTTCCTTTCTTCCTAGCTATCAGCTTATTTAATGTACAAAATGACACAATAGTTTTAATACAAATTTGAGAGTTTATATTCTCTTTGGTTCTTGACCAAACTTATTGAACTTATCGGATTTCTATGGCTTTCAAATCAAGACTTATCAATCAACTTTCCACAACTAATTGTTGTGTCTCCACATACTGAGGTTCTTGCTTAATTATAAGCAATGGGTCGAGGGCTCACATCCAAATCCTTTGAAGAATGGTCTTGAAGTCCTTTATTGATCATCGGGTCTTGTATTGTTTGGCGAGGTTCACATCATTTGGCATTAGAGCCCAGTTCTATCCTCAAGTTTGTTTACCTTTTCTTCTTTTCATTTTTCAAAACACAAAAAATTGTGCTGAAAATTTTGCTTAGGATACTCCTAAACTTGCTGATTTTTTTCAATTTTCTTTCTTTCAGTCACTTCTTGCTTAGTGACTTCCCACAAAAAAATCCCCAAAAAGGAAAAAATATATCCCCTAAAAAGGGAAACAAAAAAAAAATCCCCAAGTAGGGAAAAAAAGATTAAAAAAAAGAGAGTAGAAAGTCTCTACCCAAAAAAAAAAAAGATTCTCCCAAAGAACCTCATTAGCTGTTGTGTCTTCATGTTGTTGCTATATTAGCGGTCTTAGTTTTGAATTGCTACCGATGATTAGGTCTTGTTTGATTAGTTTTAAAAAAAGCTAAAAGAGAATATTGAGTGGAAAAAGGTAGGAGTGGTGAGCATATTAGAGGGTAGAAGCCAAATTATTTTGAGTGAAAACATGAGTGGAATTGAGCACAACATTCTTTGAGTGAAACACGTGAGGGAGTGTTGTGATATCCATTTCTTTTCCTAATCTTATTTTGTAGGTCATCAATGTCTCAAAAAAGTGTTCATAGTACTCAAAGAGTGCCAGATCAGAACTTGTTCATTGAGGCCATGATAGGAGAGATGAGAAGAATGATGAGGACTGAATTGGAGCAGATGCATGAATGGTTGGATAGGGTGAAGACTGAGCATATGGCACAGTCAAAAAATGCTCCTGACATGAATAGGAAGGAGAGAGCTCAGCTAAGGGAAGTAAGGGTTGAGAACAATGAAAATTATGGGGTTGGTTTTGATGAAGAAGATTGAAATTAAATGGGAAGTCCTAGGAGACATGGGCGGAACCGAGAAGATAACAATTTGGGCAGTATTAAGATGAAAATTCATCGGTTCAAGGAAAGAATGATTCGCAGGCCTATCTAGAATAGGAGATGGAGGTTGCATGATTCATGCTAATGTGGAAGAAAATCGAGAGGTGACGATGGCAAGGTTCCTACATGGCTTAAATCAAGAAATCCATGATAAGGTGGATATGCAGCATTATGTGGAGTTAGAGGATATGATGCACTTGGCCATCAAAGTATAGCAACAGATCAAAAGGAGGGGCAGTACACAAGCAGCCCATAGTTCGAGCTCTTCTCCTTGGAAGCCGAGTTATGTAAAGGAGGAAAAGCCATTCTAAAACTAAGCCAAAGCATGAAATAACCAGCCATGGTTCTCAAGGTAAATTTGACCCTTCCACCTCTCGAAATCGTGACATTAAATGTTTTAAATGTCAAGGCAGGAGTCAATGTCCAAACAAAAGAGTCATGGTGATAAGAGAAAATGGTGAGTTTGAAACTGATGACGAAGCAGAGTCCAACTCTATGCCACCATTGGAGGATGTGGATGAGGAAGAATATGCCGTTGAAGGGGACTATTGGTTGCAAGAAGAGCCTTTCTCGTTATACTTATTCAACTTAGATGCCGCGTGCAAAACAAGGTATGTAGCATGATTATTGATGGATGTAGTTGTACTAATGTTGCTAGCACTGCTATGGTTGAGAAGTTAGGCTGCCAACAATAAAACATCCTAGGCCATACAAGTTGCAGTGGGTCAATAATAGTGGGCAAGTAAGGGTGAACAAACAGGTGCTAATGGTTTTTCACATTGGGAAATATGAAGATGAAGTTTTATGTGATGTTGTTCCGATGCAAGCTGAGCATTTGTTGCTAGGACGTCCATGACAGTTTGATCGTCAAGTTAACCACGATGGCTACACCAACAAGTATTCATTCATATTTGATCAAAAGACCGTCATTTTAGCTCCCATGACTCCAAAGCAAGTCTATGAAGATCAAGTGAGATTGCAAAAAGAGAGTGATCAAAAGAAAAAGAGTGAGAGTCAACAGGAAGAGTGATAATCAGAGAGGCCAAGAAAAGTGAAAGAGTAAAAGAAAATGAAAATATGGCCATCGAGAGAAAATCAGAGAGAAAACAAAATAGTTTCCATGCAAAAGTGAGTGAAATTAAGCGAGCAATGTTTGCTAATCAGCCAATGATTGTACTTTTGTACAAAGAGGCATTCTTAAACACTAACGCAATTGACCCCGCTTTGCCTAGTTCTGTTGTTTCTTTTTGGCAGGAATTCAATGATGTCATTCCTGAGGAGATGCCACATGGCTTACCACCAATTAGAGGGATTGAACATCAAATTTCTTTTGTGCCCGGTGCTTCCATTCTAAACCAACCAGCCTACCGAACTAATCAGGAAGAGACTAAGGAGTTATGAAGGTAGGTTAACGAATTGATGGAGAAACGATACGTGAGAGAAAATATGAGCCCATGTGTCGTTCCGGTGATTCTGGTTCCTAAGAAGGATGGGACTTGGAGAATGTGTGTTGATTGTTGAGCAATCAACAATAGAATGGTAAAGTATCTACATCCTATTCCTCGCTTAGATGATATGCTAGATGAATTGCACGGTGCTTGTGTGTTCTCCAAAATTGATTTGAAAAGTGGCTATCATCAAATAAGGATGAAAGAGGGAGATGATGGAAAACTGCTTTTAAAACAAAACATGGTTTATATGAGTGGTTAGTGATGCCATTTGTACTAACTAATGCACCGAGTACTTCTATGAGATTAATGAACGATGTCTTACTTGCTTTCATAGGCAGATTTGCTGTTATCTATTTTGATGATATACCTGTTTATAGCAAAACCTTAGATGAAAAATGTACCTTTTTCACTGAAAAACTTGTATTTCTTGGTTTTGTTGTGGGTGCGAAAGGAATACAGGTTGATGAAGAAAAGATTTGTGCAATACAAGAGTGGCTAACACTCAATTCTGTAACTATCACATCCCCCAGCCGGTACCCCATTCTGGAATGCCCAGAGGTGTGATCCATAGCCCCGAAGATCAATTCTCAACAATCATCCTCCCACTCGACACAATAATATAATCAAGAGCAATAATAAATCATGGTACAAGTGTAATTAAAGAAAAATAATTAATGAATGGATCTCAAAAGGATGTTGAATCAATAATCAGAGTGCGGAAAAAATGATACCAAATATAATCAAAGTATAGAGTAAAGTGGAAATAAACTCTAAAATCAAATGCAAAAGGTAGATCAAATCTAATGTAATACAACTGAAAGAATCAATAAGAAGTCTCAAAACTAATGTAAATCTTCTAATGGTTCTTCCTCTTCTTCTTCGATCTTCGCCTTCTTCTCCTTGGGCTTATGCACTTGCATCCAAAGATCTACATCTAGCTCGTGCTCCCAATGGCAAACAAGATGAGGTCTATTTCTATTAATGGGTTTCGTCAAAGTAGTCCAAATTGGTACTCAGGTCGTACCACTGGCCACAATCTTCTCCTATTGCTTCCGTAACTGCATCATATAGGGAAGAGTCCTCACCACAAGACCTTGGGATTTCTTTAGTATCTACAAATTCGTCTAACAAACATTGTCTCCAAAGGGTGAGCTCAAAAGAACTCAGCAAGTAGTTCAAGTACAAATAACAATTATAATCACAATCTAAGATCAAGGTGTGAATCCAAGATGATATGAAACAATATCCAAGTATGCTTCTAACTCTATACAGGCTGGTCTCTAGTGGCAAACACGCAATAAGGTAGAACACCATACTCCTCTGGGCAGTCTCAATCACTCTTCCTCAACAATCTATGTCTATTGGATTCTCCATGGCTCTTGGGTTAGGGCATCCTTCTTGGACTTTCCATGGCCGGGGTTTCGGTCACCACTCTCTCACTCTACCATTGGTATGAGTATTGGCGCATGTCAGGGTTTTACCTAGCCCAATGCATGTCATCTATTGAGTCATATCTACTTTAGGGTTGGATACTTACCTTCCTCGCTTCTCGCAATCCATTCCAGTATCTTTCCCCCTAGAGTCACCGTCTCCTTCTTGGCTACGTAGACTCCTAACCTTATTGGTCATCCACATATAATAAACCGGAAGCTCTCATGTCCCCTCATGCCTCTCGCATTCTTGGGTGCCCATGAGCCCATGTTTATTATGTGCAACCCTACCAATAAATTGTCCCTAGTGATTTATATCATTTCATGGATTGGTTACCGGTCTTGAGCACCGACAAATCAACATTGCTACCAGAGGTCACTAGGCCTGAATTCCCCCACCGATAGGGTGTGATATGATGGGGTTTCCTAGCCAAACACTTTTATACAAGTCCTAGATATGTCAACCAATAATCACGAAAAGCGCCAAGGGGCACCATAAGAATGCATCCCATACCACCTCTACTGGTGTCCAATGACATAAACGCCAAAAGGGCATTCCCCAATCCACAATCCCAACCTAGGCAATCACATCACAATACAATTCCATATTCATATCATAATCATCAATTACATTCTCAAAAATATGCAGAGAAACATAATGAATATCATTTTGAAATTACGAAGATATATCAATCGTAAACAAGTCCTAAAAATAGTAACAAGATCATGCATTTAAGTTCCAATATAAGTAAGAATGTAATCTAGGTTATTTGTAAGTGAATGTCCTTACCTTAAGCTTGATTCAAAAACTCCGAAGAATAGATAAAAGGTTAGGTCCAAAGTTACCAAAGAAACCCTAATCATACTAGGATCAAGTATTAGGAACAAACCCTAAAGGATCGAAGATGAAACATGACCAAAACAGGGACAGTTGTTGTCACTGTACCCTTTGGTCGCTTGGGTTGGTCGCCCCGCCAATTGACCAGGCCTTCTGTGTACAGACAGAAAACCCTAATTTTGATCGGAAACTCATCGTCCGGGTTCCGAAACACTCCAAAATTAATAGAAAATTATGAAATACTATAAGGAGACTATCTATCATAATCTAAGCATCTAACATGGTCAACGGAATAGAAATTCAACGGACTATATAATAGGCTTAATCCGAAATCAGTCTGCAAATTTCATGGATAGACTAGAGTGAATAAGACTTCACTCTAGGAATAAGAAAACCTTAGATCATGGTCAGAGAATAACCTAGGAATAGATTTAGCATGGTTTAGAAATCAAATAACTCTAACAAGAATACGATGATGAAGATCATACTAGCTTTTTCCTAAATCATACCATGTTGTTCACCAAAAGAACAGAGTGAATGAGGATTCACTCTAAGACTATGAGAATAGAAGAATAGGTCATTACAGTAGCATAAGAGCTTCCTTAATATCACAATAATGGGTAGAATCAGAAGAGAGAATGAGAGCGATTGCTAACTTTAAAGAAGAAGATTCGATGGAGGAAACTCTCACGGATGCTTGGGGATCTTCCTTGGCCTTAAAGAGAGTGCTCTAAGGCTATTCTCAAGTTCTCAAAAGCTTAATGACAAAGTGACTCAAATTAGATTGAAGTTTGAATATTAGCGCTTCAAAAACCTAATTTTCAAAAAGTACTAAATCTGTCTCAAGGAGGTTAGGTCACTTGGGGTGACCAAGGCAATCGGCCAAACAACACTTTTTAGTCAAAAGTGATTTTTGGTCCCTAAAAGCCACAAGCTCCTCTTAGGTCCTTTTCCAACTTATGAAAGAGTCTTACCTGGTTTTGTAGGACCTTCCAATTGTGCCAACATTGTACTCATGGTCCATTTACCAAGTCCATCATCATTCAAGTTGCAACTCCTTCCAAAATCAAACAAGGCTTCTATCATAGGATCATCACCTTCTACTTCCATTAGTTCCAAGTCAGACTCAATGGGTTCAAATGGGATGGCCCACAACTGTCTTCTTCCTTCACTTTGGGTCTTCGGACCTACAACATAGATTTTCAGGTTAGGGTTAGGTGGGATTTCATAGTAACTCAAGTAAGAAGTTTTCATGGTTTGGCATTTCCCTATGTCATCTGATATAAAGAAGGTAAGGAAAATGTGGTAGTTGATTCTCGATGGTATGTACTACTTTTTACTCTTGATGCTAAGTTACTTGGTTTTGAACACATTAAAGAATTATATCTTCATGATCATGACTTTAGTGGGGATTTCAGAAATGTGAGAAAACCGCATTTAATAAGTATTTTAGGCATGAAGGTTTTCTGTTTAGAGAAAATAACTTCTATGTGCCTAGTTGTTCTCTAAGGGAGTTGTTAGTAAGGGAATCCCATGTGGGAGGATTAATGGGACAGTTTGGCATTGCTAAGACTCTAGCTGTTTTGTAGGAACATTTCTATTGGCCACACATGAAGCAGGATGTTGAGAAGCTTGGTAGGTGTACATGTATGAAAGCTAAGGCTAAGGTGCAGCCCAACAGTTTGTATATTCCTTTACCAATTCCTAGTGCACCTTGGATTGATATCTCAATGGATTTTGTGTTAGGCTTGCTTAGGTCTAAACGGGGTAGAGATTCAATATTTGTGGTGGTCGCATTTCATTCCATGTCATTAAACAGATGATGATTCACAAGTTGTTGATTTGTTTTTAGGGAGATCGTGAGATTACATGGTATGCCTAGGACAACTATTTCAAATAGAGATGTTAAGTTCTTGAGTTACTTTTGGAAGACCTTGTGGTGTAAGTTAGAAATTAAATTAATGTATTCTACTACTACTTGTCATCCACAATCTGATGGTCAAACAGAAGTAGTAAATAGGACTTAGACTACTTTGTTGAGGGCTGTAATTAGAAAGAACATCAAAACATAGGAGGATTGTTTGCCACATGTTGAGTTTGCTTATAATCATGCTATTCATTCTGCTACTAAGTTCTCACCATTAGAAATTGATTATGGATTATTCCTTTGACTCCATTGGATTTATCTCCATTACCTATTTCTAAGCAGGTTAATTTGGATGGGAAAAAAAAAGAGCTGAATTTGCTAAACAAATCCATGACAAAGGCAAAACTCAACATCGAGAGGAAAACAGAGAAATATAAAAACAAGTCAGAAAAGAGCAACAAAGCTGATCTTTGAACCCTGCGATTGGGTTTGTTTGCACATGAGAAAAGAGTGATTCTGACACAAAGAAGTTCCAAGATGTTTCCAAGAGGGGATGGACCTTTTCAAGTCCTCGAGCAGATCAATGACAATGCATATCAGCTTGATTTGTCCGGTGAGTACAAGGTTAGTGCTACTTTTAATGTAACTGATCTAAGTCCGTTTGATCTAGGTGATTATTTGAGGACAAATCATGTTCAAGAGGGGGAATGATGAAAATCATGGTGCAGTGTTAAAGGACCCAATTCAAGTGCCAATTGGGCTGATTACAAGAGGTTGGGCTAAGAAATTCAAAGAAGCGCTTAATGGACTGATTCAAGCTACTTGGGCTCAAGCCAACTCGTGGAGGCCCTTTAAAGGTGTTGACCAAGTTTATCAAAGATGGATTCTATAATTCAAATCTTGGAGTAACTTGGAATAATATCCAAAATGGATTGTTGCAATAGTTGGCATGAGAAAGGCATCAACCACTTTCCTTCCTTAGAGACACTACAACAAAAACCCCTTATAGCTACAGATAATTAACTACGCTTTTTTTAACCGAAGCTATTAGTCTCTTCTAACTACAGTTTTTCTATGTGTAGTAATATTAAATAGTTATTGCTGCAACATGTAGCACCTGCACTAACAAATATATTTATAGATGTGCTTGTAAAATTATAACTAAAAAGTGTAGTAATATGAACAACCTTTTACTACAGTATTCAAAACCGCATTAATATATTACTTTTAATTGCCAAAATATAACTACAATTATCTATTGTAGTAATTTAAAATATTTTTAACTACGATATTCAATACCATAGTAATAAAAAGACACTGTAACTACGGAAACAAAACTAAAACTTAAAAGTGTAGTAATATATGAAACTTATTACTATGGAATTAAAAGTGTAACAATGTCAACTTTTTTGGCTACTAAAATACAACTACAATTATGTATTGTAGTAATTTAAAATATTTTTAACTACGATATTCAAAACCATAGTAATAAAAAGACACTGTAACTACAGAAACAAAACTACAACTAAAAAGTGTAGTAATAAATGGAACTTATTACTACGGAATTAAAAGTGTAACAATGTCAACTTTTTTGGCTACTAAAATAGAACTGCAATTTGGAATTGTAGTAATACAATTTATATAATAGCTGTAATATTTAAAAATGTAGTAACAATTTCTTTTTAGTAGCGGAAACAACTGCGGTTAAAAATCGTAGTAAACATATTCCCTCTAACTTTAGAAATATTATTAAAGTTATGTATTGTTGTAATTTAAGATATTTTAGATTATAGTATTAAACCACAACAATTAAATAAAAAAATAATAATAACTACAGAAACAACACTAAAATTAGGAATTCTAGTAAAATGAGAAACATATTGATGTGGTAATTAATAATGTAGCAACCATTGAGTTTTTTAACTTTATACTAGAATAAAACTGTAGGCTCGAGGGTGGAACCCAAGCCCAACCAGACCCTACCAAGGTCAAGTATTTTGTAATAGACCTGTAAATGGATAGCTAAATTTTGCCATCGAATTCACATTCATATTCGTTTAAGGGTGTCCGTATTTTAAAATTTTCTTACCGAAAAATATCCATATTTATCCTTTAAGCAACCAGATTCGGATTCGAATAATTGCTTATCGGATCGGATAATATCCGGATAAAAATAAAATAAAGTATTCAACATTTTTTTCTCAAAAAATGGATGATAATCGGATTTGGAAACCGATAATTAGTAATCAGATAATCGGAAATCGAAATTATCCTGTCAGAGTAAAGTATTTAGCAATTTTCTCTAAAAAAGGGTTGATAATCAGATTCGGAAACTGGTAAATAAAACAAATAAAAAAGAAGACAATCACAAATCAATAATCGGATAGTTTATCAGATCAGATTATTATCGAATATTCGATAAAGTTCTGGATTTGAATTCTGATGCCTTCTCTAAATTTCTGTCCGATTATTCGGATTGGATAGCTGTTTTGCTAACCAGATTCGGATACTTGTGTATCCAATCCATTTACAGATCTATTTTCTAACCCTAACTCGCCCTTCGGGTTGACTCTGCCCGAGCTCGGGGGGGTTAGGGCTGGGCCAAGTCAAGCGGGCTTTATTGACACCCCTATATTTCATACATGGAAAGAGGGTCAAAGGGAAATTTTTAAAATTTTTATAAGGGAACAGAGGAATATTATTCAAAACATTGGGTTTTTTTTTTTTTTTTGGGTGGGGGGGGGGGGGGGGGGGGATGGTCCTCTTGCCCCAATGTAGCTTCACCCATGGGAGATATAGAAATTTCTCCTTTTCCTAGACCTGTAAATGGATAGCCGAAATCCGCCTCCGAAATCGCATTCATATTTGTTTAAGGGTATCTGTATCCGAAAAATATCGGTGTCCGTCTGCTAAGCAACCGGATTCGGATTCGGATAGTTGCTTATCGGATTGGATAATATCCGGATAGAGTAACGTATACAATATTTTTTTTCTCTGAAAATGGATGATAATCAAATTCAAAAATTAGAGTTTATAAGTATTGAGAGTCTCCTTTCTTTCTACATCAACTTTTATTTTTTTTGAATCATGGAATTGTATTAAATTAAAATTTTTATAATGACATATGAAAGGAGGAAAACCATGAAACATCAAACGAATTAAACAAAAAATAAACAATAATTTTCTAGAAACAATGTTTCCCCTAAAATGAAAATATTTGATGATTTAAATTATTTAACAAAAACCCCAAAATATTTAAACTTAAATCTTGCTAGTACGAAAGAAATTATAATAAAGAAACAAAATGTATTTATAAGGAAAAATTATTGAAACATTAAGGAAAGAAGAAAAACTTGGATTTTATGTAATATTTTGGATTTAAAGTGGTATATTTGGATTCTTCTACCCAATAAAAATGGAAGAAGTTATATTTGGATTCAGTTTCTAACCGATTTTTTTGGGGAGAAATCGTTTTCTTTGAAAAAGATCAACATTTTCACACCCAAAAACCCACGTTTACCTCCTACAAAAAAGAAAAAAACCCCCACGTTTCCTAGCAAACCCATTCCCTCCTGATATTCCCGCCATCTCTTCTCCTCTTTGTGAATAAAATGGCGCAATGAGACAATTAAACAATAGTTCGGGAAACATAGGTTTGATGTGGACAGAGCAGCAAGATCAGCCTGAGGTGCTTTCTTTTGATCCCTTTCTGCATTGTTTTTTCGGTAAATTGATCCTTCTCTACATGTATTAAAATGAAACAATGTGTTCTAGATTTTTTTTCTCGATTATTCGGCTACCAAGAAAGGTTGGAAATGAGGGAGGTCGTGATTGTGACTTCCAAAGGTGAGAGAGTGAGACGAAGAAGAGAAAGAGAATAACCTCCCCTTCCCCCCTCCTCCGTCTCACAATTTGCACACTCGCCCTCTCCGTCCCCTCTCTCTCTCTCTCTCTCTCTCTCTCTCTCTCTCTCTGTCTCTGTCTCCCTGTCTGTGTCTCTCACTTAAATCCTATCTTCATGCTTGTTCCAAAAAGGGGGTTTAAAACCGAGGTTTGGGTAAAACCCACAAAAGGAACAGGTTTTTTTTAATATGTATAAATATAATATTGTTTTCCTGTCTTTACTTTGCCTTTATTATATTCTTTTTTGAGAGAACATGGAGGTGTATGTATAATATGTTCTTAATCCCATTGAATCTCGACAAAATTCACTACATTGCTCACTTTCCAAGACCATTTATTTGCATTTACAAACTTTCTTAAATACGGTGATATTTAAGGTAAAATGGTCACTTTTTTGTTTTGGTTTTTGTTTGTGTTTCATTTCATGGAGTCTCAACCATACATATCCTCAATGTTTTCTGTTTCTAATCATTGGTATATGTGTCTGATTGCACCCACTTTTCATTTTCATTTCTTTCATTTGTCATGGTAAGTAGTACCGTGCTTGTTTTTGTATGTGTCTCGATTGCACCACATACTGCAGTCGAAGAGTTTTGCACGAATTCGCCATGAAAAGGTAATATTTGAAAACGCTAACTATAGAACTGTTACTTTTTATATATTTATAAATGTTATAGTATCAAATATTTAACTATGATATTTACAATGTTAAAACAGTTGAAAGAAACTTGAGTACGACTAGACCGTGCTGGTTTGTACATAATCACTCATGAACATGCAGATGGACGTTCAATTGATGAGATTGCACAAAAAACAATTGTATGTTTTCCTTTATTTTTTATTTATTTTTTAATCAAAATACCAGTCAGCTACTTTTTTGTTTCCAAATAAAATTAAGCATAATAAATATGTATGATATATATATTTTATATGTTAATTGCAGGAAAAAATCAAGGAAAAGAAAGCAGAAATTGATGCCTCTCAAGGTAATGGCGAGAGTAATAATTGGGACACCGACATCTTTTCTCAGGTGTTAAAGAAAGATAAACGTAGATGCATTCAAGGGCTAGGATTGGGAGCTAGGCTTGCCTCTAAGGAAAATAGAAGAGAAGATGATCCTGAACAAGTTGCTTTCCTGAAAAATAAAGTTAATATGTTAGAAGCTCAAGTCACCAAGATTTTCTCGATTGTTAAGCAATAAAATCCAGATTGTCAGATAGAAGATTTTTCAACTGAGGAACAGGTAATGTTACTAAAATTTTATCAATCTCTAAAGCTTATTCTATTCTTAAATTTTATGATTCTTCTTGTTATTAATTTTGCAAATATTGTATCCCTGAGATAGGGGCTTAATCAATTTAATAGTCATGAAGGAAATCACTCTTCTAGGAGCAATGATGCATCTTGTTCTCATGAAGGTAATGTGATACTCTAAGCTATGGGCTTCTTATGAAATTTTGTTATAACATTGTTAATTGTTATTTATTTATTTAATTTTATATTGATTGCAGGATAATTTATTAAGAAGCTGATTCAAGCACTGCAGAGTTCCACATAACATAAAGCACAGAGGCTTGGATCGACTAGTTGATTATAGTGTTTTTTTTTCAAGTACACTTGGAACTTTAGCACATACCCTTTATCTAAAATTAAGTTTTAATTTGCAATTATTCTAGTTTGAGTCAGTTGGATGACAAGTAACTTTCTCTTTATTTTTAATTGATGTGTATGGATTTCAGATAATACTGAATTCAGTAAATATATATTTTGTTTCTATATATGTTGCAAAGAAATGTATATCCAATAGATGACCTGTGAATACATTTGTAGAATAAAATCTGTAGCTACATCTTCATTGTGGATGAAATACCTACAAATAAATTTCCACGCCTAAAGCATTATAGCAGAAACATTCGTAGTTAATATATCGTAGCTATAGATTAGCCACGGAAATATCAGTCGCTACAATGTGTATACCAAAAAGTGAGATGCAAAAACATCCTTGACTAAAAGATATATAGCCACGGAAACATCCGCGCTACAATATGTGTAGTTAGAAGTTAGCCGCAGAATATCCACAATTATAGTTTTCGTAGCTATAGGGTAGCCGCGGTAACATATGTAGTTATACTTTCCGCAGATAGAAGATTTATAACCATGGAATTATCTGTTGTTACTATATGTGTAGGTAGAAGTTAAATGCGGAAATATCCACGGTTATATTTTTTCGTAGCTATAGGGTAGTCGCGGAAACATCCGCAGTTATTTTTTCCGCAGCTAGATGATATATAACCACAAAAATATCCATCGCTTCAATATGTGTAGCTAGAAGTTGGATGTGGAAACATCTGTAACTAACAATCCGTAGCTATAGATATAGCTACAGAAATACATGTAACTAAAAAACCATAGCTATGGATAACCTTGTACATGCAGTATTTTATGTGTAGCTACTGCGTTTGCGACGGAGCCTGTTGCGACAGATAATAAACCGCATGTAATCTGTAGCTATAAGCTATTACTACGGATTTCGGTACATTTTACTACGGAAAATTCCGCAGTTATATGCCATTTTTGTTGTAGTGAGAGAGAGCAATAACTTGCCAATATACTCATATCAATATTTTTTGGGCAATAACATAAATTGGAGAGCATGATGGGAAACTTACCTTTTCTTGATGGTCAAGGATGGCATGGTTAATGGAAGGATATATTGGCTACGGTTGACTTCCCAAAATATGGCAATTAGTTGTTGTTTGTCTCTTCCTTTATTTGGTATTTCCTTTTACGTAATTTCTACTTTCCTTTCTCTTGTAGATTATGTTTTTCTTCTTTTCTTGGGAAGGTTTTCTTTCCTTTCTTCCTAGCAATCAGCCTATATAATGTACTTGGAATTCTCAAAATGACACAATAGTTTTAATATAAATTTGAGAGTTTATATTCTTTTTGGTTCTTGATCAAACTTATTGGACTTATCGGATTTCTATGGCTTTCAAATCAAGACTTATCAATCAGCCTTCCACAACTGATTGTGGCATCTCCACATATTGAGGTTCTTGCCTAATTATAAGCAACAGGTTGAGGTCTCACATCCAAATCCTTTGAAGAATGGTCTTTGGGTCCTTTATTGATCATCGGGTCTCATATTCTTTGGCAAGGTTCACATCAACTTCCATCTTCTTGTGGTACCAAATAGGATTTTTCTCCCACGTGGATTTTCTTCACCTTTCATATTCAGTTGATGTGATTGCAGTGTTGCTTGGAGAAGAGGATTTGAGGCAGCCACCGTTCAGAATGATTTTGAGGATGCAGAAGCAAGGCATTAGACCAAACTTGACAAAAGTTTGGGTTCTCATGTTTATGCTCACCTGGGGAAACATGTCTCTTGTCTTGTGAGGGAAGAAGATCCTCATTTGATCTTCCTCCTGGGCCAAGTAAAAAGGCAAGGAGTTCGAGTGGTCTGAGCAGGCCCCTCATTGGCGAGCAGCCAGATGATTAACCCCCTAGCAATGCAGCTGCTATTGGTGCTGCCTTTCCAACCACACCATCTGGTCGAAAGGCCCTTTCATCTTCCAGTTCTACACTCCTCGAGGGGTCTATTCTTCATCCATATTGGTCGATAAACAATGAGTCATCCATATCAACAATCAGGATGGCTCAATAATTGCAAATGATTGGTTGGGCGGCACTCTTTTGCCTACCAACCAACGGTATTGTTGTGGGATGGGTCATCTCCAAACTCACAACATAACTATAAGGTATGTTCAAGCAACTCCATACTTGTTCAGTTTTTTGTATCATTCCTCTAATTTTCGATTCTCTCATTGTAGGATGGCATGTGCCCTTATTCAATCACTGCGTGAGAGTATGTATGTTGCTAAGGAGGTTCTTTTTCTTGTTCGCTGGAACAACGTATTAAGGATCAGGAGGCAGAGGTATCTAGTTTGCATTCGAGCAAGGATGCACGGGTTGCTCAGGAATCTGAATTGGTTGGGGAGGTTTCAGTCTTGAAGGGCCAAAACAAAGCTACAGAACTAGCCAAAGACTCTCTCCAAATGCAACTGTAGGAAGTCCAAGGTTCCCTTGTTAGAAAGGAGAAGACCCTTGCGGACAAGGAGAAAGAGATTTCTGGTTTGCTCGAGAAGCTTCAAGCTTCTAATAAGAAGTTTCTCAACTCAACCATTTGATCGAGTAAAGAATATCAGCCACCTTTGAAGACCTTCCGATTGAGCTTCGCCTTGAGGTGATTAGGGGATGTAGGAGACGGGTAAGGACGAGGAAGTGCCATCAATTTATGGCAAAGGTAGTTGCACCAAGTTACCAATATGCTTGGAGGCAAACTTTCTTGAGCATTATTGGTGATTTCAAGGACCTAGACGTAGAGAAGTTCAAGAGCCTGATCAACCCTTAGATCTTCGATGATCTTAAGGTTCCTCGGTGTCAAGGTCAACCATGTTTTCCCAAGCCTCAAGCTGTGGATGTAGTATACTTTTTGGACTTTGACTGGGAGATGATCCCTAAGACTGGTGCGTCAAGTAGATCCCAGCCTACCTAAAAGGAGGCTTCTTCCAAGGAGGAGGAAACAAATGAGTAAAGCAGTTCGGATGAAGAAGGGTTGACCAATGATGAGTAGGGCGAGCAAACTTCAAAGGATTGATCTTCAAGCAGCTATTTTGTTTTTCTTGGATGTTAAGAGTTTTCTTCTAGGGATTGAGTTAATCTAATCTTGAATCTGCTTCTTGCTCAGCCTCGATCATTGTTCCTTGACCTGGTTCTTTTAAACTAAGTTAGATTCTTTCTAGTTTTTTAGTTGGCTTAGCTCTCTGCACTGCTTCTTCATCCTTATCATCTCTGATCTCTATTGTCATGGTAGAGCTTGTTTTTGGTCTTTTCCTCATATAGTTGACATAATATTTCGGTTGGATCTCTTGTCGGCGCTACATTCACCAATGCCATTCTTGGTTGGGAACTTCATCTTCATGTGTAATGTTGACACTACAACTTCTAGGGCATAGAGAGTAAGCTGACAAGTCCCAAACAACCATGAAGGTAAATTGGATGACCTTGTAGCGTGGGTGCTCACCAACCCTTAGGTCAAACCTAATTGTTCGATCAGCTTGAGTGGAGGATCCTGTAAATCCATATAATTGAGCTTCACATGGGACGAGCATCTTCTCGCTTAATTTAAGCTCTCTGAAAGCCTCCAGGGATAATATATGTCACACCCTACTCGCTGGTATCGGTCTCACCTAACAACCCATGGGTGCGATCCACAATCACAAGATCCACGGTTTACCCATCAATGATAATAAACACACACAATAATAATCAAGAGCAAGAATAATCTAAATAATTAAATAAAAGGAATTACATGAGTCCAATATTCAAAAGGAAGAAAAAAGAATAAAATGATCATGTCCAAAAGTGGTCAAGTTTTAGCGGGAGCAAAATAAACTAAGTCTGGTTTTTTCTTTTTGCTCTTCCTCCATTGACTTCTCGAAGTGATGAGCTACCTGGATCCTCTTGCCATCAATGGGTGTTGTAAGTGCACTCCAGGCATCCGTAGGTGGCTTCATGATATACATTGTCACTTCTCACTAGCGCCTCCAGAGCTTCTTCACATGGGTTCTCCTAATCATAGGGAATTTCTCCTGATCCAAAATACCCATCTGTATAATATAACACAATCCACAAAAGGAATGAGTTCTAAAAAGCTCAATACGAAAACACATCTCATATACATATCAACATTGTAACATAATAAACCACACATATAAAGGATGTTATGCAAGAGTATGGATGCAACTAAAAATCTATCTATGCAAGTCTCTAATTCGGCAGACATGCTTTAAGATATACACCAGCCCTCCTCTGGGTTGGTCTAGTTAGTCTGATCTCCCACGGAATGGTTACCTCTATTGGGATCTTGGGCAAGGGGTACAATCCTCGTCAATCAACATGGCTAGGGTTTAGGTCTAGACTCTCTCATGACCATTGGCATGAGTATTGTTGCATGTTGGGGTTTTTAATCCAATGCAAGGTCATATAGTAACATACTACATGTAGTCTAGATACTTCCCCTATGGCACCAACCAACTCTGTTCAGTATCCTTCTCTACCTAGGAATGAGAATCCTTGTGGACTGGCTACCTTTGTTGGGCTCTATTCCCTAACCCTATGGTCATCCACATATTGCTGGGGCGGATGGTCTCATGTCCCCTCATGACTCCTAGTCGCTCCTTGGATGCCCATGAGCCCACCCTAACATATGCAACCCTACCAATGCATGATCAACAATGGACCACTGAATCTCCGCACAAACTGGCTATTGTTGTAGGATGTGACAGAATCACATCACCGTCATCACAGGTCATTCAATTTCAATACCCCTATCGAAAGGGTAGTAGCATGTATGGATGCCTAACCATGCAATCTAGACCTCCTAGGTATATCATCCAGCAACCATGATAGTGCTGGGGACATCAGGAAAATAGTGTCCCATACCACTGCCCCTGATATCTTAAGCAATGGATACCCAATAACGATACCCTCAATCATAGTTATATCACATCATCATCCACCATTATAACATTAAGCATACAATGTCACATAGTAATTGAAGTACATCTTGTCATCATTCACAATACATACCTAACCATAATTCATATGAACATACTGTTACAGCAAGCTACAAGAATACAAATGCATTCAAAGTTATGGTAATGCATCATAGATCATGTCAATACATATATGTAAGAATGTACCCTTACCTGTCAAAATTGGAAAGACTAATAAAAATGTAGTCAAACCTCTCTAACAAGAGTTCTATTAAACCTCAGAGGTCACCTACATATAGGTTACATTAAGAATGAAAGTCAAAACAGAGCAACAATCAGACTGACTAGGCTTCTGTGACCCAACCAGTTGCTTATGGCGGTTGGTTGGGCCAATCTACCACCCTGAGCGACCGCCCCTATTTCAGGCAGAAACTCAAGTCTGAAATGCCAACTTTCGATCTCTCAATTTTAATCCGATTTTGGGTTGATCTAAATCCGAATCTCGACCTTACTAAGTTAACACTCATACTCAATCCAAAACACCCCCCCCAACAATTAATGGTTTAGTAATCACATCATCTCCTTCAATTAAATCAATCCTTTATTCGGTTGCAAGGATCCGTTTTTGGATGTAACCCAATCAAGATCATTGATGGAATGATCTTAACCATCACAATTAACCATCCATAGAAATATGGAGGAAGGATTCACACTACTTAAAAAGAAGAAAATAGGTAAAGAGAGTGTGAGATCATCTTACCTCAAATTGACTTGCTAAATGGATCAAGGATCGTAGCTTCTCCCCGAATCACTCGTTCTTCACCTTCCAACACGTGCTCTCTGCCTCCTAACCTTCCATAGAAGCAATCTCGAATATAATAATACGAAAATAAGATGAGGTTGGCTATTTATAGAGGTCTAAAGCAAAATAGGGTTTAATTCCCGCAAGCAACTTTGGCTAGTCACTTGGGGTGGTTGGTTGGTCAATCAACCACCTTAAGCAACCGCCCCCTAGTACTTTTCAATACTTGGGTGCTTTGCTCAAATGGTTGATCCCCAACACAAACCCAACCCTAACCAACATGTGGGGGTCTTTTTACCTTGATCCTAGACGTCTTTAGTCTCAACTTGACTCCGACTGGTGATCCACTTTCCCAGTCCATCAGGGTTTCTATGAGTTCTCCTTTGGATTCCCAGTAAGGCAGGTTCTACATTAGTGGAATCCAGATCCATGGGCTCAGGATATGGATCATGGACTTCAATCTAGATAGTCCATAGTTTATTTCGGCTGGATCTTCGGGTCTCAGACCTACAATACGGATCCCAGATTAGAAATACGGAGGTTGTTACAATATATCTATGCCGACGAACCAATGTTGACAATAACTCTGTGAACTTTAGTGCCAATGAGGATTACATTAATTACTAGAGCATCGTCATAGGGAGTCTTGACATCCTGCATGTCTTTTTGAGGAGATAGTGATGGGTTCTGATGCAACCCTAACTTCCGACCTCTAGAGTTTGGCATTGCCTATATATCGTCTAACTGACTCTTTTGTTGGACCTCTAAGCACTATATAAATTGGAGATTGTCTTCTCTTCTGATTATCATCTCCTATCCTTGGCCGACCTCTGCTAGGGCTGTAGTGTCTTTCTCTACTAGTTGACCTTGCCCTCTTTCTGTCTTCGGCAGGTGACCGTGGAGCTTCTTGCTTTGTTCGGAGATATTTCTTTAGATGTCCTTATGAGATGAGTTTCACGATTTTTGCCTTTAGTTGCCTGCAATTGTGAGTCCAACTACCATGATCTTTATGAAATTCACAATACTTACTTTTGTCATGGTCTTTAGGTCGGGACTAAAGCTTGCTCAGCTACTCAAGGAGGCCCTAATGCATCAATAGAGTATATGCTCGTTCAGGAGACAACTTTTTGGGATCTGGTCGACCATCTCTGTTGGCTGCTGCTGCCAAAATTTTGTTCTGCCAAAGTTTGTTTTTATTTGATTTTGTCTTTGTGGCAAGATCCTTCTTCCTGGACTCGATCATTTCTGATATCTCAACTTACCTGTGGCATCGATCGAATAAGTCCGCATAGTTTTCGGGCATGTCTAACATGCAATTCTCGAGTAGACGATCATGGTTAAGTCCTTGATAAAGTGCATGAAAAGCTATGTTAACGTCCATATTTTCAATTTGAATAATTAGATTGTTAAATCTCCAAAAGAAGTCCCTTATTGATTCTGAACGACCTTGATTAATTGAGAACAGGGTGTCCTCTCTCTTCTTTGTACTTAAACCGCTTTGAAAGCATGATAGGAAGACTCGACCAAGTTGGTTGAAATCCAAAATTGACCCATTCTTCAGTCCCAGAAACCATTCAAATGTTGCTCTAGTTAGCGAGGCGGAAAGATTCAACACATGGCTACTTGATTGTGCCTGTACGAGGACATTATCGACTTATAGTGCATAATATGGTGCCTTGGGCACTTGGTCCCATCAAACATAGTGAAGGTCAGGCACTTGAAGTTTTTGGGCATTGCTTCCGAAATAGTCCGAAAAAAGGATCTTCCTTTAGTACAAAATATAAATCATCTTTACCTGAATCTTTCAGCTTTTTTAATTTTTTTATCAAGCTCCTCGAGCCGCCTATCAACATAATCTACTCCTTTGGCAGAACTTCATTATTACCCCCTCCTTCACGACAATCGAACAGGGGAGAACTACTTTCTTGATCTTCGAAATCTTCATCTCCTAGGGGAAGGACCTTGAACACTACCCCAAGTGTTGGTCGGGATTGCTCATTGACCTTCCCTTTTCCTTTTTCATGATCTCTCTGAGAGGGTCTTTTAGTTCTATTTGGCGGAGGTGCTTGTCTATCTCGCTATTTCAATGCTCTATCGGCCTACCTTCCATCGAGATTTATAGGACTTCCTTGTTGGCCAACTCCTAGTGGAATTACTTGTTGACAGACGCTAGCCCTAATTAACCCGTTCATCTCCAACAGTTGTCTCTGTAACTCATTAAATTGATTGATAGTCGCAAACTGGTTGGTAAGGGTATCATTACAAGGAGGGGTTTTCCCCTTTCCTTGTGGTGCATCCTTCTTATTAACCTCAGTTTCATCCTGGTCGTTCAAGTTACCTCAAATTAGCATCCTCGATCTGGTTTGTATAATGGGTTCTCAATCAGTTTCCCACAGACGGTGCCAAAAATTATTGCTCCAAAAACCTATTCGGCGTACAAGAGAATCAACCTGCAAAACACATGCTCGATTAGGTTGCCCAAGCGACACCTTAGAAGATCAAGTCAGTGGAGGCACACAGGTTTAGAAGAAAAGAACACCAATTTCAGAGCTCAGGATGGTAGGGAATAACTAAATAGCACCTACCTATTAATGATGAAAGTGTGGGTATTTTTAGGTCTTAGGAGATTATGTTAGCCGTATGGTGATGGAGTTCGTCCTGAACTCTTATGATCGCTCCTAACTTCTCCAAAGAAGGAATAGAGTCTAATCCATTGAGAGAGTATTACACGCACATGGTTGTGATGGAGCCCAATCTGGAATCCTCATTTCATAAGGATTCCCCTACTCCTCCAAAGTCCCGGTTTTGTGATCATCTATCCTGGAGATTCCAGGTTCGACTATGTATCTATTCCTGAGTCTTTGGAAGACAATTGAACTCTTGGAACGCAACCTATGAATGTTATATCTATTTATGGTCCAACCAATCCTAGTCAAACCACACCAAAACCTGGTCAGTCCGGATTAGCGCGGTCTAGTCAGGTTCACTCATATCAATAGCATAGTTGAAGAACTTTGTTTAGACCACTAATAATCTTGGAAACTCAATAAAGAATCATGTAGGCGAGTCAAGTGAATTTTTACCCAAGTAGGCGAGTTAAGTCCAGTCAATTTTTGGAATGAACGCATCTGGTTGTAACCTTCCTGGATGAAATTTGCAAGGCCACTTGATCTCTCACCAAAATAAAGGTAATGGTCTCAATTAATAGCGTTTTTTTTTTTTTTTTAAATAGTCAAACTGGAAAGTAAAGCTTCATTGAAATAACCCCAGAGAAACTCTGTTGGGCTGCGAAAGAGAGTTTTGCAACATAAAAATTAGAGGGCATCCGGTTCCAAAGAGGATTTAAACTAAGTAGTCTGGCTCCTCTGGCCATAAAATCAGCAAAGTAAACGACTGAACAATTAACAAAAAGGACGTCTAAGTAGTTAAAGGTGAAACTGATGTCGAAAATGTTAGCAGACCTTGGGCGAACCAATTAAGTCAAAACTTTTTGAGAGAATCTATTGCAACCCCGCACTCTGAAGACAGAATAAGGCACGTGATGTTGAGAGATTTGGCAAGTAGCAAGGGGTCTCTAATGGCCTCGGGGTCTCTAATGGCCTCGAGTTCAACCTGAACTTTATGCGTAGCTTGTTTGTTCAGTCGGAAGCATATCTACATCCTCTACAATTCCCATCTTTTAATTAGTATGTTGGATTGTGACATGTGGTAACTAATTATCCAATCACACGTCACAATTAATTATCCAATGGTAAGAATTAGAATCCAATTAAAAATTGAATATAATAAATTCTTAAAATTAAGTCTCAAGAAAAAATGTGAATGAAATTGGTAGCAGTTTTAGAAATTCATTATATTCAATTCTGACTTGGGTTTAATTAACGACACGTGTCATGTGTCAGAATCCTTTTCTTAGACGATGTGAATCCGCTAAGAAGCTTCCTTGTGAATTCCAGATGATGCATCCCCTTCCTCCCCTACCAGTTCCTTTATCCTATGACTCGTCTGTATGTAGGTGATAGACCTCCATAGGTGGCACCGTAACTGTTGGAGCACTCGTCCACTTGTACTCACGTTGTCGTCTCTCAGCTGAAGCAAGAAAGGGGTTCGATAAAATACCTCTTAGAGATGAAGTATGTTATGCGGCCATCATTGTTGGTCTCGCACAGAATTCTCAGTCGACCGGTGCATTGTCGCTGTTTACTGATATGAGAGCTGCTGGTATTGGGTCGACCATGTGTAGTGTGTCTGGCACACTCCGTGCTGCTTCAGAGGTTGCTGCTCTTGAACAATGCAGGATAATTCATACTCATGCGGTTGTCACTGGGTTTGACTTGAATTTTGTTGTTGGGACTGCCTTGGTTGATACATACGGAAAATTGGGTCTTGTTTTGGAAGCACTTGAATATCTTTAATGCATTGCCTGACGTGAATATTGTTGAATGGAATGCAATGATGGTTGGTTATGCTCAACAGGGGATAATAAAATCAGTGCTTGAGTTCTTTTCTGGGATGGTGGATCGAGGGTTTGTTGCTGATGATTACAGTTTTCTTGCCATTCTTTCTGCTTGCAGTAATGCTGGTTCAGTGCTTGAAGCACATTAATGGCTGAGTTCTATGAAATTGGTTAATGGATTGGAACCAGGGATTGAACGTTATACATGTGTAGCGGGTGCAATGGCCCGTGCATGTCAGCTAGAGGAGGCCAAACACCATGCCATTACAATGCCATTTGGACCAGATGCTGAAGTTTGGTGAAGGCTGTTATCAGCGTGTGCAGTTCATGGTGCATCTGAAATGGCTTGGATGGTAGGGCCAACGGTTATTAGAGCTTGACTCTCAGGATGACTCAGCATATGCTATTCTAGCAAATGTGTGCATGCTACTGCAGGAATATGGGATGAGGTGGCACAAGTAAGGAAGCAGATGAAAGATAGGAGGGTCAAGAAGGAAGATGGGCAGAGCTGGATTGAAGTGCGTGGTGAGGTTCATGTCTTCTTAGCAGGCGATAGGAGGCATGAGAGGACAATGGAGATATATGCGAAGCTTACTGATTTGATGAAGGAGATTAAAAAATTGGGGTATGGGGAGGTTTCAGATGCAACGCTGCATGAGGTTGAAGCAGCTGAGAAGAAAGAGGCACTTTGGTATCATAGTGAGAAGTTAGCAGTGGCATTTGCATTTGTTGGAATTTATTGATTTGATTAATAAATTAAATGCCCAAGGGCAATATTGGAAACTCACTATTAGGGCGGTTACAAAATAGGTTATATATTTTGGTAACCACCGCATTAGTGGGTAAGTAACTGAGTGATTCATTCGCACGAGCGAATCTCTGAGAAACGGCGGCTCCATCTCTCTCTCCCTCTCTCTTAGAATCGCAGGCTTAGATTTTCTTCTTTGTTAGTATTTGATCTTCATTCCATTAATCCACGGCATTTGGGTTGTGGATATTATTCCCTTTCCCTGTGATTGAGGAATCTCGCCGGTAAATCTTTGGTGGTGGAACGAGAACGTGGATCTAGACTTCCGCTGCGAATACTTCAAGTAAGGGAAAGCAAATCCAGGTAAGGAATTTTTTTCCCCATCAATTAATTGAATTGAATTACTTTTGATGTATTACCAACATTGGCATCAGAGCCATTGGTTCCCACGTTTATTGTTCCTCCCCATTGTTTAATTTTATTGTATGGATCCAATGGGAGGATCAAGGGTTTAATACGAAACCCATGGGAGAATTGATAGGGTTTTTGGAAACCTTTAATTTTGATTCGGATCCGAGTGGGAGATCCTTGTGAATTTCCCTAATGAAGATTTGCATGAATTGATAATCCATGATGATAATTTTTTGTTTAAAATTTTTTGTTGGATTTTTTCCATGTGTTTTTGGATGATTTTTTGAGTGAAAAAACGTGTTTTACCGTTTTTTGGAAAAATTTCGTTCATGAAAAATCTAGAAAACGCCGTTTTTTTGTCACTGTGGACCAGACGAACGACCGTCTGACCATCCGTCTATTATCAAAGTGGTCACAGTGACCCAGACGGAATTTCCGTCTGGGAGACGGTCATCCGTCTGGGCCAGACGGTCGACCGTCTGAACCAGACGGTCATCCGTCTGGTCCTGAGAATGCCGACGGAATTTCCGTGCGGGCGAGACGGTCATCCGTCCTGGGCATAAAAGGCAGACGGAATTCCGTGCGGCCAGACGGCAGTCCGTCTGGGAGATGGATTTTTTTTGGATATTGATCTGTCCAGTTCAGAATGTGTTTCTAACTTACTGGACACCAATGGCCCGACAATCTGTGTGATGTTTGGGCATTGAGGGCCTATTGGGGCCTAGTGGGAGCTAATGATGTAGAAGTGTTCTGTGTGAACCACCTCATAGCTTTAACATGATTGCATGTTTTATTTTAATAAAACTATTTTTTATTTTGGGTCTATCAATCATGTTTCTTGCACAGAATGAAACTAGTGTATAAGCCTATGTGGGTTTGCATGAGAATTTGATTGAATGTTTGTTAGCATCTCTTTTGGTTTAAATGCTTATCCCATAGGTTGACTATGCTAGTGTGATTTGTTGTTGCTTGAGTTATGTTTTATGCTAGAATAGTTGAACTCATCCTAGTATGTAATGTCTCTAGAATAAATGGTTGCTACCAAGAGCATTGTTGCTAACTTCGCGAAAGGAGATAAACCGAATGAGAGGTATTATGACCTTTGGCACCGAAAGGTGCAGTATCTCCTAGAAGAATAGAACATGCTGGAAACCGTAAACTAGACCATGTCCCCACCTGAGGAAGGTACCACTGCACAGTATAGCAGGAACCTTGAGCTTTACAAAGAATGATTTTCCATCTCTTTCAGGAATTAACAAAGAATCATCGGAATTCTTTGAGATACAAGATAGTGGTCTTGTCACTCCAGGGATTCAGATTCTGGATAATGAACCTGGGGTTCATCCAGAAGATCCTAGTGGGAGTGGGAGTGCAAATGTGATAGCTACCTTAGACGGTGAGCAATCTGACATGCACTTGCGCCGTAGTGGGCGCGGGCTAGTTCCTCGTCAACGTTTCGAAATAGAGGATGAAGCCTACATGGTAACTCCTGAAGAGATCAACTGTGAGATGATTTCAGTCGATGAGCATGAACCAAAGAGCGTGTAGGAAGCTCTTGCGGGGTCAAGCTCAAAGGAATGGTTGAAAGCAATAAAGGAAGAGTTGGAGTCGATGAAAGTTAATCATGTCTGGGACTTGGTTGACTTGCCGCCAGGCCGAAAGGCAATTGGGAACAAGTGAGTTCTCAAGATCAAAAGAAAGGCGGATGGATCTATTGAGAGATTCAAGGCTCGTTTAGTGGCTAAGGGCTACACCCAACGAGAGGGCGTTGATTATGAGGAAATTTTTTCCCCTGTGGTTAGGTTTGCCTCAATTCGCCTCATACTAGCCATTGTTGCTCGGTTGGACTTGGAGCTTTATCAGATGGATGTAAAAACTGCTTTTCTCAATGGAGAACTTGAGGAAGAGATCTATATGGATCAACCTCAAGGTTTTGAAGCAAATGGACTTGAGCGCAAAGTGTGCAAGCTTAAGAAGTCCATATATGGCTTAAAGCAAGCATCTAGACAGTGGAATGTGCGCTTCCACCAAGCTATGATGGAAAATGGTTTTTCCATGCTTGAGGAAGACCACTGTGTTTACACCAAGAGATCTGATAATAATTATGTCATTCTGACACTGTACGTAGATGACATACTTATGGCTAGCAATAGCAAGGAGCTATTGGAAACCATTAAGAAATGGTTGTCCTCCGTATTTGATATGAAGGACATGGGTGAAGCAAGCTATGTGCTTGGTGTCAAGATTGTCAGAAATAGGCAAAAGAGATTACTGGGTTTATCTCAAGAGACCTATATTGACAATGTCTTGACGAGATACCAGATGCACAACTGCAAACCAATTGATACTCCAGTGGAGAAGGGTTTGCATTTGAGCCTTGATATGGGTCCTAAGACTCCAAAGGAGAAAACCAAGATGGAAAGAGTTCCATATTCCAGTGCAGTGGGTAGCCTTATGTACGCTATGATGTGTACTAGGCCGGATATTTGTTATGCAGTGGGTTTGGTTAGTCGGTACCAATCAAACCCAGGCATAGAGCACTGAAAGCGATCAAGAGGATATTGAGATATCTCGGAGGAACGAGTAACTACATGTTGTGTTACCAAGATCGGATTTGCGGTTAGTTGGCTATAGTGATGCCGACTGGGCTGGAGACATCGATGAGCGCAAATCAACCTCTGGATATGCTTTCTTGCTGAATGGCGGGGCCATTTCGTGGTGTAGCAAGAAGCGAGGCTTGTATATCCCTCTTGACCATGGAAGCGAGTATGTGGCATGCTCAGCTGTGGTTCAAGAGGCTGTTTGGTTGAGGAGATTCCTTCGACATACTGGGATTGTGATGACATCCAAAGAGGCTGCCCTTGTCTACTGTGATAGTACGGCAGCTCTTAGCTATGTCAAGGACCCCAAGTATCATGGGAAGACCAAACATATACAGTTGAGATATCACTTTGTTAGAGACATTACATCAAGAAAGAAAGTTGTACTTAAGCACATATCTACTAGTTTGATGGTAGCTGACCCTCTTACCAAACCTATAGCCAAGGATGTTTTTATTTCTCATGTAAAATCCTTGGGCTTGCGTAGATTGTGACTTATTTTTGTACTGAGACTTTCTTATTAATGAATAATATGAGTTCATTCCAGCATTTTTTTATTCACTTTACGTGTGATTGTGTTTCTTCTAGCATAAAACAACATATGTCAATAGGCAAGAGAATGGCTCACTCACACGAGCATTCGCCTCTGGCGCCTTGGAGGCGAGCAGAGATGAGACGGATTGTGAATGACTTTGTGTAGGTCAATTCATAATCATGATGTCGCCTTGATTTGGAATCAAGATGAGTTTCTCTCTTGTGAAGAGAATCGACATGAATGTTCCCACTATTCATGTTGCCTATAGGAGCAGTAACGCAGTACTTTATGTGGCGCTAGGGTGGCTACAATAAAGAAACTCGGGTTAGGCGCAAGGGGTTGCGACTGGACTAAGACCTGTATGGTGTTGAGATGGACATACGTTCTATTGTATATAGAATGCTCCACCATAGCACATATATCATACTATGTGTGCTTAGTGATCATTGGAAATGAGAGGATGGATCCCTGCTCCTCTCATTGTGTGAGTCCTGGACCTTATGGTCCATTAGTGTTCTTAGTGACTTTCGACGACATCATGAAACGAAGGGTTGATGTGGCTACTTTGGGGTGTTACCTATGGTCATGATAGATTCGACCTAAAGGGGCACTACCGGGAAAGGAGTCAATCCTAAGTGTAGTGATGGTCTGGGCGAAAAGGAAAGGTTTGATTCAATTGCACCCTAAAAGTGTTTGCTTTGGCGCCAACCGTATGTGTTACAATAGTGAACATTTTAAGGACAAGAAGGTGATCTCTCAGAGGGATCGAGATACCTTTAGTCTGGTGAGTTTGAATAAACCTAGGACACTGTGTTATACTAATGCTTATTTGATTTGTTTCTATGAGTGATGTGCCATTCTGGCCTTCTGGGAAGGTTTCTAGTTTGGGGCTCACGCGTAGTGTATATCACCGGTCGCACAACCCATTTTGCCAGTATGACTTGTGGATATTAGTGTCTGGGACACAGGTGGTCTATGTATCTGGGATACATGATGAAGAGATCAATATATATGTATATCTGGGATATGCATGTGTGTCTGGGACACAAGAGGTCTATGTATCTGGGATACATAGCAGAGAGATTGAATGTGTATATCTGGGATATACAGGTGTGTCTGGGACACATTGAAAGATTAACACTTGCCCTTGTGCAAGTGGGAGCTGTTGGAATTTATTGATTTGATTAATAAATTAAATGCCCAAGGGCAATATTGGAAACTCACTATTAGGGCGGTTACAAAATAGATTATATATTTTGGTAACCACCGCATTAGTGGGTAAGTAACTGAGTGATTCATTCGCACGAGCGAATCTCTGAGAAACGGCGGCTCCATCTCTCTCTCCCTCTCTCTTAGAATCGCAGGCTTAGATTTTCTTCTTTGCTAGTATTTGATCTTCATTCCATTAATCCACGGCATTTGGGTTGTGGATATTATTCCCTTTCCCTGTGATTGAGGAATCTCGCCGGTAAATCTTTGGTGGTGGAACGAGAACGTGGAACGAGAACGTGGATCTAGACTTCCGCTGCGAATACTTCAAGTAAGGGAAAGCAAATCCAGGTAAGGAATTTTTTCCCCATCAATTAATTGAATTGAATTAATTTTGATGTATTTCCAACATCATTGATTAGTGGAGCTGCTCCACCAGGGAAATCTGTGAGGGTGGTGAAGAATTTAAGGATCTGTCAAGACTGTCATGAGGCTTTCAAGTATTTTAGTAAGGTGATAGAAAGGGAGATAGTAGTTTGGGATGCCAACAGATATCATCGGTTTGTGAATGGAACTTTTGCCTTTGGAGACTATTGATAATTTGAAATATCAAACACAAAAACTAGGCCCTTACATCTCATCAAAAGAGAGGCTAGCTAGAGACAAGCCATCGTGAATATAAAAGTTGAACAAGGATAAACCCCTTTACGCTGAGGGAGGAAATATGATAAACGGTTCTCATCAGATCAACATGAAGTCTTGCTTCTAGACCCATCAGGCCATCAATACATGAATACAGAGTCACTGAGGAAGGTGTTTGCAGATGAGTAGGTTGTAAGTCCATCCTTTCAAATTAGATAGCTACTAACGGATGTTGATTCATTTTAAAATTTACATGAGTTAAACATTTTGTTATCCAAAATTTGTTGAGGACTTTCTGCGAAGTGCAATCCATATGCTGCCTGCTAATTGGTTCTTTTGGATTGCAAACTTTGTGTTCCTTTGGGTTACAATTTCATATAGTTGATTGCATTTTTATTGTCAGGAAGTGGACTAAAGAGCTAAGTCGAAGTTTCTTTTCTAAGGATAAGCTGAGCAGCTTGCATGGTGGTTTTAAGGGAAAGCAAATTTTCCAAAATGGTATGAACACAGTGCTATTATGCTTTACTGTCAAGTTCATATTCAGCCCTACTTCCGATCCAACTAGTAAATATTCAACGGCAGCTGCCTACATTCTTTTGGAATTTCTACCCTTGGGTAATAGACATTCCCTTTCCTTTTGGTTAGCTCATGGGTATTATGGCATTGCACCCTAGTGACATGATTAATTTCCCTGGCCCTAAACAGATGTCTCTCCGATAATCTGTTAGTGAAAAAGGTAGAAATCATAACCATTAATTCAGGAATATGAAGTGAGTAACCAATCAAGTTTTCTAGCTATGTAGTAACTTGTGAGGTTCAACAGAGATAGAAAGGGGTACCCAAAAGAAACAACCTCTGGTTTTTCCTGAGTAATTATTGAGCCTGCCATTTCTACAGGTCAAGCTTCCACCTGGTATTGGTAGTGTATCATTTTAGAAATTATATTTTTGTCAATAACGACAGAGGGGGGAAACTCCTGGGCCTCTGTTCATCGTTTCATGATTTTTCATCCTCTACTAATTGCAGTCGGATTTCCTAGGGGGATATCTAATTGGATTATTATATATGGTGGTACCATGGAATGGTACTGTTAAGAAAACTAACCTAAATGCAGCGGATTATCATCAAGAAAGGAAGAGAAGATAGCAATCAAGCAAGTGACAAAGAATATTTACTTGGTTCGGTCCTAAGACCTACATCCAAGGATGAGTTGAGCACTCACCAAGCTCATGCAATCATCAAATAGCCAAATCAAGGTTACAGCCCTAAATCAAGATGTGAAGACTCTATACATGGACCAAGAGAGAATATACAAGACTTGGAATGACCACACCTGTAACCAGCAGTCCAACCGAAGCTTTTCTCCTTCCTTCGCAAGCCAAGAACACCTCTGGACAGTGCCTTCAACGCATACAATAGTTGAAGCTATTAACCACCATTAGAGCATCAATCTTGAAGAGAATCTAGGGCATAATCAGAGCAGCACTCAAGAACCGAGAGCAAGAGACTAACAGAGAAGAGAAAGAGAGGAGAGAGAGTCGTATGAGTCGAATGAACAACCAAAGCCCTAACCCCCAATTTCATGTATACAAATAGGATAACTGAAAAGACAACCTTGCCCCTTAAACTAATCAATAAGACAACCTAGTCCTAAAACAAGTAAAAGGACAAAATTACCCCCTTGTATACATTTACAACATTCTCCACCTTGACTCAGCTATTTTTCCGATGCATAAACCTGAGAGTAAACACAACCCATCAAATAAACATAAAAAGAAATGTAAAGCAAACTATAGAGATAATAATTTTAACAAATTTAAAGCATACTTAAACTTATCAACAGGTACTACTTTAGTCATAATATCTGTAGGGTTAATAGAAGTATCTATCTTACATATATCAATTAAACCCTTAGCAATTATATCTATGAAATGTAACTTTACATCAACATGCTTTGTTCTTTCATGAAACACACTGTTCCTAGCAAGACACAAAGCACTCTGGGAATTACAATAAATAAGAGAATGCAAGTCATGAAAACCAAGCTCCCCTAGAAGCCCCTTAAGCCACATGCATTCCTTAACAGCCTCAGACAAGGCAATGTACTCAGCCTCAGTGGTTGAAAGTGCCACCACATGTTGGAGTGTGGACTTCCAACTCACCAGATTCCCACCAATAGTAAACAAGTATCCAGTTATGGATCTTCTTTTATCCAAATCAGAGGCAAAATCAAAGTCACAATATCCAATAATGCCTAGCTTATTAACACAAGAATTATCACGAACAATCTTATAAGATGCAGAATTTTTCAGGTATCTCAACAACCACATAATTGCATCCCAATGTGAATCACATGGCCTACTCATGTATCTACAAACAAGACCAACAGAGTATGCTATATTAGGTCTACAACAAACCAAAGAATACATGAGACTACCAACACATTCTTGATATGGTCTATCAGTTACAACAGCACTAGAATCCATTCTAAGCTTGAAATGAGCACCAAGAGGAGTATTAATAGTTCTAATATTATCATGTCCAAACTTGTTAACAAGTTTATGAATATAACCAACCTGAGACAAGGTCAAAACACTACTAGGCCTATCCCTATGAATATCATTGCCAAGAATCCTTTTAGCAGCCCCTAAATCTTTCATTTCAAATTTAGATTTCAACATAGACTTAATGTCACATCCACCCAGCCGGTACCCTATATGGCATACCCGGGAATGTGATCCACAGTCCAAGGATCAAGCATCGAGAGACCATGCCTCCCACATACGCGATAACACAATCATGAACAATAAATAATCAAGTGTATAAGTGTAATCATAAGGATGAGAAAATGTGTGAAAGACACTCTCTCAAGGCAACGAAAAAGTAGTAAAATCAAGTTAAGTTACAATCCATGTTTAAAAAGTAACTCCAAGAAAGTTAATTACATATCCAAAATGTTTAACAATAATCCAGGGAAATGGGGCACTAAGCAAGGGTTTCTTCTATCATAATGATCGTCTCCTCATAGGTGTGGACGAAGAAAGCCCAGCACGGCCGCTCCCTCACCATAGTGGGGCTAACCCTGGTACATAGAGTAATCCTCTTCGGCACCATAACTCTAATCTTCACCGTAGCTACCACCCGGAGGGTAGTATGAGGAATCAAAATATGTCTCGTAGAGTGTGCCATCAAAGTCTTCAATACCTGCGGGCTAATCGAACAACATTTGCACAAAAGGAATGAGTTCAAAGAACTCAGCAAGGCAGTTATTCTATAATCTAAAATCATAAAAATAAAATCATAACATAATGCAATGTGATATGAGATATATGATGCAAATATGATTCTAACTCTATGAATGCTAGTCTCTATGGTAGACATGCTTTAAGCCATAGCACCATACTTCTTTGGGTCGTCAGTCACTCTCCCTCAACCAATTCTGTATCTTGGGACTGCCATAGTAGTTGGGTAAAGTCCTCTCAAACCATGCTAGGGGATTCGATCACCACTCTCTCACATCACCATTTGGTATAAGTATTGGCGCATGTCAAGGTAAAGCCTAGCCCAATGCAAGTCATCTACTCAATCGTATCAACTCAGATCCAGATAGGTCCATTGCTCGCCCCAGGCGATCCTTTCCAGTAAACTTCACACTAGAGTCAGCGTAATCCCGGATTACGGACTCATCAACCGTATTGGTCATCCACAAATAATAAACGGAAAGCTCTCACGTCCTCTCACGGGTTGGTTACCGGTCTTGAGCGCCCGTGAGCCCAAGTCTAGCTATTTGCAACCCTAACAATAAATGGCCCCTTTCGGGTATCCGTAGCATGGTTTATGTCCTCTCCCTGGTTGGTTACTGGTCTTGAGTGCCCATCAAACCATACACTACCACGGGTCGTTCGGTCTCAATGCCCTTCCAATTCGGGTCTGACATAACAAGGACAATCCTAGCCACACAACTAGACAATCTTATGTATGTCATCCAATAACCCAGGAAAGTGTCGATAGGCACCTTCGGAGAACATCCCATACTATTCCCTCCGATGCCCAAGGACAGAAGCGTCAATAGGACACTCCCCGATCCTAAGTTATACCTAGGCAATCACATACCCAAGCCCATCATATCTCATACATTTGATACATCATCATGATAAAAGTTAAATTATAACATCGAATTGATCCATCATGAATACAAGTAACAAGAATAATAAATCATTATGACAAGAGTATATGAATCGCAATACTATTGTTCTAAAACATGTATAGCAGTCCTATAATACTCAAGGATCTGTTTTTGTGTATTAACTCATGGATTTCTTTTTCACATTCTATAGCCCTTCATTGTCTGCATGATATGTCTTTTCTTTTCTTTTTTGGGGCCTTTTCTGTTGTTAAGGCTCCATTAGCTTATAAAATTACGAGATTTTTTTTCTTATTTCATGAACAAAGAAAATCTGATATTATTTAGTCTTCTTTAATCCAGATCACTAAAAGGTTTTGATTTGAAAAAAAGGCAAGGAGAAACCAACCAGTGCAAAGTTGCAGGCTCATAAAATTACCTTCCTTTTGGTTGTTGGTCAACTGGCACATGCCAGAACACATCTCCTACAGATTACTCGAAGGTATAGATAGCAAATTAATCAAAAGTAATGTGAAAAGTATGGATTTAGTTTTATAGACCTTACTAGATTCAGTTGTCAATTCAAATTCAATCTGTAAATACCTTCTATTTGTGCACAGTTTCCTCAGTACAATCTTTTTAACCAACATAATTAGATTTATGAGTGAACAAAATAATATATAGTTTTCTGTTTAACAGTATGGTTCGTATCCTACTTTATTTAAGAGATGTATGTAAGCTATGTAGTGGATTGAGTTATATATTTTGACGATTTTTAACCTATATCATCCACTTGATGTACCTTCCGAATCGAGTTCTCGGTGCAAATCAAAGATGTACAGCACTGTTAGAGCTACCACAAAGCTACCATGTTTCTAGCAATAGCATAATGATGTTTCATGTTATGCCTCAATTTCCTCTTGATTAAGGAAGTTTTTGTGAGTAGATACTAAGGCAATAGTTTTATATTTTAACTTTTAAGTGGGTTATATGAGAAAATTACATGTCTTTGGTCAAATCAGAAAATGGGTCACAGAGAACAGGGAAGAGAAGGTTTGCACATAAAAGAGAGGAGGGTGGATGCATATAATATTTTAGACAAACTTTATTTATATATTTTCTGGCCTCTCAAATGGCCAACTTCAAATTTTGAATATATGTATTTTTTTTTTTTTAATTAGCACAGGGAGAACCCAGATGCAATACCTCCCTCTCAGTTGGAGCTTTCATTGTACACACATATTAAGAATGATGATCTCCTGTAAGCAATTCCTCAGGGAGGAGATGGTACGATTTCTAACTAATACTTTAACCTTTGATGCTACAAATTGAAGGCGCTAGAACATAATTGGAGTTGGGATGCTTTTCTTTTCTTTCTTTTCTTTTTCAAATAAATCTTTGCTTGTTGAATTAGTAGAAGAAATTCAGAATTAAGTGTAGAAATACACAGCAACTGATCCTAAATAGAATTTCTCTTATTTCAGATTATGGTTTTAAAATTTTCACTGAACTGTGGTCTTTCCCATAGACTCATTAGCTTTTAATATGACTTGCAGACAGAAAGGTTAAACCTCAATGAGGAACCCAGGGAAACACAAAGGGATAAGGTAGAGCATGTGGAGATCTTCTCCTAAGTAACATTGAGATGATACTCATGCCAGGGAGTGCTTGCCAGGAATTGGAGTACATTCAAAGGATCTAAATGGGCTATCAAGCATAGAAAATGTTGCCTTTATGTCGAAGAATGTCAAATTGGAGAGTAAGGTAAGAGCTTTGAAGATTCTTGGAGAACAAACGAAGAGATGTCTTTAATGGAGTCCCTACTATATCTGTTGATGCAACTTGTGCTGAGTAACATCTTGCAGGAATACAGATCACAAATATTTGTCTTTCAAGAAATCTCTTTTTATGATGGTACCTTGTCCAAGTTATTGAATGAAACTTGACCAATTGGAGAGAGTATTGTCCTGTTGGTTCTCCGGCTGGCTTTAGTTTTCTTGATTATATTTTCAATGTTAAAAAAACATATTATTTGTAATTTAATGCTTTGACATTAACTAGAAGAGAGGGCAACTCTTGGATACAAAGCTCAATATTTGCCTACAATTTTCACAGGTATCTTTAGTGAGACTTGCTTGATCCTAGCAAAATTTTTTGAATCCATGGCCAAGTTCTCAACTGCTCATACATGGATTAGAGAAGCCCAGTGAAATTGTCTTAGTTTTATGTACCTAGTTGCTCAGCTGGTTGGCATAATAATTTAACCAACTTGAGGTAACACCTGTGTTCAAAGCTATGTTCCTATTCTTATAGTGACTTAATATTGACTTGTTGGATTAATAGTGTGTATGTATTTATTCCATTTGTTGTTTTTAGGGTGCTGATATGACTAGGGACTCATAACAGCAAAGAGGAACAGGAAGGCTTTTTTTCGGTGTGTTCTCTATAAACAAACAATGGAGCAGGATCCATGAACCAATCTTTTTTTTTCTACAGTAATATCTTGATGGCTATCCAAATATATTGTAGAATATGATTTCCATTTGCTCAATCTTTCTTGTCATGAACAGGAAGGCTTTTTTTTGGTGTGTTCTCTAAACAAACAATGGAGCAGGATCCATGAACAATGCTTCTTTTTCAATATTTTTATTTGATGGCTATCCAAATATACGGTAGAATATGATTTCCATTTGCTCAATCTTTCTTTTCATGAACAGGACATGGTGGTTGGTTGCTAAATTCTAGAGAGCAAGCTCGCTACCTCTGTGATCCCAAGCAACTTGATGCTGGTGGGCATCATCAGTCTTACACCCATGGTCGTCTGTATCACATCACCACAACATAGAGGCTTAAGTATATCACCAGTGTTGATATATGCTTCCATCCTCATCTTCTTTCCTTTCAGTGATTATATTTTGGTATTTTCTTTCTTTTTTTCAGTACTCCTTAAATTTAAGAGAGAGAAGCTTTTGTTCCATTGCTCTTGATATCCCTATTTCTTTTACTTATTCAAGTTTATTGCACTAACAAACTTGAAGTTTCTGTAACAGTTGTTTTGTGTGGCATGATCGTTGGGAAATCACAGATTCCATAACATTAATTTTAAATCATTCATTTGCTTGACAGCAACCACTGCAACTGTTATGCGTGCCTCAAACTCTTATACCAGGTTTGAATATTGACTTGCTCTGATATACTTAGGCAGTTTTTTGAGTTCTGTAATGGAAGTGGGGCTTGGGCTGACAGGACCTGATCTGATGGATTGATACTTTTATCAATCTGGAGCACTTTATATGTCTCACGTTCTCTTTGTAAAGTGTTGTAATACTAGTGACACAATTGTTTCATTTCTTGGAATTAATTAAGTGCTTCATTCTTTACATTATTTTAGGAAAGTGTGTTTACTCCCCCATCAAAAACCTAGTCGTCAGAATTTGAGTTTTACTTTGATAATCTAATCATTATGAGGATTTGTTCCAATCCATATGGTCTTTCAATCTAGATAGTCAGATTGTGCTGCCGGCCGATCTAATAGTACAGATTTGGTCGTGTAGAGATAAATCTGTACCAAGAGTACCTATGCATATGATGATTGCTTCTCTACCTATGTATGTTCCCACTACCTATGGACCTTACAAGTGGACAGATCCCTCTATTGCAATGTTAAGAGTCCATCCAAAAAGGCTAGTATATTAGGTGAAGGGGCTTATAGATAGATAGAGGCGATGGAAAATCCCAATGAAGTAAAATGTTAGAGCATTGAAGAATTTCTTTGGGTCCCATTTGGGATAGGATACTCCTCTCTTCAATAAATCATGGATCTTAAGTCAAGTCTGAATTATAGCACTTTGATCAGCAACTGACATTTAATGTTCTTTGGTTGTTTTGATCAGGATACACCTCCCGAGCATGCAGGATTGCTTCATGGGATTGCAAATTCAATTGGTTCAGTAGCAACAATAATCAGCATTATTGGAACTAGGTACTTTGTCTAATGGTTGGGATCTTTTCAGGCATTCTTAAATGTATCAACAGCTCTTCCGGAACCTATATGCATCAGGAGAGCAAGTCTTCTAGCCAGGAAAAACATGTTCATTAGTAACTATTGGTTTGTCAAATTTGACAATCCGAAGGATGGAACATTGCAGCATCAAAAGATACACAAAAGAGGTAATCTAAACTAATTATTTAGTTGCTCAGCCAAGACTTGCTATAGAAAAGGGAACAGAAAAAGTCATAAAAGAAAGCAAGAATGGTTCTACAGGCAATTTGTCACATGTTAAGTTTTTTCCGGAAACAAAAACTCAAAAAGACATAGAAAAAAACAACAGATTTTGTTCAGTAACCAGGATCCTCATTTCTTTACTAGATTAAAGAGAGGTGGAACTTTCAAGTAAGGAGGTCATACCATGCATGGACAAACAGTAGATAAAAGGATGAATTATATGTTCTTCATAGACCTTCATACTCCTGTTGCAACCGAGGTTTTTAACGAAAAATAAGGTAACTTGGGAGGATGGAAAGACCTGTTTGTACAACAGCAGTAACCTTTCGAGAATCATGAGCAGTTCCTCTCCAATGCATGAAGCTCAGAACACTTCACATCAAGACTCTGACAAACACATATACAAGGGCACATTTTAATCATGGCTTTACTTTGCTATTTGGAAGAATGAAACTTGTTTTGGCACATTGGAAAACCCTGTTTGAAACCTACATGGGAATAGAGGATCTATATGTCTAGAAATTCTTAATCTCATAGGAAACAAAATCACACTATTTTCTTTTCTTTTTTTATTGGAAGAGCAAAGTCAAACTTATGATCACTGATATGATCATCATCTATCCTTTATTGATATGACGACAGAATAGAGGATCCTTGGGATCTATATGTCCAAAATTCTTAATCTCATAGGAAACAAAATCATGCTGTTTTCTTTTTTTTATTGGAAGAGTAAAGTCAAACTTATGATCACTGATATAATCATCATCTATCCTTTATTGATATGACTGACCAGTGGGTGAATCAAACCTGAGGCCGGTAACTCCTTATGCATTTGGCAACATTTTAGTTCTGGGAGACAGTTCTTGGGTAAAATTGTTTTGACATGCTTCTGTGTTGGGAGACTGATTGGTCATTTAATTGCATTAATATTATATTAAATCCTTTTGTATTTTAATGAGATTAATTGGTTATTTTATTTGGATATGGACAGATTATAGTATTTGGATATCATATCCATAAAAAGAATGGTCAAAACCACATCGCCACATTTTTAAATCAAATCAAAGAACCATACCCAAATTAAGATGGAGGATTTGATTATGTTCAAAGCTAGAGATTTGATTTTGTCCAAATCAAAAGGATTTTCGTGAAATGTCTTAAATTCAACAAACAAAGATTTCGTTCTCTCTTGTGATTGGACATCTAAGGAAGAAGCTGAATTGAAAAGTGACTAAATTAAAAACCACTGCATTGGCAAGGAGGAAGATGGAAACAATCAAATGGGTAAGGAGAAAGAAAGGAAACAACTGAATTGGGAAGAATTGCATTGATAAAACGAACAATGGAAATGACAAAATTGGAAACGATGCAAAATTGGCAGGAATCCTATACAAGAAGGAAGGCATTTTCAGAGATTTATAATGACAAGCTACAACAAGAGGAAGCCACAGTTATGAGGAACAACAGCATGATGTTTTCTATTTTCATTTATTTATTTTTCTTTTCCATGTCTTGCTAATTTCATCTTTCGATTAAGACTAATAGAAGTTTGATTTTCGACAATTGTGAGACTTTGGGTAATTAGTTTTCTTTAATTCTCAGGTATTTATAAGTTTTTCATATTTATTATGTTATTGGATTAATCCTTAGACAAGAGGCATGTTGTTTGATGATTAATACAATACCTAGTCAATTGGAATAATTATTTATTATTCTCATATAAGTGACGAATAGCATCCTCGAATGGGTAATCAATGCCCTAGAGAGTTTGCTATAAGAATGTATGTCCTAGTTTAAATAAACAAAGTTTTTCCGGGTTTATTGACTAGGAATTGGGTCTTTTATATTTAATATGATTAATAAACATAACTCAAAAGACAAATCCGAAGGTTATGTTTATTAATTAGGGGATAACTCAAAGGACGGATCTGAAGGTTATCAAGAAAGTAAGGAAAGATTGGTTGTTAGAGGATTGATTCTCAATGACCAAAACCAATCTACTCGAAATTAAAGTTTTTATTTTTAAGTCAATGATCAATTAAGAGAATCAATACTGAAATTAAATCTTAATTGAAAGTTTTTATTATTCTGATTTTCTTGTTAATTATTGCATTCATTGATTTGTTTTATTCATTATTTAGTTTCTTGATTCAAACCCCCCCCCCCCTCCATTTTTATCAAGGAATAAATCTTCATCAATCTCTGCGGATTCGACCCTACTCATTACTATTACAAATTCAGTTGAGAGAAGGATTATCTTTGATGAATTCGACACCCATCAAATTTTGGCGCCGTTGCCAGGGATTGGTTCTTTTAGATTTATTTCTTTTGCTTTATTTATTTCCTTAATCTCTTGGTTGTTTGTTTTATGCCTTGATCCATTCGTACAGGTGAACTTCAATTTGATCCTAAAATTAAGAAAACAACTCGTAGATTGAGGAAGGAAACCAAACAACATTTTCAGGGAGTAACATCTTCTTCATCTTCTAGTATCGATTTAATTGGATTATTTGGGGTTGAAGAAGAAACCATGGACGTTAATAATATTAATGAAAGGACCTTAAAAGATTTAGCCATGCCAGATTTGAACCAACAACCATTATGCATTGAATATCCAAATATTGAGGTTGCTTTTGAATTAAAATTTGGTTTGATTCATTTACTCCCCACTTTCCGTGGTCTCGCAAGTGAAGATCCTCATAAACATCTCAAGAAGTTCCATGTGGTGTGCTCTACAATGAGGCCACATGGTGTAATCGATGAGCAAATCAAGTTACGAGCCTTTCCATTTTCTTTGTCTGAAAAAGCTAAAGATTGGTTGTACTACTTACCTTCTGGTTCAATAACCACCTAGATTGAGATGAAAAAGCAATTTCTTGAAAAGTTTTTTCCTGCCTCGCGAGCTGCCACTATAAGGAAAGATATATGTGGGATCCGACAATATCATGGAGAAACTCTTCAAAGTATTGGGAAAGATTCAAGCAATTGTATGCTAGTTGTCCCCAACATCAAATTTCTGACCAACTTCTAATTCAATATTTTTATGAAGGGCTATCTAACATGGATAGGAACATGATTGATGTTGCTTGTAGAAGTGCGTTGGTACATAAAACCCCTACTGAGGCAAGAAACTTAATCTCTAATATGGCTGCCAACACTCAACAATTTGGGACTAGACGGGATGATCCACCAAGAAAAGTTAGGAGGTAAGTGTCTCTTCCATTGACTAAAGTTTAGATAACTAACTTCTCTTGTGGAAAAATTGGTTGTAGGAAATATCCAACAAGTGAAGGCTTGTGGCCTTTGCTTCAAAACAAATCATTCCACAGATGCATGTCCAACACTTCAATATGAGACTCATGAACATGCCAATCTTGTTGGAGGATTCTCAGGGCCACCACAAAGAAGATATGATCTATACTCAAACACATACAATCCAGGATGGAAGGATCACCCAAATCTGAGTTATGGGCCTAGAGCTAACAATTTCCAACAACAATATCAGCCTAGGCAGTCCGATCAACAATATCAATAAGCTCCTAAGTAAGGTGATATGGAGAGTTTATGATCAGACCGGGTTCATACCTGGTCCGACCCTCGACCCCGGTCGAGACGGAGAAAACCGAATCGCTCCCGAGCGAACCGGATCCGGAAGATGGCTTGCTGAAGAAGAAAGCTTATTCGGCTGCAAGCGTGCCCTAATCTTACTTATGGATTAGGGTAATCACCCTGATGAAGGCAGACTCAAACTGACGGCTGTGGATAATCATTATCGAAGGGATAACCATCGCATAACCTAAAGGTTATCTCAGGAGTCCTCTACTAGCCCAAACTAGTAGAAGTCTATCGCTCAACGGATCTCACTGATGATATCCAACGACTACCCGAAGAAGGCTCAAGTGCATCCAACGAAGGAGATTCGAAGGTACACTCTATATAAACCTCACTACCATACAAGGTGAGGAGAGGGATCAATCGATCAAAAAGAATACTATCTGAGACTCAGGGGTTCAGATACATACTGATAGACCTAAACTATCAGCGATCTGCTATCTAGATCACCTTTCCCAGTTCTTCATTCATTAGCTCTGTGCTTCTAGCAGAGCCGTTTGTGATTAAGTTCATCAACTGACTTAGCCTTCGGAGGTGGACTCCCGACCCCAGCGGTCGGGCCACATCTGACGCTTTCTTTTTGCAGGACATCACGTGGAGATCCAAGGGCTGAGCAAATTTTGGACGCATCATTTGGCGCCGTCTGTGGGAAAGACTTGAAAAGCCATGGTGACTAGATTAGCAGCCGCAGCAGCCGCTGCACAACGCAATTCCGGTGTTCAGATACCTGGAGTGAATAATCCGAGATATTCCCCGGAAAGCCAAAATCCTATCGAAGTGGATGATGGCCAGGGAGGACGTAATCCTCCTCCTGATACAATCCAAGATCAATTAGATCAGGTAAAGATTCAACTCTTGGAGGTGAGCCAAGCACTCAGCATGCTCACCAGATGAGTGGTTTTACCACAAGAGCCTGATCAACGCGATTCAGGGAGACGTGCATTGCCACGTGACCAGAGAATGGCTGAAGACCGGAATGTTGATCAGAATTTCCGTGAAGGAGACCGAGGACTTCGGAGGATCGATGATCAACCGAGGCGAGGCGATCGGTTTGACAGACCACAAGAGAGTACAACTGATTCAAACACGAGGTTGGATACAGGGGTAAGAACTCACTCACCCACGGTCAGAAGAACCGTTCGTGATGATCGAGCAGTTCGTGACGAGAGGAACGCTCGGGAAGGACGGGCTGTTCGTGATGATCGAGTAGCACGGGATGATCGTGTTAATCGAGGTCGTGATCATATTGCTGAAGATCACCCGACCCAGATTGGTCAAGAATTGGCCAACATCAATGAGAAGTTAGGGCAGTTGGCAAAGGGAAGAATAACTGAGGATATTTACTCAATCATTCGGAAGACTCCTTTTGCTGAGCCAATTGCGGGATATCGGTTTCCCCATAACTTCCGTTTGCCTACCTTCTCAACATTTGATGGCTCTGGAGATCCAACAGCTCACATCGGCTATTACCAACAGACCATGGCAGTTTCAGGTAATTCTGATGAAATTTTATTCAGGGTTTTTGGTTCATCTCTAACTGGAGCGGCACAAAAGTGGTTTTCTAACCTCCCCTCTGGAAGGATCGTAAACTTTGACGAATTGGCGCGCCAATTCATAGGGCGATTCCAGAGTGGGATACAAGTCAAGAAAACGGAAGAAACCTTGTTTACTGTCAAACAAGGAAAGAACGAATCGATCAGAGAGTTCTGAAAAGATTCAACAAAGTGACGATGGAGATAGAAAACTTGGATGAACAAGTAGCCAGAACCGCTCTATTCACAGGACTCACTAATTGGAAACTCCTGGAGTTATTACTACAGGATATACCCACGACTTATGCTGAGTTGGTATAGAGATGCCAGAAGCAGGCTGAAGTCATGGAGATTCTAGATGCGCGCCAAGGAGATAATAAAGTCTCCAATAAGGAACAAAAGGCTTACGAGCGAAGCGAAGCCAAAGAAGAATGTTCGTGATCGGGTTGGAAAATCCCAGCCTTGGCGCCAAAGATCCCCCGGTAGAAGTGAGTACACTCCATTGAATGCTCCTCGGGCTGATATTTTGAATATCCTCAAAAGAAAAAATATTTTAAAGTGGCCGCCTAAAATTCTTTTGAAACCCGGAGAGCAGCAGGATCGGGAAAAGTATTGCCGATTCCACAAGGACTATGGTCATTATACTAATGATTGTCGTCATCTGAAGGCAGATATTGAGAGATTGATATCTCGGGGACATCTGTCCAGTTTTGTTAGCAGGAGAAGGGAGGAGCCACGTGGGCCACGTGCGGCTGCTCCAAAGAGGGATCGTTCGGTTAGTTCAGAACGATCGAGGGAGGCCCCGAAGTCTAAAAAAGGCAAGGAGGTGATTGAAGCTGCTACTCGGTCACCGATCCTTACCATCTTCGGGGGACCAGAGCCCGAATCATTCCGGAGTCTGAAAACAAAATCCAAATTTGTTGGAGCCGGAGAGGCGCAGAAGCGGAAGAAGCTGAATGGTGAAGATTCTATCACCTTTAGCGAAGAAGACGAAAGAGACGTTTGTTTACCTCATGATGATGCTATAGTCATCAAGGTAGAGATTGCACGGCGGGAAGTGCATAGAGTTTTGATTGATACAGGGCCTGCAGCTGACCTAATTTCCTACGAAGTGTATCAAAAATTGAAGGGGGATCAGGACTTGATGAAACCTTCATCTACACACCTATATGGCTTTGCAGGGTCATCTGCAGTAGCGGAAGGATCGGTTCAGTTGGATTTATCCATTGGAAGTTTTCCTAAAGAAACAATTGTCCGAATCAATTTTTTGGTGGTTCGAGAACTACCAGCCTATAATATGATTCTCGGGCGACCATCTTTATCCAAGATAGGTGCTATTGTTTCGACAAAACACCTGAAGATAAAATTCCCGACTGATATGGGAATTGGTCAAGTCTCCTCTGACCAGAAGATCTCTCGGCAGTGTTATGTTGCCTATTTAAAAGACAAGGAGGGTCCGAGGAAGGTAACTGCCCTCCCCATAGAAGTTCGAGATGATCAGGAAGAGACAGAGATGCAAAGGCCCGAACCAGTGGAGAAACTGGAGCAAATCCAGTTGTGTACCGAAGATGAGAAAAAGATTACTTATATCGGGTCTGAACAGCTGGAAGAGTTTAAAGATGAGTTGAAGTTTTTTCTTCAACAGAATAAGGATGTATTCGCATGGTCTGCTGAGGACATGCCTGGGATCGATCGGACCATTGCAGAGCACAAACTCTGGATAGACCCTAAGGCGAAACCAGTGATACAGAAAAGAAGAAATTTCTCTATTGAAAAGTATGAAGCCGTTCGGAGCGAAGTTGAAAAACTTAAGAATTCTGGTTTCATAGAACCAATCAAGTGCCCAACTTGGTTGGCCAACGTGGTGATGGTGAAAAAGACGAATGGAAAGTGGAGGATGTGTACAGACTACACAGATCTAAACAAAGCTTGCCCGAAAGATTGCTACCCGTTGCCTCGGATTGACCTCTTGATAGATGCGACTGCAGGATATGAAACTTTAAGTTTCATGGATGCCTACTCAGGGTATAATCAGATCCTTATGAATAAGGAGGATGAGAAGTATACGGCTTTCATGATTGATCGTGAGAGCTATTATTACAAGGTCATGCCTTTTGGCCTGAAGAATGCAGGAGCAACATATCAGAGGGCCGTCAACAAGATTTTCAAAGAGCTGATAGGAAAGAATGTTGAAGCTTATGTTGACGATATGCTAGTGAAAAGCTTTACAAAAGCAAATCATATTGCAGAATTGACTGAGGTTTTCTCAGTACTGAGGAAGCATCAAATGAAGTTAAACCCAGAAAAATGTGCCTTTGGAGTCTCCTCGGGCAAATTTTTGGGTTTTATGGTATCACAGAGGGGAATTGAGGCTAATCCTGCCAAAATACAAGCTCTGATTGATATGGAGGCTCCCAAAACCGTTCGGGATGTACAATGTTTGACAGGGAGAGTTGCTGCTTTAAATCGATTTATCTCCAAGTCTGGAGAAAAATGTTTGCCTTTTTTCAAGGCACTTAAAGACCTGAAGGGCAGTAAGGAAGCAAAGTGGACTGAAGAGTGCCAGAAAGCTTTTGAGGAATTAAAAGAAGCACTTGGACAACCACCGATCCTGTCTAGGCCAGAGAAGGGGGAAATATTACAGCTATATCTAGCGATGTCCCTTTCAGCGGTCAATGCAGTACTTGTTCAGGAAAAAGATAAGAAAAAGTGGCTGATCTACTATGTAAGCCACGTGTTGCTAGATGCGGAGACGAGATATTCGCAGATTGAGAAGCAGGCTCTGGCTCTCATGATGGCCGCCAGGAAGCTAAGGCCATATTTTCAGGCTCATCCAATTGAGGTATTTACAACTTTTCCTCTTAGTAAAGTTCTTAACAAACCTGATTTGTCTGGAAGGATGGTGTCCTAGTCGGTTGAGCTCAGTGAGTTCCAAGTGAGCTTTAAGCCCAGAACTGCAATCAAGGCTCAGGCATTAGCCGACTTTGTAGTAGAAACTACTGCACCAGTGGAGCCCACCATTGAGGATCCCATTATACCAACCACTTGGGAGGTATATGTGGATGGTTCGAGTAATAAAGATGGAGCAGGCGCTGGAATTCTATTAAAAAGTCCAGCAGGATTTATTATTCGATATGCTTTGAGATTCGCATTTGATGCAAGTAATAACGAAGCGGAATATGAGGCCCTGATAGCAGGACTTCGGTTGTCAAAAGCATTAGCTATTGCAGATGTTACTATTCATAGTGACTCTCAGCTTATAGTCAACCAAGTCCAGGGGGAGTATGGCATTAAAGAACCACGCTTGCAAAAATATCGGGAGATAGTGCAGGCATTTCAAAACCAATTTCGGAATTTGAAGATATCTCAGATTTCGAGGAATGAAAATTCAATGGCAGATAAGCTATCCCGACTAGCCAATGCCAAGGAAAAGAATCTAGACCCTTCGGTCTACATTGAAGAGATAACTTTTCCAAGTTATCATGAGACAGAAATTTCTTATATTGAAGCGAACGTTCTTTGGATGAATCCAATAATCGAGTATCTAAGGGATGACAAATTACCCGAGGATCCAATAGAGGCAAGGTTGATCAAGATTCGATCAGCTAGATTTGTCATTCAAAATGGGAGACTATACAAAAGATCTTGTGCTGGACCCCTTATGAGATGTATAGGCCCCGAAGGAGCAAAATCAGCTTTGGCTGAAGTTCATGAAGGAATTTGTGGAGCTCACATGGGTGGCCGAGCCCTGGCCCACAAAATTCTAAGACTTGGGTTATATTGGCCTAAGGTCCAAGAGGTTGCTATGGACTACGTTCGTCGATGTAGTAACTGTCAAATTCATGCAACAGTATCGAAGCGCCCGGCGGAAACTATGACTTCAATTCTAAATCCCATTCCCTTTGCAATGTGGGGAATTGATATCATGGGCAAATTCACCAAGGCATCAGGCGGACGGGAATATCTGATAGTAGCAATTGATTACTTCACAAAATGGGTAGAAGCCAGTGCACTGGCGACAATTACTGAGAAAAAAGTGGAGAAATTTGTGCTTGAATCAATCATATATCGCTTTGGGATTCCAAAGATTATTGTCACTGACCATGGTACTCAGTTCGACTGTCCACAATTTGAGCAATTCTATGGAACATATATGATCGAGCATCGTATGTCCTCAGTGGCATACCCCCAAAGCAATGGCCAGGTAGAGGTTACTAACCGAACGCTACTGGAAGGAATAAAGAGAAGACTCGAAGCTGACAAAGCTTCTTGGGTCGAAGAACTACATAATGTACTGTGGGCTTATAGAACTACGGTTCGAACACCTACAGGAGAAACTCCATTCAGGTTGGCATATGGATCCGAAGCATTGGCACCAGTGGAGATAATGGCGGGGACATTACGGGATCGTGAGTTCGAGGAAAAAGCAAATGAACAAGGACTGCTTGATAGTCTTGATTTGTTGGACGAAGTTCGGGCAAAGGCAATAGCACGAACTCAACATTATCAAAGAAGGATAGCGTCTCATTATAATACTCGAGTGAAGAATCGTCAGTACTTAGCCGGAGATATGGTGTTGAGAAACACCCTAGCTTCCAACCCGCGTCACCAAAGAAAGTTGGACCCTTCTTGGGAAGGACCTTATATGGTTGTGAAACCGGTCGGTTCAGGAGCTTACAGGCTGAAGAACATCGATTCCCAGAAAGAGTTGGATCGTTCGTGGAATGCTAGGCATCTCAAAAAGTTTTATCCTTGAGGATGATTTCAATTTTGTTCGCGATGTAATCATTTTCAACTCAATCAATGCAATTTTTGGCTTTCAACAAACTATCTTTTGATTGGGGGGCATCATACACCACATTCAAGAACAAGATCCAACTATAAGGCATCGGATGAAAATTCTTATGGGTCCTTCAACACTTCAACACTTATGGAAATTTTTCGAACTTTCTTAAGTCGGGGCATCGGATGAAAATCCGAGTGAGTTCCTTTTGCAAGGCGTCGGTTTGAAACCCGAGTGAGTTCCTTCGAGACTTATTGAATTTTTGAATTATCCTTAAGTAAAGGCATCGGTTTAAAACCCGAGTGAGTTCCTTCTCAGACTTATTGTATTTCTCCGGAAATCCTTAAGTAAAGGCATCGGTTTAAAACCCGAGTGAGTTCCTTCTCAGACTTATTGTATTTCTCCGGAAATCCTTAAGTAAAGGCATTGTTTCAAACAACTAAGACCTAATACAACGGCGATTCAAGTGGCTAGCAAAGTTCAAGATAAAGTAATTTCTTATTTCTTCAAAAGATCCGAAGAGGCCAGTGTCAAAACAATTACAAGAGCTTGATACAATCTTCGATCAAAGAAGAAAGTCATTACAGGTGACTGTTAACAAGTTATACAAGATCGATGCGACTTTGCTAGAACAAACATATGAGTCAACCATTGGTGGGGATACAAGGAAAAGAAGAGAAGAAATGAGGATTACAAAAATATTTCGGTATGCATAAAATCCTCCGCAATTTCATACTCTTTGTCCAGCTTGTCCAGGAGAAGAATGGTCCTCGACCAAACTCGCATTCAGTACAAGCTCGTCATAATTGACTTCTTCCAGCGGAGAATAAACAGGAGAATCTTCCAGATATTGCATAATATCTGGATCGGAAGGTGGAGGATCAATCTTATCCTTGGTCCAGTCAGGAGGAGGAATACCCAGGTTGGTAAATACTTCAGGATGGCAAACAGCACTGTAGGGAGTCTTATCAAAATGAGGATCTTTCCTTAATATTGATTCCCATACTTCGTTCTCACCATCTCGGTACGCCTGCAAGTTATAAGCATTCAGCATATCAACAAAGGGCTTACTGTGTAAATACTTGAAGACATAGGCTCTGCGAACATCAGTTGGAAGGGATTTGGGCAAAGGAACGACAGCTTGCCTTTCAGGTAACGTTTCAGATCCTTTGGCTCCCGACTTTCCAACTGTTTGCTCCAATCGCCGGATCTTCTCCCCTGGCATCATCCAAGTCCGACCGAAGACGACCAATCATCGAATTTTTTCTCCTGCCACCTCCCAAGCTAGATTCCGAAGGCGAGCAATCTCAACATCTTTAGCTTCAGAGATTTCCCGAAGCCTAGAAACTTCATTGCTCAACCTACTGAGTCTAGTAACTGCTTCCACTTGGTTGTGGAAGTTACCAGCAAGACTCCTGCAAACAACTTCCGAGTTAGCGAGGAGCAGAAAAGTAATTTTTCAAAATCAGAGGATAATGAAGAAAGACTTACATCACCAGTGACTTTGTAAAGACTTCATCTGGAAGTTTGGAAAGAACTGCACTCTCAGAAGTCATTCGAGCAGCAGTACACCATTCCAACGCTCTGTCAAACTCGTTTAACACTAATTCAGGTGAAGGATGAGAAGGATGAACTACACCAAGAGAAGGATGAGCTTCATCACTTGTCACCCGACGGCGCTTCCTAGTGGCAAAATCCTCCAACTCAGAAGGAGAGGAGGAGGATGCCAAACAAGCACTAGATGCCAACATAGTTGCCTCAGATGCCCGAAGAGTCTCCTTCGGGGGTGCACCAACAGGCTCACCAACAGGCTCACCAGCAGGAGCGCCGGCAGCACCATCGGCAACGGAATGATTAAGATCTTCCTGCGAAAGACGAGCAATCACTTCGGGCAAAGGAGGCGCAGGGACGGCAACAATAGAAGCTGCGGGAATCTGACTTGAAGATTCACCACCAGCAGTCGCCTTACGCTTGGAGGATTCACTAGCTGAAACCACCGCATTGGCCCCAACCACCACCGATGGAACGCTTTTCTTGCAAGATTTAGCTCTGATAAAGTCGGGTTGATCTTGGGAGCCACTATGCAAAACAACAAAAAAACCAGCCGTATCTGTACAGAAATAAACGACAGCAACAGCGGGGAAACCCTAGTTTTCTACAGCTTCTGACAAACCAACAAACTAAACCCCAAGTATAACTACTATGCAGTTTACTCCGGGGGGAAGTGGGGAAAGAGATGAGTAATCAAAAAACTCACTTGTTCAGAAATGGATAGAGCTGTCGTTGGAGTACAAGGAATACGGAAGCAGGCCGAAGGACGAAAGGTTGCTTTGGCACTTTAGCAAATCTAACTTGCAGAAGTCAGGATAGATGAAGAGTACCCACGAAGGCTTTAAATAGCCTAAGGTATAAGACGACGGTTGAAGGCTAAGGACAACCGACGACCCAGATCGAAATGACGCTTCGAAATCCGCAAAAAGCAAGATCAACGGTCGAAGGGATGCCACATGAAAACATGTGGAAGCGAGCACCGATGCGAGAGATACCTCCAATAGTCGCACTGCCATTAAAATAATGGATGTATTTCCGATTCATTGGAAACAGTGAATGGTATACAAAAGCAGGAAAACGTTTGAACTTCGCAGAAGGGAAACGTGCGGACTTTGCAATAAATGAAGTAGTAGGGAAGATTAATGCATCTTCCCGAAACGCATCTTCACAATATTTCTACAAGATTATTAATCGGCGAGGAATGAAAAGTTAAGTGATAAGTTTTATCATACTTTGATATTCAAGGCAAGATTTCGGCAGGAGACGGGGAAATTTAGAGGCCAACATGAAAAAAGAAATGTCTATTCATTAAATTAAGGGTAAATCTTTACAAAAGAACAACTCCCTAAGCCTTTTCTTCATTTTTGCCCGAGGGACCCTGGTCGGGAGGACTTTTCTCAGGACCATGAGAAGAGCCTTCCTCAAGAGTGGCATCGGCTGAATCCTCTACAGCAACAACTTGAGACTCGACTTGTGATTTCTCCTCTGGAAGTGCCGGCTCGTCATTCAGGTATGCCTCATATTGAGGGTCAGCTGGAAAAGGATCATCTTCTCCCTGAGCCCAGTCCGGGAGATCCATACCAACTTTCCCGAAGACCTCTTGGTGGCATACCTCACGAAAAGGAGCAGTGTCGAAGTCAGGGATCGTTCCAAGGATTTGCTCCCAAACGTCGTTCTGCCCCATGCGATAAGCTTGAATGTTGTAGAAACCTAGCAACTCGGAGAAAGGTACGTTGTTCAGGTATTTCCGAATGCACTCCTTCCGAAGCTCTGGCTTTATATGCTCAGGCTTGCTAGGGATCGCCAACTTCAGATGTTCTTCGAGCTCCCTACTTTTGATTTCAAGGCTGTCACCAAACAACGTGGCAGCTGCCTTTTGCTTCCTGGCCTCGTGCTCGGCAGCAGTGACACGAATTTTCGAAGCTTCGAGGGCTTCCTTGAGGGAGATCACTTCTTCCTCATGCTTTTTCTGCAGCTCCACGGTAGTTGCAGTCAGCTGGTCTATTTCAAAATTGGCCTTGGCCAATTTCTCTTCACAAGTTTGCAGCAAGGAGCTGGTGCGACCAACCCGGCTCAATGCTTCCATGTGTTGATAAAAGCTCAACACAGCATTCCTGGGAAGGCGGAAGATATCAGAAGAAGTCATAAGAAATTATGAAAACATAAGTAATCAAGAAGACCGGTACCTTGTAGATTGACTAACAAGGGAGGTGTCATCCAAGGCTTCAAACTCCCCTGGCGATCGAAGGAGCAAGAGCGAGGGAGCTCCATTCTGCAGCTTTCTCAGGATCCCGAGTAACCCTGTCGGTCATCTTCAGGGTCCATTGGGGGATGAAGACCTCCTCACCATCTGTCGAAGCTTTGGATTTTTTATTGGAGGGAGCATCAATTGTGTCATGCCTCCTCTTAGTTCGGGCGGAGGAAGAGACATTGGCCCTCTCCACCATTGGTTTCTTCCCTTTACCCGAAGCATCAGCTACAGGCCTGATATTCCTGATACCCCTATAAGAGGGGTCGGGAGAGGGAAGAGAAGCCTCTTGATCTACGGTCAAGACCCTGGGCGATCGTTGCTCGGCTGTCACAACGGCCCTAGTGGCCTTCACCCGCAGGCTTTCAGGGTTCGTTCTGGGAGGCACTGCAAAGAAGAAGGACAAGAATCGGAATTCAAAACATATCACTTCAGTCAAATCAAAGGATGATGGTTAGAAGCTCACAATGAGCCAAGCCCCAGTACTGAAGGATGGAGTTATACTCCACTTCATATCCATGTATCTCTTGATACCACGGAATGGATTTGATCTTCCTGATGGCCGCCTCGTCTTCTCTGGATAAGGGAAGGCCTCGGTTACTCTCGGACGAAGAAGTAAACCTCCTCCAGGTGGTTGGAAAGTTAAGATCTGATGGAGGCGCTCGACAGAAAAAGTATCGTTCGTGCCATCTTTTGTGGTTAGAAGGGCAAGTTCCTTTGACAAGGATGCTGCCCCTCCAATCAAGTTCAGCCTTATTGCGTTTGGAAAGAAAGACCCATCCGGGAGGATGGGAGATAGAAAGAACATGAAAATGTACAAAAAGAGAAAGAGATGGCGTAATGCCAAGCTCAAAACACAAACCCAAGAAGCCAACGATGAGACGCCAGCTATTGGGGAGGAGCATTCCGGGACAAATGTTTCAGTGATTCAAAATTGCGGAGAACAAAGGATTAAAAAAGGGAAAGCGAACCCCGCTTTCCAGTGCATCTATATACAGAGAAAATTCACCCGAAAGGGATGAATCAACCCTCTCATCAGGATGGGGAGCCCTAACCTGATATGAGGAAGGAAGATCAAAATCTTGGACAGCTGAAAGAAGGGTTTCCTCATTGTAAATGGAGGGAACAGAGCCAGGTCCACCATTGGACCCGGAGGTTTGAGGCTGCCTAGAAGACTCGACAATCTTGGAAGATCCAGACTCGAGAAGGACAGGAGAAGTTTCGGTTTTTCTTTCAAAACCTTTTTGAGAAACTTCAGCGAACTCCTGCCAGAGGACGGTTAGGGTTTTGTTATCACTATCCGACTGTTCGGGAGCAGGAGAAGCAAAAGCATCACCGCTATTACCAACATGGGGTACTAAAGAAGCCCTATCGTCCGCCATTACTCGTTTCAGTAAACTACAAAAAGAAAAGACCGGTAAACTTACTGATTCAGTGAGACGGAAGCTTGAGAGCAGGAAGGCGCGAAGGAACAACAAAGGTTCAAATTCCAGACGGGAAGAATGAAACCTACGAAGACAACGAACCGCTTTTAAAACTCCCGCACGAGTGTTCGGGAATCTGAATGATCGAGATTGATTCAAAATCAACGATCAAGATTGAAAGACGTTTTGAAAGTTTGAACTCACGAATCCGAAATAGGCGTTCGGAAACCGTCGCTTGGATGACGTGAGCCACGACAGATCAACTGCAACGAGATATGTGGCCTTACACTCACAACGCTCGAGGAAAAGTGACCACCGCATTAAATGTGATATGACATTTAATGAAGCACGCAGAGATCATCACCTGACGACGAACCCAGTTAAAAACCAAGCCCTCGGGATCGACCGAACGCTTGGTCTGGGGGGCTCGTGATATGGAGAGTTTATGATCAGACCGGGTTCATACCTGGTCCGACCCTCGACCCCGGTCGAGACGGAGAAAATCGAATCGCTCCCGAGCGAACCGGATCCGGAAGATGGCTTGCTGAAGAAGAAAGCTTATTCGGCTGCAAGCGTGCCCTAATCTTACTTATGGATTAGGGTAATCACCCTGATGACGGCATACTCAAACTGACAGCTGCGGATAATCATTATCGAAGGGATAACCATCGCATAACCTAAAGGTTATCTCAGGAGTCCTCTACTAGCCCAAACTAGTAGAAGTCTATCGCTCAACGGATCTCACTGATGAGATTCAACGACTACCCGAAGAAGGCTCAAGTGCATCCAACGAAGGAGATTCGAAGGTACACTCTATATAAACCTCACTACCATACAAGGTGAGGAGAGGAATCAATCGATCAAAAAGAATACTATCTGAGACTCAGGTTCAGATACATACTGATAGACCTAAACTATCAGCGATCTGCTATCTAGATCACCTTTCCCAGTTCTTCATTCATTAGCTGTGTGCTTCTAGCAGAGCCGTTTGTGATTAAGTTCATCAATTGACTTAGCCTTCGGAGGTGGACTCCCGACCCCAGCGGTCGGGCCACATCTGACGCTTTCGTTTTGCAGGACATCACGTGGAGATACAAGGACTGAGCAGATTTTGGACGCATCATAAGGTAAGTCTCTTGAACAATTAGTTGAATCCCTTGCTCTTAGTTCTCATCAATTCTAACAGGAAACAAGAGCAAGTATTCAGAACTTAGAGAATTAAATCAGTCAACTCGCATCTTCAGTAAGAAAGCTTGAGAATCAAGGAAAATTGTCCTCACAAACAATTATCAATCCAAAGCAAAATATGAGCGCCATAACATTGAGAAGTGGCAAAGAGTTAGAAGGACCCATTACTCATCATTCAAATTTAAGAGCGAAGAAAGAAAAAGAAGTAACACCTCCTGTACAACATGTAAGCCCGAAGGTAACACCCCCTCCTTTTCCAACAAGACTTTCTCAATCAAAAAAAAAAATTGAAGAGGAAAAAGAAATTCTTGAGACATTTCGTAGGTAAGTATTCCTTTAATTGATGCTATCAAACAAATTCCTCGCTATACAAAATTTCTTACGGAATTATGTACTAATAAGAGAAAGTTGCAAGGCAATGAGAAAATAAGTGTGAGGAAGAATGTCTCAGTTGTGTTACAAAAGAAATTACCTTCAAAGTGCAAGGATCCAAGTATGTTTTTCATTCCTTGTAAAATAGGTAATGTGAAAGTTGAGAAGGCTATGTGTGATTTGGATGTTTCTATTAATATTATGCCTTTATCAGTTTATAAATCTTTGAATGTTGGACCTTTGAAAAATACTAGTGTAATAATTCAATTAACTGATAGATCAAATGTTTATCCTGAAGGGGTTAGAAGATGTTTTAGTTCAAGTAAATGGATTAGTTTTTCCTGCAGATTTTTATGTACTTGATATGACTATTCTCCTAACTCAAGTTTGATTTTATTGGGGAGACCTTTCTTAAAAACTGCTAGAACTAAAATCGATGTACATGATGGAACATTAACAATGGAGTTTGATGGCGAGATCATTAAGTTTAATATCTATGCTTCCATGAAATATCCTGATGATGTATATGATGTTTATGCTTTTGATTTCATTGACACTCTAGCTCAAAAAATATTTAAGTTTTGTGATGAAGATAAGTTAAAAATTGCACTTAGTAATGGTTTAACTCTTGAATAAGTGTAGATTGTAAAAGAAGAGTTTGCAATAGAGAATGAGTTGCAAAATATTGTTTTTGAATTAAAATCACTTAGACCTATGAGGGTTGATATTCCTTTTGTTAATCTTCCTATTTCTAACACAAAACTTTTACCCTCTATTATGTAGGCCCCCAAGTTGGAACTCAAAACATTGCAACATTGCCAGATCATTTAAAATATGCATTCTTGGGTGATAATAAAAGTCTCTCCGTAATTATTTCAAGTAAGCTGAATGCATTAGAAGAAAAGAAATTTCTTAGAGTACTTCGATAATATAAGGAGGCTATGGGATGGACCATAGCGGACATAAAAGGTTTAAGTCCCTCAACATGTATGCACAAAATCCTACTTGAAGAAAATTGCAAACCTTCTAGGCAACCTCAACGCCGTTTGAACCCACCCATGATGGAGGTAGTGAAAAAGGAAATTCTAGAACTCCTTGATGCAGGTATGATCTATCCAATCTCAGATAGCAAATGGTAAGTCCAGTTCAGGTAGTTCTAAAGAAAACTAGCATCACTGTGATTCAAAATGAGAATGGTGAGTTGGTGCCCACCCGAATCCAAAACGGATGGAGAGTTTGTATAAAGTATCGTAGATTGAATGCATCGACTAGGAATGATCATTTTCCTCTCCCATTTATGATCAAATGCTTGAACGTTTAGTGGGTAAATCTCATTATTGTTGTTTGGATGGCTTTTCAGGTTTTCATTAAGTTCGGTTGCACTAGAGGATCAAGAGAAAACCACAATTACATGTCCTTTTGGTACTTTTGCTTACCGACGGATGCCATTTGGACTTTGCAATGCATCTGCTACATTCCAGCGATGTATGGTTAGTTTTTTTTATGAGTATGTTGATAACATCATAGAAGTGTTTATGGATGATTTTACAGTCTATGGTGATTCTTTTGATATATGTCTAACTAAGCTAACAAAAGTGCTGCGAGAGATGTCTGAGAAGCTAATCTTGTTTTGAATTATGAAAAATATCACTTTATGGTAGATCAAGGACTTATTCTTGGACATATCATTTCTGCAAAAGATATAGAGGTTGATAAGTCAAAAATTGGTATTATAAAATCATTGCCTTATTCTGTAACTGTACGGGAGATTCGTTCTTTTTTGGGGCATGCAGGATTTTATCGTCACTTTATCAAGGACTTCTCCAAATCATACAACCTTTGTGCAGACTATTGCAAAAGGATGTAACATTTGACTTTGATAAAGCGTACAAGGAAGCTTTTGACATTTTAAAAGACAAGTTGATTTCAGCCCCCATCATCAGATCACTATATTGGAACCACCCTTTTGAAATCATGTGTGACGCAAGTAACTATGTGTTGCTTGTGTACCAAGATGTTACGCAAGTGCACGTGTCGCAATCAAGTAATAAATGATAAGTAGAGTATCGATCCCACGGAGAATTCTATCATTAACTTTCAATGTAAAAGTAAAATTGATTTAAACGAGATTAACAAGGTTGATTTGTGATTGACTAACTAAATAACTAAATGACAGGTAATAAAACTAAGGGACTAAAATGGAGATTAATCAATAGAAGAAACTTAGTGAGTGAAAAGTGTGTTAGGAATCAAGTTTCCCTTCCCCTGAATTTTATAATGCAAATACACTGATGCGGATCAATTATGCTTCTGGATCCGACTGAGCCTCCTCTCGTATCCCGGACGATGAGTCCTGCAAGAAAGGTTAGATGCGGGCCGGCTTGTGTGCCGGGCAACCGCCTCCGATGGCAAAGTTAGATGATGAACCGAATGAGGTCTCGTGCAGAAGCTACACAAGATTATGCTCAAAGTGTATTGGTTGCTTACCGGAGGGGTAGATCTGTGCATTTATAGTGTGGGTGTTACCTTTTATGTATTTGGTAAGTTAGCCAAACAAGGGCTGATGTTTCTCCTCGGATCATGCTCCCTTGTCGTTGGTCCCATTCAATCAGCTGCTGAGTTGACCTTCTATAACAAGGATGATTGCTATATATATGTGGCGTATGTTACGATTTTGGTCATGGATGATCGGCATCTTTCCCGATTAACTAGCATGTGGAGCCCCATCCGGGTCAGACCCGGTGAGGTAGAAATCTTCCGTATCATAAGCCCCCTATTCCGGACGTTGTTTACATCGTGCGGGATAGCAAGGAAGATTAAAAAAGGCGTAAGTCCTTATGGAAGGCGTAAGATGAATGGGATTGACCCGATTCAAATTATTACCTTAAAGAAGGTGTTACCTTAAAAAAGGTGTAAGTCCTTATGGAAGGCGCAAGATGAATGGGATTGACCCAATTCAAATAATTACCTTAAAAAATGTGTTACCTTAAAAAAGGTGCAAGTCCTTATGGAAGGCGCAAGATGAATGGGATTGGCCCGATTCAAATAATTACTTTAAAAAAGGTGCAAGTCCTTATGGAAGGTGCAAGATGAATGAGATTGCCCCAATTCAAATAATTACCTTAAAAAATGTGCAAGTCCTTATGGAAGGCGCAAGATGAATGGGATTGCCCCAATTCAAATAATTATCTTAAAAAAGATATTACCTTAAAAAAGGTGTAAGTCCTTATGGAAGGCGCAAGATGAATGGGATTGGCCCGATTTAAATAATTACCTTAAAAAATGTGCAAGTCCTTATGGAAGACGCAAGATGAATGGGATTGACCCGATTCAAATTATTACCTTAAAAAATGTGTAAGTCCTTATGAAAGGCGCAAGTAGAATGGGATTGACCCGATTCAAATTAGTACCTTAAAAAAGGTGTAAGTCCTTATGGAAGGCGCAAGATGAATGGAATTGACCCGATTCAAATTAGTACCTTAAAAAAGGTGTAAGTCCTTATGGAAGGCGCAAGTTGAATGGGATTGACCCGATTCAAATTAGTACCTTAAAAAAGGTGTAAGTCCTTATGGAAGGCGCAAGATGAATGGGATTGACCCGATTCAAATTAGTACCTTAAAAAAAGGTGTAAGTCCTTATGGAAGGCGCAAGTTGAATGGGATTGACCCGATTCAAATTAGTACCTTAAAAAAGGTGTAAGTCCTTATGGAAGGCGCAAGTTGAATGGGATTGACCGATTCAAATTAGTACCTTAAAAAAGGTGTAAGTCCTTATGGAAGGCGCAAGTTGAATGGGATTGACCCGATTCAAATTAGTACCTTAAAAAAGGTGTAAGTCCTTATGGAAGGCGCAAGATGAATGGGATTGACCCGATTCAAATTAGTACCTTAAAAAAGGTGTAAGTTGACCGGGATTGTAGAAGGATCCACACGGGTTTCCAACCGATGTCTTTGATTATTGTAAATTCTCGATCCTCCCAATCGTTGTAAATTCTTGATCATCTCGATCATTGTAAATTCTCGATCATCTCGATCATTGTAAATTCTCGATCATCTTGATCATTATCACGAGCAACACGATCGTTATCACGAGCAACACGATCATTATCACGAGCAACACGATCATTATCACGATCTTAGTCTTTTTTCCGCTCCCGATGATGATCTTGATCACGAACATCGCGATCTCTGTTGTATTCTTTCTTAATTTTTTAAGTTGTACAAATTCGGCACGGGGGATGCATCACCATCATTGTAGAATATCTTTTGAAGCTTTGAGGTCTCTTAACCTCACTTGCTACTAGTTTGTTCGCGTTCGAACTTTCAAACTTGGCTTTGATTGCTCTGATTTTTCTTGTCCTCTTCTTATGTTTGAGAGAACATGATATAGACGGGCTCATCAGAGGCCACTAGATTCAATTCTAGCAAACTAGTTGCAGAAATATTGAATGCGTTGTAATTGTAGAGAAGCTCTTGCAGCAGAAACTTCTTGTTTGAGGTGTTGAACATCCTCCAGAATTATCTCCTCAATCTGGGCAAGATTTTGCCGTTTGTGCTATGCACGCCCACCTGGTATTAGCGTGGCTCCCGGCAGTGGTGGAAGATGCATTGATCAATTTCGATCTTACCTATGATGCTGCTACCCACCTTGAATGTAATTAGTTGGTCAAGATGAACATGGACCAAACACTGGTTTAAGGCCAAGTGTTTAGATGCCATCTTGACCCTAGATCCTGTTCAACTCGGGTTGAGTGGACTCCATCGTCTTGATGTGTTTGATCTTCGGGAATCTGATTCCCGCCAACATTTTCTATTCGGAAACGTCCATTATTTCCTCCTCGTCTTGGCATGACTTGAAGATTTTGTCATTCCCACAGACGGCGCCAAACTGATGCGGATCAATTATGCTTCTGGATCCGACTGAGCCTCCTCTCGTATCCCGGACGATGAGTCCTGCAAGAAAGGTTAGATGCGGACCGGCTTGTGTGCCGGGCAACCGCCTCCGATGGCAAAGTTAGATGATGAACCGAATGAGGTCTCGTGCAGAAGCTACACAAGATTATGCTCAAAGTGTATTGGTTGCTTACCGGAGGGGTAGATCTGTGCATTTATAGTGTGGGTGTTACCTTTTATGTATTTGGTAAGTTAGCCAAACAAGGGCTGATGTTTCTCCTCGGATCATGCTCCCTTGTCGTTGGTCCCATTCAATCAACTGCTGAGTTGACCTTCTATAACAAGGATGGTTGCTATATATGTGGCGTATGTTACGCTTTTGGTCATGGATGATCGGCATCTTTCCCGATTAACTAGCATGTGGAGCCCCATCCGGGTCAGACCCGGTCGGGTAGAAATCTTCCGTATCACTAAAGTAGTACTACAACCCCTAAATATATCAAGAACTTGGAATGAATGACACTATGGTATTTTCCAATACACATAAGCTAGCATCCTAAATCAACATTTGCATATTCCTATGAAGAATTGAAATATGAATGCAATTTAAACCCAATCCAATCAATGGTAATGTGAGGTAATTGGGTATTCCTACCCAACCTACTAATTAACACAACTAATTAAAGGTTATGCTAACTCACACAATTCAACAAACATCTAGACTGCATTAACTTTCCAGCTAACTCAATCATAACAATCATTCATGAAAGATTCATCAAGAACAGAAATTAACCAATATATATCATGTTGAATTCATTGATAACAAGTTGTATTGTAGTAAAACTAAAGCATACATAATAAGTACATCTCAAAATTCAGGTTAGGTACTACTATCATCCCAACACAACACAAGTTTAGCCCATAAAAGACATTAAAAACACAGCAATAGTTATTGTTAACATAAAGCTAGAAGATGAGAAGATAAATTTATAAGAATGAAAATAAACTAAAGCTTCAATGCTTCCACATGAGCTCCAACCTTCTTCTCCAGAAAATCAGCAACTCCAGCAGCTCTCCTTGCTTCCGCATGAAACCAGCCTTGGTTCTATCTTCTCTCCTCTCAGCCGTGTATTCTCTCTTGCCTCCAAAGCCGTGTGTTGCAATGTCCCTCTCTCTCCTCTTTTCCTCCTCTCCTCTTGCCTTTCACGTTTTTCCTCCTTTGTACCCTTCTTTTCATATCAACGGCTGAGATCTTTCATGGAATAAAAAGAAGAAAGTCCATTAAGTTAGCCCTTTTTGGTCATTTCCACTTGAATTGGATCTAAGAATATTCTGCTTCGTATTGCTGCAGCAACTCTACAGCAAATTTAGAGGACATGAAGATTCCTCTTCTATTATGGATCTTCACCTACATTTTTCAAGAGAAAGAGTATTAATCAAATTCATCCATTAATCTGAAGGGAAATTCATGTAAGAGTGACAATAATGACCTATACAAGATGCAACATGTTAAGACTCAATAAGACAACATCTAATGAATACTAACACTAAAACAAAGATAAAATACTCCTAAATCAAGCCATCTCAAGCATAAAGTTACCAATCTTAACTCTATTTCATAGAGTTATCACTATGCAATAGGAGTTGTTCTTGGACAAAATTTTGGAAGAGAATCTCATGTCATTTATTATGCTTTAAGAACTCTTGACAGTGCACAATGCAATTATACAACAACGAAAAAAGAACTTTTAGGTATTGTATTTGCTTTAGAAAAATTCCGTTCTTATTTATTGGGTACTAAAATTGTTATTTACTCTGATCATGAAGCTTTGAAATATTTGTTTTCTAAGAAAGAAGCAAAATCGAGGCTGATCCATTGGATACTCTTGTTACAAGAATTTGACTTGGAAATACGTGACAAGAAAGGTGCAGAAAATTTAGTTGTTGACCACTTGAGTAGATTGATTTCAAGTGAAGACTCATCTCCACTACAAGACAATTTCTCAGAGCATCTCTTTTTCCTTAATGAGATTCTTTGGTATGTAGATAAAGTTAACTATTTAGTTACTAAAACTCTACCTAAAGATTTATCTAGAGCTCAAAAATATAAAATAAAAAGTGATGCCAAATATTATGTGTGGGACGATCCTTACCTTTGGAAGCATTGTTCAGATTTAATTATTCGCATGTGTTCATCAGCAAGAAATATCATCCATCTTACAATTCTGTCATTCATATGCTTGTGGTGGACATTTTGGTCAAACAAGAACGGCTCGAAAAGTTTAGAATGTGAGTTATATTGGCCAACTTTGTTTCATGATGCATATATGTTTTGTAAATCATGTGAGCGTTGTAAAAAAACTGGGCACTTATGACATAGAGATCAATTACCCCTTATCCCTATACTTTTTTGTGAAATTTTTGTTATATGGGATATAGATTATATGGGTCATTTTTCTAATTCTTTTGGCAATTTTTATATAATTCTTGCTATGGATTATGTCTCCAATGGGTGGAGGCTAAAGCTACCTGAACTAATGATTTTAAAGTGGTTGTGGATTTTGTTAAGTCTCAGATTTTTGTCAGATTTGGCACACCCAAGGCAATGATTAGTGATAGAGGCACTCATTTTTGCAATAAAGTGATTGAAGCATTATTCCGCAAGTATAATGTCACTCATCGTGTTTCCACTGCATACCATCCACAAATGATTGGGCAAGCTGAGGTGTCAAATCGAAAAGTCAAGTCCATTATTGAGAAACGGTAAATCCAAATCGAAAAGATTGGAATTTAAGACTTGATAACTGTAGCATACAAGTTATTATGCACATTCAATATCGAATTGGATTTCAAAGATAAACATATATAGTTGGATATCCTCAACTTGTAAGTAGACTTTACCCTTTTCAAAGCAAAACAAAAGACGGCTTAACACGTCCCAAATAGTCCTATTTAAATGCTAGTTCATGTTAGAATTAACCTTAGAAGTAAAACATCGAAAATAGAAACAAAATCTAAAACAATAGGGATAGGGTTGCCTGAATGGGTTGCTCGTAGAGACCCTTGCCAATTGACCCAAGGGTAAGGTCGCTTAAAGAAATTGGGTAGGGTCGCCTGGGGAGACTAATGTCGGGTGACCCCTGTCAGTGCACGGACAACAACCGACACCTTGGGTTCCAAAGAATTTCCAGAACAAAAGGAACTTTCTAAAAACTCCTAAGAACAAGATCTAACTACAATAAGCATTAAAAAACTTGAATCTAAACAATAATCTATTGAGTAATAAATTAGGTTTCTCCAAAATCTACTTGTGAAGAAATTGGAATAACATAGTGATTGTAGAATCACTCCAAATGCAATATAAAAATAAGATTTCGGTTTCTATAATTACAGATCTCTCCACAAGATTCTTCCTACAACAAGAGATCAAACAGAGATGAGCTATACTAACGATGGAATTTACTAACTTTAGGATTTGTGGTTAGAATACGGATAACTCTTCGGACAATCTCTGCAACGTTCTCCTTCTTTGCAATGATCACTCTGACGTGGTCTAACACTCTTTGACAACTGAGGAGTATAATAATACGTTTTAGATAAAAAAATAACATTAAATGGGGATTCTCAAAAATACCCCTTTCTTACTAGCAGGCACCAGGGTTCACCCCACCCAATTGACCCTACCCCTGGAAGTTACTATTTAAGGCTGTGTTTGTTTGTTGGAATAAAGGTGGGGTAGGAAAATTCTTGAAAAAACAAACTTTTCCTTAAAATCTTAAAAGTGTAGTTTGTTTGGTTGTTTGAGGTGAGAAAGTTAGAAATAAGCTTTCTTAAATTAAGGAAACTTGTCTGATGAGGTGACAAACTAACTTTCCCACCCCCAAGCCTTTTCAAAACTCCCACAAAATGTGTGGGAGTTTGTGGAAAAGTGTAACCCACAATTAACACTTTTCCACAAAATCTTTTTTTTTGTAGTTCCTTCTCCTTCACCCCACTACACATGGGGTCTACATGTTTTTTTCCCCACCCCTAAGTGAGTTTCATGGGGAGAAGCTCCATGACTCTGTTTCAACATTTAGCTCACACCGCAAGGGTGTCTTACCTGATTTTTGGGACCTTTCAAAAGTGTCGACAATAAACTTTTAATTCACATTCCCAATATGTCAATGCTTGTGTCAGCTCTTTTTCAGAAATTTAGCAAAACTCTAGATTCATCTTTTTCACTTCTCATTTCATTGGTTCGAGCTTCAATCCAATGGTCTTTATTTGGATGGCCCACAGTTGTCTTCTACTCTGTATTACGAGTTCTCTATCCTACAATTTCGGTGAGTAGGATCATGGGGGTTTAAATAAGCCGGCCTAATGCAGATTTGTCCCACTACACGTGGGGTCCACATGTTTTTTTTTCTCCACCCCTAAGTGAGTTTCATGGGCAAAAGCTCCATGACTCTGCTTCAACATTTAGCTCACACCACAAGAGTGTCTTCCCTGATTTTTGGGACCTTTCAAAAGTGTCGACAATAAACTCTTAATTCACATTCTCAATCTGTCAATGCTTGTGTCAGCTCTTTTTCTGAAATTTAGCAAAACTCTAGATTCATCTTTTTCACCTCTCACTTTTATTGGTTCGAGATTCAATCCAATGATCTTTATTTGGATGGCCCACAGTTGTCTTCTACTCTTATTCCGAGTTGTCAGTCCCACAATTTCGGTGAGTAGGTCGTGGGGGGTTTAAATAAGCCGGCCTAATGCAGATTTGCCCATCGCAAAGGTGGTTTACTTGATTCCTTGCGCTTCTACAGGCATTGACCTTTGTATTGCCTGTATTCAATCTGAGACTGAAATTCTACAAAACGCGAGATGGGTTGGTGCTGATTAGGAGTCGTCATATCCAGTCAAATGCAGTTCATGCCTAGATGAAACGCTCAACTAGTCATCTTCTACTTCCACCATTAACATGCGTGAGGGAGACAAATTGCCTGAACCAAAATCCGCCACCGTGTATCCAAGCAGCATCCACGCCCACGCCATTAAAACTGCTATCAGGAACCCAACAACAGTGTTGAACAACCTCATCACCCTCTACTCCCAAGCAAACCTCCTTTCCTACGCAGTTCGTCTCTTCCACCAAATCCCATCACCCAATGTCGTCTCATGGACATCTCTTATCTCCGCCCATGCCAATACCCACCTCTGTTTCCACCATTTCATCTCTATGCTTCGTCATCCTACACTGCCCAACCAGCGCACCTTAGCTTCCCTCTTCAAAACCTGCGCTTCACTTTCTCACATCTCCTTTGGCGTCCAGCTCCACTCCCTCTCCCTCAAGCTCTCCCTTGCTCACCTTCCCTTTTCCGGCTCCGCTCTCGTCCACTTGTACTCACGTTGTCGTCTCCCAGGAGAAGCAAGAAAGGCGTTCGATGAAATACCTCTTAGAGATGAAGTATGTTATGCGGCCATCATTGTTGGCCTCGCACAGAATTCTCAGCCGACCGGTGCATTGTCACTTTTTACTGATATGAGAGCTGCTGGTATTGGGTCGACCATGTATAGTGTGTCTGGCGTGCTCCGTGCCGCTTCAGAGGTTGCTGCTCTTGAACAATGCAGGATAATTCATGCTCATGCGGTTGTCATTGGGCTTGACTTGAATGTTGTTGTTGGGACTGCCTTGGTTGATGCATATGGAAAATCGGGTCTTGTTTCAGAAGCACATCGTATCTTTAATGCATTGCCTGACGTGAATATTGTTGGATGGAATGCAATGATGGCTGGTCATGCTCAACAGGGAGATAAAAAATCAGTGCTTGAGTTGTTTTCTGGGATGGTGGATCGAGGGTTTGTTGCTGATGATTACAGTTTTCTTGCCATTCTTTCTGCATGCAGTAATGCTGGTTCAGTGCTTGAAGCACAGAAATGGCTGAATTCTATGAAATTGGTTTATGGATTGGAACCAGGGATTGAACATTATACATGTGTAGTGGGTGCAATGGCCCGTGCAGGTCAACTAGAGGAGGCCAAACACTTTGCCATGACAATGCCATTTGAACCAGATGCTGCAGTTTGGCGAACGCTGTTATCAGCATGTGCAGTTCATGGTGCATCTGAAATGGCTTGGATGGTAGGCCAGCAGTTATTAGAGCTTGACTCTCAAGATGACTCAGCATATGCTATTCTAGCAAATGTGCATGCTACTGCAGGGAGATGGGATGAGGTGGCACAAGTGAGGAAGCTGATGAAAGATAGGAGGGTCAAGAAGGAAGGTGGGCAGAGCTGGATCGAGGTGCGTGGTGAGGTTCATGTATTCTTAGCAGGCGATAGGAGGCATGAGAGGACAATGGAGATATATGCTAAGCTTACTGATTTGATGGAAGAGATTAAAAAATTGGGGTATGTGGAGGTGTCAGATGCAATGCTGCATGAGGTTGAAGCAGCTGAGAAGAAAGAGGCACTTTGGTATCACAGTGAGAAGTTAGCAGTGGCATTTGCATTGATTAGTGGAGCTGCTCCACCAGGGAAGCCTGTGAGGGTGGTGAAGAATTTGAGGATCTGTCAAGACTGTCATGAGGCTTTCAAGTATTTTAGTAAGGTGATAGAAAGGGAGATAGTAGTTCGGGATGTCAACAGATATCATCGGTTTGTGAATGGAACTTGTGCCTGTGGAGACTATTGGTAATTTGAAATATCAAACACAAAAACTAGGCCCTTACATCTCATCAAAGAGAGGCTAGAGACAAGCCATCGTGAATATAAAAGTTGAACTAGGATAAACCCCTTTAGGCTGAGGGAGGAAATATGATGAGCATTCATCATAAACGGTTCTCATCTGATCAAACATGAAGTCTTGCTTCTAGAGCCATCAATACATGAATAAGAGCCACTGAGGGAGTGTTTGCGGATGAGTAGGTTGGAAATCCATCCTTTCAAATTAGATAGCTACTAAGACGGATGTTGATTCATTTTAATATTTTCATGATTAAACGTTTTGTTATCCAAAATTTGTTGAGGACTTTTTGCAAAGTGCAATCCATATGCTGCCTGCTAATTGGTTCTTTTGGATTGCAAACTGTGTGCTCATTTGGGTTACAATTTCATATAGTTGATTGCCTTTTTATTGTCAGGAAGAGGATTAAAGAGCCAAGTCGAAGTGTATTTTTTAAGGATAAGCTGAGCAGCTTGCATGGTGGTTATAAGGGAAAGCGAAATTTCCGAAATGGTATGAACACAATGCTACTAAGGTTTACTGTTAAGTTCATATTCAGCCCTACTTTCGATCCAACTGGTGAAATGGTCAATGGCAGCTGCCCACATTCTTTTGGAATTTCTACCCTTGGGTAAAAGACATTCCTTTTCCTTTTTGGTTAGCTCATGTGTATTTATGGCATTGCAGCCTACCAACATGATTAATTTCCCTGGCCCTAAAGAGATGTCTCTTCGATAATCTGTTAGTGAAAAGAGATGCTCAAGGTAGAAATCATAACCATTAATTCTGGAATGTGAAGTGAATAACCAATCATGTATAACTGCTTGCCACCTACCCTACAAGTTTTCTAGCTCTGGTTCTTCCTGAGTCATTATTGAGACTGTAATTTACAGGTCAAGCATCCACCTGGTACTGGTTGTATCATTTTAGAAATAATGTTTTTGTCCATAACGACAGGGGCAAACTCCTGGGCCTCTGTTCATTGTTTCATGATTTTTCATCCCCTACTAATTGCAGTCAGCTTGCCTATGGGGATTGCTAATGTCCTATTTGCTGGAGGAGTACTGGTTGATTATTATGTTGGTAGAATAGTCGTGGAATGGTCCAACTGGATACGGGACGATAAGAAATAATTGCTTCAAATAAAGGCCTTCTATTTCTATTTCCATTTCCATTTAAGCGAGAGAGAAAAAAGAACGGCCATCGATTGGAATGAGAGCTCCGGCTATAGATGGACCAATCCCAATTGACTGTAGATGCAGATTGGTCCCCTCAATATCATGAATAGTGGTCCCCACCAGTAGCTAGTCAACAAGCTATAACTGGTCATTTAGCTATCGCTGGTAAATGGCCTCTCAATGACTCTCTCTCTTCGGCTCCTTCCCAATCCATGGCCACTGTGTACCTCTGTGGTTCATGTCTCGATATGTTAGCCCTTATGGTTTCCTGGAAGAGATTTCTTTCACTGTTTGAACTGGCTTCTTTTTAGGTTGTTCCCTCAAACAGAAAGATCCCAGACTGTGGGAATTGCAATGTCTGGCTTCCAACTTGGAATTGTGATTGAACTAGTGCTTTGTCCTATCCTCATGTTGTGCAGTGGTCTATTTGGACCTTTTGTAATATTTAGACTATCGGGATTTTTTTGGGTTTTGGTTTGGTTGTCTGCAGAATCAAGTCCACCTGATTGCCATTCTGAGATATCCAAATCTGAGTTAGAGTACATACGGAGTACGAGAATTGCTTCAATACCATCTGCTGAGAAGAAATCTAAGACACCAAAGTTATCCCTCCATTCAGGTGCTTACTTTCGAAATATCAACATAGACTGTAGTTGCAGCAAAGGCCATGCACAGGTGGGTAATGTATACAAATTTTATAGAGAACCTCTCTCTCTCTCTCTCTCTCTCTCTCTCTCTCTCTGTGTGTGTCTCAGTCTCACTCTCATACTTGCACACACACAAATCATTCGCACATCACCAGTATGATAATGCTCATTGCTTGTCACATCTGGAGGGATACTTTCTTTTTCCCTCTTGGATGCCCATTTACTTCAAAACACTCTCTGAAGTGTTAATTTCTGAAATAAAATATTACCCATGTGGTCTGGTATCTAAGTGTGCAATTGTAAAGAGAACTTATTGTTAGATGCTGACACTCTAACAGAATTATCGTGCTGACCTCAAACATCCATGGTTTAGTGCAGTGTCATGGACCATGATGGCAACTTTTGGTTTTTGGCTGGTGCTTGGTCAGACATGTTGATCCTCAACGAGACAAGCGTCACTTTACTCTCAAGGTCACTCAGGTATTACATTTATCTACTTCCCCAATCTTATATGTGAGCATGGTGGGAGATCTCGCGAGATATCTCGCCTTTTTAGAGACAAGCGTCACTTTACTCTCAAGGTCACTCAGGTATTACATTTATCTACTTCCCCAATCTTATATGTGAGCATGGGAGATATCTTGCAGATCTCGCTCGAGATCTCGCCAACGGTGGGATTTTTTCTTCTTTAGAGGCTTTTTAAAGGCCTTGTCTCGCTCGAGAGAGGCATATCTCGCCTCTCTCGAGCCTCTCTCTCTCCTCTATCTCGCTGGATCACCAAAATTGGCCGGAAAACTCCATTTTTGGCCGGAATTTGGCCGGAATTTGTTGGGGATTTAACATAGCAACATCATCAACTCATCTACAACAACAAATTGAAGCATATTTGTAGCGATTCAAGCATATTTCAAGGGATCTTCAAGAAATGTAAGATTTTCCCCCAAATTTGATTTTTTCAAATACAAGGTTCTACAATGATTGTATGAGTGTGATATAAATATATGTTGATGTTCAAGCTTTGATCTACACTTTCATGGAAAAAAAATTTAATTTTCTATTATTATTATTTTTTTGAATTTTCGTATTTAAAAAATATATTATCTAAAAAATTAAAATTAAAGATTATAAATAAATACTTATGATATGAATGTGATTATTATTTATGTTAAACTACATTTAGAAGGCTACAATCTCATGTATTAATATTTTGATTATCATGCTTGCTGTATTTTTTTTAAAATTTTTTTATTTAAATAATTAAATAAAATAATTATGAAAAATAATATTTTATTAAAAAATTATTATTTTATTTATTTATTTATTTTATTTTTAAATGATGCTTATATTATGTAATTTATTTTAAAAATACAAACATGTCTTATTGAGCATTGTATATATGTTATCTTAGAACAAAGTGTGTGTTGTTGTTTTATAAATTATTTTTACATAAAATAATTATAAAAAATAATATGTTATTAAAAATTTCTGTTTTTTTTTTTTTTAAATGATGCTCATATTATGTAGTTTATTTTAAAAATACTAACATGTTTGTTTGAGCAATGTATATATGTTATCTTAGAACAAAGTGTGTGTTTTGTTGTTTTATAAATTGTTTTTACATGTTTTTATGTATCTAAAATTATTTTAATGATTATTTGGGAATATTCATGATTCATGTATGTATTTCAGACTTTCAGTGCTGTACATTTGAATCTTAAATGGCAACTAGTGGGAGTGGCGGGACTGGTAGTGGGACTCAAGACATTGCTTGGCAACATGGGGATCCACTGACTGCTGACAAGAAGAAATCCCGATGCAAGTATTGCCTTAAGACTTTGAATTCTGGTGGTTCAACCAGATTAAAGCAACATTTGGCTGGTGGTTATAAAGATGTTGCCAAGTGTCCCAGGGTTCCTTATGAAGTGCAAAAAGCAATTGCAGCAACTTTAAAGGGAGGGAAACAAAAAAAAGGAAGAGATGGCACAAAAGCAAAGGGAATTTGAGGATACAGTGCTATCTGGACCTACTCTTGATGTTGATGAGGAGTCAAGCGATGATGAAGAGAGGAGGAGGGTTATGGGTGTTGAGTCATGAGCCGAATGGAGACAGATGAAGGCTGCAATGGAAGTTAGCGAGACGGTCCTTACATGCTTTGATAGTGTGAGGCAATATGAACAAACAAGGGGAGCGGGTGGTTCGGGGTCGGGGGCATCCATGCCACCTAGACATAGTTTTTCGAGGAACCGAGAGCTGAGAGGACCGAAAGGAGGAGGAGGAAGACTACACATTATGATTCCACATTTGACCAAGACCCCTCCCTCTTCAACCAACAAGACATCTATCAAAGAAGCATTCCTTATATGTTTGCTGGAGGTAGAGAAGGCAGTAGGGAGGAGGAAGCTAGGTTATCAATCAGCAAATTCATGCTCTATAATAACATTGCACCCAATGTAGCCAAAACACCATACTGTCAGGGGATGATCAATGCGGTTGCTAGGGCGGTGTAGGGGTTAAAGGCCCAACAGACTTGGGAAGTAATGAATAAATATTTACCCAAGGTAAAGCGGGAGGTGGATGAATACATTGGTTCATTAAAAGAAAAATGGAGTACATATGGTGTTACTGTGATGGCTGATGGATGGATTGGTCCTACTAGACAGTCTATCATTAATTTCATGGTGAGCTGCAATGGAAAAACATCCTTCCTCAAGTCAGTGAATGCCTCAGATAAGATCAAAGATGCTGACTACCTTTACAAGCTTCTTAGGGAGGTGGTCCTCGAGGTAGGGCCAAAGAATGCTGTCCAAATTGTCACAGATAATGGTGCAAACTTAAAAAAAGCTGGTGAAATGTTGATGAGGAAGAAGAGCACCAGGATCCACCTCTTTTGGACACCATGTGTTGCTCATTCGATTGATCTTATGTTGAAGGACTTGGGGAAAAGAAAGTCAATCAATACTGTGGTTGAGAGGGCTAGAAGGGTAAGTAATTTTATTTATAACCATGGTTATGTGCTGAAGATGATGAGGAACCACTGTAAGGGTGATCTAGTCAGACCTGGATTAACTAGATTCGCCACCAATTATGTAGCTCTGAAAAGCTTCCAGAAGAAAGTGGTGGTCTTCGGCACATGTTTGCAAGTGAGGAGTGGTTTGGTTGGCGTGGATCTAGCCATCCTGATGCAGTACTAGCCCAACAAACCATTGCTGATGATTCCTTTTGGAGGCATTTGAATAGGACACTGGGCATTTTAGAGCCTATTGTGTTTGTTTTAAGGATGGTGGATTCGGAGAAGAAGCCCACAATGCCCCACATATATGTTGCCCTTTAGCAAACTGCTGCCCCTAGCACCTTCAAATCCTACGAGAGGATCATCGATAATAGATGGGAGATGCACTTGATGCATCCTTTGCACTTGGCTGGTGAGTCACTTTTAAGTCTTTAAGTTTTTGTTGTATACTTTAATTTAAATTCTTTATTTGTTATAACTTATAACTTATAATTTATAAACAAGTAAGTTAGTAAACAACCAAATCACTAAGTCACTAACCAAATTTTTTATTTCCACAATGCAAGCTTACTACCTCAACCCAAAGTACCATTACAAGAATGATCTGGGGCTTGATGTAAAGTTGATGACTGCGGTGCAAGAGGTGGTGGAGAAGCTTGTGTCAAATCCCGTCATGCAAGGGACAATTAATGGAGAGGTGAGAACTTATTCAATTGTTTCTTCAACTTCTTGCATTAGTGCATTAAGCATATACATAATACAACAATTGAATAATTGGTGTACAGATCAGGGAGTTCAGGGATGCCTCTGGGAGTTTTGGAAAGCCTTCTGCAGTTGCAACTAGGAAAAAAACTGATCCTGGTAAATAGTTCACTACTCTTTAAGTCATTAAGTCTATAGACTACAACTCTATAAATGATAACTGATAAGTTATATAAATATAAAGATTTACTTGCCTAATGCATTCTTATTTTTGGTTATGCGGTGTTGGTGGTTTATATATGGAACTAGTGCGCCAAATCTCGGGGACATAGCAATTAAAGTACTCTCCCGAGACTTGCTCATCCTGCGGTTGCGAGAGGAGGCTGGAGCACCTTCTCGCTCATCCATAGTAAGGTACGGAGCAGTTGGGGAGTAAGAGGCTCGAGGACTTGGTGTATGTGCATTACAACATGAGATTGAGAGTAGGGCACATACAAGATAATATAGATGACGACAATCGTGAACCGATTGAGTTGACTGATATATTCCACGAGCCCCCCGCAGAAGATGAGGAAGATGATGTCATATATCAGTGGGTTAGGGATCGAGGTGGCCCAGGTCTTGGATGGGTCGGAAGGGCAGCCCGATCCTACCATTCTTTGTTATGGTCCCAGATGCTGTGGCTGAGCACCTATCTTCTGATGAGGGTCAGGCTGCTGTAGCGGCATCAGAAAGATCAGCTGTACCATTTGTGGAGCCACCTGGTCGACTTGAAACAACTGAGGTGACAACTAGTAGTGGGGATTCAGATGATGATGCCGATGATACCATGCGGCCAAGTGGCCCAAATCAGACATCGAGTTCGAGTCATGGAGGCGATCAGCTGGTCGTGTTTTCGGTGGAAGTCAGCGTCAACAAAGGGAGTCACCTGACTCACCTCCACCAGGTCCGAGTCATCCGACACATGTGAGCCACAGTTCCCCTATCTCTCGGACTTATAGTAGGAGTAGGAAGAACAGATCAAATCAAGGGCAGGGGCAACCGAATGATGATGCGAGCATGCATGATCTTGAATTGAACATGGGAAGCATGAGCCTAGATCAGAGTGATTCACAACAGCAGAGCCTGTCATCGGGGTACCAATACGGGGATCACAAAGACCGGGTCGATTACAGTGGGTATTCTTCTTATGAAGGTCATACTATTCCTCAAGACCCTTCACCTGGAGAGTACGCATATGGGAGTGAAGGTGGGTTGTTAAATGAGTGGTTTAGAAACTTGTACCCAAATACTCAACAACTATATGAACAACAACAACGGCTCTTTCACCCACCCACGATTGACGGTTATCCTGCATCGCTATTCCTCCAGTATTCTGACATGCAAACATATAATGATCATATAAACCGATATGTGACATACTTCAGTGATCAATTGACTTGGGAGTCATATGTGGTCACCGTTTAGAATCAATTGATGCGGAATGTTGAGTGATGCTCTTAGTCTTGTAAGTTGTAAGTTGTAATCTTCATAATTCTTATGGTTGTAAAATTTTGAAGACATTTAACAATTTATTACTTTGAATCTTTGATAGTTTGAAGTTTGAACTTTGATCACTTGTTGACTTGAATACTTGATGTGTAATGTTATTGTATATTTGTATTTGTATATTTGTATTTGATACTTGATGGTTGATAAATGATAACTCATTAACTTGAAGTCTTGAATTACTTGATATCTTTACATAATTACATTACATGTTGTCTCTGACTCTCTAAGACTCTAATTCTATATCTATAATCTCTATTCTCTAAGACTCTAACCTTGCATTTCACAGAATTTCGGTTTTACACATAGGGTCGACGTAGGAGACATAGTTAGGGTTATTTTCTCACAAATCTAAGGCCACCAATGTGTTCAAAATGCCTTAAATAGGTTAAATACCAAGTTTCAGCCCAACCAGAGCCCTAAAACTCACCAAGATGGGCCACTGAGACTACCGCCAATTTTTTGGCATATCTCGACCGAGATCTCACCATCTCGGTCGAGATCTCGGTATTCTGAGTGGCGAGGTCTCGCTCGAGAGCGAGATCTCCCACCATGGTTGTGTAAAGCATGATGTTCAGCCTTGACGAGGTTCATGAATTCAATCTTGAGTAACCATGACTCTCTTTATGAATTCTATATTTATTTGCATTTAAAACGACCCCACTTTTAACTGTTAATGAATTTTCAGTAGCTAGATTTTTACTGTAACAGGAGTTGTGAGCACTTTTATTCTGCCCCACAGCCCCAGAGTATCCTACACATGCTGTAGGTGTAATTGAGTGGTTGGTTTCAACTAGTTGGAAGACATTTTTCATTGTCTACCAACTCTACCCATTGTTCTTACCATACAGTTTCTCGTCAGTTGTAGAACGTTAAAATTGGGCTTAATGATTTGTTTCATTTGTTTGTTTCAGTGGCAGGGGGATCACATCCAGTGGCCAATATGACCTTGATCGAGTTGCCCCCCATGAGTGCTTCTTGAGGCTTTCTTTTGATCATTCTCATTTAGCTGGTTTAAAGGATGTAGCCATGGAGAGTATTTGCATCCCCAGAATCTTTTATTAGGGTACTTTATATGGTAAAATGTAGTTTTAATTCGAATTCCATATGGGAGTTTCTGGTTATCTGCAACAGCTCTCACCTCTTCTGTTATTTTGTTGAGAGATCTAGTGTAAGAATCAACTAGTTTCTAATTTCACTCCTTCGCTGATAACCGATAATCCAACTGTTGGATTATAATGATAATTTTCTTGTCTTCTTGCTTATTATAACGTTACCAAACCATCTCGTAAGTCCATTGCTAGATTATGTCCTCTTTTCTTGTTTTCTTCCCTCCCCCCTTAATTTTCAGTTCGTGGGTTTGGGCTGTCGTTTCTTGTCAATTTGTTTAGGTGGAGAATGGAATTCCGTAGTTGCAAAAGACCAAGTAGATAGGAAAATGTGACATATTGGAGGAGATGAAAGATTAAACGAAGCTGCAGGTTTGATGGTTGACGGTCCAAGTTCAGCAGAAGAAGATATGGGAAAAAGTAGGTAGGGGTGAAAATGTGAGAGAGTGAAGGGGGGAGGGAAGAAAAACTCCATGTATATGGAGGTAGGTAAAACAATAATTAGCAGCACCAGTATTGGCTGGGAATAAACATAATATTTTGACAGACTTCATATTCTGTGGATAATTCTTATTACTATAGGAACCAAGGAAGAGTCCCTTTCAGTTGGTGTGATATACTTTTGTCAGCTGATCTCATACTATCTAGTGATGAATCATATTAGTTTTATTTCTTAGTGCTTGGTCAAAAAGATTTAACTAGGTCTTTCTTCAACAACTACCCCAAAGAATGACCAAATGGCCTCCAGCTCCACTCCCTCTCGCTCAAGCTCTCCCTTGCTGACCTTCCCTTTTCTGTCTCTGCTCTCGTCCATTTGTACTCATGGTGTTGTCTCCCAGTAGAAGCAAGAAAGGTGTTTGATGAAATACCTCTTAGAGATGAAATATGTTATGCGGCCATCATCGTTAGCCTCACACAGATTCCCAGTCCAGGGGTGCATCATCGCTCTTTACTGATATGAGATTTGCTGGTATTGGGTTGACCATGTATAGTGTGTCTGGCGCACTCCATGCTGCATCAGAGCTTGCTGCTCTTGAACAATGCAGGATAATTGATGGTCATGCAGTTGTCATTGGATTTGACTTGAAAGTTGTTGTTGGGACTACCTTGGTTGATGCATATCTTGGAAATTGGGTCTTGTTTCGGAAGCACATTGTATCATTAATGCATTGCCTGACGTGAATGTAGTTGGATGGAATGCAATGATCGCTGGTTATGCACAACAGGGGGATAAGCAATCAGTGCTTGAGTTGTTTTCTAGGATGGTGGATCATGGGTTTATTTTGTAAATCCTTTTAAAAAGAAAAATTCAACTGGTATTCCAATGAGAAAGAGCAATGACACTAATGTGCAGTTTGAATTTTGAAGATCAATTTATAAGGAAACTTGTCATGAGTAACTATGATGCTTAAGTGAATTTCTCTTTATTCCCCCCATGTAGATACATCCGTCATGCTTTTTTTTTATTTTTATTTTTATTTTTTTTTATCTTTTCAGTGGTAGAGCTAACATCACCTGTAGAAACTCTTCTTGATACAATGTTTCTGTGTCTGTTCTGTTTCTCATCTATTTATTTATGTCTATTTGCATTTTTCATATGTATTATCATAGTTTGAGAACTCATGAAATCTTGCAAGATCCAAGGGGAGATAGCATTCAGTAATCTGGATTACCCAAACTCGACTGAGTTCTTGGATATTTCAGTCATATGTCGGTCATCTTGCTCACATCTTGGATATTTTGATCAGAATTTGGTGAGATCTTAGCTATCTTGACATGTTCTCAGTATATCCCAAAATTTTACTGTAATCTTATCCTTCCATCCAAGTCTGGCTTTGGTTTCGACAGGAAAAGAAAATAGTCAATCTCATTGAAATCTTGATCCTAAACTATGTGTATGGTGAGATGCTTACTAGTTAGTTGTGGTTGGATAGGTTGGCCTAATGCTCGTAATGTAGTTGCTGAGAATTTCAGTCAATCCTCTATCATCAAATTTTGGTCAACTCATCTAGACGCTTATTGAGCTTAATGTAATTGGTAACAACCAATTTGTTGCCTTTACTCAGTCAATTGGATTTTTTGGACTGGGGATTGCATTTCTTGGTCTAAATGCAGCAAAAAATCCATTTGTTGCTTCACTAATTTTGACTGAGTAGATGAATCAAGAAATGCTGACCAGGTTGATCATGCACAAATTTATGCTTCGAAACTAATCAAAATTGTAAGAAATCCAGTTGCCTAAAGGAATACTGTGATGCTATCAGGCTTTGTAACCTTTTATTGATTGTCATCAACTCAGATATGTTGGCTTCTCTTTTTAGGAGGCATTGGGTGTTCAATCAACTGCAGATGTGAAGGGTGCAAGAATGCATTAGGTATAAAGTATGGTGAATGCTTGTTTGATATGACTCACTAAGCTATAAGTATGAAATAGGGAATTCGAGATACTTCACCTCAGCAGCCCCTCCTTATTAAGCTCTTAGAGCATAACTGTGTTTACTCTTTCTCATTCTAAACAAAGGGTTTAGCTTCAAAGGGTGGGAAATGGTCTTCCCACCCATGTCTACTCAGACCCTTGGGTCCCCTTTTCCCTTGGCATTTTATTCAATCCCCTCCCCCCCTTTTTCCCAATACCACCCATCTTGTTCGCAACCTCATAGATTGGAATTTACAGCAGTGGAAACTTCCTCTTCTGAGGTCACTTTTTATACCCGTTGAAGTGGAAGGTCTTTCTTCCTCATTTTATCTATATATACTTTTGATTTATGGGTTTGGGGTTTATCAAAATCAAGTAGATTAAGTGTGAGATCTGCTTATAACTCTCTACTAACCTCTTCTTCTCCTGTTGAGGCCTCATTCGGGGCATCATCATCAAGCCATTCTCACTGGTCTCTCATCTGGATGATCAAAACTTTTCCCAAGGTAAATAATTTTATTTGGAGGTAGGGGTGCAAGTTTGGCCTTGACGGCCCTGACCTGCACTAACCCTGCCTTGAGCCCGAATAGGGCTTGGGCTCAAGATTTTGGCCCTGAGGGCGAGTTAGGGCCAAAATATTCTGACCCTGACTAAGGCCAAAGGCGGGCCTAGGATTACTCTTTGGTCCGTTGGGCCTGTCCCGACTTATCCCTAATTTTTTGCCCTAACCCTGGCCCTAATTTTGTCCCAGATGCTTAATCTCAACGAATTAGTAATAGGGACAAGGATAGGGCCAATCAGGGCCAGGGCCAAGTATAGGGCCAATCAGGGCCAGGGCTAAGTATAAGGTTAATCAGGGCCAGAGCTAGGGCTAGGGATAGGGCCAGAGACAGGGCCAATCAGGGCGGGAATGGGCTTGGCTTGGCCCTGTAGGCTTAGGGTCAGGGACAATAATCCTTGGCCCTAAATTAGGGTTAGAGTGGGAATTGGCTTAGATAAGAATATATAGGGCTGGGCTTGGGATTGCAAAAGCCCAACCCAGCCCAGCCCTGTTGCAGCCCTATTTGGAGGGCTGCCCATGAAACCCTCCCTTTGAATCAGTTGCTGTTTGAGAAGAACAGTACATCAACACCTATATGTTTACTGTACTTCAGATTCTAATTCTTTGTCATGCTTTCTTTCACCGTTCTTTTCAAAAGAGTGCTGGAGAGCCTCTCCTTTAAGGCTTGATGTTTCTAGATTCACAGGTCAGTCCATTGACTGAATAGATTTCATCCAGACTGTTTTTCAACAGTTTCAGGACATAGATTATGTCCACTCTATCTGGAGTACCATGCTGTGGATCATTTGGAAGAGCAGAAATGCTGCTCTGTTTCTCGGTGAAATCCCCTTCCTATATAAAATTATGACACTTCTTTCTAGTTCTCTTGATGAAATTTATTCCACAGGTGTGACGAATGAAAGTCCAGAAAGGCACAACTCTATTCCTGTGATCCCTGTACAGCATTACACTTCTCAGCTACATCAGGTTTTTGTTGATGCTTCTTGGTCTTCATCTTCCCACGTGGGTGGCAGAGGTGTATTGCTTAGGACCGAGATAGATTTATTGCAGCAAGGACATCTTTCAGTAGGAATTTTTCAGCTACAGCCACAGAACTTGAACCCATTATAGATGGGGTGCAGCTCTCCCTCTCATTTGAGCTCAACCAGGTGATCATCTTCTTGGACTGTCAAGCAGCAGTTGCTGCTCTTAATGGACAGCCTTCTAGTCTGGATTGGATCAGCAGTTGTTTGGTGGATGAACTTCTGAAATTTAGTGATTATTTTGATATTCAACTGTTTAAGTATATCCCAAAAAGTGTGAATTTGCAGGCAGACTTTCTTGCTTGTGGCTCCACCCCCACCGCGTGTGCACAAATCACTGTAAACAACTCTGTTCCTATCTCTAAGGTGGTTTCCCTAGAGAGTTTAATCTAAGTCTCATTTCATAAGGTAGAAAATCATATATGAAAAGGACCTAGAAACAAAAAAGGCAAAGAAAACAATTTTTTAATGCACGTCTTCTTCAATCCGTTTGATGTCTAGTTCTTTTTCTGATTTTGAAAATGGCTTTGCTAGATTTTAATGAGGCAAGTCTTTATAAATCCCCTCCCCCCTTCTTAATGAAACAGGCTGCAACATCTCGGATATTTGCTCTTTATTTAACAATGAAGGAGCTTCTGTCAATCATATATTTCTATAGTGCTGTTATACAAGGCAGGTATGGAGACATTTCAAACTCTGTTGGGGGAATCAATATCCAGAGCTTAGTGAACAGATATACTTTTGGTTGAAAACAACAACATTCAAATCCACAACAAAGGAGAACCCTTGTAATGCATCTCATTATCATTTGGATCATCTGATCATTATTCAATAGTGCAGCTTATCACAGGCAATACAGGAACTTCACAAGTCTGGTGGCTCGCAAGTTTCCTCTTTTTGAGTACCTATATTCTGCAGGAAAGACTAATCTAAAACAGGGTTAAAAGTCACTCCGTTGGACAGCTCCGGAACAGGGACTCTTCAAAATTAATATTGACGGCACATCCATAAAAAAGAACGATACACAATTTCAAGCGGGACTTGGTGGAGTGGCTAGAGATCATTTAGGCCTGGTGGGTCTTCTGTTTCGCAGTCTGGTGAAAATTTCACTGCACTACAGGCAGAGGCAGCAGCAATCAAATGGGCACTCCAGTATGCTTTTTCTTTGTAACTCCAAAGGATTCTGATAGAAAGTGATAATGCCACCATCATCCTTTGGTTTCAGACCTCATCAGAGAAAATAACTTGGAAAATAAAACATTTTGTTAAAGATATCTCCCTTATGAAAAATTTCTTATTGAGGCAATTTTGCAGCTAATAATCTCACTTCAAAACAGCAGACAATTCTGTTTTCTTCTACCCCTCCCCCATCAATATAGTCGTTATCTTATGATGAACTTGGCTGCACTTACCCTTGGGTTTCAGATTTAAAAAGAAATAGAATCTGTTGTACTAATTTTTTTTTTCCATTCCCCATTTTCTCATTTTGGTTATTAAATAAAATTTTTATCAACCCAAAAATAACATGTAAAGTAATCTGATTTCTCAATGCAGGTTGGTTGAGTAATAACATTCATACTTCTCAGTAGAGAGTTTGTGGGTTCGACCCTCGCAGACGGTATTTCACTTCCAGTATTAAAAATAAAGGTCAATACCAATAAAAAAAAATTAATTTGAGATGGTTTGGTTCACAAGTAACTCGGCGGTTTCCCCCGAGGTAGTTGAGATTGCAGCCGGTGAAATAAAGATATGCGTTATAATGAACCTTCTGATTGCTTCGCGCGCCATTTTGGTATCTTTGACGCCAAAAATCTCTCACACCCATGTTGCAGTACCACGTGTCCTTCCCATAGAAGATGGCATTAGCAACTGCATATTCTCCGTCACTCTCGCTCTTCACTCGCACAGTCACTCTCACTCTCAACACATTCACTCCCACGCTTCCTCAGCACATCACTTCCACTTGACTTCCGGGTCTTTCTGGGAGAACTCGCATTGTCTCTAATTTTCAATCATCTTTTTTTTTTGGTTCATTCTCTCAAAGAATTACATCCTTTGCTGATAAACCGTTGACGTCGATGTCACCAAACAGCACTGAAAATCACCTTTCTTCGTCTTCTTGTCGATCAAAAAGCATCTGAAAATATCTAGTCTCACTAGTTTCACTCAGTCATGGTCGTATTCTTTCCTGATATCTCCTCCACTCGATCTCACGCTTGAAGCGACGCTCAAATTTGACATGTGAATTGGAGATTTCGCTTCTGATTGCCAGTGTGGTGCTAAGCTTCTGTTGCTCTACTGTCAACCTTTCTTATCAAATTGCTCGGGGATTTACCGGGAGCTAGAAGATTGAATCCAGTAGATCTTAAGTTAGACTTTATAAAAGGAGGCATTGTTTTTTGGTTATTTTAAATTATTTATTCAGGTAGATTCTTGTTTCTAGTGGATTTGCTGTTGAATAATTAGCGAACTTATTTGTTGGAAACTGGATTATTTCTTTTTAACGCTAGGATTTGTTGTTTTTTGTTGCATAAAATTTGTTAATTTTAGCAGGAGTTCTTCATTAATTTCAGCTGATAGTTTTCTTATGTTAAACTATAAATTGATGAATTTGTTGGTTCTAGTTATATGCTTGTCCATTAGCGTCTAGTAATGAATTTTTTTCTTTTCTTTCCTTTGTCCTTTTTCAGTTCAGTCCTTATCATGTTTCTGAATGTCACTAGTTTCACTTCTGTATTGTCAACCTGCCTTTCAGTTAGCATATCACTGTTCTCTGGTTGATAAAGAGCTTAAATTTTCGGTTTTTGTATCTCTTTTGTGCATCCAACTTCTTTGATTGCTATGTTCACTATGTAAAGTACCAAGATTTGATTGGTAAATTTCTGATGCTGTTAGCAGATCAACTGAATTTCTAGGAGAACTTCAGATGGAAACTACTACAAAAGTCAATGGTCTTGATCATGGAATTTCCGCTAAAATTCTGGCAGTGTCACATCCCTTAGCAGAGGAATCATCAGATATTGCTGCCAATATCAATTACCATGCACAATACAGCCCTCATTTTTCTCCTTTCAAGTTTGATCCTGAGCAGGCATACTATGCAACAGCTGAGAGTGTTCGTGATCGCCTCATACAAGTGAGCCTTCTGAAATCCTTACGAAACTCCTTGTTTCAAGCAAAAATATGCCCTCACCTAGCTTCTTTCTTGTGAGGTGTGTTTGGAATGCATGCCAAACACTGGTACAAGATTTTCTTAATTCTTATATCATGCCTCTGCTACTGGGAATCAGGTTGCAGTAGTTTTACTGCACAGTTTGGTTTATTGTGATAAGAATCCTTTTAATTCCTTGATATGCAAAATGTATCCAACCATAAATTTGGAAATGTTTGCGGGTGCCTATCTTTTTTATAGCCTGCAGGATAAGTGATTTTCCAACTGAACCCTCTTAAGTCTCTTCATTGTTCATGTGCTTAAACTTTTCATTATGAATCTATTAGCTTTCTTGTGTTTTAAATTAGTAATTCCATGAAATGGACACCCATAAAATTTTCTATTTGCAATGAGGATCATGAGGGGCATAGACCCATTTGGAGGGCCACAAGCCTTAGGTGTTCACTAGTGTAGCTATTCAGTCTTCCGGATGACCTATGTTGTAGTCTCTATATCCCATCAGATGTGACGAATTGCCGGTTGGGGCATTTTTTGTGTTAGCCTGCTTGCATGAGATTATCTGATGCAGGTAATGCCTACTGTTAATGTGAGAATGAGTGCTTAGTAACCAGACTTGAATCTAGACAATATTGTTGACTATTAAAATATGGAGGAAGAAAATGAATTAATATATATTTCCGAATCAATGTGGAAGTGACTGCCTAATAACCAGAGTTGCATCTTGGATAATATCATTGATATTTTGGAAGAAAAATTGAATTAGAGGATATTCTTGTTATATTTGTAAATAAGTGTGTAATGGGGTTAAGTGGCAAATCTCTACTTTCATGTTATACATTATTGTTATTTATGATTTCTTTTCACCTGATAACATAGAAGTATCATGAAGCCCCAGGACTTGGAATTTCAAGCATGATGCTTGGATATATTAAGACTTCCAATTTTCATTTCTTCCTTGAGGAGAAAACTCATCTCCAGTTATTGCTTGCTTTGGAGCTGCAAAAGTCAATTTCAGCATTTCATTATTCACCTGTGGACGCAGGAAATTACCATGCATATTATAATAGTTTTCAGTTCTAGGATGAAAGCCTTATGTATATCTTCACTTTTTACTTTTGCAGCAATGGAATGCAACCTACTTTCATTTCCACAAAGTTGATCCAAAACAAACATACTACCTTTCTATGGAGTATCTCCAAGGCCGCGCTCTAACCAATGCTATGGGGAATTTGGACACTCAAGATGCATATGCTGATGCTTTGATTAAGTTGGGACATGAACTTGAGAATATTGCTGAACAGGTATCCTGTATTATTTAACTCTTTGCATGGATAAAAATACATCTTTTCTGCTTCTTATATTTGCATGGAGTTCCCTCAAAGAGATTATCGTTTAATGCTTCATGTTATCATTTCGCCTTATAAGGTTCAGGTTTTATACCCAATTAATTTGGGCCAGTTTCATGGTACGATCTATGAGAAATTATTTTTTCAAAAAAAAAAAAAAAAAAAAAAAAAAAGTTGGATGCCAATGGATATTATTTCTTAGTGTGATGTATCCTTGTGTGAAAAATCTTAAAGTAATGTTTTCTTATATTTGATCACATTTTTGGGGTTCTGTTTTCTCGGTAGGCTTGGGTGGACCTGCATTTGCTTTGTTGCTCTCCATTAGGATACCATCTTTGTATCCATTCATGGGTTAAGATGATAATGATTTTCCATTCATGGATTAAGATGATAAGATTTATGTTCATCTTGTTGGGACTTATTTTCAGAAAGACAATCTGATTTGCTTGTTAATTTTGGTGGTTGCCCTTTTTGTAGGAGAAAGACGCAGCTCTTGGAAATGGTGGTCTAGGGAGGCTGGCGTCGTGTTTTCTGGACTCCATGGCCACACTAAATTTGCCTGCATGGGGATATGGTTTACGATACAAATATGGACTATTCAAGCAGAGGATTGCCAAGGAGGGCCAAGAAGAAACTCCAGAGGATTGGCTTGAGGTTTGTTTGGATACAAATTCTTTTTAGTTTTTTTATTTTTAAAAACCTTGTATATTACTTGATACTTTCTGGTGGGAATTGCGCAGAAATTCAGTCCATGGGAAGTTGTTAGGCATGATGTCATATATCCTATCAAGTTTTTTGGTCATGTGGAGGTCTCTCCTACAGGATCGTAAGCATCACTGTCTTTGTGCATTTGTTGACAAAAAATTTGAACTACCATATAGCATCAATATTAATTATCTCTCTTAATCTCCTCAAATTTTGGGTAAAAACACCCATATCCATTTATTCTTTCATGAGGCTTTCCATTAAATGAATGACAGGAGAAAGTGGGTTGGTGGTGAGGTTATTCAAGCTCTTGCTTATGATGTGCCCATCCCAGGATACAAAACCAAGAACACCATTAGTCTTCGCCTTTGGGAAGCAAAAGCTCGGGCTGAGGATTTCAATTTATTCAAATTTAACGATGGGCAGTATGAGTCTGCTGCACAGCTTCATTCCACAGCTCAACAGGTTGGTTACTGTTGGCTTGGTACAAAGGCTATGAGTAAATCCATCAGGTCCCTTTCAGTTGTCTTTGTTAATGTTTACTTGGTAATATATTGAGTAAGCAGAGTGCGTTTTGATCAAGGTTGTCAAGGCATAAGCGTCACCTAGGCATCCTGACCCTTCTTTGGGTGAAGGCAACCTGGTGTAACCTTGTCGCCTTGACAACCTTGGTTTTGATCGTGTTAAAAGATCTAAGTATTAAACCAACTGTTGCTGCAGTGAAAGCGGAGTGCTTTTTGATTGAGTTGTGATTTGTATGGTTATATATATGATTTATATATGATCTTCTGTGATATATTGAAATTTTATATTGCAGATTTGTGCAGTTCTATATCCAGGAGATGCTACCGAAAATGGAAAGCTTTTACGATTAAAGCAACAATTTTTCCTCTGTAGTGCTTCACTTCAGGTATTTTGGTACTTTTTGTCATGCCCCAGCCTTTTCTAACTCCATCGGTGCGTTCAGTAGCCAAGAAAAGAAAATTTTGAAAACCATGAGGGATTTCTATTCTTAATTGACTTTGTAGACTGAAACTCAATTCTGATTTTACATCCTTTGCAATCCATATTCTGCTTTCAGCTATATATTTTAACCATAAATTCTGTGTGCATGACTTCCCAAGGACATGGCCACACTGTGCCATTACCTAGGTGATGTACCACTTCTACCATTGGTACAAACTCACCAACTCTAGGTACATCTGATTTTCCAACTGATGAATGTTGATGCAGTACGTTATGGCCATCAAGGCTGAACTACTAGGTCTTGACATTGGCAAGTAAGTAAGATGAGTAAAAATTTGGATCTAACCAGATAGTGTGTCAAAACTAAAGAAAAGGCCTGTAAAATTATGCACTTCAATTTGTTTTGGACTGGGTCAAGCTGAATTGTTTTCCAATAATTAACCTGCTTGTGAAATAAAGGTATAGAAATATGGTTCATGATTGTCCCTAGAAGCTTTTCACCCCGTCAACAGTCCAAATACTTTCTTCTGTTTAATAATTTGTTATTTAAAGTATTACAAATGGTCTATGGACATGCCCATCTGTACGGGTTCTATGGCCAGCCCACCTAGTTCATCCACTCGGTAGGGCGATATTGAATCCAAGTTTGAAATGGCAAATTTTGGACTCAAAGTCGATCATTTTTCCTTTGTACATTGTTATTCACCTGTTTGGCAGTTCTATCATTGGGACGCACCCATGCAGTACGGTATCTATGGACAACCTTTCAAATTTTAGTGTCTTATTGCAGCCATGAGGTTGCAGGTTGAAACATGGAAACAGCTGCTTCGCAAAATGGGGGTAAGGCTGCATACATTTTCCCTTCCAGATCATCATAATTGGAGCCTCATGCACCAGGTTGCTCTTTTATATTATGCCACCAGCCAACTCCATTTGGGTTGTAACCTTTTTGAGCAAGGGGTTCTTCAAGTCTTCCAGCTAAAAAATTTCAGTCCCGTCCAAACCTGCTACATGGTAGAACTATGTGTGTAATGCATAGATAAACGGTTAATATGCCTCTCCAAAATCATTACTGGATTTGACTTGCCAGTGAATCTCAATTTAGGATATGGAAAATCAATTCAAGACTTTTCTAACGTCGGAAATGGTTAATTTGGCCTAATGACTTCTTCAAAATCCAATTGATGAGCTTCCAAGGCATGAGGTGTTCTCTTAAAGAGGTTGAATTTTGTTTACCCATGGCTAACTCTGTTCACCCCATTTTTAAAAGAAATAGAGTTTGGAATCAGTCTTTAGAACCAAACTTGGTTGAACAGAAAAGGATATAGCTTCTGATTTTGGCAGAATCATGGTTTATTGAATTTAAAAAATTTAGTAATTGCAAAAACAGATAAAGAAACAAAATACATAGAAAAAGCCAAAACCAAAAACGAAAACAGGGTAAGAACTAAGCGACAAGGCATTTCCTGGTTCAACGGTTACTGCTAATTGATTACAAAGCAGATTGTTGAATAAAAAATTTGCACATGCAATTCAATATATGTTTATAAACCATGGAATTTTTTAAATGAATCAAGTGGCTTTTAAGAAAAACCAGACAGTGTCTGGAATCCCCCCTTTTATTTTCAGTCAAGATGGTTCTTTATCTGAAGCAAGATGGGATTCCACTTCCTTCTGGTACAACTGGCCCATCCTAATTTTTTAAAAGTTTCATTCAGAGTGATAATGAGAATTTAGGGATTGGTTCTTTGAAATAAAATGATGCAATTATTGAAGTTTTGTGCAAATGCACTAGAGCTAGGACATATTTGTAGCAGAAACTTCCATGCAACACTTACCAGTAAGTTCTTCTTAAGATAGTGGTGAAGCTGTAATTGTTACAGAACTTTTCTTCAATGTACAAGAAAACATAGTTTTGGGTTCCATTCTATTGTATAAATTTCTCTTTCTTAATGGTTACAGGACATTATTTTCCGGTTTAAGGAGAGGAGTGCTGAAAAAGGCTCATGGCAGTGGTCTGACTTCCCTAGCAAGGTTGCAGTACAACTGAATGATACACATCCAACTCTAGCAATTCCAGAACTGATGCATCTACTTATGGATGATGAGGGGCTTGGATGGGATGAAGCTTGGGATATAACAACTAGGTGCATTAATTAGTTCTATCTTCTTTAATGTGTAAAGAGCAATGGTTTACTTGGCTGTTCTACTCTGTGCAATCTTGGAGTTAACCTTTGCACATTGTGATGTCTTCTTCTTAATGGTTGCTGACAATGTAGCGGATGATTTTCTTCTGCAATCTACAGGACTATTGCTTATACCAATCACACGGTCCTTCCTGAAGCACTAGAGAAATGGTCACAATCTGTAATGTGGAAGCTTCTCCCTCGCCATATGGAGATCATAGAAGAAATCGATAAACGCGTATAGTTCCACTTCCACCTTTTGTTATGTATTCTGTATCTGTAGTCTTCATCTGCTGATTGACTGGTGACTCCCCTCCTCCCCTTCCTCCTTTTCCAGTTCAAGGCCATGATATGTTCCACCCATCCTGATCTTGAGAGTAAGCTCAATGGCATGTGCATCTTGGACAATAATCCCCAGAAGCCAGTTGTGCGGATGGCAAATTTATGTGTCGTGTCCTCACACACGGTAAGACCTGCATCAAAATGTGAAACTGGCCATTTTTCACTCCTTGTTATTGCACTTCAAGAATTGATGTAAATCATAATACAAAGAATGCTTTCTTGAGAATTACAGTACATAACTCGATCAATCCATATAGATCTGATCCTATATCCTATTTACACACTGAGTGGCTTTCTTGAGAATCACAGTACATAATTGGATCAATCCATATAGATCTGATCCTATATCCTATTTACCAGTGAGTGGTCCCAATTTGGAGATCTATGCTAATCTTTGCTAACTTGATACATTGGCAATCTAATAATCCAGGTCCAGATTGAAGTCCATTTGACTGAATTATTAAAGCTCTCATATTGGTGAACTGTGGGTCATGGTAAATCTTGGATGGAGGGAAAGATCTATGTTGCCAATCCCATGCAGTTGTGATAAGGTTGAGTTGTTGTGGGGTAGATCCTAAATCTGATCTGCTACATTATATGTCCTAAGAAAATAGCATCAGTCAGTTTAAGGTTGCAAACTGTGTAATTTAAAGAAACAACATTTGCCCTAGGCTTCTGGAGATGGCCGATTGTAAATATATGTTAAATTGTTAATCATAACATGTCTGAACCAATTTCAAAGGCAGCAACGGTATATGGAAGAAAACCTTATGCTGTCAGTCTGATGTGAACCCTAGTTAGTTGATTGAATGTAGCCCTAGAACCAAGCTAACTCTAGGATCCTCTTCCTTGAGAATCAGCAGTCTTCTAGGTGATGTAAACCCAATTTTTAGGTTAGGGTTTTTTGGAATAATTTCCTAAAATAAAGGGTTGCCCATAATCTTTGATAATGTTGCAAGTAAATAACAAGGATCTAATAGGTGATTCTAGAATTACTAGGAAACTTCAAGGAAAGGGTGTTGGTTGATTTGGATGTCTTTCAAGAATTATGGTGGGTTTGGTGTGGTAAAGGCTAAGTAAAGATGATTATAGGATTTGTGTGAGGTTGGCAAGTAAAGGTTGGGGCCTTAAAAAGTCAAGATAGAAGGGGATTTGAGATCTCCAGTTTATCCTAGGATGCCCAAGTAGACCTGCGGCTGGGTTTGGGGAAGTTTAGGAGTGAATGGGGAATGGTTATGGGTTGGGTCTTGGAAAGGATCTCTTCTATTTCTTCCTTGCTTTCCTCTTCTTTTCTTGTCTTTCTTTTCTTTTCTTTATTTTCTCACCTTTCTTCTTTCTTCCATTTTCCTTTTGGTTTTTTCTGTTTCTGGTGTGCCGCAAGGAGGTGAAGAAAGGGAGAGAGAGCTGAACGGGGTAGAGAGGGGAAGAGGGGTGCCATAGGGTAGGGGAGGGTATATGGGGAGTTGTGAGGGTTAGGGGTGTTGTGGGGTCCCAAAGAAGCTGCTGCAGAGATGTGAGTCATGTGACAGCGAGGTGGAGGGGTTTTTTATGGCTGCGAAGAACAGGGGAGGGCAGTGGAGGGTCTTGCGAGGGTGTGGGGAGGTGAGGAAGGGGCTGGGGTTGCTGCGATTGAAGGGAAAGGGGTGGCAGAGGCCTGTGATGGTAGGGGGGACAGAGGAAGGGGCTGGGGTTTGCTTACTTGCAAGCTTGCTGGAATTTCTTGAGGAAGGGTGTTAGAAAGATTGTTGTTACTGATCTCTGAAGAAAAAACTCGACTTTAAATCCAACTTGACCCCCTCAACAGGAACCACGGTCCGCAACTCAAGTAATCTCATTCAAATATTCAGACTTAAGAAAATACAAAGAAAGAGTAGGCTTATTTATGGCCTACTAAAAGACTCTAATCCGAAGCGGGTTTCCTTTATAGATTAGAACCTCTTTACAAATAATCTCAGCCATCCAAATAAATAATTAAAGATCTAATAGAATCTCCTTAAAATAGATTCCCCCTAAAACTCAACCACAAATAAAAGAAACCATCTGAAAATAACACCTAATTATCCAAAAGGAATCTTAATTTAAAATAGATTCCAATTGAGAGATGCTCTAACTCTCTAAATTTGACTAAGTATTTTGACCTCCGAGAACCCTATAGCTGACGACCCTATAGGACTCCAATAAAAAAACTGAAGATAGATCCATGACCCTTGGATTTGAGGTGTTCTAACCAAACCCTTCTTGAGCTGAAAAGGGCTGGAAAAATGATCAAAAAACCCCTGAGGTATTTGGCCAGGTTTGGACTGGGCCTTTTGGGTCTAGGTTTTTAGTCCAATTAGAGGGGGGCCTCAACCCTGTTACATCACTAGGGCTGCAAATACCTTGGTGGATGGGTTTTGGATAGACGTGGGGTTGGTAAGGGTTAGGTTATGGTTAGGGTAGATTCAGCAAGGCTTGGGGTCTAGGGTTTTAGGTTTTCAATCAATAAACCTTGCTGTAATTGCAGTTTCAGACCTTTAATTGAAGTTAGGGTTTAAGTAAATTAGGGTTTGGTGGATTCTAGAGTTAGGGTTTCCTAAAATTAAAGATAAGTTGCAAAATTTTAAGGTTTTAGGTGTGGGAACTGGTCTTCGACTCCCCTCTTTTCCTGCGACGATCACTGTCAATGATACATCCTTATCCCCTCACCCAATGGCCAAAAATACCTTTTTGCCCCTTCCCTCTTCATCTCACTTACCAAATAAAGCCTTATCCAAAACCTCTCCCCGTCGCCCAAGCCCAACTCTCGTAGCCCAAACCCCCTTCCCTACCTAAACCCAACTTAAATGGGCCTAGCCCTCTTAAAACCTTAGGCCCCCCCTCACTCACCCTCATGGGCCTTCAAAAGCCTCTAGCCCCCTTAGATCTTTAAAATCCACCTCTAAAGACTGCCAGTGTCCATAAAACCCAGCCCACTACCAGCGTTCATGAACTCCAAAACCTTTTACCTGATTCCCAATTAGCCCAAAACAATACCTGCAAAACCACCCAACCCATCATCCTTAATCCCATGACCCCCTCTAACCCATGCCTTCTCACCACTAATCCAGGCCTTCCCTCTACCCCCTTGAACTCCATTGCCAGCCATGAGCCTCTATCCCCTTCCTCCAACTCTTCCATTGATCCAAACATCTTATAAACTCCATCACCTCTCAATTCCCCCCTTTGTGAGACTCCCCTCTTCATACCCTGCCCCCCTTGCCCCATCCCCAACAACAAAAATGATGCCCCCCCCCCCATTTTTGTTAATAATGTCTGATTTCTTTTTTTGGAATGCCAGGGGGCTCAGCTCCCTTCCAAAACAAACTAATCTTAGAAACACCATCAAAACAGCTAAAGTCTCTCTTTGTGCCCTTCTTAGAACCCATGTCCAAATGGATAATATCCATCGGATTGCTCATTCTATTGCCTCCTCTTGGTCTTTCATCTCAAACTCTTCTCCATCTGTCAATGGTCGTATCTAGATTATTTGGGACTCCTCGAGATTCCAAATCTCCCTTCTTAGATCCTCTCCCTAGCTCTTGCATCTCAATATCCTAGGCAACCTCTCCCCCCCCCCTTCTTCTCACCATCATCTACAGTTTCAATCGTGCCGCTGATCGCACCCCTCTTTGGGAGGATATCAGATCTATCTCTTCCTCCTCCCCAAATCTCCCCTGGGGTATTGGTGGGGACTTTAAAATCATCAAATATTCCCATGGCTCCACTCCTGATCCTATCGCGATGGATGACTTTAATGCCTACATTGATGACTCGGGTATTAACAACCTCCATTGGTCAGGCCATCCTCTCACTTGGCATAATCATCGATCAGGTCCGGCTAGAATCGCCTTTAAGCTTGATCGCTTCCTAGCAAAATGCTTCTTGGCTCTCCTCCTTCCCTTCTTCCCATGCCTCTTTCTCTAACTCTAATCTTTTTGACCACTCCCTCTGTTTTTCCCCCTTTCCCCTCCCATCTCCTTTGGTCTAAAGCCTTTCAAATTCTTTGATATTTGGACTATGAGCCCTTCTTTCATTCCCACTGTCAAAGAAGCTTGGCCTAAGCCTGTCCACTGTCACCCTCTCCCTCTTATTGCCTTTGCCCCCAAGCTTCGTAACACTAAGGAAGCTCTCCGCTCTTGGAAATCCTCTACCTTTGGCAATATCTTTGCTAGGGTCACCTCCTGCCGCTCAAATCTTCAGCTCACCCAATCTCTTCTCTAAAATGACCCCTCCAACCCCACCCTTGCCAAAGATGAAAAACCCCTCTCCTCTGAGCTTTCTTCCCTCCTCTCCTTGGAAGAAAGTTTTCTCCGTAAAAAAACTAGAATAAAGTGCCTTGAGCTCGGGGACTCCGATTTTGCCTATTCCCACCGATCCCTCTAAGGCTCGGAATAACTTCAACTCCATGCCCTCCTTCATCACTAATAATGGTACTTGCATTTCCGATCCCACTAGCATCAAGGCCAAGATCGTCTCTTTCTTCTCCAACCTTCTCTCCTCGCCCTCTCTTCCTCCCTGCACCCCCCTTCCCTCCAACCTTATTAATAAATTCATTAACCCTTCTATAATCTCCTCTCTCAGCGCTTTCCCTTCTTGGGAAGAAATCCTTCTTGCCATCGGTTCCCACAAGCCCAATAAGGCCCCGGGTCCTGATGGTTTCAGTATGGGTTTCTTCCTTGCCTCTTGGGATTTCATTAAAAATGATCTTGTCCATGTCATCTGTAGTTTCTTCTTTAACCCTTTTCAACTCTCATACATCAATCAAACTTTCATTTGCCTCATTCCCAAGAAGCAAGGAGCCTCCTCCCTCTTCGATTTTCGCCCCATCTCCCTCTCTAACCTCCTTTACAAATTTATCTCTAAAGTCCTAGCGAATAGGCTAAAAAAGGCTCTTCCTTCCCTTGTGAGTTTGAATAAATCGGCTTTTATCTTGGGCCGTAGCATTGTGGATAGTAACCTTCTTTGTGCGGAAATTGTCCGCGACTTTGATAAATCTACTCACTCCCTGGCTGCGCTTCTTAAAGTTGATCTTCACAAAGCCTTTGACTCTATTCTCTGGGACTTCATTAGCGATGTCCACTCTTCCATGGGTTTCCCTCCCCCTTTCATTCACTGGATTGAGACCCTTGTCTCTTCTCCTCGCTTCTCCATCATCACCAACGGATCCCCGACGAGATTCTTCCCATCTCGTGTTGGCATCCGCCAAGGCTGTCCTCTATCTCCCTACCTCTTCTACTTAGCCTTGGAAGTCCTTCCCATATCCTTCAATCCAAAACTGATCACCTCATCTCTTTTATTCCCAAGTGCATGTCCCTAAACCTCACCAATTTTGCTTTTGCTGGCGATCTTATGATCTTCTCTAAAGCGGACGACCTATCCATCTCCTCCATCCTCTCGGCCCTCTTGCAATTTGAATCCCTCTCTGGCCTTCAGGTCAACCTCGACAAGTCCACCATCTTTCTCTCTGGTGTCCCCGATCACCTTCAAGCCTCTCTCCTCCATCTCTCGAGTATTAAGCTTAGTTCCTTTCTCGTGGTCTATCTTGGTCTCCCGCTCATTCCGAGTAAGCTCACTCACCACCACTGCCTCCTAATGCTCGATAATATTCGTAAAAAGCTATAGCTTTGGAAGGGTCAGCTTCTGTCTTTTGCTGGTAGAGTGGTTCTCATCCGTTCTGTACTTTAGTCCACTTATCTCTATTAGTGCAGAATCTTCTGAATTCCCAAATCATCCATCCATGCTATGGAATCCTTATTTTGTGCCTTCCTTTAGAAAGGGCAAGAAGCCTCGCGCTTCATCCACCCGGTCGCTTGGTCATCCATCTGCCGCCTACGTCTGAAGGTGGCCTAGGAATCCGCTAGATCACTGATGTTAACTTAGCTTGCCTTCTCAAACTTATCGAGAAAATTGGCTCAAAGCATGGTTCTATCTGGGTTAAGTGGGTTTATTCTTTCTTTCTCCTATCTGATTCCTTCTGGAGTGCTCCTATATCCTCCAACCTTTCATGGGTTTGGAGGAAAATTCTCGTGCTACTCCCTTGCGCCATCTTTGCTATTTCTACCACCATCTCCTCTGGCTCTTCCACATCTTTTTGGCTTGACCAGTGGCATTCGATGGGCATTTTCTTTAACCACTTTGGTCCCTGCACTATTTATGACACCCGTATCCCCAAAACCAACCCCTTGTCAAACGTCGTCTCAAATGGATCCTGGATCCTAATTCCCCTCCCCATTCTCACACAGGTTTGGGAATCTCTCCCCTCCTCTCTCACTCCACTTGTGACCTAACTGTTTGGCTCCCTTCCCCCACCAAAACCTTCTCTACCTTATTATCCCACAACCCTAAGCCCCCTAGCCCCCATTGGTTTGGTTCAAAGGCTACATTCCTCGTCAATCCCTTACCCTTTAGAGGGCCCCTCCCACCCAATCCTTCCTTGTTGACAGCTACATCCCCCCTAACCCCAATTGCATCATTTGTTGGAATGGTTTGAAGAACCTTAAGCACCTTTTCTTTTCTTGCCCCTTCTTCAAATCTATCTGGGGGAAAGCCCTCGCTTCCATTTGGCCCCATTCTAGGCGTTCCTACGGATTTACTCGAGATTGGTTTGGATTTTAAGAAACTTTTCAGGTACTTTCATTTGTGATAAGATTGGTAAGCTAGTGTACTATGCCTTGATCCATCACCTATTGTGGGAGTGCAATCTTTGAAGATGAACCTCCAAATCCTGCTCTATAGACAAGATTTGGAATGCTATATATTTTGATGTATCTTCTAGACTGTTAGCTATCCCCCATCCCTCTGTTGATGATATTCAAGGAACAGGCTTATTGTTGTCTCTTGGGGTCTTAGTTTTGTTTTTTGGTCTCCTGCTTAAAGACCTTGTTCTCTTGTCTCCTTTTCGTGTAATATAATTATTTATTCATCCAAAAAAAAAAAAAAAAAAAAACTGGGAAGGGGTTGGAGTTTAGGATCGGAGGCAGGGGAATGGTTTTAAAGCTTAATTTTAAAAGGGGAAGGGTTTAGACCTAGGGGATAGGACTCATAATTGTAACACTAAGCTTCTGCACTTAGGGTTTATAAATTCTGGAAAATTGCCGAGTTACTGCAGGCTAGAAAAGAAGAATAGAAGAAGAAAAGGTGGGGGGAAGGGGCTGTAACTATGAAAGAGGTTTGGGGGGGGGGGGGGATGGATCCTAAGGTTGCGACAGGGGTTGGGGATGGGGCTGGGGTTGTCTGCAATTGAGGGAAGGGCTGGGAATCTAAAAATTAGGGTTTCAAGGGATGAGGAAGGGTTGTGTGCAGTAGATAAGAAGAAGAGAAGGGCTGGGAAGGGGCTGTGGGTAATTTGTACTTACTTGAAGATGAAATATGGCTGCTGGACTTGAACAATGTTGCCGAAATTGAAGAAAACTGCAGAATTTTATCTCTTGAAGCTGCCACAGGCTTCCCTTAGGAAACCCACGACTTCTCTTGCCTTCAATGCTTAACCAATTTTATTAATTCAATTCAACTTACTGATTAAAAGGAATGAAGCCTTATTTATAGCCTCTAAGGAAGAAAACATAACAGGACTCAACTGTAGGAAGAAAACATAACAGGACTCAACTTTAGAAAGAAAACAAAATAGGACTCTAACTTGTAATCCAATTCTAACTAAAACTCCTAATACTTCAACTCACACAAGGAACCTCCATAACTTACTCTAGAGAGTTCCAATGTGAATTGTAAGAGTAGATGTGGATTCCTTGCAAGAAGTAGGACAACTCTAAGGGACTCCTTCACAAACTATCTCACTCTAATCAAGATTCTTCAATAACTTTCAATAAGGACTCAAATTTAAAAATAGAAGTAGATCTGGGGTCCCACTAACATGATGGACCCAATGACATCCTAGATTGGACTCGACGAATTTGCAAAAATGACCAAAATACCCCTGGTGGAATTAGGGGCCATGAGGTTTGGGGAAGAAATCCTAGGCCCTGTACTTTCCCTGGGAATGGTTGCATAACAGTCATGACAAGCAAAGGTCTGGACAGGTCATCTTTCACATTTCATACTCCAATCAATTTGGTCATGCCCCAAATACTGCCCTAGATATTATGCCACATGGAAATAAAAAGTTAGGGCAGTATAGAAATGCTCTCTTTGGCCATGGAAAAAAAAAAAGTCAGCCCTTTTATATACTACTTATCATGTTGGAAAAGCATTTAACATATTTGATGAATTTCAATCAAGAATTGGCTCATACCTGTTGCTAGGGAGAGTTGTTCCTTGGCACTTTTGACCTTGATGGATCATTTCAACTTATAACCATGCATGAACTGTATCATCCGTATCTCTTTTTGGTATCGTCTGGGGATTTTATATCCTTCCTCTGTGGGAAAACAGTAGAAATAAAAAGCCTCTTGAATTTCTTTCAGTTAAATATTGATTTATAAAATAAATTTTTCTTTACATTGCTCTGTAGGTAAATGGAGTCGCAGAGTTACACAGTCAGATCTTAAAATCAGAGTTGTTTGCCGACTATGTTTCCATATGGCCCACCAAGTTCCAAAATAAAACTAATGGTGTCACTCCTCGCCGATGGCTCCATTTTTGCAGCCCTGAATTGAGTAACATAATCACCAAATGGTTAAAAACTGATAAATGGGTCACAAATCTTGACCTTCTTTCACAGCTTTCCCAGGTATATGGTCAAAATATTTTTCTTATTATATAAACTTTCTTTTTCTTTCTATCGGTACTTATTTTAGTTACACATTTAATTCCTCACCCAATGTGTGACAGTTTGCTGACAATGAGGAGTTGCATGCTGAGTGGGAAAGTGCAAAGATGGCTAACAAACTACGCCTGGCAGAGTATGTTTTACAAGTGACAGGTGTCAGCATCGACCCAAACAGCCTTTTTGACATACAAGTTAAGCGCATCCATGAATATAAGAGACAGCTGATGAACATTCTGGGTGCAATTTATAGATACAAAAAATTAAAGGTACAGAAGGCTCCACTAGCCAATATAGTCCTAAGCTATGCATGGTCATGTTTCATATTCTTTGTCCCTTTTTCTGTATAAATTGTTTTTAGAACATGTCAATCTTCTATATTCTAGAAGCAAAAATGAAAAGTACATTGCTTTATCAATTGGTACTCCCCTATTGGCTCTCTCTGGGGTTCTCATATTGTCTACTAAGAAAAGCATTATCCAGCCTTCAACTCCCCTTGACACCCAAGAGGTGCACTAGGCAAGGCATCTTGCTCAATTTTTAGGTGGTTTTTCTACACATAGGCGTAACTGTCTTTGTAGATAACCGTCCAGTATGCCCTATAGCTTGGGAGACCTTCTTGAGACAATCGATTATGATAGAATGGTTTAATTGATTAGTGTGATCTCAAGACCTTTATTTATAAGAAGGTGGAAAGAGAACTATTACATAAATACCCTTACTTGGGTAACAAGAAATAGAAAATTACATGAACTAAAACTCTAACAGAATTGCAACTCCTAGGAGAACTCAACCAACACTCCCCCTCAAGTTGATACCATGTTGAGACAATCGATTATGATAGAATGGCTTAATTGATCAATGTGATCTAAAGCTCTTTATTTATAAGAAGGTGAAAAGAGAACTATTACATAAATACCCTTACTTGGGTAACAAGAAATAGAAAATTACATGAACTAAAACTCAGAATTGAACTCATAGGAGAACTCAACCGACAGACCTATTAGGGTGAAGATTTGCACTCATACATAATGTCTTGGTTTGGCTTCATTGCAGGCTTCAGAACTTGATAATGGTGGGAGACTCTACCACAGACATTAACTTGCTGCCATCTTTGGCATTTATTTCCATGTCTCTTTTTTTATGCCCCTGCCATTCATTGAACTCATAGTTCTCTTGGATGCCTGTAACTGAAGACTCTCTTGTGGATGAGCTATCCAAGCAAGGAGTTCATGTTGGCTGTTTGGTCTTTCTAGGATATGCACTCCTTCGCTTTTTCTCTATTTGTGTAGTCCTTGGTCACTTTTTGCTCTCCTAGTAGTTTCTTCTCATTTTTCTTGATTAGTTTTGACATTCGAGAAAGAGAAAAATGATTCTCAGATATGTACCAATTAGTTGCTTTCTGGCTGATCACACTGAATACTTAGATGACTGGGTTCATTTGACTGAATTGGCCTTTGACCTAATATAATCGGAAAAAGAAAATTATATTCTGTTCCTTCCCTTATTCATAACATTTTCTGAGTGTCAACCTAGAGAGGGGGTGAATAGGTTGAGACTAGAAGCCATCCTTGTCTTTGCAATTATTTAAAAAAAAAAATTAAAGCAGTAAAATAAGGCAGATAGACAAGACATAAGGATTTCTAATGTTTCAATTCAATTGAATCTATGTCTATTCCTCCTTATCATCTAGAAGGATTTTCTCTAGTATGTCCACTTTTAGTATGGTGCGTGGGGACACAACAACTTCTTACACAGTGTATAGCCAAAGAGGACCTTTACAAACCCCTATTTCCAAGCAAGAGTACTCAATTACAAGTAATAAAATAAATAAGAAGTTGCAAACACTTACAAGACCTTAGCAGTGGCAGTTCCCTTGGAATGAAATGAATGTATATGCAGTCTCAAGCTTTGTCTAATCTATACCTTGAGATCAACACTACAACCTTTTATAAGAAAAGGGAATAAATCTCTAAGGGGATTTGGATATTAGGGAGGCTAAAAACCTATAATGATGGCATAAGAATGGGGGCTTTTTGCTGTTTGGAATTCATGCTCTAGAGTGTCACAGTGATGTCTATTTATGGCCAAAAGACTGGGTCAAACTAGGTCCCAATAGATACAAAACAGTCATATTTTTTAACTCATGCTCGACCTAGCATCTTTCAGTCAACCAACTCAATCTAGTCATTGGAATCTAGCCGTTAGAAGGATAACTAGCTTCACAATTGATTGATGGTCAACTACGACCATCGATCGGGGGGTTTGGTGGTCTGATGGTCGACCGGAGAGTCTCCACCAGATTGTACTACAAGCTCTCTGGGATGGTAGTGGTCTATCAGGCTTATTTAGCTCATGGTCAACAAGCACAAGAACCGTGACTTTTTCAAGGCTCTCCAAAATAGTTTTAAAAATCCATTTACAACCCTAGAGATTGACTCAATAGTCCCTTTTGCCCATATGATTAGTTTCTTATAATCCTTAACTTGAAAGATGCATGTAATTACATCTTCCACTTTCCTAATCTATATACGTGATCTTCAAAGAGGGTCTTTGTATCATTCTTGAGCCTTGAACTTATACTTGCATGTGGGTATGTCTATTTGTTGTTCCACACCTCGAGTCCTTAAAATCCATCTTTTCAGAGTGCTTGGACTGCTTTCATGCAATTTATGCTCTTTGCTTAGGTGTTTGGGTTTGTATATCGATATGTCTATCTTAAACACACAAGTATATCATTAGTTCTCAATTATATGTGTTTGTGTTCATCAAAACATTTGAAGGGTACTTTGGTCATTTCCCTAACATTCTCCCCACGGGTAGTTAGGTCATTCCCTAACATTTTGCACTTACATATGCCAAGGCGATAGGTTTTCTATCAAACAATTTGGTTTTTTATATTTCACATTCAGTGACTCCACTGATTCAATGTCTAGTTCCAAGATTTTTATATTTATCTTTCAGTCTAACTTGACTATAAAAAGCTTCAGAGCCATTTTATCTTAAATATATACTTGTTAACAGTGTTTTTATATAAATGAAAATTGCAATTCTCACTTCTATGGCATCTTTCGTTGAGCATATTTTGCGTAGATTTAGCTAAGATGCTTATATTGGAACTTGTTTTTTTTACAGGAGATGAGCCTTGAAGAAAGGAAGAAGACTACCCCACGCACAATCATGATCGGGGGCAAAGCATTTGCAACATATTCAAATGCCAAAACAATTGTGAAGCTGGTGACTGATGTTGGTGATGTTGTCAACACTGATCCTGAAGTCAATGACTATTTGAAGGTAGAAGTACTTCATATTGCATTGCCAGGAATTATTACAGGATTGACTTGCATTCGTATTGGGATTTCTTTTCTTTCCAATTTTAAATATCATTTTCTGGATACCCTTGCTCTCTCTTTCACATGTAAAAGAGGATAATTTTTTCTGTTACAGAGGTGTTAACCTTTGCTACTGATGATGGATGTGATCACTTCATCAAATTTTTTGAGCACCCCACAGTCTGCCTTTTTGAAGAAAAATCATTGGGCTGTGTTCCCCAGAATTTCCAACTAATGGATGCTGGTGGACTGGTCCAATTTAAACAATGAGCTGAAATTAATTAGCATGCTTCACTATAACTTTCACACTTGAAGGAGGTTTTGCAGTAATTTGTTATTATGCCAGTCATTCCTCAGAGCTTAGAGGACCATCTTTTAATTCCAACAGAAAAAGGATGGTGACGTTTAAGGGTCAATGTTGAACTCATGGAACAGTTTCTCAAGATATAATATATAAATTAGAGATGGTTATTACTTGAAACATATAATTTACCATTCCTACTGTCAGGTTGATTTTCCTCTAATTCTTGTGAACTTCAGGTTGTCTTTGTTCCAAATTACAATGTTTCTGTGGCTGAAGTGCTAATACCTGGAAGTGAGCTGTCACAACACATTAGCACAGCAGGTATGGAGGCAAGTGGCACGAGCAATATGAAATTTGCCCTCAATGGTTGCCTCATAATTGGAACACTGGATGGAGCCAACGTGGAAATCAGAGAAGAAATTGGGGAGGAGAATTTCTTCCTTTTTGGTGCCAAAGCAGACGAAGTCCCCAGGGTGCGCCAGGAGCGAGAAGATGGACTGGTAATACGCTGCATTTTTTCTATGGGTAACATATAATCCTTATCACCTGCAGCTTTAATTTTTTGCAACTGACAGGTCATTGTGTTCATACTATGTTAAAAAATTTTCCTTGACTGAACTCATTTTAAGTAAGATAGTCATCGAGATGGAGAATTGACCCCCTGGATCTGCTTGTGTGAAGCCTTTGGCACCTGGTTTGCCCTTTTTAGTCACCAAGATGGAAAGCCAACTTGGAGCTCCTCTAGTCTGTCATATTGTTCGTCTACAGAAGTCTTCTTTCCTTAGCAGTACTTCAGTTGCCACATTAAGGGGCAGGCCTTAGCACAATGGTCGGTGGACCAAAGATGTAGCCTGAGGTCAAGGTATCAAAACAGGCTCTCAGCAAAAACTGCTGGGTCATTGCGTAGGAAATCCCTCCTCCCCCGAGACTGCTTGTGCAGAAGCCCTGGGCACCAGGTTCGCCCATTTCAGCTGCCACATTTGTACTTACATTTATTGGTGCCTGCATCCATTGCTGTGGGTTGTGGAATGAACATCATTGCATATTAATGAGAATATATTTTGGTAAATATGCCAATGATTAGTGGAAGTTTTTATATTGTGCACATCCTACATGAAAGCTAACTGGTTACTGCTCTACATGTTTGTCACTCTCACCTACAATCCTCACAATAGACAATGAGGCTCTTTTTGTGTGTTTTCAGACTCAATTTTGCATTCTTGTGATACTTTATCACTAAAATCAAGTAGACGCACAAGTTCATACATGTTAGTAATAAGAACAGAACATATATCGTTCATTCATTCAGAGATTCTGTATTCATAATCTGACCTTAGTCCTTGCTGATGGTATAGTTTAAGCCAGATCCACGATTTGAAGAGACAAAGAAATTTTTAAGGAGCGGTGCATTTGGAAGCTATGACTATAACCCACTCCTGGAATCTTTGGAGGGTAACAGTGGGTATGGGCGTGGTGATTATTTTCTCGTTGGTCATGATTTCCCAAGCTATATGGAAGCTCAGGCAAAAGTGGATGAAGCTTACAAGTAAGTAAAACATTTACCTTCCTCTTTCACACTCATATAATGGCTTGATCATTGTATGATGTTACTAAGTATGCCAAGTCCTAGGCTCTCTCTGTGTAGTGTTTGTATATTAGCCTTTTCTGCAGATGTCCTTTTGGACTATGCATGGGTATTTTGTTGGAGTATATACCATTCTTTTTATAAAATTCAAGTCTTGCCATGGGGAAACAGTGAGCCATTTGTCCAGTTCACCTTTGGCTCCCATAAGCTTTGGGCTGGTATTGTCAGTGAAATTGCAAGCATGATAATGAGCAATTAATGCTTACTCCAATTCCCCCCCCCCCCTTTTTTTCCAATATCTTTCTCAAGCAGTGGTTTTGTTTTTATATGCACTCCTTTCTAGATGTACTATATATGTTTGCCTTGGATACATAGAAGGTGGGGTCGATAATCTGTACTCTTGGAACCTGTAAAGGTGCCATGGGGAACCTGATTGTGAGTTTGAGGTCCTCTAGTGGTGACTAAGTCCCCCAAAGACAGTCAAGTGGTCCTCTGACCTTGTTATCCTGTGGTTTTGTTTATCCTCTAGTTTATGCTGAATCCTCCCATTTCAGCTGCGCCAAAGAGTGGGCCTGGTGAGGCTTGAACTGGCCTAGTATAGTTCCAGACCAGATCTAAGGAACCAGTTTGTAATGTGCAACACAGTTAACCAAACCTTCTATTCTCTGCCATCATATTGCATAACAGAAATCGGAAACGAAGTCATGGATGATATTGAGGGGTTTATTTTATATATTTCTCTGGAATTCTGTGGATTCTGTCATTTTGCAGTCTCAATGTTATAAATGCTCTTCTCTAAGCCACCTTTTTCATAAGAACTGCTTCAGTTTTTAGTGTTTTCAATGCTTTATATGTTGTTTTATTAAAAATATTCAGTGTGGTGTTTTGCACGTGACAGCCAGGAGTGGTTCTACACATGTAATGAATCACAATTTCCAGTTTCTAAACATGTTTTGTCCCAACAGACAACTGCCATGCATGAATGCCATTTTTCCATTCTTTGTTCTTCTTTCCTTTTTCTTTCCTGTTCTCAATGCTCCAGGTTTCTTTCTTTGGGGAGGGTTGGGGTGGGGGGAGGGGATTGGCTGTAAGGTGGAATAAGCTGGGGTTGGGTCAATTTCACTAGAGTAGTAAGATGAAAGTGAACTACTCTCTGGGGGTACAGCTGATGTAGTAAAGGGAACCATAACAGTTAATTTAGATGAACCTATAAATGATTCCAGGCTAACTGCCACATGGAAGAAGTTCTGTTACTGTAGGCTTCAGTTCCCACACTGAGAAACTATATTTTCGTTATTTTAGTGAGAGAAGTTACTTTAGTTGGATTCTTGGTGGAATGTGATTAAATCCATCTTATTATCCTTGGGGAATGCAATTATAAAGCACTGTTCTATAACATGCTGTGCATGTAGGGAAAATTTTGATGGACACCTAATTACCCATAGGACCAAACCCTGTTTAATGGATTCAGGCACTCCAGAAGATTATGAGTTGTTTATTCTGCCCTCCACATTATCTGACAAACCTGATCGCCTGATTACTAGGTTTTGTCTATTGTAAGGTACAAAAGAAATTTTATATTACATGATGCGTAACCAAATATCAGTGGCTAAATAGTTTTTCTATTTTTATTCTCCCCAGTTGAGAAGGGTACATAGGATAATGTTTTCTGGAGATAGGTAGGTAGGTTCACCTGCATTTCTGCAAAAAATGCTTCTTTTCAAGTGTCGGTCTATGGGTGAGAAAGGAAGGAGGTAAGGGTCCATCACCAACTTGCAGGGTACATAGGATAATGTTTTCTGGAGATAGCTAGGTAGGTTCCCTGCATCTCTGCAAAAATGCTTCTTTTCAAGTGTCAGTCTATGGGTGAGAAAGGGAGGTAAGGCCGTAAGGGTCCATCACCAACTTTCCCCAAACCTCCCAACTTGGTGTTCTTATTGAGAGAACCATTGACAACTGCAAATAGCCTTGATTCACGGTTTGGGGTTGGCTCATAGTTTTCAAGGCATTGACGTCGAGGTGTTTTTGTTGGTCCTAAGTCAATTTCTATCTTATTGCCAAGTGGCTTGCACTAGCTTTTATTGGTATTAGATCCAGTAATGGCCCTTGTTTATGACAAATACAGATATTTTTATATTTGATAATTCATTTACTTAGATATTTTTTGTAAATAAGCAAATACCCTATATTTGAATCCAATAAAAACGATAAAAGAAGTAAATTTTAGGAGGATAAAAAGTCAGCCTCCAAGTTGAACAGAAGTTGGATTTTCAACAAGGTGTGAAATTTTCCAAAACTGCATAATGCTTGGGGTTTTTTTCTTTTCAAATCTGAAAAATCCATAAATCTTACCATGGTTAAACATTTTTAATTATCGAAAGTGAAGTAAATCTGCCTTGATAAGTGATTTCGGCAGCATTCATTTGCTCTAAATAAGGTTTGACCAGAACATAACTGCAATTTAAATCAATAGCACTATTTGGCAAAGGGAGCGGTCTTCTAATACATGGCCAGATAATATTGACAACTCTGGTCCAAATAGTGGTGGCAAAGGGGGCAAGGGAAAAAAAAAAGTGATTTGACTCTTTAGCATTCCAGCAACAGGGGTCTCTCTCTTTTTCTTTTATTCTTTCTTTTCTTTCCTTTGGGGGGGGGGGGGGGGAGGTGACTTGGATATGGTGGTGAAGGAGGAAGGATTGGGTGAGGATATAAGGATTAAGGGATCTCCAGATGGTTAAATGGTGGCTTGGTGATATAGGTACCAAGAGATGGTGGGAGTAGTGATAGGTCAAATTCCAACCAGATTTGGTGTCAAAAGACTAGAAGAGAGGAGTAAGTGATTGTACCCAAGAATGAGGGTTATTTTTTCCTTTTTTGAAACCAAAAAAGGAAAACAGCAAAGCATGTTTGGTGTACCAGAGCAGTAAGCTGAGTGGCTACAAAATTATGGAGAGAACCTAGGGTGCTACGGGTCTAGCCAAAAGGAGATGAAAGCTCATCAACTATCTTCATGGAGATAGCTGAAAGAACAAGGAAGCCAATGAAAGGAATCTTGTGCCAAATCCAAGAAGGATCTGCATGGAACAAGTTTACTGGAACACCTAGTTCATGGAGGTGACGTCCGTGGCTTCCCTATTGCCAAGGCAGTCAAGAAGGGCCTTAAACGCCTTGGTGAATGGATAACTATGGGTTGGGTGCATTCTTTTCTACTTTTATCAGGAAATGTATCTGTATTATGCAGTGAAACATGCAATCCCCACAGCCTTTTAGCCTTTATGTTGTCCATTTTACTCATTTGATACCTGAAAACCAGCATGCCCCTAATTGCGGTCCGTAATCTGCATTCTACATGCAAAACCATCTGAGTCAACTCTCCTCATATTATCATCTATCTGGTGATCCCCCTATATTCCCGCAGATTCATCTATTTATGATTCTATCCTCTCTGGAACATCCCAAGATCGCCATCTTGGCCTAAGTTATACAATAATCTGCTTCAAGTTCCAACTGCCTTTCTTGCAACTCTAGTCCACCCCGTCACCAACATACAATGTCCCTATGGATATGATTGCAGTAGGAGACAACCACCATGAGTGATGTGGAAAAACTAAACCATGTTCCAACCCACTTCCTTATGTATGTGTTTCTTGTTTCTTTGTTGTCCAGATTTTAGTCACTGCTACAGCTGGAACCTGACCAAACTTACGTGAAATTCAATGTGTGAAATTGTATCCTTTCAGTCACTCTATTGACCCCCAATTCCCATATGCTGGCTCTCTTATACACATCAAAATTCAGGCTAGGGGAGTACCATTAACCAACACCACCAGAGCTCTTCCTCCCGGGCATCTCCCCCAAACTTTTTCACTAGGGGATTATGTGGTTATGCTACTCGTCCTCAAGGTTACAGTCTAATACACCTCCACATACCAGAGATGCCATACCAGAAGAGTGCAATTGAAAATTAGGATATTACCCTCCAATTTCCCAGTACAGAAGCTACAGAACCCAAAAGTAAAAGATTTTCCATGAATAATTGGAATTCTAGAGTTTGAAAATGATTTGTTGCTTTCGATATAGATATTCAAATTGGTATTTCCTGTATGTTATCTTTGGTAGCTCCATGAAGTCCGGATGATTTTATTTTCTGAAGTCATGAAAAGAATTTGTCTCCTGGTGGAGGATCTTTTAATCTGCTTTACTACTGATTGATTTATCATGGATTCATATAGCCTGATAACTTTCACGTATGTCATCTTACACCAATAACCGTCTTGCAGGGACAGGAAGAAATGGCTCAGAATGTCAATACTTAGCACTGCTGGAAGTGGCAAATTCAGCAGTGACAGGACAATTGCGCAGTATGCCAAAGATATTTGGAACATAGAGGAGTGCCCGGTACCATAACTCTTATTAGATGCACTGACATAGCTGCAATGTATATCATTGGCTTTATCCTCTATTTGCAAATAATGAAAGTTATGTCACTTCATTCATCCTTGTAACATATCATGCTACACTGTTGTATGAAATAATTATAGGTGCTGCAAGCATAATGTAGAACTTGTTTTTTTCTGTAATGTGGAATAGTTGTATTGCTTGGATTTCTCTCTTCTTTTTTTTGGATAATTATTGTTGCCCGCCTGTACTATAGGTTAATTACTAATCAAACCCTGTTCTTTACGAAATTACTATTGTCCCTCCCCCCGTCCCCCCCCCCTCGTTTTTAACGGTGTTTAGTGACTGTTAAAATTGAATGTTTAATTTTTATTTTGCCCTTCATTAGAATTAAGAAATCAAAATATAATGCTACTCTCATTTATAAAAACCATAATGAATACTAGTCTTACGGTCTTACCTTTATATTCTTGTCATTTTAGACTTTTTCCTTTCCGTCAACTCTATCCATTTCCGTCAAAATAAAGAACAGCTCACCTTCTATCTTAGACATTATCCAAGCAACGTTTGAAATGTTCGTCCAAATAATCTGTTTCACAGTTTGATATATCCGACACAATATCATTGTTGGTAATAATAATAGCTTGCAGGGAACAAAACACTTTCATTATTCATCACAAGGCCCTGATCACATATCTGTACTTGGGCAAGTAAAAAATCCTCCACTTTAGAAGGAGAGACGAGTTCTTCACTGGCAAGTTTATCACCATTATCTGTTAACACCTTCATTCGCCACTACTGGTTTCTCAGTGGGACAAAAACCCAAACATCTCGCTCTTTAAATTGCAATTCACTGGTTTTTCAAGTGCTAAAGAAGAAATTTCTTCCAATTCAAAGACAAACTCTTTAGGGATCTTGTTGCTCTCATCCTTGACAAGATGCTGCTCAAATTCTTTGGTTTGCATTTTTTCAAGAACAAACATAGGGTCATCTTCATTATCGCCTTCGGAGCGTTCATCAACCTTGAAATTTTCCACCCCTGTTTCTCGTTTCCAATAAAATCTCTAAAGTTGACTCCTGGGCCAAAGGATTGTTTGGCGGGGGGGGGAAAGAAACCGCGGCGAAGAAGTTTTTTTGGGCTGTGGTTTTGAGTTGGGGGGGAAGGGATCTTTAACAAAGGGGGGGCCGTCTTGTTCCCCAACTAACAATCATTCAAACAACCAAAAAATTTTTTTCTTTCCCCCCGGGGGTGGGGGGGGGGTGGGGGGGGGGGGGGGGGGGGGCGGGGGGGGGGGGGGGGGGGGGGGGGGGGGGGGGGGTCGGCAGCCGGCACCGGAAAAATCTAGCCAAACCTTTTTTCATGGATTCGACCTTATATGATAAAAGCTATGCTAGGGCGTTCCCCGACAAAAGAAGCGACGCGCTACACTATGGCCCGGGTGTAGTGATAAGTGGGCAAGGGTTAGCTAGGGCGTCCCCTGTAAGCGACGCGTCGCATCGGCGCCCGGATGCGGTGATAAGTAGGCAAGGGTTCCCGCGCCGTGGACGAGTGCGGGTAAAGAAGCTAGTCCATAAGCATAAGCATAGGATTAGATTGGCATCTTGGAACATAGGATCTCTAACTGGTAAGAGCTTAGAATTGATAGATGTTATGAGGAGAAGAAGGATTAATGTAGCTTGCATTCAAGAGACTAGATGGAGGGGTAAAAAAGCCAAAGAGTTGGATGACTTTAAACTTTGGTATACTGGGGAGAAAACAAATAAAAATGGAGTGGGTATAATAGTGGATAAAGATTTAAAAAATGATGTGGTGGATGTTAAAAGAGTGGGTGATAGGATTATTGCTATCAAGCTTGTAATGGAGAAAGAGTTCGTAAATATAATTTGTGCATATGCACCTCAAGTAGGACTAGATGAAAGTCTAAAGCTAGAATTTTGGGAAAATATGGGTGGATTACTGCAAGGAATTCGTCAAGGAGAAAAGATTATCATAGGAGGTGATTTAAATGGACATATTGGAAAAGATCAAAGAGGATATGAGAGTGTTCATGGAGGTTATGGTTTTGGAGAAAGGAATGACGAGGGGATTTCAATTTTGGATTTTGCTACTGCTTTTGATCTATCTATTATAAATACTTACTTCAAAAAGAGAGATGAGCATTTAATTACTTTCAAAAGTGGACAGCATAGAAGCCAAATAGATTTCTTCCTAACTAGAAGGACTGATAGATTGTTGTGCAAGGATTGCAAGGTGATACCGGGGGAAAGCTTAACTGCACAACATAGACTTGTGGTCTTGGATATGTGCTTAGTCCCAAGAACATATAAAAGGTCCAAGGTAAACTATCCCCAGAATAAGATGGTGGAATTTGAAAGGAGAGTACTCTAAATCCTTTGTTAATGAAGTAGTCAAACAAGGAAAATGGGATTTTAAAGGGGATACCAATGCAATGTGGAATGAGATGGCTATGTGTATTAAGAAAGTGGCTAAAGATGTTCTAGGTGAATCAAAAGGAAAGATCCATTCTTATAGAGAGACGTGGTGGTGGGATAGTGAGGTTCAAGCTGCCATTAGGAATAAAAAAGCTAGTTTTAAGACATGGCAAAGAACTAAGGATGTTGAGGATCTTCAAAGGTATAGGTTAGATAGAAATGAAGCTAAGAAAATTGCGGGAAAAGCAAGGGAAAGGAAGTATGAAGAGTTATACAATAAGTTGGGCACAAAGGAAGGGGAAAAATCTATTTATAAGATAGCTAAGATGAGGGATAGGAAGAGTAGAGATCTTGACCATGTTAGATGTATTAAAAATGGAGATGGTAAAGTATTAGTTTGTGAGGAGGATATTAAGAAAAGATGGGAAACCTATTTCTCTAGTTTACTAAATGAGCATTCTTCAAGCACTTATGGTTCGGACGATTACACTTTTCACCAAGGCATTGGTGTCCGAACTTATATTCGTAGAATTTCGATGTCCGAAGTAAAAGAAGCTTTAAGGAGGATGAAACTCGGCAAGACACAAGGTCCTGATGAAATCCCAATTGAAGTATGGAAGAGCTTAGGAACCCATGGACTAGTTTGGTTGACTAAGTTGTTTAATAAGATTATGAGCACGGGGAAAATGCCAGATGATTGGAGGAGAAGTGTTGTGGTTCCAATTTACAAAAATAAAGGAGATATTCAAAGTTGTAATAACTATAGAGGCATTAAATTGATGAGCCATACGATGAAATTATGGGAGAGAATAATTGAAACCCGGTTGAGACACTTAACTATAGTTACGGAGAACCAATTTGGGTTTATGCCGGGAAGATCTACAACGGAGGCTATTTACTTAATTAGGAGACTTATGGAAAGGTATAGAGAATGTAGGAAAGACCTTCATATGGTATTTATTGATCTAGAAAAAGCTTATGATAGAGTCCCTAGAGCGTTAATTTGGCAAGTACTAGAGAAAAGAAGTGTTGCAAGTAAATATGTAGATATAGTTAAGGATATGTATGATGGTTCGGTGACTAGTGTTAGAACAGTGGGGGGACAAAGTAATGAATTCCCGATAACAGTTGGGCTACATCAAGGGTCAACTTTAAGCCCATATCTATTTGCACTGGTAATGGATGAATTAACCAAAGACATTCAAGATGAGGCCCCCTGGTGTATGCTTTTTGCGGATGATATTGTGTTGATTGATGAGACTCAAGTGGGGATTAATACCAAATTAGAATCATGGAGAGTAGCTTTGGAATCAAAAGGCTTTAAACTTAGTAGATCGAAGACAGAATATCTAGTTTGTAACTTTAGTCATGATCGGGCAGATGATGAAGTGGTGATACTTGACGATAAAGAGATTCCTCGAGTGATTGTTTTAGGTACCTAGGTTCAATCATAAGTAAAAGAGGTGATTTAGAAGATGAGGTTTCCCAAAGAATTAAAATAGGGTGGATGAAGTGGAGAGGTGCATCCGGGGTCTTATGTGATCGGCGTATTCCATTAAAGCTTAAAGGAAAATTTTATAGGATTGTTGTCCGACCAGCTATGATGTACGGTGCAGAGTGTTGGGCTGTTAAGAAGAATCATATAGATAAACTCAGTGTAGCAGAAATGAGGATGCTAAGATGGATGAGTGGCAAAACTAGGATGGATAAGATAAGAAACGATCATATTAGAGTTGGTCTGGGAGTTGCTCCTATAAGTGATAAGCTTAGAGAAAGTCGTTTGAGGTGGCACGGCCACGTTCAACGGAGACCTATAAATGCTCCTGTTCGGAGAAGTGATATAATCCATATTGAAGGAACTAGAAGAGCTAGGGGTAGACCTAAGATAACCTTAGGAGAAGTGGTGAGAAAGGATATGTATAGCTTAGGCCTTGTATCTAGCATGGCCTTGAACAGAACCGATTGGAGGGCAAGAATCCATGTAGCCGACCCCATTTAGTTGGGAAAAGGCTTATTGTTGTTGTTGTTGTTGTTGTATGATAATAATATAGGATTAAAAAAAAAATATATTTGTTTATTTTTTTTAACCCCCCCCGCGGGGGTGGGGGGGCGTTAGAGGGTGTTTGTTGGGGGGGGGGGGGGGGGGGGGGGGGGGGGGGGGGGTTTGGGTGAGAACATCAGCAAGTTGGTCAGTAGTAGAGACATTTCGAACACAAAGATCGTGCTTAGCAACCTTGTAACGAAGAAAATGAAAATCAACCTCGATATGCTTGGTTCGAGCATGAAAAACAGGGTTTGCTGACAAATAGGTTGCACCAATATTATCATATCATAAGATCGGAGAAGAAACTTGGGAGATCCCCAATTCCCCAAGAAGAGACTAAATCCTGGTAAGTTCAGCAGTAGCAAGGGCTAAAGCACGATATTGACTCTCAATACTAGAACGTGCAACATTAGACTGCTTCTTGGATTGCCAAGAGAACAGATTGGAGCCTAGGTAAATAAGATAACCACTTTGCGATTTTCAATCAATAGGGCAGCCATCCCAGTCAGCATCAGAATAGGCCTTTAAAGAGGTAGAAGAAGATGGCGTGAGATGAAGACCAAAAAATAGAGTACCCTTCAAGTAACGCAGCAATCTTTTAAAAGCAACCCAATGAACCTCCTAGGAAGATGCCAAAATTGACAGAGCTTATTCACCACATATGATAAATCAGGGCGAGTAAGAGTGACATATTGAAGACCACCAACTAAATGACGATATAGTGTGGGATCAGCCATTGGTTTATCAGATACATTAGAGAAGTGAAGAGAGGAGGACATAGGAGTGGAAATAGGCTTCGCATCCAATAAGCCAGCGCGATCCAGAAGAGTAGTGATATATTTTTGTTGTGACAAAAGAAGCCCAGTCTTGAGAGGAATGAGCTCAACTCCCAAAAAATAACGAGCTGGGCCTAAGTCTTTAAGAGCAAACTTAAGAGGACAAAGTGTTAAGTAAAGCATCAATAGCATGCGAAGAAGGCCCAGTGATGAGTATATCATCAACATAAACAAGGACATACAAGGTTGTTGTAGGATGATGTTGAATGAACAATGAGGAATCGGTTTTAGAACCATCAAAGCCATGTTGTAGATGAAAGGTACTTAGGCGCTGGAACCATGCCCTAGGCACCTATTTGAGGCCATAGAGGGATTTCTACAGTTTGCAAACATATAAAGGATAGTGAGAGTCCACATACCCTAGCAATTGTTTTATATAGACTTCCTCAGTTGGAGTACCATTTAGAAAAGCATTGTTGACATCAAGCTATCAAAGAGGCCATTTGGAAGAGACAGCCAAGGCAAGAACAATGCGAATGGTAATGGGTTTTACCACAGGACTGAAAGTTTCATCATAGTCCAATCCATATTCTTGTGTATATCCCTTAGCCACTAAAGGAGCCTTGTGGCGGTCTATGGTCCGATCAGTCTTACGTTTGACACGATAAAGCCACTTACACCCTATCAGTGAAGATCCAATGGTGGAGGGGTAAGTACCCAGGTGTGATTGCACAAAAGAGCATTAAACTCAGCATCCATGGCATTGCGCCAAACAAGTGATTTAGATGCTTGACCATAACAAGTTGGTTCTTCCCCAAAGCTAGTGATGAGTAATAAGAGCTAGTGGAACTGGGTACCGAGAAGCATAGTAACTTTTGGGTACTTTTGGAATGCAGTTCTCATCCATAGAACGAATCACCATAGGGTGTGTAGAGGTCACAGTGGTATGAGAACAAATAAGCCTAGACATAGAACTTGTATCCAATCTAGTTGAAGTAAAAACATCATTAATAGAAACAATCCCTGTGGAATGTTCATAGACAGACCCTGTTTTATTTACATCTTTAGTACCAAAAGTAGGAGACCCATTAACAAAAGCAGAATGATTTTTATCAAGCCCAACAACTAAAGCATCATTAGTATGCTGATATGTGGACTGGGTGTTTGCTGCAGAATGATTCGGCTGAGCATCATCAACAAGCACACCTTGCAGAGAAGTAGTAGAATCATTTCGAGGAACCAAAAGAGGATCACAAGCATGAACAACAGCTTCATAATTTTCTGGTAGAGGGCCCAAATCAGCTTTAGAATTTTAAGGTACAGCAACCTCTGAAAGATCTTTCATAAAAGCTTAAGCAGAATGGGAGGAGTCTTCTTGCAGTAGACTTGAATCAGGGACAGCAACCTTTGAAATTTTGCTCAGAAAATGTGATTCAGGTGCAATAGCTGCTGAAAGGTTGATAGAACAGAGGAAATTCTAGGTGAGGAAAAGAAGAAATGGGAAAGTAGCAAAGACAGAAGAGCGGTTAGGGATAAGACTGAGATGAGAGTTAATTCTCCTCCCTCTCACGATATTGTTTATCCATTATATAATTTCGCATGTTGATAGTGGGTTACATCTGTAGCCAATAGGAAATCAACATTGTGAGGTAAATTCCCCCCTTAAAATATTTGTTTCCCTCCTCTGTTTTACTTTACATAATCCCTTAAATACCCTAGCAGTTCCTTAGTGTGTGTGGTTCTTTGTGTGGCTTCTGCCTCAGGTGTACCTTCGTTCATGCCACTTGGTTCATTTGAGTCAGTCCGAGGGTGAGATACTTCGTTCATGCCACTTGGTTCAGTTGAGTCAATCAGAAGGTTAGGTACTTCGTATGCCACTTGGTTCAGTTGAGTCGATCCGAAGGTGATGTATTGTATCAGGGACGTATCAGTCCCTATCCCATCCAGAGGAACATTGTCCTCAAGATTCATCTAGGAAACCGGTGATGCCAGAATGTGCAGGTCAACCCAAGAAGCATCTTCAGGTGGACAATCTCGCCAGTGCACAAGGACTTGGGGAACCATGTGGCCTTGACTGAGTAAGTGGCAGTGTTGGAGAATAGCTAAAGGAACAAGGGCGATTGCTGGAAGGATTGCCAAAGTAATTGCAGACGAAGGTGGAGCATCACCAAAAAATTTCTTCAATATAGCGAAGTGAAAGACAAGTTGAATCATCACTGCTGAAGGGAGAGCAAGGCGGTAGGCAACCTTGCCAATGTGGTCGGTGATGCAAAAAGGATCGGAGAAGCATTTAGAGAGCTTCTGATTGAGGCGGGCAACCACTGTTGTCTGGCGATACGGTTGCAACTTGACTAATACCCAATCATCGACATGAACTGGTACTGTTTTGGGGTTTGAATAACTTGCGTACATAACTCCTGTAGACTTTTTTTATTGGTCTTGATAACAAACCGGCAGCCCAATAAATATTGTCGCCACTTAGCCACGGCTTGGGTGATGGCATACATTTCACGAGCATGTGTAGACACTGCTTGTAACTTGGGTGATAACTTCTTGCTATAATAAGTAATTGGGTGGCCATTTTGGGCTAACACGGCTCCAATGCCTCAACCTAAAACGTCATCTCCAATATAAAAGACTGAGTGAAGTCCGATAAGGCAAGAATGGGGGCTTGTACCATCGCGTGATGTAGGGCCTGGAAGGCTTGCTGGACTGCTTCGGTCCATTTAAAGGGCCCATGTCTTAGCAAATCCGTGAGTGGGCTGGCTATCGTAACATAACCTTGTAGTATCCTGTGAGGCCCAAAAAACCTCACCTCTTTTACATTCTTTGGTATGGGTCATTCCAATACATGGGCTATTTTGTTGGGATCAACTTGCAGTCCATTTCTAGAGACTACATGTCCAAGGTAATCTATGGTAGTCTGTCCAAAAGAGCATTTAGACAACTTTGCAAAAATTTTGTGGGCCCGTAGAGTGTAGAAAACCTCCTTCAAATGTTGAATGTGGGTGGCCCACGATGAATTATAAACCAATAGATCATCGAAAAATACCAAGACAAATTGGCGAAGGAATGGGCGAAATATATCATTCATTATACATTGAAAGGTCGATGGTGCATTGGTGAGGCCGAATGGCATAACCAAAAACTTGTAATGGCCTTCGTGAGTCCGAAAGGCCATTTTGTGGATGTCTTCAACCCGTACACGTACTTGATGATAACCCGATCGAAGGTCCAACTTAGAAAAATAATGGGCTCCATGTAACTCATCGAAAAGTTCACCAATGGTTGGTATGGGAAAGCAATCCTTCACAGTGATAGTGTTTAAGGCCCTACGATCCACACAAAATCCAAAGTGCCATCTTTCTTTTTAACCAATAACAGTAGCGAGGAAAATGGGCTATGACTTGGTCGTATAATACTAGACTATAGCATGGCCTACACTTGTCTTTCAAACTCATTCTTTTGGAAATAAGGGTATCGGTAAGGCCTTACTTTAACTGCTTGGCATCCTGGTAACAACGGAATACTATGGTCTTGGCTTCTTGGAGGAGGCAACCCAATGGGCTCTTTAAATATATCCTCATAATCAGATAATAATTGTTGAATTTCTGGGGCCCAAATGGTTGCATTGTTCGGTGATGGTGTAGTCAATGATAATAAAAATAGAGTGGCTAATCCATGGGTCATTAATAACCCTTTCGGCCCATGATAATGAATTGGATGTGAAGCCATAACATCTGTACCCATCAAAGTCATCTTTGTAGTTTCTAATTGAAATGCCAAAGTGTGTTTTGTATAATCAAACAAAACCAGGCCTAATTGAGCTAACCACTGAATGCCCAATATCAGATCAGCCCCAACCAAGGGTAGAACGTAAGCCTTAACCACAGTGGTATTGTCACATCCCGCCCTAAATCCACCAAGGGGATACCCTATCTGGATTACCCGGGGAGTGAATTACAGTCCCGTTGATCAAGTTTAGGAACGATCATAGTCACTTAGCACAATAATATAATCAAAAGCAAGAACAATTCCTTGTATCCAAATAATTTAATAATATAAGTTGAGAAAGTACCTCAGAAGGATTCACAAATAACATCAGAGTGCGGAAAGGATTCCATTAGTATAAACAATCAAGTGTGAAAAGGAGGGAGGGAACCCATCCTATAATATTAGCGGAAGATGAAACGACTAAAAATAAAGGTTACAACCGATTCACCAAATAACAAGTGAAACAACTAAGCTATAGTCCCGACAATTCAAAAAAAAATGTTAAAAAGGGAATGAGGCAACATCCCATCCCTAACACACAAATATAAAACTGAACTGCTACAAACAAGTCCCGATCTCGGTCTACTCGTCTTTATCAACTGGTTCATCGCCACCAGTATGATATAAGTCTTCAACTCGGCCTCCAGAGGGTTGACTGCCACAGTCAACAGTGGTAGTACCTGTAGAAAAGTCTAACAAAATATGTTGCAAAAAGGAGTGAGTTCAAAAGAACTCAGCAAGGTAGTCATTTCATAAAATATAAACTATATGATACAAGCCATAATATGATGCAATATGATATGGAACACATGATGTAAGTATGGTTCTAACTCTATGAATGCTGGTCTCTAAGGTAGACATGCTTTAAATCATAGCACCATACTTCTTTGGGTCGTCTGTCACTCTCCCATTCCATATCTTGGGAATGCCAGGGGATTTTCGATAAAGTCATCTCAAAAACCATGGTAAGGGGATCAGTCACCGCTCTCTCACATCACCATTTGGTATAAGTAATGGCGCATGTCACAGTAAAGCCTAGCCCAGTGCAAGTCATCTACTCAGTCATATCATCTCAGATCCAGAAACGTCCATTCCTCGCCCCCGGCGATCCTTTCCGGTATCCTTCACGCTAGAGTCAGCGTAATCCCGGATTACAGACTCATCAACCCTATTGGTCATCCACAAATAGTAAACGGGAAGCTCTCACGTCCTCTCACGGGTTGGTTACCGGTCTTGAGCTCCCGTGAGCCCAAGTCTATCCATTTGCAACCCTACCAATAAATGGCTCCCACAATGAGATTTGTGACCTCTCACAGGTTGGTTACCGGTCTTGAGTGCCCACAAATCCCCACTTTACCACGGGTCGTTCGGCCTCAATGCCCTTCCGATTCGGGTCTGATACGATTGGGACATCCTAACCAAACCACTAGACAGTCCTATGTATGTCATCCAATAACCCGAGAAAGAGTCGATAGGCACCTTCAGAGAACATCCCATACTATTCCCTCCGGTGCCCAAGGACAGAAGCATCAATAGGACACTCCCCAATCCCAAGTTATACGTAGGCAATCACATATTCAAGTTCATCACTTCTCATACATCCAATACATCTTCATAATACAAGTTAAATCATGATATTGAAATAAATCATCATAGACATAAGTAAACAAGAATAGTAATGTAACATGACAAGAGTATAAAGATTTCAATACTACTGTTCTAACACATATATAACAGTCTTATAAAGATTAAAAGTAATCAAGAGATTCTATTCATAAATAAGAACGTGAATCATAAGTTGATGATCTATATGTTTATGGAGATAACCATCCTTACCTTATGTTGAGTTGATGATGAATTGAGAATACCAAGAATTAGTCCAAAAGAATTGTTAAGAACCTAAACAAACATCAATAATAAGTTAGAGAAGAAGTCGGGAAGATCGGATGTCAATTGGATCAAAACTGGCCAAGGTTGCTGTCAGCAACAACTTTGGTCGATGGTCCTTGGTCGATGGTATTGACCAAAAGGATCGACCAAAATTCTCTTTGGGACAGAATAGTGGATTTTGGGGGTTTTCATCCGAAATTGATTTTCCGGTGTTCGGATCAATCTGAAACTTGGAGGAATGCTTAACAACAGTAGTAGGACACTATAAGTCAAGAAATTAACCCAATCCAATGGTCCAAACAAAAAGCCCCAAATTGAGCTACCAAGTTCAAGTGACAAACATCATGGCATGAGTTGGAATTGATTGCATTGACAAGGAAATGGCATGTAATAGCTAGGGGAACTAATAGAAATTCGATTGGAATCATATAATAGTGATAAACATGAACATAACATACCATACAACTCAGTTTGGTACAAAATGGCATGATGTTAATAGAAAAATCAAAGAATACATATTCTAGGCATGAGATGGAGGCATAGCATCAATGAATGGCTAAGAAAATCATGGATTAAGCATGAGTAGACACTTGGAGTGGTGGTTGCAAGGTTGCAGCACCATCTCCAATGTCTCATCAGCAAGATAGGAATAGAAAAGAATAGAAAATGGTAAGATAGAGAGTGGAAGGGTGATTCATACCTTGGTGTTGAAGATGTAGACAAGAATCAATGATAAACAAGGAGTTTTTGGTGGAGTACCCTTCACATTAGCCAAGGAGTTGCTTTGGGAAGCTCCCCCCAAGTTTTCAGGTGAGAAAATGATTGCAATAGGGCTCAAGGCTCGAGGTTATAATAAATAGAATGGGAATATTCCATGGAATCATTAACTTGGCAGACTGGGAAACTTTGGTCGATGGTCCTTGGTCGATGGTATCGACCAAAAGGATCGACCAAAATGTTTCTCAGCAGAAAAACAGGTTTAGTTCAGCAACTTCAAGTAGGGTTTTGAAAGGCTATACAAGGTCAATTTGAGTGAGGTTTTCTTCTACAATTCAATCAAGAAGTCTAGTTTCGGGGAATACCTTCGGATTGTGCACAGGAGGTCATTTGGTACTTCAACTAAATTAATCTTCTCCGATGCACAGACTTTCCTTAAACACTGACAATGTATTCAAACCAAGGGTATCATCGTCAATGCCCATGGGTTCGGGTCAAACACCATGTCTTCAACCAAAAGGGTCCACAAGTCTCATTTCCCCCACTTCAGGTTTTTGGACCTACAAACATAGCAGGTCCCGGGCCGAGTCAAGGTTAGGATAAGGCCAGACATTACAGATCTACCCTAAGGGAAAGGTCTGACATGGCTTCCTAAGGTTTTCAAAGATAATAATACTGAAATTAAAGTCCAACTTTTAAGGTCTAACATTGAACAAGTCTTTCTTTATCCCAAAATAAATAGGGTGTCCGGGCTAGGTTTGGGCTGGATGTTGCAGATATAGTCTTGTATTTCCAACGGTAATTCAAAATTTTGGCCCTCACACTGTAACCTATAACCGTCACCCACAAGAACAACCATGCTTGGAGTAGCGGCAATGGCCAAGCCCAGACGGCAAGCTATACTGGTTTGCACAAAATTATGTGTGCTTCCGCTATCAACCAATATTTGTAAGAGTTTGCCATTTTTATAACCAACAAAACAAAGAGTGTGGGAGTAGTGATACCTGCCACAGAGTGATAAGATAATTCTGTTGTAAGCACCGAATCAGAGCTCACAGCCTCAGGCTCGCTTAATAACTCGTCGGTATTGACTTCGTCGTCGTCAAACTCCATTAGTAATAGGTGCCGAGATATATAGCGATGCCCTGGTATATACTTTTCATCACAGTTGAAACATAGGCCACGTTCTCGACGTTGCTGCATCTCTGCTGTTGAGAGGCATTTAATTGGGATTCCATTTGTTGCTGCCGGTGTGACCGTATTTTTAAAAAAATTATTGTTGCCAGAGGAAATGAAGGTGGCCAATGAGTTGGTCGGTGGTCGTACTAGCCAAATGAAGACAAGTTTGGAATCGATTATTTTCTACTCTTGAACCCTTGCAAGCTTTACAGCATCCATCAATTCAGTTGGGCGAAATGCCTTAACCTCGTTTCGGATGTCAGATCGAAGACTAGAAAATCATTCGGAAGCCCTTCCACTCAATTGGCTAATGCTTCGTATTGAGCTTGATATTTGATCACCGTGGTTGTCTGAAATAATTTCGCCAAGGCCGCTTTCGGATCTTCATAATCTAATGGCCCAAATATGATTTCTAATGCTTTAGTGAAAACAGACCAGGTATGAAATAGCTTAGCCTTACTTACCCATTGAAACCATTGCAGGGCAAGTCCTTCCATATGAATCGATAAATCGCCAATCTGTGACCATCAAGGGTTCCATGCACTTCAAAGAATTTTTCTGCTCGAAAGATCCATCCGATGGGATAATGGCCATCAAACTTTGGGAAATCCACGCGAGCTGCTCTGGTTTGGAATGTATGGTGACTTGAGGAGGCACTGGAAGCTGCTGGTGGAGTGCCTAATATACCTCTGTTGTCAGCCATGATAGATCCTTGGTTTGATCTAACCTCCATTGCTATCAATTTCGCCATGATCTCTACAAGAATGAGTCATTGCTCCGTTAGATTATTTCATTGTTCAACCAAGGTGTCCTTCTGGCTCGCTAATCTGGGAGGCGTGATCAGTGGATGCATGACTTAGTTGACGGAGTAGTTCTTTAGCTTGATGTGCGCGAGTTCCATGGAGATCCGAAAGGTCGGACCAATGATAGAATAGAGGAAATTCTAGGTGAGGAAAAGAAGAAATGAGAAAGTAGCAGAGACAGAAGAGAGGTTAGAGATAAGACTGAGATGAGAGTTAATTCTCATCCCTCTCACAGTATTGTTTATCCATTATATAATTCTGCATGCTGATAGTCGGTTACGTTTGTTGCCAATAGGAAATCAACATTGTGAGGTATATTCCCCCTCCCCTTAAAATATATGTTTCCCTCCTCTGTTTTACTTTACATAATCCCTTAAATACCCTAGCAGTTCCTTAGTGCGAGTGGTTCTTTGTGTGGCTTCTGCCCCAAGTGTAACTTCGTTCATGCCACTTGGTTCATTTGAGTCGGTCCGAGGGTGAGGTACTTCGTTCATGCCACTTGTTCAGTTGAGTCAATCCGAAGGCAAAGGTGAGGTACTTCGTTCATGCCACTTGGTTCAGTTGAATCGGTCCGAAGGTGAGGTATCATATCAATGGTTTGCATAAAACTAGGTGCACGTGCTAGTGCTTCAGAAATGTCTCTCAAGTATATGCGATTCGAAACAACAGAGTAGGAGTATTCACATGTGAAGAATGAACAACAGATGAACAATTATGAGAAGCTGATTTGAAAAATGTATGTGCGGGCAATGAAGGACAAGAAACATATAAAGGAGACTATGATAAGGGAGAAGGGGGAACAAGAGATGGCAGTGAACAAAATGGAAAAGAAGATTCATCAAAAATAGCATGACGAGAAATGACAACCTTTCCAGTAGATAAAGACAAACACTTATACCCATGATGCTTAGGACTGTAGCCGATAAAGACAGAAGACCTAAAATCAAGTTTGTGTTTATGAAAAGGTCTCATAATGGAAAACAACTACTGCCAAGCACTTTAAGAAAGGTATAATCAGGATGTCGATTAAAAAGCTTATGAAAAGGAGTGTCAAAATGTAAAGCAATGGTAGGAAGATTATTAATAATGAAGGCAACAGTAGAAAAAGCCTCAGACCAAAACTTTAACGGCAAGCCAGAATGAGCAAGCAAAGAAAGGCCCATTTCCACAATTACGTTCTACATGGCCATTTTGGTCAGAGGTGTGAGGACATGAAAGGCGATGAAGAATACCACAAGATTGTAAAAAGGTAGTAAACTCTGAAATTCCCCTCCCTAGTCAGATTGAAAACTTTTAAAAGAGCAAGAAAATTGATTTTCATGAAGAGCTTTAAAGATTTGAAAAACCTGAAAAGCATCAGACTTTGTAGTAATGGGGTAAAGCCATGTAAAACAAGTAAAATCATCCATGAAAGAAACATAATAACGATGGCCTTCGGTGGATGAAAGTAGTGAAAGGCCCCCACAAGTCATAATAGACCAATTGAAGAGGAGTTGTAGTAGTAGTAGAACAAGATAAAAGGTAACCTATGAGATTTACCTAGCTGGCAGGAAGAGCAAACAAAAGAGGAGCAAGAACTAGAAGAAGGAAGATGAAATGTATTCATTATACGATTGACAACAGGAAAACTAGCATGACCCAGCCTAAAGTGCCAAACATTAGGAGTAACACATATACTAGAGAATGCTTTAATAGAATTATTATGCAACATTACAGGAAGTGTCTAAACACCATTATCAACAGGACCTCTGAGAAGGGCCTGGCTCGAGCATCGATCCTTAATAAAAAAACACATGCATCAAATGGAAGCACAACATCATTATCATAAGCAAAACGATTTACATATAGTAAATTGTGAGCAGCAGTAGGCACATGCAGCACATTATCAAGATGAAAATTATTGCCATTCACAAAGAAGGAAGAAGAGCCAGTATGAGATATGGACAGACCTAAACCATCACCAAGACGAATGGAATCAAAACCAAGATGCTCGGCCGGAGAACTGAGAGCACCCAATTCAGAGGTTATGTGATGAGAGGCTCCCGAATCGGGTATCCAATGGATCAGAATCAGGTATTGGTTTGAGATGCGAAGGCTAGGGCATCAGCGAGCTTCTTGATTTTAAGTAAGTAATCGGCCATGGAGTCAGAACCCTTCGTTACATGATGGAGTTGCATAACCCTTTCTTGAGAAGAGGAAGCAAACGCAGAGGATAACGCAGCCCAAACCTCAGCAGATGTGCAAAGACCGACAACGTGCGAATGAACGGACTCTGTGAGACTGGAAAGAATCCAGCTGAGAAGAGTTTGATCTCGATACTGCCAGGCAAGAAAATCGGGATTTGTAGTAGTTGAAGCTGACTCATGATTTAAAAATGGAGGAGGCATGAGGTTTGTACCATCGATGAGCCCCATCAATCCAGAATTTCAAAGCATAGGAAGGAACTAACTCTACCAACAAGATAATTTTCAGAGGTTAAGCCAATCGAGAGAAAATGATGAATGTTCGAGAATCCCAGTGAAGAAGAACAGTGACTAGGAGGAGATTCCATGGTTGGAACAGAGGTAACTGAATCGGAAGCCATTGTTAGTGCAAGACACAATAACCGAACAAAAAATCAAGAAGGGAGAAGAGAGAAAAAGAACACAGGTGAGCAGTGGGAAAAGAATCCTCAAGAGCGAACCTACGGTGATGATACCATATTAAGTAAGTGAACTCATGATCTCAATATGAGATCATAATCTTATATTTATAGAATATGATAACAAAACAATATGAGAAAATAATACTGATGTGAGATACTCTAACAGAGACCCATTCCCTGAAACTCTACAGACAGAGGTTCAATATCCAATTCTTCACTCTCTTGAGATTGGGACCATTCGAATCCACTACAGAGCTCTCCTCTATATTACAGATCTCAGAATTGTTGTTGATGTTGACTATGCTATCTGATGCGTCCAAAATCTGCTCAGCCCTTAGATCTCCTTGTGATGACCTGCAAAACAAAAGCGTCAGACGTGGCCCAACCGCTGGGGTCGGGAGTCCACCCCCGAAGGCTAAGTCAATTGATGAACTTAATCACAAACGGCTCTGCTAGAAGCACAGAGCTAAGGAATGAAGAACTCGGAAAGGTGATCTAGATCGTAAGCCTCTGATAGTTTACGTCTACTAGTGTGTATATCAATCTGAGTCCCTCACCTCGTATGGCAGTGAGGTTTATATAGAGTGTACCTTCGAATCTCCTTCGTTGGATGCACTTGAGCCTTCTTTGGGTAGTCGTTGGATCTTAACAGTTAGATCCGTTGAGCGATAGACTTCTACTAGTTTGGACTAGTAGAGGACTCCTGAGATAACCTCTAGGTTATGCGATGATTATCCCTTCGATAATGATAAGCAGCAGCCGTCAATTTGAGTCTACCATCATTAGGGTAATTAACCTAATCCATAAGTTGGATTAGGGCGTGCTTGTAGCTAAATTAGTTTTCTTCCTCAGCAAGCCATCTTATGGATCCGGTTCACTTGGGAGCTAGTCGATTCCTCTGTCCCGACCGGGGTAGAGGATCAAACCAAGTATGAACCCGATTCAATCATATTTTCTCCATATCACGAGCCCCCCAGACCAAGTGTTCGGTCAAGCCCGAGGGCTTGGTTTTTAACTGGGTTCTTCATCAAGCAATAGTCTCTGCGTGTTCCATTAAATGTCATATCACATTTAATGCGGTGGTCACTTTTCCTCAAGCGTTGTGAGGGCAATGCCACATGTCTCCTTGCAGTCAGTCTGTCGTGGCTCACCTAACCCAAGCGACGGTTTCCGAACGCCTGTTTTGGATTCGTGAGTTCAAACTTTCAAAACGTCTTCTAATCTCGATCGTCGATGTTGAATCAATCTCGATCGTTCAGATTCCCGAACACTCATGCGGGTGTTTTAAAAGCGGTTCATTGTCTTCGTAGGTTTCATTCTTCTTGTCTGGAATTTGAACCTTCGTCGTTTGCTTCGCGCCTTCCTGCTCTCGAGCTTTTGCCTCATTGAATTAGTAAGTTTACTGGTCTTTTTCTTTTTGTACCTTACTGAAACAAGTAATGGCGGATAATAGGGTTTCTCTGGTACCCAGTGCCAGTAATAGTAGTGGTAACGAAGCTTTTGCTTCCCCTCCTTCCGAACAGTCGGATAGTGATAACAAAACCCTAACTATCCTCCGGCGCGAATTTGCTGAAGTTTCTCAAAAAAGTTCGGAGAGAAAAACCAAAACTCCTTCTATCCTTCCTGAGTTTGGATCTTCCAAGACTCCTAGGGTAACTGCCGAGTCTTCTAGGCAGCCTCAAACTTCCAGGTCTGATGGCGGACCTGGCTCTGTCCCCTCCGTTTCCAAGGAGGAAACCCTTCTTTTAGCAATCCAAGATTTTGATTTTCCTTCCTCTTATCAGGTTAGGGCTCCCCATCTTGATGAGAGGGTTGATTCAACCCTTTCGGGTGAGTTTTCCCTGTACATAGATGCACTGGAAAGCGGGGTTCGCTTTCCCTTTTTTAATCATTTGTTCTCAACCGTTCTGAATCACTGGGACATTTGCCCTGGAATGCTCCTTCCCAATAGCTGGCGTCTCATCGTCGGCTTCTTGGGTTTGTGTTTTGAACTTGGCGTTACGCCATCTCTTTCTCTTTTTGTGCACTTTCATATTTTTTCTATCTCCCATCCTCCCGGCTGGGTTTTTCTGTCCAAACGCAATAAGGCTGAACTTGATTGGAGGGGCAGCATTCTTGTCAAAGGAACTTGCCCTTCCAACCACAAAAGATGGCGCGAATGATATTTTTTTTGTCGACCGCCTCCATCAGATCTCAACTTCCCGACCGTCTAGAAGCGGTGTACTTCTTATTCTGAGAATAATCGGGGCCTTTCCTTATCCAAAGAAGACAAGGCGGCCATCAGGAAGATCAAATTCATCCCATGGTATCAAGAGATACTTGGACTTGAAGTGGAGTATAACTCCATCCTTCAGTACTGGGGCTTGGCTCATTGTGAGCTTCTAACCATTATCCTTTAATTTTACTGAAGTGATATGTCTTTAATTCTTACTCATGTTCTTCTTTGCAGTGCCTCCAAGAATGAACCCTGAGAACCTGCGAGCGAAGGCCGCTAGGGCCGTTGTAACAGCTGAGCAACGGTCGCCTAGAGCCCTAACCGCTGACCAAGAGGCTTCTATTCCCTCTCCCGACCCTTCTTACAGGGGCATTAGGAACATCAGGACCGTGGCTGATGCTTCGAGAAAAGGGAGGAAACCGATGGAGGAAAGGTTAAATGTCTCCTCCTCTGTTCGAACCAAAAGGAAGCATGATACAATTGATGCTTCCTCCCATAAAAAATCCAAAAATTCTGAGGATTGCGAAGAGGTCTTTACTCCTTAGTGGACCCTGAAGTTGACCGATAGGGTGACACGAGACCCTGAGAAAGCTGCAGAGTGGAGCTCCCTCAGTCTGATACCTTATGATCATCGGGAATTTGAAGCCCTGGACGATGTTGCCCTTGTTAGTCAATCCACAAGGTACCGATCTTCCTGCTTGTTTATTTTTTCATAATCTCTTATGACTTCTTCTAATAATCTCCGCTTTCACAGGAATGTTGTGTTGAGCTTCTATCAGCACATGGAAGCATTGAGCCGGGTTGGCCGCAACGGCTCCTTGTTGCAGACTTGTGAAGAGAATTTGGCCAAAGCCAATTCTTAGATAGACCGGCTGACGGCAGCTGCTAAGGAGCTGCAAAAAAAGCATGAAGAGGAGATGAACTCCCTTAAGGAGGCCCTCAATTCTTCAATGGCGCCAAGAAGCAGAAAGAAGCTGCCACGTTGTTCGGTGACAGACTGGAATTTCAGTGTGCGGAGAACGAAAGATACTTGAAGTGGGCGATTCCTAGCAAGCCCGAGCACATCAAGCCCGAGCTTCCAAAGGATTGTGTTCGGAAGTACCTGAACAGCGTACCTTTCTCCAAACTGCTGGGTGCCTACAACATCCAAGCTTACCGTTTGGGGCAAAATGACGTTTGGGAAAGAATTCTTGAATCAATCCCTTCCTTCGATATTGCTCCCTTTCGTGAGGTGTGTCACAAAAAGGTCTTCGGGAAGTTAAAAATGGATTTCCCTGACTGGGCTCGGGAAGAGGATGATCCTTTTCCAGCTAACCCACAATATGAGGAATATCTTGCTGACGAGCCACCACTTCAAGAGGAAAAGTCACAAGCCGAGTCACAAGCTGTTGCTGAAGAGGACTCTGACAATGACAATCTTGAGGAAGGCTCTTCTCAAGATCCTGAGAAAAGTCCTCCTGTACAGGGGTCCTAGGGCAACAATGAGGAAGAGGCTTAGGGAGTTATCCTTTTTATTTTTTGTAAAGATTGACCTCCTTGCAAATGAATAGACACTTCTTCCATGTTTGCCTTACTATTTCCTCGTCTCCTATCGAAATCTTGTCTTGACTATCAAAATATAATTGATAATTTATCACTTAACTTCATATTCCTCAACGAATGATAATCTTGTAAAGATATTATGAAGATATGTTTTGGAAAGATGCCTTGATGCCTTTATCTTCCCCACTCTTTCATTTATTGCAAAGTCCACACGTTTCCCTTCTGGTACCTGCGAAGTCCAAACGTTTTCTTGCTTTGGTATACCATTCGCTGTTTCCAATAAATTGGTAATACATCCATTATCACAATGGCGGTGCGACGATTGGAGGTATTCTTGCATCGGGTGCTTGCTTCCACATGTTTCCACGTGGCCTCCTTGACCGTTGATCTTGCTTGTTGTGGATTTCGAAGCGTCTTTTCGATCTGGGCCATTGGTTGTCTTTAGCTCTCAACCATCGTCTCAATACCTGAGGCTATTTAAAGCCTTTGTGGGTACTCTCCATCTATCCTGCTATCTGCAAGTTAGATTTGCAAAAGCAACATTCTGTCCTCCTGCTTGCTTCCGTATTCCTCGTACTCCAACAATAACTCTATCAGCTTCTGAACAAGTGAGCTTTTTGCTATTATTCATCTCTTTCCCTTTCCCCCTGAGTAAACTGCACAGTAGTAATACTTGGGGTTTATTTAATCGGTATTTCATATCGACCAGAGAACTAGGGTTTTCCCACGTTTGTTTTGTTGTTGGGTTTCTGTGCAAATACGGTTTTTTCTGTGTATACAGTGGCTCCCAGAATCGATCCGAATTTTATCAGAGCGAAATCTTGTAAGAAAATCATTCCATCGGTGGTGGTTGGGGCCAGTGAGGTGGTTTCAGCTGGTGGATCCTCTAAGCGTAAAGCGACTGCTGTTGGTGAATCTTCAAGTCAGATTCCCACAATTTATATTGATTCCACCCCTACGCCTCTTCTACCTGAAGTGATCGCTCATTCTTCCCAAGAAGATCTTGATCACTCCATTGTTGATGGCGCTGCTGACGCCCCTGCTGCAGAGACCGTTCGTGCACCCCTGAAGGAGACTCTTCGGGCATCTGAGGCAACTATGTTGGCATCTGATGAAGGTGCAGTCCCAGCAGTTGCTGCTTCTATTTCCAATTCTAGAGCTTGTTTGGCATCCTCTGTCTCTCATTTGGAGCCGGAGGATTTTGCCACCAGAAGCGTCGTCGGTTGGCAGGTGATGAAGCTCATCCTTCTCATCCTTCTCATCCTTCGCCCAAATTAGTGTCAAACGAGTTTGACAGAGCGTTGGAATGGTGCACTACTGCTCGAATGACTTCTGAGAGTGCAGTTCTTTCCAAACTTCCAGATGAGGTCTTTATGAAGCCAATGGTGATGTAAGTCTTTTTTCATTATCTTTTGATTCTGAATTTTACTCTTCTGCTCCTTTTTAACTCGGAAGTTGTTTGTAGGAGTCTTACTGGTAACTTCCACAACCAAGTGGAAGCAGCCTCTAGGCTCAATAGGTTGAGCAATGAAGTTTCCAGGCTTCGGGAAATCTCTGAAGCTAAAGACGCTGAGATTGCTCGCCTTAGAAAGCTAGCTTTGGAGGTTGCAGGAGAAAAGAATTCGGTGATCGATCATCTCCGGTCAGACTTGGATGATGCCAGGGAGAAGATCCGACAACTAGAGCGAGGAGTTGGTAAGTCAGGAGCCAAAGGATCTGAAGCGTTACCTCAAAGGCAAGCTGTCATTCCTTTGCCCAAATCCCTTCCAATTGCCGTTCACATAGCCTGTGTCTTCAAGTATTTACATAGTAAGCCCTTTGTTGATATGCTGAATGCTTATAACTTGCAGGCGTACCGGGATGGTGAGAACAAAGTATGTGAATCAATACTAAGGAAGGATCCTTATTTTGATACGACTCCCTTCAGTGCTATTTGCCATCCTGAAGTATTTACCAACTTGGGTCTTCCATCTCCTGACTGGACCAAAAATAAGATTGATCCTCCGCCTTCTGATCCAGATATTATGCATTATCTGGAAGATTCTCCTATTTATTCTCCCTTGGAAGGATTCAATTATGTCGAGCTCGCCTTGAATGCAAGTTTGGTCGAGGACCATACTTCTCCTCGACAAGCTTGACAAAGAGTATGAAATTGCGGAGGATTTTATACATATTGAAATGTTTTTTGTAATCCTCATTTCTCCTCTTCTTTTCCTTGAATCCATACCAATGATTGACTCATGTGTTTGTTCTAGCAAAGTTGTGCCGATCTTGTATGACTTCTTAATGATCATCGATGATGACTTTCTTTTTTGACCGAAGATTGTATCTAGCTCTTGTAATCTTATGTTTGATGTTGAGACCGGCCTCTTTTGGTCTTTTGAAGAAATAAGAAGTTAACTTCATCTTGAACTTTGCTAGTCATTTGAATCGTTGTTGCACTAGGTCTTAGTTGTTTAGAACAATGCCTTTACTTAAAGATTTCCGGAGAAATACAATAAGTCTGAGAAGGAACTCACTCGGGTTTTAAACCGATGCCTTGTAGAAGGAACTCACTCGGGTTTTAAACCGATGCCTTTACTTAAGGATTTCCGGAGAAATACAATAAGTCTGAGAAGGAACTCACTCGGGTTTTAAACCGATGCCTTGTAGAAGGAACTCACTCGGGTTTTAAACCGATGCCTTTACTTAAGGATATTTCGAAAATTCAATAAGTCTTGAAGGAAATTACTCGGGTTTCAAACTGACGCCTTGCGAAAGGAACTCACTCGGATTTTCATCCGATGCCTTGACTTAAGAAATTCCGAAAAAATTCCATAAGTGTTGAAGGACCCACATGGATTTTCATCCGATGCCTTATAGTTGGATCTTGTCCTTCAATGTAGTGTATGATGCCCCCCAATCAAAAGATAATTTGTTGAAAGCCAATAATTGCATTGATTGAGTTGAAAATGTTTACATCGTGAACAAAATTGAAATCATCATCAAGGATAAATTTTTTTGAGATGCCTGGCATTCCACGAACAATCCAACTCTTCTGGGTGTTGATGTTCTTCAGCCTGTAAGCTCCTGAACCGACTGGTTTTACAACCATATAAGGTCCTTCCCAGGACGGGTCCAATTTTCTTTGGTGGCGTGGGTCTAAAGCTAAGGTGTTTCTCAACACCAAATCTCCGGCTAAATACCGACGATTCTTCACTCGGGTATTATAATGCGACGCTATCTTTCTTTGATAATGTTGAGTTCATGCTATTGCCTTTGTCCGAACTTCGTCCAACAGATCAAGACTATCAAGCAGTCCTTGTTCATTCACTTTTTTCTCGAACTCTCGATCCCGCAATGTCCCCACCATTATCTCCACAGGTGCCAATGCTTCGGACCCATATGCTAACCTGAATGGAGTTTCTCCTGTGGGTGTTCAAACCGTGGTTCTATAAGCCCACAGTACATTGTGAAGTTCTTCGACCCATAGAGCCTTGTCAGCTTCAAGTCTTCTCTTTATTCCTTCCAGTAGCATTCGGTTAGTAACTTCTACTTGTCCATTGCTCTGGGGGTATGCCACTGAGGACATACGATGCTCGATCATATAAGTTCCACAAAATTGCTCGAATTGCGGACAGTCGAACTGAGTACCATGGTCAGTGACGATAATCTTTGGAATCCCAAAGCGATATATGATTGACTCAAGCACGGATTTCTCCGCTTTTTTCTCAGTAATTGTTGCCAGGGCGCTGGCTTCAACCCATTTCGTGAAGTAATCAATTGCTACTATCAAATATTCTCGTCTGCCCGACGCCTTGGTGAATTTGCCCATGATATCAATTCCCCACATCGCAAAGGGGATGGGATCTAGAATTGAAGTCATGGTTTCCGTTGGGCGCTTCGATACTATAGCATGAATTTGACAATTGCTACATCGACGAACATACTCCATAGCAGCCTCTTGGATCTTAGGCCAATATAACCCAAGTCTTAGAATTTTGTGTGCCAGAGCTCGTCCACCCATGTGAGCACCACAAATTCCTTCATGAACCTCAGCCAAAGCTGATTTTGCTCCTTTGGGACCTATACATCTCATAAGGGGTCTTGAATAAGATCTTTTGTATAGTCTCCCATTCTGGATGACAAATCTTGCTGATCGTATCTTGATCAATCTTGCCTCTTTTGGATCCTTGGGTAATTTGTCATCTCTTAGATACTCAATTATCGGACCCATCCAGAGAACACTCGCTTCGATATAAGAAATTTCTTTCTCATGATAACTTGGAAATGTTATCTATTCAATGTAGACCGAAGGGTCTAGATTCTTTTCTTTGGCATTGGCTAGTCGGGATAGCTCATCTGCCGCTATATTTTCAGTCCTCGGAATCTGAGATATCTTTAGATTCCAAAATTGCTTTTGAAATGCCTGCACAATCTCTTGATATTTCTGCAAGCTTGGTTCTTTAATACCATACTCCCCCTGGACTTGGTTGACTATAAGTTGAGAGTCACTATAAATAGTAACATCTGTAATGGACAATGCTTTTGACAACCGAAGTCCAGCTATCAGAGCTTCATATTCTGCTTCGTTATTACTTGCTTCGAATGCAAATCTCAAAGCATATCGAATAATAAATCCTGCTGGACTTTTCAATAGAATTCCAGCCCCTGCTCCATCTTTATTACTCGAACCATCCACATATACCTCCCAAGTGGTTGGTATAATGCGATCTTCAATGGTGGTCTCCACTGGTGTAGTAGTTTCTATTACAAAAACGGCTAGTGCCTGAGTTTTGATTATCTTTCTAGGCTTAAGCTCACTTGGAACTCACTGAGTTCAACCGACCAGGCCACCATCCTTCCAGACAAATCAGGTTAATTAAGAACTTTACTAAGAGGAAAAGTTGTAAATACCTCTATTGGATGAGCTTGGAAATATGGCCTTAGCTTCCTGGCGGACATCATGAGAGCCAGAGCCTGCTTCTCAATCTGCGAATATCGTGTCTCCGCATCAAGTAATACGTGACTCACATAGTAAATCGGCCACTATTTTTTATCTTTCTCACGAACAAGTACTGCACTGACCGCTGAAAGGGACGTCGCTAGATATAGCTGTAATATTTCCCCCTTCTCTGGTCGGAACAAAATCGGTGGTTGTCCCAGTGCCTCTTTTAACTCCTCTAAAGCTTTCTGGCATTCGTCGGTCCATTTTGCTTCCTTGCTGCCCCTCAAATCTTTGAGTGCCTTGAAGAACGCCAAACACTTTTCTTCAGACTTGGAGATGAAACGATTCAAAGCGACAACTCTCCCTGTTAAACACTGCACATCATGAACAGTTTTGGGAGCCTCCATGTCAACTAGAGCCTGTATTTTGGTAGGATTAGCCTCAATACCTCTCTGTGACATCATGAAGCCCAAAAATTTGCCTGAAGAAACTCCAAAGGTGCACTTTTCTGGATTCAGCTTCATTTGATATTTTTGCAGTACTGAGAATACCTCAGTTAAATCTGCAATATGATTCGCTTTTGTAAAGCTCTTCACAAGCATGTCGTCAACATAAGCTTCAATATTCTTCCCTATCAAGTCTTTGAAAATCTTGTTGACGGCCTTCTGATATGTAGCTCCTGCATTCTTCAGGCCAAATGGCATGACTTTGTAATAGTAGCTTCACGATCAGTCATGAAAGCCGTGAACTTCTCATCTTCCTTATTCATAAGGATTTGATTATACCCTGAGTAGGCATCCATGAAACTTAGAGTTTCATATCCTGCAGTCGCATCTAAAAAAGGTCAATTCAAGGTAATGGATAACAATCTTTAGGGCAAGCCTTGTTAAGATCTGTGTAGTCTGTACACATCCTCCACTTCCCATTTGCCATTTTTACCATTACCACGTTGGCTAACCAAGTTGGGCATTCAATTGGTTCTATGAAACCAGAATTTTTCAATTTTTCAACTTCGCCCGAACGGCTTCATATTTTTCAATGGAGAAATTTCTCCTTTTTTGTATCATTGGTTTCACCTTCGGATCTATCCAGAGTTTGTGCTCTGCGACAGCCCGATCGATTCTTGGCATGTCTTCGGTAGACCATGCGAATACGTCATTATTCCGTTGAAGAAATAACTTCAACTCATCCTTGAATTCCTCCAGCTGCTCAGACCCGATATAAGCAATCTTTTTCTCATTCTCGGTACACAATTGGATTTGTTGTAGCTTTTCCACTGGCTCGGGCCTTTGCATTTTTGCTTCTTCCCGATCATCTCGAACTTCTATAGGTAGGGAAGTCACCTTCCTCGGGCCCTCCTTGTCTTTTAAATAGGCAACGTAACATTGCCGAGAGATCCTCTAGTCAGAGGAAACTTGACCAATTCCCATATCAGGTGGGAATTTTATCTTCAGGTGTTTTGTCGAAAAAATAACACCTATCTTGGATAAAGATGGTCGTCCGAGGATAACATTATAAGCTGGCAGTTCCCCAACCACCAAAAAATTGATTCGGACGATCGTTTCCTTAGGAAAACTTCCAATAGATAAGTCCAATTGGACAAATCCTTCCACCACTGCAAATGATCCTGCAAAACCATATAAATGCGTGGATGAAGGCTCCATCAAGTCCTCATCCACCTTCAGCTTTTGATACATTTCATAAGAAATTAGTTCAGCTGCAGACCCTGTATCAACCAAAACTCTATGCACTTCTTAGCGTGCAATCTCTACCTTGATGACTATGGCATCATCATGAGGTAGACAAATGCCTCTTTCATCCTCCTCGCCAAAGGTGATAGAATCTTCTCCGTTTGGCTTCTTCCGCTTCTGCGTCTCTCAGGTTCCGATTAATTTGGATTTTGTCTTCAAACTCCGAAGTGATTCGGGCTCTGGTCCTCCGAAAATTGTAAGGATCGGTGACCGAGTAGCTTCAATCACCTCCTTGCCTTTCTTAGACTTCAGAGCCTCCCTTGATCATTCTGAACTAACCGAATGATCCCTTTTAGGGGCAGCCGCGCTTGGCTCACGTGGCTCCTCCCTTCTTCTGCTAACAAAATTGGACAAGTGTCCCTGAGATATTAATCTCTCAATATCTGCTTTTAGATGACGACAGTCATTTGTATAATGACCATAGTCCTTGTGGAATCGGCAATACTTTTCTTGATCCTGCTGCTCTCCAGTCTTCAAAGGAATTTTAGGTGGCCACTTCAAAATATTTCGCCTTTTGATGATATTTAGAATATCAGCCCGAGGAGCATTCAATGGAGTATACTCACTTTTACCGGGAGACCTCTAGTGCCAAGCCTGAGATTTTCCAACCCGATTGCGGACATTCTTCTTTGGCTTCTACTTCTGCTCAGTAGCCTTCTGTTCCTTAGTGGAGGCTTTATTGTCTCCTTGGCGCGCATCTAACATCTCCATGACTTCGGCCTACTTCTGGCATCTCTGTACCAACTCAGCATAAGTTGCAATCATATCCTATAATAATAATTCAAGGAGTTTTCGGTTAGTGAGTCCAGTGAATAGAGCAGTTTTGGCTACTTGCTCATCCAAATTTTCTATCTCCATCGTTACTTTGTTGAATCTTTCAGAAACTCTCTGATCGATTCGCTCTTTCCTTGTCTGACAGTAAACAAGGTTTCTTCCATTTTCTTGACCTGTATTCCACTCTGGAATCACCCTATGAATTTGCGTGCCAACTCATCAAAGTTTATGATCCTTCCAGATGGGAGGTTCGAAAACCACTTTTGTGCTGTTCCGGTTAAAGATGAACCAAAAACCCTGCATAGAATTTCATCAGAATTACCTAAAACTGCCATGGTATGTTGGTAATAGCCAATGTGGGCCGTGGGGTCTCCAGAGCCATCGAATGTAGAAAAGGTAGGCAAACGGAATAATGGGGAAACTGATATCCCGCAATTGGCTCGGCAAAGGGGGTCTTCCGAATGACTAAGCAAATATCTTCAGTTATCCTTCCCTTAGCCAACTGCCCTAATTTCTGATTGATGTTGCCAATTCCTGACCAATCTGGGTCGGATGATCTTCAGCAATATGATCACGACCTCGAAAAACACGATCTTCACGAGCTATTCGATCATCACGAACGGCCCGTCCATCACGAACATTCCGCTCATCGCGAATTGCTCAATCATCACGAACGGTTCTTCTGACAGTTGGTGAGTGAGTCCTCACCCCCGTATCCAACCTTGTATTTGAATATGTTGTACTTTCCTGCAGTCTGTCGAACCGATCGTCCCGCCTAGGTTGATCGTCAATTCTCCTAGGCCCTCGGTCACCTTCACGAAAGTTCTGACCAATATTCCGATCTTCAGCCAATCTTTGATCATATGGTAATGCATGCCTCCCTGAATCGCGATGATCAGGTTCTTGCGGTAATCCCACTTGTCTGGTGAGCAAGCGGAGTGCTTGGCTCACCTCCAAGAGTTGAATCTTCACCTGATTCAATTGATCTTGGAATGTATCTGGAGGATTATGTCCTCTCTGACCACCATCTACTTCAAGAGGATGTTGGCTTCCCTGGGGAACGTCTGGATTATTCACTCCAGGGATTTAAACACCGGAATCGCGCTGTGCAGCGGCTGCTGCCGATCTAGACACCATGGCTTTACAAGTTGTTTCCCACAGACGGCGCCAAATGATGCATCCAAAATCTGCTCAACCCTTAGATCTCCTCGTGATGACCTGCAAAACGAAAGCGTCAGACGTGGCCCTACCGCTGGGGTCGGGAGTCCACCTCCGAAGGCTAAGTCAGTTGATGAACTTAATCACAAACGGCTCTGCTAGAAGCATAGAGCTAAGGAATGAAGAACTGGGAAAGGTGATCTAGATCGTAAGCCTCTGATAGTTTATGTCTACTAGTGTGTATATGAGTCTGAGTCCCTCACCTCGTATGGCAGTGAGGTTTATATAGAGTGTACCTTCGAATCTCCTTCGTTGGATGCACTTGAGCCTTCTTCGGGTAGTCGTTGGATCTTAACAGTTAGATCCGTTGAGCGATAGACTTCTACTAGTTTGGACTAGTAGAGGACTCCTGAGATAACCTCTAGGTTATGCGATGATTATCCCTTCGATAATGATAAGCAGCAGCCATCAATTTGAGTCTGCCATCATTAGGGTAATTAACCTAATCCATAAGTTGGATTAGGGCGTGCTTGTAGCTGAATTAGTTTTCTTCCTCAGCAAGCCATCTTACGGATCCAATTCGCTCGGGAGCGAGTCGATTCCTTCTGTCCCGACCGGGGTAGAGGATCAAACTAAGTATAAACCCGGTTTGATCATATTTTCTCCATATCACTATCAAAAACCTCAAGATTACATTCTTCATTTTCTTTGTTGACAAGAGATCTCATGAGCTTCTATCGGTTTCTCTTTCTCAAAATCCTCCTACTCTTCTTCAGATAAGATTGCAATTTTTACTGCTGCTATTCTTCTTCTGAGCCGACTCACGTAATCGTTTCTCAGACAGTCTGTCAGATCTCCCCACAATGAGAACCAGAACACGTAGGCTTTTTTTATTTTTTGGGGGGCTCTTCTCCGACTCTTCTAAGTAATTGTTGTTTCAGAAATCCCTGAAACGTTGGTATTGTTTTTTATTTCAATTCCAACTATTATTCTTCGCCGAGTTGATACTTTTGGGTGGTACGAGAGAGCTCTATGAAATCTTTTTGGTTGCATCAAAGATTGATTCTAGGTTTTCTAACAATCCTTCAACGTGGCAAAGAGTTTTCAGTGATGTCTGCATTTCATATTTGCTGGAATCTTGTTTTTTTGGCAGAGAACTTGGAATTCCCTCTTTGTGAGATTCAAGAAATCCATTGCAGCTCATGATTCTGAAGGATTGACTATGAGTTTTATGAACGTCTTTACCTTATTCTCAGTGGGTTCAAAGATTAATTTTTTCCATAGTTAATTATGGATGATAAAGTAACTTGACAAGAGGTTAAATAAGTATAGGAAAACTTCACGGTAATTTTGGGATTTAAAAAAAATATAAAGATGTGTCATCGACTCATCAGTTAAGTAAAAGAAGCTTAATGACGGGGTCATTAATAAATGTGGACAAATTTAAAGGTTGAGTTGATAATTTAAAAAAATACAAGAAATAAGATACTAATTAAACTATGGGACAAAAAAAAACAGTAATTATCATTTTTTTTTTTTTTTGCGGAAGCTAGAAGCAACAAGTGGTTCACATTAATACATCATGCGTGCATGTCTATCATAGAACCTCCGGTTAGACATGTAAATGGATAGTCGAAATTCGCTTTTGAATTTGGATTTGTATTCTTTTAAGGGTGTCCATATTTGGAATTTTTCTTACCAAAAAATATTTGTATCCATCGGTAAGCAACTAAATTCAAATTCGGATAATTGCTTATCGGATCAGATAATGTCTGGATACAATAAATTATTCAACATTTGTTTATCTGAAAAAAGATGATAATCGGATTCGAACAGGTAGTCGGTAACCGGATAATTAGAAATCGAAAATTATCCGGCTAAAGTAAAGTATTAAACATTATTTTCTCTTAAAAATGGCTGATAATTGGATTCGAAAACCGGTAATTGGTAATCGAAAAGTGGAAATTGGAAATTAAAAAAAATGACAATAAAAATTATATAGTTTATGGGATCGGATTATTATCGGATATCTGATTAAGTTCCAAATTCGAATTTGGATGTCTTCTCTAAATTTTCACTAGATTCATATTCGGATACGGATAGCTGTCTTGCTAATCGGATATGGATTTGGATATTGGTGTATCAAAGCCGAATCCAATCTGTTTACAAGTCTACCTACATTATGCACGTAATTTTATCAGGTCAAAAATTTCTTAATTTGCCAATGGAGGAGTAGTAGGATGGTTAGGAACCTGACTTCTCTGGAGAGGTCATGGGTTCAACTCTTACCGGCGGCATATGTAATTCCCTATCCCTATATATAAAAAGTGTCTTTGTATTAAAAAATAAAAGAAAATTAAAGAAATTTTTTATTTTAATTTAATCTCATTCTTTTTTTTTTTTTATACATAAACGTGGTTAAAAAACCCAAATCAATTTAAAGAGAGCTGGTCAAACGATCCACCTGAAGGAACTCCTCTATACCTTGAGGGGGTTTCTGAAAGAAATGCGTAGGAGACTCCAATGTTGTTGTTCTCTTTGCTATCCAATCGACAACCATATTTGTTTCTCTATTAGTATGAGTAATGATGATATTTCCATGCAAATCTACCAACTCTCGAATCGCCACAATAATCTTTGTCATCCTTCCTTGATTTTGAGCACTCAGTTTCAAACAATCGATTGCTTGTGAAGAGTCAGACTCCACATAAACAGGTAGCATATTTCTTTCTACGGCATAGCATATGCCTACACAAATAGCATGAAGCTCAGTTTTGAGAACACTTGTCTTGGGGATTCTATGCACAAAATCTCCCAAGTACACCCCTTCTGAGCTGCGAAAAACCCCTCCAATTTGATTGAAATCTTCTTTACCAGCTGCAGCATCTACATTGCATTTTAGCCACCCTTCCGTTGGTCTTTTCCACTTTGCCTTTCTTCTAACACTTCGTGCAATGATTGTGGATTATTTTCCTTGGTCCAAGCTGCCTCCACATGTGAGTAGTATTCTTTTATCATTTCCACCCCTCCCCCTGGTCGAGTGAAGTCTTCTTCATGAGTATCACGATTTCTCCAACCCCAGGGTAGATATAGTGTGATGGCGAAATTGGCTAACCATCCTTTCTGTTGTTGTGATAGATTTCCACATATGTTTAAGTAAAGCCAATCGCTATGATCACAATTGAAGAAATGTCCTTGTTGATTCATTGGGATTAATCATTTCCATACTCCACTCGCATATTGACAATCTCTAAATACATGTAGACTAGTTTTGGCTTCATGAAGATAGAAGTTATAGAATGAGTGGTTCATGAGTCCCATTTCCCACTTCCTATCATTAGTTAACAGCTTGTTAAGACTTAGAACCCACATGAAACAAGAAATTTTTTGCGACACCTTTAACTTCCAAATGGCCTCCGAATACCTGTTATCAAAAGAAGTGTCCACACCAAGACTATTGGAATCTTCTAACACTTCATATGCAGGTTTTATTGTAAAACATCCATTCTGTGATGGATTCCATAGCCATACATCATTTCCTCCGCCTGTACTTGGCGGTGGGCATGCTTCAATTTTAATGCAACAGTCAGAAGGTAATATATTTTTGAATTTTTCCTTTCCCTAACCTCAATTTCCATCCACAAATGATGATATTTTTTCCTTACTCATTCCACTGGAAATATCATATATAGCTTTTGACTTAAAGTTCTGCCCCACCTCCAGCCAATTATCTTCCTAGAAAAAAGCTGAAGTTCCATTGCCAACATCAACTTTGCTGTTGCTCAACACTTTGGAAGTTACAGTACAAATTGCTTTCCAGATGGAAGAGTCACTCGAAATCTTGTTATTTTAATTTAATTTCAATCTTTAGACGTAACTGATTGACAAGTGTTTTCATTCAAAGAAAATGGATGGACCTGAAAAAAGTCCAGTCATGCAGAGCCTGATAGGCTCATATGATTGTGATTGTGTGATCGGATAACTTTAACAAAGGCATATTGACTCGCCTTCAACTGAGCCAAGCTCCACTCTGTAAGATCCTTATAGACATCGCAACTGCGTCTACCAACGATATGCAGAACATTTTTTACCTCCAAAACCATTTGACGTTTCTCTTGCACAATGTGGTGCTTTCCCTTAAAACACCTGGCGTTTTTGTCAATGGTTTGAGGAAGTTATTCAATTTCCTTCCTAACATTACAAGATTGCTCGATTGGTCAGACCGACCTTTTAAGTAAAGAAATCGTAATTTCAACTTTACCTGACCATATATTATGGTTGGGGTATTACTCAACCTCTATATACAAAAATCGTCTTTCTAAAAAAATAAAAATAATCCCAAACCGATTAGCCTCTCACCGTCTCACGTGTCATAGACTCCGAGCTTCCCTTCCCTCTTACGCTTTACATCTTAATTATTGGAAAGAACCCTCTTCCAAAAGCTTCTCATTTCCAACCACAACGAAGAGAGAGTAATTGTTTTTTTTTTTTTTTTTTTATTTTGTGAAAAGAAAAGCTACCATTAAGTAAAGGTGTTGCAGTTAAATCCATCATGGTCCATAGTTGCCACATAAGATTGTCCTATGTGTTGCCTAGATTTGGATCTATATTCCCGTGTAACATTTGTTCCATCATGTACTCATCACACCAGAGCTGTTGCATTTGGATTTGTTTCAGTTTTGCTGACTGTTGTATTTCAAATTGCTTATAGTTGATCTCCCACTAGTTGTCCTTCGAGTGCTGTTCCTTCAATGAGTTTTTGAATTTTTCCTTCCCATAGCACTCCATGCTCCACCTTTCAGCTTCTAGTCTATCAGATAAGCCTATGCACGAGTATTTATGAATAACCAAAATTATATAATGTTCAGAAGCAAAGATGGATTGATTAGGTTTTTTTCTCATTATTAATCCTGGTTTGAGAGAGCTTTAATTCACCAATCCATTTATTGATACTAGCTAGTATCTTCAAAAGATTTATGTACTATAAAATTCAGCATGTGATACTAAAAATGGAAAAAAATCAATAATCAATTTTTTGTTTCTGTGTCCATCATGCCGACCCAAACTCTCTTTGTCCAACTGCAAAATAAAAAGATATGCGACATAATTTCTTCATTGCTATCAAATTTTACACATCCAAAGTCCAAGGGCTTAGTTAATTAAATAAATGGGGGCAGACGGTGGATTGTCCTAATACCCTTCCTCTGTACCTTCTCATCAACCTTAACCCATCTGAATTCTTTCAGCCTGGAGACATATCAAACTCGGATCTCCTCATTTTCTGTTTTTGAATAACTGAAGCCCGGAGGCTGCCACTGGTACACATTACAACAACACACTAGTTTTAGAGTGGCTAGCGTCAATTTCTTAAATTCCAGAATACTGACAATCCGTCCCCAAAGAGAACGAGAACCAGGAATTGAAACTGAAACACTACAAGCTGTCAAGTTCTTGGCAACCACCAAAGAGGATGCGAAAATAACTTAGGAGGCGAATACAGATCTAGATATTACAAGTCAAAAACCAAGATATGTGACAGACGACCTAATATTCAAGTACGACAGCAGAGATTTGAGAAAGCTCTGCTAAATACAGAACCAGTAGCAAATCTAAAACTTTGACTGATATTTCAAAATACCCTTTTAACGCCTTTCCTATGGTGATGGCGACCTTGACCTCGATTCAGATTCAGATTCAGATACAGATACAGATCTTGATCTCGATCGTGATTCTGAGCTCACACTGCGGCTTCTAGAACGGCTCCTTGAATAGCTCATCCACCTTGAACTCCTAGGAGCAGGGGACAAACTACGGGAGTAGCTTCTCCTAGAGCTCCTCCTTGGTGGTGGTGACACACTGCGCGAGTAGCTTCTCCTAGAGCTCCTCCTTGGTGGTGGTGACGCACTGCGGGAATAGCTTCTCCTTGAGCTCCTCCTGTGCACTGGTGACACACTCCTCAACACCGATCGGTCATACCGCTTTCTGTAGTACGGCGAAACAGAGCGGTCATTTGAGTCATCTGGAGAATAAGAGCGGCGCCTGGAGTGCGATCTTGAGTAATAATAATCATCAGGAGAGTAGGAGCGGCGCCTATGGTATGACCTTGAGTAATAAGGCGAGTACACACGGCTTCTCCTGCCGACAGGGGATCTGCTGTAGGGGGACCGTGATCTAGATGGAGACCTGCGCCGACGGTAGTCAGGAGAGTATGACCTGCGCCGGCTGTAGGGAGAGTAAGATTCATCCCTCCCTCTCTCCTCAGAGGAATAACGAGGGGAACTGTAACGGCTCCTATGATAAGGCGAGTAACTAGGTGATCTTCGGCGCACTGCAACATTAGAAGAACAATATAAGCTATCATCCAAAATACATATCATGCGAACTGCAGAGTGTATGGATCACGAGTGTACCTCTGATGGTCCTCACTCCAAGATACTTTCCAGGGGTCGGAGTTCGACCTCTTCTCCTCCTAGCCTGAAGTTTTAAAAGAGTAACATATGAGAGAGTTGAATTCAAGATTCACAGCAAACCAGCAACTAAAAAACAGGAACTTAGCAAAGAAATCCAACTAAAGAGTAGAGCTAGGAACATAAAACGAAAATGAATATGCTAAAATGTTCAAGAGAGAGAAATGCAGGGCATACAACCCTCTGATTATATAGTCTGATATTTGCTTGATGAGTTTGATTTGGTTGTTAAAGTTGTGGTAAGGCTTTTGGAGTTTGGTGAAGAGGCTGCTGCACACAGCTAACCTGCTGCCAAAAACACTTCAAGCGACAGAGGTAACATACTCAAAACACAAAGGAACATCCAAATTTGTCAACATTTCCAATCTAATTATATTAACCTCCAAAAGAGACCAATGGCCCAATTAAGTGACAACCGGAAAAATTCCAAATAAAAATTGTTTTAATTTACCTTCTCAACCGTGATGACCCGACCTTCAAGAACTGTACGATTCAGATACTTGACACAGCGATCTGCATCCTTAACTGTGGCCATGGTTACAAAACCAAAGCCTCGAGACTCCCTTGTCCATGGATCAGCAACAAGGTGAACATCAATCACCTGCAAAATACAAAGCCTCCATTATAAAACAACCCATAAACCCCTGACCACACAAAGATTAAGAAGATTCCACATATATCATCGACAATGTGAGAAATTCAAATGAGCGTGAGAAATAGGATGTATAAACAAATGGCTTCAAATACAATTATATAACCACAGCCAATCATCCTCAAACTCAAATCCTTGATCTTATACAGAACAAATTGAAGTGCATCCACAAAATACAGGTATTACACACCAAAAAAATTTCTAGATACCTCTCCTTCAGATGAAAAATGCTTCTCCAACTCTTTCTTCGTAATACGAGGTGACAGACCTGTCACATAGAGATTGTTTCCAGGATTTTCCACATCAGTTGATTGGCTTCTGCTCATCAACAGAAAAAAGATGATACACTTTGTTAGAGCGCTCAACCAATATGTAGAACTACATGCATCGAGATTATACAAAGGTCTATCATAACATAGGCTTTACCTTGACCTGCTCCTCGACCTTGACATTGACCTTGAAACAGACCTACTGTCCCGCTCATATGGAGACCGAGAGCGGTAAGACCTGGAAAATTCAAGAGAAAATTCACACAATACGGAAATGGATCAGTATATACCATGACAGATTATCAAATCATAATCATGCCTATGATATAATGGAAATGGTATGGAACAGCACCTTGAACGCCTTGAATACGACATCTGGAGCAACACAATGCAATAATTTCAGTCAGTAAAACAATCCAGTGAATCCAATCAGAAAAATTACGAACAACACAATTCCATCGAGTCAAGAAGCACCGTCGAGCAAAATCCAAATACTATACCCATATCATTACAGAAAACAATCCATTCTCGAGATCTCATCAAGAAAGTTCAACGATTCCACAAAACAGACTACTAAATGACCTCGCAAGGGTGCTCTCATGCTCTTTTATCAAAGATAAGCATACAGCCAAACTGGTTCAACAAGATTGATTAACTAAAACCTTGAAGAAAGGGAGGGGCAGGAAAAGGGGAACGCAAAGCAATTAAAAAATTGCTGATCAAAGGACACACCCCAATTATTCTACTAAAAATTTGTACCCAAAACAGAAACACAAACCAAAATCAAAATCCTTTGTAAGGTAGTAAATCAATATAAAACAACTGCCACAATGTCTACCGAAAAACCGCTAATATAATAATACAATCAGGTGGAAGATATGATAAAATCATGTAGAATCTAAATCATAATAAAACAATGACACATATCAAAGGGAAATGAATTCATAACATACACCAACGACTCAACCGGATCGCATCATTAAACCTCATATCAGACAGGAAATCGCAACCCTAACGAGTAAATGATAATTAACCCTTGAACAAAAAAAAAATGATAATTAACCCCCCTTATCATTAACCCCCCCCCCCCCAAAAAAAAAAATTGTAAGTGTAGAAAACAGAATCAAAACCGTAGAATAATGGTAGCTACCGTTCCCGATATCAATTACACGAAAGAGGAGAAAAAAAGAGATGCAGATAGACCAACATGCAAAACAGCACTACAGTTATCCTTTCTCATTTACACAGAAATTCCCTAGAACATAAATGAATCAAATAGTACCTATCACGATAAAACAAAAACATAAAATTCATGTAGAGGACTGATACATATCCAAGCAAACAAGTAAACCAAATTACATATCAGATTGAAAATCGAACCCCAAAAACACAGAATCAGATACAGGCCAACAGCTCCTAACGTAACCGTTCGAACATCAATAGGAGCACTGGAATCTTAAAAACATACCATTGCGACGATCAGTTGAAGATTGGCCGGTCAGCTACAACGAATCGCTCTTCAACTCCTTCAGGCCCTCAACGAGAAATAAGTTTTGCTGCAGGGACGAAAGAAGGTTATATAAGTGGAGGAGAGAGAAAAAGAAGCTTCTCGATCCGGACATGAAACCCTATTAAAATCTAATTTAGTAGTACGTGGAGTGTGGAGGGCTGCCTTTGAACCAACGCCTTAAATGAAATTCTAATCGTGTGGAGTAGAATGAAATGGTAACAATAAGGAGTATCGGTGCTTTGTTTATTTCGATGGCGACTGGTGACTCAATCTCAGCCTTAGAACTTTTCATGCCAAAAGCGTTCCATGTATGACCGTATGCTTGCTTATTCACTGAGTTGGGATTCTTTTACCCATTGGGGTGGAGGGTTAACTTTCCTCACATCTCTTATCATATATCTAAGAGGGAGTTTATTTGTAGTTCACTTTGTCCATGATCGCAAGTGAACCTCCTCGTAAGAGTGTATTGAGGGGGTGTGAAGGGAGCACAATCATCTACTTGTCAAATTAGATAATCTAAAATTCATATATAAAATCTTCTTATAAAATCTCTCAATTTCAAGTTGCATTCTGGCACGGAAGGTTTTTCTTTATGTCATGTATGATAGAAAAGCTAACATCCACAGTTGAGCCTAGGGGTGAAAATTTGGCCTTGATTCAAACTTTTGGTCTTTGGGGGTTAGGGCCTAAGACGGACCGAAAAAAATTAGTGTTTGTCTTGTCAGACCTATTTCAATACATCTTTGATTTTGTGGCCTTGATTTCGATCATAATTTTGGTCATGCATTTAATCTCGAACTTTGACATAATTTTGTGGTTATTCAGATCTTGCTTATAACCTTAATATTCACCCTCGTGTAATCCTTGGTACAGCTAATGATTTTGATCCTGAGTCATTTCAACCTCATGATTCCATTTCTTGTTTATTATTATTTTTTCTTTCTTTCTTAATTTTTTACATCAAAATTTAGTAGTAGATTAGAAGTTTTGTTATTAATTATTTTAATTTGTTATATCACATAATTCAAATTTTGAGAAGAGATGGATTATTGGAGTTATATTTTTTTCTAAATGTTATTATTAGTATCGTATTTAATAACTCATTATCTCTCATTTTCTGATGCACATCATTATCTCTCGGTCAAACTCTCTTCATCTAACTATTTGGTTTGGCAATCCCAATTTCAACCTCTGCCTCGAGCTTTTGGTGTTTTGAGATTCATCAATGAAATTCATCTTTGTCCTCCATAATTTTTGGAGTCTTCATATGCTATACTAGTCGCAAATCTAGCTTTATTTGGCAAAAGCAAGATCAAGTCTTACTCAGTTGGATTTTATCTTCCCTAATCGAGTCTATTCACTCTAAGTTGTCGGGTGGAAGACTTCTTTTGAGGTATGGAATGCTCTCTCAGCAGCTTATACTTCATCCTCTAAGGCTCATATAATTTAATTGAGAATGCAGCTGCATGGTGTCAAGAAGCAAGAAAATTAGTGATGCTCTTGCTCTTGCGTCCCAACCAGTTTCTAATTTAGACCTTGTCTCCTTTGTTCTTGGTGGACTTGGACCTGAGAATCAAGCTTTTGTTACATTGTTTACTACTCGTGAGACACCGATCAAGATGTCTAATCTTCAAGGTTTTTTACTCTCTGAAGAAATTCATCTTGCATCTGCTCTTCCAGGCCTTTCAAACATTACTGCTTAAGTAGGTCACACTTTCATTGGATTTGAAATTTGGTGGCTTCAAATCTTCTCATCCACCAGCATGGCAAGGTATTTTTTTCGTGGAGTCACGCTTCAAATAGATCTTTCTTCTTTCATATCTATAACAAGCCTAGCCATGTTGGATGTTTCTATTATCTATGCTTCTGAAAATCCACAAGTCAATTTTGTTGGAGCGTCTATCTCCTTTGGTGCAACTTCATGGTTCCCTGCCTAGGGTTTCTCATCACGTCATTACTAATTTGAATGTCATCGATACTACTAATTTCAATGCCATTCATTCTCCCTCAAAGTATCAAGGACCTAATTCTATGAAAATTGGTGATGGATCAGGCTTGTTAATTTAACACTCTAGGAATTCTACTATTTCTTGGTGGTTCTTCTTTTTAACTTAAGTATGTTCTTCATATTCCTACTACTTCATGTAACCTCTTGATTTTTAAAAAGTTTACCGTTAATAACTCTGTTTTCTTTGAATTTCATCCAAACATTTTCATATAAAGGGTCAATTCTTGGGGCACCTATTTTTGGCTAGACCTATGGACGATGGAGTTTACTCTCTCTTACTACCAAGGCAAAGGATTCTATTGGGTTGTAAGAGAATTATTTGTATAATCGAAACAAATTGTCACATAATGATTTTCTCCAGTTGGCTTTTGACAAAGGCCGTGGTTTTTTCTTAATTTAGAGTTTTTCACATAAATTCTTGTGTTTTTTTTTCTTTTCGTGATTGTGCATCCGTCCTCAACAAGTGATATCAGAGTAAGGTTCGGTAGATCAATGCCGAAGGGTGAAAAAAATCAAGAATGAGAGGATCGATTCAAGGAGAACGAGAAAAGCTTCGATGGATTAATTGAAGGTAGGATTATCCAGTTTAGAGATCATGTAGTTTTTCTTTTTCTTTTTTTCCCTTCAATTGTTTGAATGTTAAGGAGTGATGATCCAAGGAAAAAAATAAAAAAAGAAGGAAAAGGATTAGACAATCAGTTGTTAGATTGCATATTTTCACACGGGCATTGATTTGACATTGATGCAAGATGTGTGATGAAAACTGTATGTCGAGGGCTGATAAACTTCTAGGAAAGCAAAATAGAGAATTGCACCATAATCTTAAGCAATGTTTTTTAGTATGTGCTAAAAGAAAATTCTTAGAATTGATATATTCTAAGTGGAGATATTTTTTATGGTGGAGTATGATAATTTTCTACAAGGAGAACTATAACTATTGGTGAAAACAGCGAGAGCTGATGCTATGTTTATTTTTAATCAAAGTGGAGATTATTGGATTTTATTAAAAATAAAGAATGAAGAAAGTTAATTTTATCCCACATCGGAAAGATAAGAAAAGAAGGCAAGGGGAAAACCTATATAAGAAGGTCCAAGCCTTTGGTTCTATCAATCCAAAATCCAAATCAATACATGTTAAAAACTGTATTTGACTTTAGTTAAATTTATTTTTTTCTTATATTATTTGGGAGATAGGAGATGTAAGGTGTGAGCAAGGTAGGGAATATCGCCGAATTTCGCTACCCAAGAAAACGATACTCGAACTGGTGAGACATCGCCAATTTCTCGATGATATCTTGCCAATATATTGCCGAGTTAGATATATATCGCAATATATATGATTTATGCGAATTATGTCATTAATTTTCTGTGATTTTCTCTCTCCTCTCCAGACCTCCCCCAGAGCTTCTTTCTTCTAGTTCTTGGCATTTTTTCCATATCTTTGTTAGATATTTGACATAAAACCTTAGTTTTCACTACATTTTGATGGGTATAGCATTATATTCACAACGATCAAGTTAGATTTCACGCAGATCGGGGTGTTTTGTAGAGACAAAGCTGACGGATCCACCGAGGCATAGTACTTAGTATTGAGTATTAACAGGTACTTAGTTGATGTTATCACTCTATTGTCATTGTGCATATTTATGTTGGTTTAATTGTCTAAAATAATGTTATAGAATTCCAGTTTTACCCATATACAGTCAAGTATGTGCTGATCAAGAACACCAATTTGGGTGAGTTTTTAGGCAAAACCAGCGATCCCACTGTGTTTATTGGCATCAAATTAGGGTAGACACCAATTTTAAGCCCAAATTGACCAAAAATAGCCCCCAAATCTGGGGGACGAAATCTCGGCGATATTTTGCCATATCGCCCAGTTCGCTGGATAGCGAACCCGGCGAAATATCGGACCTTGGGTGTGAGTCATGGTATCTAGTGGGTGTATCGGAAATGTGGCTTGTAAGAGAGTTGTTTGTATAATATTCACATAGTGATTTTCTCTAGTTGTCTCTTAACAACGGCAGTAGTTTTTCCCCAGACTAGGGTTTTCCACTTAAATTTTTGTGTTTGGTTATTTTTCTTCTTCATTGTTTTACATCCCTCCCCAACAAATTTTTTATCTACTAGTTCTAAGGTGGTTTTTATTGTGTACATCACCATATTATGCCATTTACATTTTAGACTTGTTGATCTTTATACTATTAAGAAGCTAGTTCCTAAGTTTGGTCTTCCTACAATTGCTAAACATAGCACTACTATTTCTGATTCTTGTCAAGTAGGAAAATCACACAAACTTGCTTTTGAACATCATATACTTATACAACGACACCTCTTCAAATTGTGCATTTTGACTTGTGGGGACCAAGTCATGTTGTTTCTAGTGAAGATTTTCAACATCTTGTGTCATTTGTGAATGATTAACGAAGATAAACTTGGTTATATACTGTAGGACATAAATCTGATGCATTGCAAGTACTTTAAATTTTCAAAAGACTTGTAGAGAATCAATTTTTATCCTCTATTAAAGTCTTTCAGTTAGATTGGGAAGGGGAATTAGAAGTTTCTCCCCTTTTTCTTTAGTCCTATGGATTGCTCATAGATTGTCATGCTCCCATACGTTTAAATAAAATAGGAAGGTTGAAATGAAGCAACGTCAAATAGTTGAGACGGAGTTGTCTATGCTTGCTCATTCAGGATTACCTATGTGATTTTTGGTGTGATGCCTTTGGTAGTATGGTTTATATTATTAATAGGTTTCTTTTGTTACTCTAACTTTTTGATTACCTTTTCATAAACTCTACAAGAAAATGTTTATGTGTGCCTTTGGTTGCATAACATTATGGGTATAATTTAACAAAAAAAAAACATTATGGGTATAAGTGCTTTAATCCTCCTACATTGATAAAACCATTATATTCAGGCATTGTTGTTTATGATGAAACTATTTTTCCTTTCGAAAATACGTCTGCACCACCAGTTTCTTTCACATTATTGTTTTGTTTTCTTTGTCTTGCATTTTCATTTGTCTTTCCTAATGTTGTGGCTACTAGTTGTTTAGCTCATAATGGTAGTATTGATGCATCTAAATTGTGTTTTCTTTTCTTTTCTTTGATTTGCATTTTCATTTGTCTTTCCTAATGTTGTAGCTACTGTTGTTTAGCTCATAATGGGAGTATTGATGCATCTAAATTGTGTTTACCTGCTGAAATTGCTCTTTCTAGGTTGAATCTTCCTAGGTGATGCTTCGGTTGTTTTTAAGCAATGTGTTGCTTTTAATAGTGAAACTACTAGTGGTGCTACTAGTGTTAATGACATTTCTAAACAACAGTTCATGTTTTTTTTTTTTGGTAATAAGGATTTTCATTCAACAAGAGGACAAAGCCGGGGAAAGGCAGATAACACCTCATGTAACCATGGGGAGGATAGTGGCCACTCAATCCGAGAAGAAACAATGAGAGCCTTCCTGGCTAGGGAGTGCACAAGCCCATTACAATCCCTAGAGATAATAAAAAAATTACAACTTTCAAATTCCTCAATGAGGAGCCCAATGTCAAAAAAAATGCCAGCCACAACTATTGGGGGTTGGGGTTATGATTTTGAATATTGATGATGGCTTCACAGAAACAATCTCGATCTCACAGAATCCATGATGGTGACACTCAATTAATGCAGCTCGCTAGTTAATGATTCACCCACAAGAGCCTCATTAAAGTCCATGGGCTCTGAGAATAAATGACATGCTTGACCCCTGGAGTTAAGTATAGCAAAGCCCACTCCACCTTTAATAGAGTTGCAAGGGAGAGCCACATCACAATACACTACATGGGCTCTAGTAGATGACTAATTCAGAGAAATGGGCTTGCTGTTAACCTCTAAATTCCTTTGGGCTGCACCAAACAGATTAGGTGGTTTTTTAATAGCCCAAGCTCTTTCAATAACCTCCTTCGGCTGCCACACACCTCTTTCGAAAACTCGATCGTTCCTGGCTATCCAAATGTACCAGCAGATGTACATGCATAAGCTAATCTATTCTTTCTTTTCTTTCTTCGCAATGGATTCCATCTGACATAGAGTGCAGCCATTTAACAATTGAAGGGGATTGGGTAGTAGGAGTTAGATAGGAGAGGGGCCAACCAAACGATACTGCTTTGCAAACATAATATGGTCAGCTGTTGTTTTTTTTTTTTTGCCAAAACAAAAAGCTGCTATTATATTAAATGAAAGAGTTTAGGTCAAAGGACCTATACAAACGAGAGGAATCCACAATAAACAAAGGTGGTATACCCCACCAAGATCTGTCTAAAGATAACTTACAAGCACCCTTAACAAGGAAATCAGCAAAGCCATTGCCAATTCTAGGAATATAACTAAAAGAAACCCTAGTAAAGAAAGAACAACGCTTCAAAATATCTACTACTAAACTGAGACACATCCAATCTAAAGATGAGTGGAGACCTTGTAGAGCACAAACAACAGGTAAACAGTCTGAATGAATATGCAAATCAACCACTCCTAAAGAGGTTTCAATTTCAGTTCCACACTCCCTGCACATTGGGTCAACATCAATATGTCTTCTAAATAGAGAAGAGTTGCTCCACCAACACCCATGTAAAGCAATATAATCAAAATACATATTTTGAGCCCTATCTATAAACTTAATTAAAGTACACGTCAACCAAGTGCATAGTGTTTGTACTTTGATGAGTCAATAGAGATCCAATCGAGATGTTGCTTTCCAACGTTCAAATTACTTTTCCCACTCATTTTTTATTTATTTATTTGTATTTTGTATTTATGTTTCTTCTATGACCTGCATAATAGAAAGTGGGGGTTGGACCGTTGGCGGGCTTAAATTATCAGGTAAGGGGTTGTATGACAATGATTCTGTCCCAATTTGCCTACTTCTGCACAGAATCAACTTTTTATGCTTCTGTGGTAAAATGGATAAATTGGGAATAGAATGGATTCTAGAATTGGTTGGGCAAAGATGTCTACATTTCTCTTGCAAAATGGACACAAAATCTTGGAACACATTTATTTTGATTGGCACTTTTTTTTTTTTAAATAAAACAAGTAAAAAACTTGGAACACATTTATTTCAACTTAAACAAATTACATATAGTTGGTTAAACCCTAATTCATCACTTTTTTTTTTTGAACCCTAATTCATCATTGAACCAAAAGAACCTTGGAGGATTTGAACCACCATCTCTTGAAACATGCTCATGTTTCAAGTGCTCTACCAATTGAGCTAAAGATCCTTAAAAAAAATTTGTCAATTAAAGATGTAATAAGACTACAAGAATGTCTTTACCAAGAACAAGGGCATGGAATAACAAACATCATTTCTCTCACTTCAAAAAAGTTTAATACTTCTAACATCATAATGAACATATCATTGATAGGACAACACCAAGCTCTTGTATTTAGTGAGTTCAAGTTACAAATTATAAGTTAGAAGCTCAAACCGCCAAAACATACCCAAAGAAAGGCAGATAACAATTCACAAAGCCGTAGAGAGATCAATACCATAGTGGAGACAAGCGCTTGATGAGCTCCTTCCCTAGATTTGGATTTATTCTATATCAACATTGTACATCCAGAAGCCTAGATCCACTTGAAATATAGCTTTTCTATATGACAAAGATGAAGCCAAGAGAAACAATCAGACATCAAATTGTAAAATTTTCAACTAAATGTATATAAGGTTTTATAGTTTCAGTACAGTATTGTCTACTAGCAGCAGCCCAACCCTGAACTCGAGCAACCAGAAGAAAGAAAAAAGAAGAAGCTCCTTTGGAAACATGTCTTCTTGATTCTTTAGCTGGATGAGGGGTTGACTAGCTTCAACCAACCTTGAATGCTAGTTAACATGGTTCCATTAGTCTTGTCAAAATTGAAGCCAAAGTGATTTACATAATAAGAAACATCATAGATTTCAGGCCCAACAAGAGATGAGCTGTGGCCTAAAATTATCTCACCATTTGTTAAATATGTTACAACAACAATAATCCAAGAAAATTCATCCAAAAACCTGCCAAAGGGGTAAGGAAGAATGAGACTAAATCTTTATCTAGTTACATAAAGGTAGAGAAAGTACAATAGCTAGAAACAAGTCAAAAAGCTGTTTAATGAAGCAGCAAAAAGGTAGGATCCTTGGCAATGTAAAATATAAAGCGTCTCTGAGGCAATATACATAACCGCTTGTGATGGAAGATGACACCATTCATCCATCCTCATTTACACACATAACACACCAAGCATGATAAACACAAATCCAAGTCCATGCATCACCTAAACAAGGCTATTATCCACAAAACACAAACAAGGTTCAGTCCACATATCACAGAAAGGAACCTTGTGTACTGGCTTACTGCTTGTACTCGTTGCACGTAACCACTTTGGTAATGCCCATTTATTCCCCCTAATCACAGGACAAGCACCTTAACTAAATCAAGAACAAAATAAATTACCCCTAGAATTAGTCAAAAATGAAAATCAGAATTATGGATTGAAGTAACTGAAGTGACGGGCAAAAGCTGACCATGCAAGCTTAAGGGATTTATAGTTGCGTCAGGCATCATGCTCCAGAAAAGTACTGCATCGCCCATCTTTGGCTTAATAAAACGAAAAGAATTTGAAATTAAACTAAATAGGCTAGGCATTTTGAGAGATTCCCATTCCTCATCAGCTTCATAGAAAGTAATATGTAAAGTAAATCAGAAGTTGTATTATGTAAACGTGAATACATGTACTTATAAAGTGAAATGCATAGAAATACCCAAAGTACCCATATGATAAAGTATAATGACTAAGAGTCCCTAACACACCCTCTCAAGCGTAACAGATCCACAACCGAAAGCTTGTCACGAAGTAGTAGAAAACATGCACGTGGAAGACTCTTAGTAAGAAGATCTGCAAGTTGATCAGTAGTAGACATGTAGCACACAGTCAACTGATGAGAAGCAATCATAACGAAAAAAATGAAAATCAATTTCCACATGCTTAGTGCAAGCATGAAAAATAGGATTGGTAGTCATATAAGTAGCCCCTACATTATCACACCAAATCTACGGTGCTAAAAGAAGAAAAACACGCAGCTCCCCAAGCAATGAGCGAAGCCAAACCAACTCTACAGAAACTGCAGCAATTGCTCTATATTTGGCCTCTGTAGAAGATTGAGAAACAGTTCGTTGCTTCTGTGAACTCCATGAGACCAAATAATTGTTGAGAAAAATACAATAGCCAGTGGTAGAAAGTCCATCATCAGTGCAACCAGCCCAATCCGCATCGGAATAAGCACTTAGAACAACTGAAGATTTGCTGAAATAAAAAATACCCATAGTGGAAGTACCACGTAGATAGCACAAAATTCTTTTAACGGCGCTCCAATGAACATCAGTGGGTGAGTGCATAAACTGAGCAACTTGATTGACAACAAAGCCAATATCAGGACGAGTATTGGAAAGATACTGTGAAGCACTGACAACCTTCCTATATTCCGTCCAGGAAGAGAAGTCCCAAGTTCTAGAGACAACGGGGTACCCGAAGCCATTGGAGTAGAAACAGCCTTAGCTTTAGTCATATTGGTGTGAGCTAACAAGTCAACAATATACTTGTGTTGAGTAAAAAATAATCCATCGAAAGTTCTCTTGGCCTCCATTCCAAGAAAATAATGCAAATTACCCAAATCTTTAATGGCAAATGCAGTTGATGAGGCCTTCAAGAGAGAACTAATGGCTCCAAAATTGTTCCCAGTGATAAGAATATCATCAACATATATAAGAAAATATAGCGTAACGGAGGAGGAATGAAACAAAAATAGTGAACTATCTGTCTTGGACCCAATAAATCCTTGAGAGACCAAAAAGGAAGTAAGCTTGTGATACATGCTCGAGGTGCTTGTTTCAGTCCATATAGTGATTTTTTAAGATGACAAACATAACCAAGTTTAGAAGAATCCACAAACCCCGAAGGTTGTTCCATATAAACATCTTCAACTAAATCTCCATGTAGAAAAGCATTAGAAACATCTAATTAGTGAATTAGCCAATTGTTAGAAATAGCAAGAGACAATACCACTTTGATGGTAGTATGTTTAACAACCGGACTAAATTTATCATCAAAATCATAACCCGGTCATTGATGAAAGCCTTTAGCGACAAGTCTAGCTTTGTAGCGCTCCACAGTTCCATCCAGATTACACTTAATTCTAAATACCCATTTACAACCTATGACATTGTAAGCAAATTTGAAAGGAACAAGTACCCATGTTCCATTAGAAACCAAAGCATTAAACTCTTCATTCATTGCGTTCCGCCATTGAGAAGAAAGAATAGCTTACGAAAAACAAGTGGGAATGGATTCATCCTCAGTTGAAGCAATGAGATTTAATTTCACCGTTGGTTTAATAAACCAGATTTAGACAAGTAACCATTAAATGGCGTTGAGGTTGAATAGCAATGGTAGAATCCATTTGTACACTTGAATTATTCAATGGAGGCTATAGTGCGGCAGATATAGTAGGCCCTTCAGCGGTATTCGGTGGTGCCAAAATTGCATTCTGCTGAGACAAAGTGGACAAATGTGAACCTCCAGTTGAAGGCAGCCTAGAATAACATTGATTAAGCCCAATTAGGATCAATGGTCCATTCATCATATCTCCATTCCTAGCAACAGTACCCGTGGCCCTACAAACAATATTAGGCCCATGTAGCAGGGGTGGGGAGCTTTCATTAATAGGATGAGTATTACAGATTACATTGGAATCACTGGACAAAGTTGGAAAGAGAGCAAGCCAGTGTGATGGATCAAGTGTTCTAGACTTAACCTCTCTAAATGGAAAAACAACTTCATTAAATCGATCATGTCTAGAAATAAAAGCTTTTCTGGAAACAATATCATAACAAGCATACCCCTTATATCCATCAGGATACCCAATAAAAACACAAGATCGAGATTGCACATCAAGTTTAGTTGTAGCATATGGTCTAAGCCAAGGAAAGCATTGACATCAAAAAATCTTTAAATTCACATAATTTGGCTTAATAGAGAAGAACACTTCAAGAGGTGACCAAAACTTCAGAAATGGAATGGGAATCCTATTTATCAAATAAACCGAAGTACGAACAACAGCAAACCAAAATTTTGAGGGCATCTCAGCTTGAAAAAGTAAAGCTAAGCCTGACTCAAGGATGTGACGATGCTTCCTCTTCACAGTCCCATTTTGGGGAGGAGTATATGGACAAAGAAATATGATGAGAAATACCATGTGCACCAAGAAATTGAAACAAATATTTTTATTCAGAACCTCCATCAGTTTGTAAAGTACATATACGAGCTGAAAAATGATTCTCCACAAATGTTTTGAACCGAACAAACACAGACTGAAGATTAGATTTATGTTTCATCATATAAAACCAAGTATATTTTGTATGTTGATCCACAAAAACAACATAATATCTATATCCATCATATGAAACAACTGGTGCAGGTCCCCAAATGTCTGTATGAACAATATCAAGAAGAGCACGACTCAAAGTTGTAGAAGATGAAAAGGGTAGCCTGTGACTATGAGAACATTGACATGCTTCACACATAGGCAGGGAAGCAAATGATAGACCAAGTTGTTGAAGAATCAAGTGCGTCCTCTGAGGAGCTGGATGACCAAGACATTGATGCCAGTCCTCAGTAGTAGCAACACTACAATTCAAAGAAGAATTTCCTATACAATTACTTCTACTAGAAGAATTACTATACAATTACTTCTACTAGAAGAATTACAAAACATAACATAGGAATTTGCAGACTTCTTGCATACAGCATAAAATAATCCAAAGTCCACAAAATACAGACCGTCAGAGCTCTTCCCCTCTAGTAAAACCCTATGTGTCAAACGATCCTTAACCAAGAAATTCCCATAGAAAAATTCAAAATAAGCATTATTGTAAATCGAGAACCGAGAAATAGACAGTAGATTACATGTAACAGAGGGCACACATAGAAGATTCGTCAAAGAATTTTTTCTACCAAATGCTATAATAGTAGAAGCACCAATATGAGCTTGACCATTACCTATGTAAACATTTTTCGGTGCTGTATATGGTTTTTGAACAACCAAATTTGCTAAGTTTGTGGTCATATGAGAATTAGATCTAGTGTTCAAGACCCATACTGAATTACCACCTGTTTTTTTTATGCAAGAATAGCTGAAGAACACAAGAACTTCCAACAAATGCGTGATTGAAGCGCTGTGGGCATTGCTTGGATTTGTGTCTTGGAGCATCACAGAGATGACATATGAGACGTGACTCATTTAGAAAAGAAGGGGTAGCTTCAGTGTTACGAGAATCAAAAGACACAAAATTCGAGTCAGTGTTATGATCGACACTTCGAGCTTGAGACCCAAACCGACCACCAGATTGACCACCACGCTGATTCCATGAACGACGATTGTAATTAGAAAAATCATTGCCAAATCTTGAGCCATACTATGAATTTGAGACAGAATGAGAAGAATAAGGGACAGAACTATTCTGACGACTAGAAGATCCTTGAGCTGCAAGTTTTGCAGTTAAAATCGAAGCCACAGAAGAAGACGCCAAACACCTTATATGAAGTTCTTGAGACAGAAGTAATCCAGAAAGTTCATCAAAAGAAACTAACTCAGCCCGAAGCTGAATAGATATAGAAAAATTAGTAAATTCTTCACCAAGACCATGAAGGGTTGCTAATACCAGATCGCTATCTGGAATAGGGGAATTAGCCGCAACCAAAGCATTTGAAAAAGATCGAATTTCAAGAAGATAATCAGCAACAGAGGAAGAGCCTTTTTGAACATGAAACAACCTATCTTTTAAATCAAGAACTCTAGATTTTGAACACAAGGCGTAGATCTTGTTCAAGACCATCCATGCTTCAAACGATGTGGTTGCAGAGATTATATGCGGCACGACACTCGGAGACAGTGAGACAGCAATGACACCAAGAAGCCAAGTATAAGTTGATCTTGACGATCCCATAGCCGCTGAGACTCCAAAAGTGAATCAGACACTCAATCAAACAGAGGATCAGGCATGGGACGATGATTTGAATCATCAACGAAATTGATCAACTCACGACCACGCAGAAAGGTCAAAAACTGTGCTTGCCATAATAGAAAGTTTGTAGAATCAAGTTTAATAGGGAGATTGGCTCCAAAATTCAGAGAAATCACAAGAGCAGAAGATAGAGATGGGAGAGACGACACACTCGGTGACGCCATTCTCCAGAATCGAAGTTAGGGCAGAGACCCATGAGAAAGCTCGATACCATAAAGTGAATCAGAAGTTGTATTATGTAAAACATGAATACATGTACTTATAAAGTGAAATGCAAAGAAATAGTACCCATATGATAAAGTATAATGACTAAGAGTCCCTAACAATATGTATTAATAATCCAATTAGACCTGCACTTTGCACTAATTAAACCAAACAAAACAAAGAATCACATTTTGCGTCATTGCTGATTCATGAGCAGATCCAGTGAGTACTTGATCATGGAGACAAGTTGAAGCTGACCTGCAGATTCATGACCTTGAATTAGTTCTTCTATTATCTTCTCTTGAGCAAAAACTGATTTTCTAGTGAAGGGCTGAGAATCCAACTTGCACTAGGAGATGAGAGAAGATCATCATCTGAGACTAATTTATTCCTAATCTGAAATTTCACAATAGACTTTGGTTGTATGGTCATTGGGTTGATTGATCTTACAAAGTTTTGTTCTTACCAAGAAAACTTAAAGGTCACAATCTGTTGTAATCTTCCTACCCTGCAATAATAAATCCAAAACTAAGGGAGAAAGTAAAAGTAGGGCTTGTTAACAATGAGATATGAAAACTGTAGTTGTTTAGTTGAGTTTCAACTCCTAGGGTTCTTCATTCAATTTATGAACCCGTGACTCTGAAAAATATGAAAGCAAACACTGTGTTTTAACGGCGAAAACTAGAATCCTTAAAGAACTCAAAACGATCAAAAGGCTGAAACCTAAAATGCAAAACATTTCCCCAAGATTGAGAAGCCTGGTAAAATGAGAAAACCCTTTATCTTATAAATTCATCAAACCACCATAAAAACAAATTGAGGATGTCAGGGTTAATTTTTTTTTTTTTTTGGTAAACAGCACTTCATTCATATAACTAAAAGAAGTACAAACATAACTGCATGAGAACACAAGGTTCGAACCGAACCAAGTAGCGGACAAGGACCAAACTGTCGTACATGCAATAGATAGGGTCAGCCAGGGTAAGGGTTGGGTCAAGCCCAAAATGGATCACGTCCACAAAACCCTTAGAACAGAAACACCAAAAAAGCACCAACACCCACAGAAGGGGACAGACATACAACACCCACATAAGGGGACAAACAACATGCTTCAAGGGCGGACACATAACTCCTACAGTTGTAGTGATGGTAGCAGCGAAAATGCGGATCGGACCTGCCATCCGGCTTTGCCATATAGGCGTACCTATCAAGCTCGACGCAGAAGAACTTGTACCCAAAGCTGGAGTTGTTCTGGGGTGTGCACCAAGGAAACGCTGCAAGCAAAGGAGCTGTTATGTGAAAAATAAAAAAAAAAATAAAAAACAAAAACAAAAACAAAGTACTGCAACCGCAGATCTAAGGGGAAACCCTAGATCTGGTTATTAACGGAGAAAGTGAAATGGAGGCGGGAAAGAGGGAGACGGAGACGGGAAAGAGGACGGAAAAGAGGAGTAGGGAAGGCAGGCGGAGGGGACAGGGAGTGAGAAAGAACAGAGCCGACGGGAGAGAGAAACAGATAGAAACAGAGAAAAATGGGACAAACAGGGAAACAGAAGAGAGAAACAGAGAGGACAGGAGAGAGAAACAAAAGAAACGGGAGAGAACAGAAAGGGCGGGAGAGAGAGCGGCGGAAGAGGAGAAGGAGATCGGAGACGGAGACGGAGACGGAGGGGAGCAGGGGAGGTGGAGAGACTACTCAGGCGAGCCTCTCCGCCTCAAGCTGCTCGATCTGAAGGAGTTGCAGAGCTTTCCGTTTTCAGTTTTCACAAGCTGTGGTTGTAATAGGCAGGAAGAGAGGAAGAGAGGAAGAGGGAGATGATCCACAATGTCAGGGTTAATTGGTCCCAAATAAATTGGGACAGAACATTTGAAATCTAACTTACATATTGACTCAATCATTCAGGATGACAAGATGAAGGAGTTTAGTTGTTTTCCTTGTGTTCCTGTACATAGGCAGGACTTTAATGATTTTTTTTTCATTGCATGTTTAGTCGGATTGTGCTAGCTAGTGCATCCTACGTGATGCTGCCCATAATGACCAATTTTGGGATTTCACTAGGAGGCAAAGGTTCATCTCAATTATTCAAACAAGGATACAAATAATTCTTTCAATTGTGGTATCTAGAAATTGAACCCAAGTTGGATCGAGAACTATTCATGTCAATTTAATACAAAACCAACCACTCTTGTTGGAGAGAGAGGAAAGACGACTTATTAATGACAACATAGCCAAATGTTGGAGGTAAAACTATGAACAATCTAATGTAATAAACGAACATAATGTTGTCAATGGCACAATATGACAACAACTAAAAGGAGCTAAAGCGCGAGATACAAGATTCTTAATGGATTAGAGCCATGTAACATCATTAATGTCTATGGATTAGAGCCATATAACATCATTGATGTCTCTTTCTAATAATTGAATGGGTCCTTAGTTATTACAATCCTCTTTATGAAGTGGGTTTTGTTGGGAATTTTTTTTTTTAAGAGAATTTTATTGAAACAGGCAAAACTAATGACGTCCTGATTACAAAGATCAAGAAGCCACGTAGTGAAATTAGGCCAGATCATCATGCTTGCCACAAATGATGCCTTTCTACTTAGAACATGTCACGTAGTGAAAGCATTTTTTCATGCTTTAATTTTCCTAGTTCATTCCAACATTATTAGCATGGTCAAAGGTGGATCCCTATCGTGTTTGCCACTATAAATTCTACTTTTCTATTTTGTTTCTATATTTCTTGCTTTCCATACTTAGTGAGTTGGAGTTCTTGAAGTATGAAAGATCCGGTAATATTTCCAAGAACCCGTTGTCACTAATCTACATAGTGTGAGATTGACTGAGGTTCCTGCCATTTCCTCATACCATAATCCTGTAGATGGGAAAATTGATTGACAGCTCTGAAGAAAAAGTAGTTGCAACTCATTCTGCAGTAGAGGTAGTAGATACATACTAAATGGATTCCAAAAAAGTGAAGTCAGATGACAAATTTGAGCAGAAAGTTGGAGGAAATCAATCCACAACAAAACTCCAAGTAGTTGATGAAGAGGATAGGCTGCAAGTCAATCTTTTCCATGTTTATTAGGTGGGAGGCCTGAAAATGGAGAAAACCTGTCCACAGATAACAAATTCAAATCCTCTTCACCCAGGCTATTCATACAGTCATACACCCACAGTCACAGGCCTGCTCATGGTCAAGATTATTTGATTAAAGAAAGTGATCCTTCCATCCACCAGCCACAAAAATGACCAACTCGCTCAAAAGCTCAAGGATGATTTGAGAGATTCAGGAAGCCTGTATATGTACCAGCAGATATGGAGCGGACTTGGAACATTGAAGGTAGAAAGTAAAAATGGCAAAGCTAAAGGCCAAAAGAGGACCTTTTCAGTAGTGAAATGAATTGAGAGTTTGTTATGCTACAAAACATACAAAGCCTATGAGGATTCCTTGGTGAATTGAGCATAGGTGCTCCTACTTTGGAGTTCATGGGAAAATCACAATTTCAAGCTAATTATGAATGCAACCTGTTTTAAATCAACAATTATTTTTACTAAAAGAAAAAAAGAAGCGATGCGTCCAAAATCTGCTCAGCCCTTAGATCTCCTCGTGATGACCTGCAAAACGAAAGCGTCAGATGTGGCCCAACCGCGGGGGTCGGGAGTCCACCTCCGAAGGCTAAGTCAGTTGATGAACTTAATCACAAACGGCTCTGCTAGAAGTACAGAGCTAAGGAATGAAGAACTGGGAAAGGTGATCTAGATCGTAAGCCGCTGATAGTTTAAGTCTATCAGTATGTATCTGAACCTGAGTCTCAAATTGTGTGTTTTCGATCCTCCTCACCTCGTATGGTAGTGAGGTTTATATAGAGTGTACCTTCGAATCTCCTTCGTTGGATGCATTTGAGCCTTCTTCGGGTAGTCGTTGGATCTTAGCAGATAGATCCGTTGAGCAACAGACTTCTACTAGTTTGGACTAGTAGAGGACTCCTGAGATAACTCTTTAGGTTATGCGATGATTATCCCTTCGATAATGATTAGCCGCAGCCGTCAATTCGAGTCTGCCATCATTAGGGTAATTACCCTAATCCATAAGTAGGATTAGGGCGTGCTTGTAGCTGAATCAGTTTTCTTCTTCAACAAGCCATCTTCTGGATCCGGTTCACTTGGGAGCGAGTTGGTTCCCTCTGTCTCGACCGGGGTCGAGGGTCGAACCAGGTACGAACCCGGTTTGATCATAATTTCTCTGTATCACGAGCCCCCCAGACCAAGCGTTCGGTCGATCCCGAGGGCTTGGTTTTTAACTGGGTTCTTTGTCAGGCGATAGACTATGCGTGCTCCATTAAATGTCATATCACATTTAATGCGGTGGTCACTTTTCCTCGAGCGTTGTGAGGGTAAGGCCACGTGTCACCTTGCAGTCGATCTGTCGTGGCTCACGTAATCCAAGCGACGGTTTCCGAACGCCTGTTTCGGATTCGTGAGTTCAAACTTTCAAAACGTCTTTCAATCTCGGTCGTTGATTTTGAATCAATCTCGATTGTTCAGATTCCCGAACACTCGTGCGGGTGTTTTAAAAGCGGTTCGTTGTCTTCGTAGGTTTCATTCTTCCTGTCTGGAATTTGAACCTTTGTTGTCTGCTTCGCGCCTTCTTGCTCTCAAGCTTATGCCTCACTAAATTAGTAAGTTTATTGGTCTTTTTCTTTTTGTAGTTTACTGAAACAAGTAATGGAGGACAATGGGGCTTCTCTGGTACCCAGTGTTGGTAATAGTAGTGAGGCTTTTGCTTCTCCTGCTTCCGAACAGTTGGATAGTGATAACAAAACCCTAACTGTCCTCTGGCGCGAGTTTGCTGAAGTTTCTCAAAAAGGTTTAGAGAGAAAAACCGAAACTCCTCCTGCCTTCCTCGAGTCTGGATCTTCCAAGATTGTCGAGTCTTCTAGGCAGCCTCAAACTTCCAGGTCCGATGGTGGACCTGGCTCTGTTCCCTCCATTTATAATGAGGAAACCCTTCTTTCAGCCATCCAAGATTTTGATTTTCCTTCCTCTTATCAGGTTAGGGCTCCCCTTTCTGATGAGAGGGTTGATTCAACCCTTTCGGGTGAATTTTCTCTGTACATAGATGCACTGGAAAGCGGGGTTCGCTTTCCCTTTTTTAATCCTTTGTTCTCCATGATTCTGAATCATTGGGACATTTGTCTCGGAATGCTCCTTCCCAATAGCTGGCGTCTCATCGTCGGCTTCTTGGGTTTGTGTTTTGAACTTGGCATTACGCCATCTCTTTCTCTCTTTGTACATTTTCATAATCTTTCTATCCCCCATCCTCCCGGATGGGTTTTTCTGTCCAAACACAATAAGGCTGAACTTGATTGGAGGGGCAGGATCCTTGCCAAAGGAACTTGCCCTTCTAACCACAAAAGATGGCGCGAACAATACTTTTTCTGTCGAGCGCCTCCATCGGATCTTAACTTCCCAACTGCCTGGAGGCGGTGTACTTCTTCTTCCGAGAATAACCAAGGCCTCCCCTTATCCAAAGAAGATGAGGCGGCCGTCAGGAAGATCAAATCCATTCCATGGTATCAAGAGATACATGGACTTGAGGTGGAGTATAACTCCATTCTTCAGTACTGGGGCTTGGCTCATTGTGAGCTTCTAACCATCATCCTTTAATTTTACTGAAGTGATATGTCTTTAGTTCTGACCCTTGTTCTTCTTTGCAGTGCCTCCAAGAATGAACCTTGAGAACCTGCGAGCGAAGGCCGCTAGGGCCGTTGTGACAGCCGAGCAACGATCACCCAGAGCCTTGACCGTAGATCAAGAGGCTTCTGTTCCCCCTCCCGACCCCTCTTATAGGGGTATCAGGAATATCAGGCCCGTGGCTGATGCTTCGGGTAAAGGGAAGAAGCCAATGGTGGAGAGGTCTAATGTCTCCTCCTCCGCCCGAACCAAAAGGAGGCATGACACAATTGATGCTTCCTCCCATAAAAAATCCAAAGCTTCAACGGATTGTGAGGAGGTCCTCACCCCCCAGTGGACCCTGAAGTTGACCGACAGGGTGACTCGGGATCCTGAGAAAGCTGCAGAGTGGAGCTCCCTCAGTCTTGCTCCTTCTGACCGCCAGGAATTTGAAGCCCTGGATGACATTTCCCTTGTTAGTCAATCCACAAGGTACCGGTCTTCTCGCTTACTTATTTTTTCATAATTTGTTATGACTTCTCATAATATTTTCCGCCTTCCCAGGAATGTTGTGTTGAGCTTCTATCAACACATGGAAGCATTGAGTCAGGTTGGCCGCACCAGCTCCTTGCTGCAAACCTGTGAAGAGAATTTGGCCAAGGCCAATTCTGAGATAGACCGGCTTACTGCAGCTGCAGAAAAAGCATGAGGAAGAAGTAATCTCCCTCAAGGAGGCCCTCGATGCTTCGAAGATTCGTGCCGCTGTTGCTGAGCGCGAGGCCAGGAAGCAAAAAGCAGCTGCCACGTTGTTCGGTGACAGGCTTGAATTCCGATGTAGGGAGAACGAAGAATATCTGAAGTTGGCGATCCCTAGCAAGCCCGAGCATATAAAGCCAGAGCTTCGGAAGGAGTGTGTTCGGAAATACCTGAACAACGTACCTTTCTCCGAGCTGCTAGGTGCCTACAACATTCAAGCTTATCGCTTGGGGCAGAATGACGTTTGGGAGTGAATTATCGCATCAATCCCTTCCTTCGATACTGCTCCCTTTCGTGAGGTGTGCCATAAAGAGGTCTTCGGGAAAGTTGGCATGGATCTCCCAGACTGGGCTTGGGAAGAAGATGATCCTTTTCCAGCTGACCCTCAATATGAGGCATACCTGGCTGACGAGCCGGCGCTTCCAGAGGAGAAATCACTAGCCAAGTCTCAAGTTGCTGCTGTAGAGGACTCAGCCAATGTCATTCTTGAGGAAGGCTCTTCTCAAGATCCTGAGAAAAGTCCTCCCGACCAAGGTCCCTCGGGCAACAATGAAGAAGAGGCTTAGGGAGTTATCTTTTGTATCTTTGTAAAGATTGACCTCCTTGTTAATGAATAGACATTTCTTTTTCATGTTGGCCTTTCCATTTCCCTGTCTCCTGCCGAAATCTTGCCTTGAATATCAAAGTATAAATGATAAAACTTATCACTTAACTTTACATTCCTCGCCGAATAATAATTTTGTAGAAATATTGTGAAGATGCGTTTCGGAAAGATGCATTAATCTTCCCCACTACTTCATTTATTGCAAAGTCCACACGTTTCCCTTCTGCGAAGTCCAAACGTTTTCTTGCTTTTGTACACCATTCACTGTTTCCAATGAATCGGAAATACACCCATTATTATAATGGCGGTGCGACGATTGGAGGTATCTCTGCATCGGGTGCTCGCTTCCACATGTTTCCATGTGGCATCCCTCCGACCGTTGATCTTGCTTTCTGCGGATTTCGAAGCGTCATTTCGATCTGGGTCATTGGTTGTCCTTAGCTTTCAACCGTCGTCTTAATACCTGAGGCTATTTAAAGCCTTCGTGGGTACTCTCCATCTATCCTGCAATCTGCAAGTTAGATTTGCTAAAGTGCTAAAGCGACATTCCGTCCTTCTGCCTGCTCCCGTATTCCTCGTACTCCAACAATAGCTCTATCAACTTCTGAACAAGTGAGTTTTTGTTTTTGATTACTCATCTCTTTCCCCACTTCCCCCTTGAGTAAACTGCACAGTAGTAATACTTGGGGTTTAGTTAATCGGGTTTGTCAGAAGTGATAGAGAACTAGGGTTTTCCCTTTTTTTTTTTTTTTGTGTCGTCATTGGATTTGTGTACTGATACGGCTTTTCTTTTTGCATAGTGGCTCCCAAGATCAACCCGAACTTTATCAGAGCGAAATCTAGCAAGAAAATCGTTCCGTCGGTGGTGGTTGGGGCCAGTGAGGTGGTTTCAGCTAGTGAATCCTCCAAGCGTAAGGCGACTGCTGTTGGTGAATCTTCAAGTCAGATTCCCACAGTTTCTATTGATGCCGCCCGTATGCCTCTTTTGCCCGAAGTGATCGCTCGTCTTTCCCAGGAAGATCTTGATCACTCCGTTGTTGATGGCGCTGCTGACGCCCCTGCTGCAGAGACCGTTGGTGCACCCCTGAAGGAGACTCTTCGGGCATCTGAGGCAACTATGTTGGCGTCTGATGAAGGTGTGGTACCAGCAGGCGCTGCTACTATTTCCAACTCCAGTGCTTGTTTGGCATCCTCCTCCTCTCCTTCCGAGTTGGAGGATTTTGCCACCAGGAAGCACCGTCGGGTGACAGGTGATGCAACTCATCCTTCTCTTGATGTAGCTCATCCTTCTCATCCTTCGCTTGAATTAGTGCCAAACGAGTTTGATAGAGCGTTGGAATGGTGTACTGCTGCTCGAATGACTTCTGAGAGCGCAGTTGTTTCCAAACTTCCAGATGAAGTCTTTACGAAGTCACTGGTGATGTAAGTCTTTCTTCATTATCTTTTGATTCTGAAAAATTTCTCTTCTGCTCCTTTTTAACTCGGAAGTTGTTTGCAGGAGTTTTACTGGTAACTTCCACAACCAAGTGGAAGCAGTTCTAGGCTTAGTAGGTTGAGCAATGAAGTTTCCAGGCTTCGGGAAGTCTTTGAAGCTAAAGATGCTGAGATTGCTCGCCTTCAGAAACTAGCTTGGGAGGTTGTAGGAGAAAAGAATTCTATGATCAGTCTTCTTCAGTCGGACTTGGATGATTCCAGGGAGAAGATCCGGCAACTGGAGCGAGCAATTGGAAAGTCAGGAGCCAAAGGATCTGAAACGTTACCTCAAAGGCAAGCTGTCGTTCCTTTGCCCGAATCCCTTCCAACTGATGTTCGCAGAACTTGCGTCTTCAAGTATTTACACAGTAAGCCCTTTGTTGATATGCTGAATGCTTATAACTTGTAGGCGTACCGGGATGGTGAGAACAAAGTATGGGAATCAATATTAAGGAAAGATCCTCATTTTGATACGACTCCCTACAGTGTTGTTTGCCATCCTGAAGTATTTACCAACCTGGGTATTCCTCCTCCCGACTGGGCCAAAGATAAGATTGATCTTCCACCTTCCGATCCAGATATTATGCATTATCTGGAAGATTCTCCTGTTTATTCTCCCCTGGAAGAAGTCAATTATGACGAGCTCGTCTTGAATGCAAGTTTGGTTGAGGACCATACTTCTCCTGGACAAGCTGGACAAAGAGTATGAAATTGCGGAGGATTTTATGCATACCGAAATATTTTTTGTAATCCTCATTTCTCCTCTACTTTTCCTTGAATCCACACCAATGGTTAACTCATATGTTTGTTTTAGCAAAGTCGTGTCGATCCTGTATAACTTCTTAACAGTCACTAATGATGACTTTCTTTTTTGACCGAAGATTGTATCCAGCTCTTGTAATTGTTTTGATACTAGCCTCTTTCGATCTTTTGAAGAAATAAGAAATTAACTTCATCTTGAACTTTGCTAGCCACCTGAATTGCTGTTGAATTAGGTCTTAGTTGTTTGAAACAATGCCTGTACTTAAAGATTTCTGGAGAAATACAATAAGTCTGAGAAGGAACTCACTCGGGTTTTAAACCGATGCCTTTACTTAAGGATTTCCGGAGAAATACAATAAGTCTTAGAAGGAACTCACTCGGGTTTTAAACCGATGCCTTATAGTTGGATCTTGTTCTTGAATGTGGTGTATGATGCCCCCCAATCAAAAGATAGTTTGTTGAAAGCCAAAAATTGCATTGATTGAGTTGAAAATGATTACATCACGAACAAAATTGAAATCATCATCAAGGATAAAACTTTTTGAGATGCCTGGCATTCCACGACCGATCCAACTCTTTTTGAGTGTTGATGTTCTTCAGCCTATAAGCTCCTGAACCAACTGGTTTTACAACCATATAAGGTCCTTCCCAGGAAGGGTCCAATTTTCTTTGGTGACGCGGGTCGGAAGCTAGGGTGTTTCTCAACACCAAATCTCTGGCTAAGTACCGACGATTCTTCACTTGAGTATTATAATGAGAAGCTATCCTTCTTTGATAATGTTGAGTTCGTGCTATTGCCTTTGCCCGAACTTCGTCCAACAGATCAAGACTATCAAGCAGTCCTTGCTCGTTTGCTTTTTCCTCAAACTCTCGATCCCGTAATGTCCCCGCCATTATCTCCACCAGTGCCAATGCTTCGGATCCATATGCTAACCTGAATGGAGTTTCTCCTGTGGGTGTTCAAACCGTAGTTCTATAGGCCCACAGTACATTATGAAGTTCTTCGACCCAAGAAGCTTTGTCAGCTTCGAGTCTTCTCTTTATTCCTTCCAGTAGCGTTCGGTTAGTAACCTCTACTGTCCATTGCTGCGGGGGTATGCCACTGAGGACATACGATGCTCGATCATATATGTTCCGCAAAATTGCTCAAATTGCGGACAGTCGAACTGATACCATGGTCAGTGACGATAATCTTTGGAATCCCAAAGCGATATATGATTGATTCAAGCACAATTTCTCCATTTTTTTCTCAGTAATTGCTGCCAGTGCACTGGCTTCAACCCATTTCGTGAAGTAATCAATTGCTACTATCAGATATTCCCGTCCGCCTGACGCCTTGGTGAATTTGCCCATGATATCAATTCCCCACATTGCAAAGGGAATGGGATCTAGAATTGAAGTCATGGTTTCCGCCGGGCGCTTCGATACTGTAGCATGAATTTGACAGTTACCACACCGACGAACATATTCCATAGCAGCCTCTTGGACCTTAGGCCAATATAACCCAAGTCTCAGAATTTTGTGAGCCAGGGCTCGTCCACCCATGTGAGCTCCACAAATTCCTTCATGCACCTCAGCCAAAGCTGATTTTGCTCCTTCGGGGCCTATACATCTCATAAGGGGTCCAGAATAAGATCTTTTGTATAGTCTCCCATTCTGAATGACAAATCTAGCTGATTGAATCTTGATCAACTTTGCCTCTTTCGGATCCTCAGGTAATTTATCATCTCTCAGATACTCGATTATCGGATCCATCCAGCAACGCTCTGCTTCAATATAAGAAATTTCTTTCTCATGATAACTTGGAAAAGTTATTTCTTCAATATAGACCGAAGGGTCTAGATTCTTTTCTTTGGCATTGGCTAGTCGGGATAGCTCATCTGCCACTGAATTTTCATTCCTCGAAATCTGAGATATCTTCAAATTCCGAAATTGGTTTTGAAATGCCTGCACTATCTCTTGATATTTCTGCAAGCGGGGTTCTTTAATACCATACTCCCCCTGGACTTGGTTGACTATAAGTTGAGAGTCACTATAAATAGTAACATCTGCAATAGACAATGCTTTTGACAACCGAAGTCCAGCTATCAGAGCCTCATATTCTGCTTCGTTATTACTTGCTTCAAATGCAAATCTCAAAGCATATCGAATAATAAATCCTGCTGGACTTTTTAATAGAATTCCAGCTCCTGCTCCATCTTTATTACTCGAACCATCCACATATACCTCCCAAGTGGTTGGTATAATGGGATCCTCGATGGTGGGTTCCACCGGTGCAGTAGTTTCTACTACAAAATCGGCTAATGCCTGAGCCTTGATTGCAGTTCTAGGCTTAAAACTCACTTGGAACTCACTGAGTTCAATTGACCAGGACACCATCCTTCCAGACAAATCAGGTTTATTAAGAACTTTACTAAGAGGAAAAGTTGTAAATACCTCAATTGGATGAGCCTGAAAATATGGCTTTAACTTCCTGGCGGCCATCATGAGAGCTAGAGCCTACTTCTCAATCTGCGAATATCTTGTCTCTGCATCTAGCAACACGTGGCTTACATAGTAGATCGGCCACTGTTTTTTATCTTTTTCACGAACAAGTACCGCACTGACCGTTGAAAGGGACGTCGCTAGATATAGCTGTAATATTTCCCCCTTCTCTGGTCTGGACAAGATCGGTGGTTGTCCAAGTGCTTCTTTTAACTCCTCGAAAGCTTTCTGGCACTCTTCAGTCCATTTTGCTTCCTTGCTGCCCTTCAAGTCTTTAAGTGCCTTGAAGAAAGGCAAACATTTTTCTCAGGACTTGGAGATGAATCGATTCAATGCGACAACTCTCCTGTTAAACACTGCACATCACGAACAGTTTTGGGAGCCTCCATATCAACCAGAGCTTGTATTTTGGCAGGATTAGCCTCAATTCCCCTCTGTGATACCATGAAGCCCAAAAATTTGCCCGAGGAGACTCCAAAGGCGCACTTTTCTGGGTTTAGCTTCATTTGATACTTTCGCAGTACTGAGAATACCTCAGTCAAATCTGCAATATGATTTGCTTTTGTAAAGCTTTTCACTAGCATGTCGTCAACATAAGCTTCAACATTCTTTCCTATCAGCTCTTTGAAAATCTTGTTGACGGCCCTCTGATATGTTGCTCCTGCGTTCTTCAGGCCAAAAGGCATGACCTTATAATAATAGCTTTCACGATCAGTCATGAAAGCCGTAAACTTCTCATCCTCCTTATTCATAAGGATCTGATTATACCCTGAGTAGGCATCCATGAAACTTAAAGTTTCATATCCTGCAGTCGCATCTATCAAGAGGTCAATCCGAGGCAACGGATAGCAATCTTTAGGGCAAGCCTTGTTAGGATCTGTGTAGTCTGTACACATCCTCCACTTCCCATTCGCCTTTTTTACCATTACCACGTTGGCCAACCAAGTTGGGCATTCAATTGGTTCTATGAAACCAGAATTCTTGAGTTTTTCAACTTCGCTACGAACGGCTTCATATTTTTCAATGGAGAAATTTCTCCTTTTCTGTATCACTGGTTTCGCCTTAGGATCTATCCAGAGTTTATGCTCTGCGACAGCCCGATCGATTCCTGGCATGTCTTCAGCAGACCATGCAAATACATCTTTATTCTGTTGAAGAAATAACTTCAACTTATCTTTAAATTCCTCCAGCTGTTCAGACCCGATATAAGTAATCTTTTTCTCATCCTCGGTACACAGCTGGATTTGTTCCAGCTTCTCCACTGGTTCGGGTCTTTGCATCTCTGCCTCTTCCCGATCGTCTCGAACTTCTATAGGTAGGGCAGTTACCTTCCTCGGGCCCTCCTTGTCTTTTAAATAGGCAACGTAACATTGCCGAGAGATCTTCTGGTCAGAGGAGACTTGACCAATTCCCATATCAGTCGGGAATTTTATCTTCAGGTGTTTTGTCGAAACAATAGCACCTAGCTTGGATAAAGATGGTCGCCCGAGGATCATATTATAAGCTGGCAGTTCCCGAACCACCAAAAAATTGATTCGGACGGTTGTTTCCTTAGGAAAACTTCCAATAGATAAGTCCAACTGGACCGATCCTTCCGCCACTGCAGATGACCCTGCAAAACCATATAGATGTGTGGATGAAGGTTTCATCAAGTCCTGATCCACCTTCAATTTTTGATACACTTCGTAAGAAATTAGGTCAGCTGCAGACCCTGTATCAACCAAAACTCTATGCACTTCCCGACGTGCAATCTCTACCTTGATGACTATGGCATCATCATGAGGTAAACAAACATCTCTTTCGTCCTCCTCGCTAAAGGTGATAGAATCTTCACCATTCAGCTTCTTTCGCTTCTGCGTCTCTCCGGTTCCAACAAATTTGGATTTTGTTTTCAGACTCGGAGTGATTCGGGCTCTGGTCCCCCGAAGATGGTAAGGATCGGTGACCGAGTAGCTTCAATCACCTCCTTGCCCTTCTTAGACTTCGGGGCCTCCCTTGATCGTTCCGAACTAACCGAACGATCCCTTTTAGGAGCAGCCGCACGTGGCTCACGTGGCTCCTCCCTCCTTCTGCTAACAAAACTGGACAAATGTCCCTGAGATATTAATCTTTCATTATCTGCTTTCAGATGACGACAGTCATTTGTATAATGACCATAGTCCTTGTGGAATCGGCAATACTTTTCTCGATCCTGTTGCTCTCCGGGTTTCAAAAGAATTTTAGGCGGCCACTTCAAGATATTTTTTCTTTTGATGATATTTAAAATATCAGCCCGAGGAACATTCAATGGAGTGTACTCACTTTTACCGGGAGACCTTTGGCGCCAAGCTTGAGATTTTCCAACCCGATCACGGACATTTTTCTTTGGCTTCTACTTCTGCTCAGGAGCCTTCACGTTCCTTATTGGAGACTTTATTATCTCCTTTGCGCGCGTCTAGAATCTCCATGACTTCAGCCTGCTTCTGGCATCTCTATACCAACTCAGCATAAGTCGCAGGCATATCCTGTAGTAATAATTCCAGGAGTTTCCGATTAGTGAGTCCCATGAATAGAGCAATTTTGGCTACTTGCTCATCCAAATTTTCTATCTCCATCGTTACTTTGTTGAATCTTTTCAGAAACTCTCTGATTGATTCGTTCTTTCCTTGTCTGGCAGTAAACAAGGTTTTTTCCGTTTTCTTGACCTGTATTCCACTCTGGAATCGCCCTATGAATTTGCGCGCCAACTCATCAAAGTTTACGATCCTTCCAGAGGGGAGGTTTGAAAACCACTTTTGTGCTGCTCCAGTTAGAGATGAACCAAAAACCCTGCATAAAATTTCATCAGAATTACCTGAAATTGCCATGGTCTGTTGGTAATAGCCGATGTGAGCTGTTGGATCTCTAGAGCCATCGAATGTAGAAAAGGTAGGCAAACGGAAGCTATGGGGAAACTGATATCCCACAATTGGCTCGGCAAAGGGGGTCTTCCGAATGACTGAGTAAATATCCTCAGCAATCCTGCCCTTAGCCAATTGCCCTAATTTCTCATTGATGTTGGCCAATTCCTGACCAATCTGGGTCGGGTGATCTTCAGCAATATGATCACGACCTCGATTAACACGATCATCCCGTGCTATCCGATCATCACGAACAGCCCGTCCTTCCCGAACATTCCGCTCATCGCGAACTGCTCGATCATCGCGAACGGTTCTTCTGACAGTTGGTGAGTGAGTTCTTACCCCTGTATCCAACCTTGTATTTGAATCAGTTGTACTCTCTTGCGGTTTGTCGAACCGATCGTCTCGCCTAGGTTGAACATCAATCCTCCTAGGTCCTCGGTCTCCTTCACGAAAATTCTGACCGATATTCCGGTCTTTAGCCAATCTTTGATCACGTGGCAATGCACATCTCCCTGAGTCGCGTTGATCAGGTTCTTGTGGTAAAACCACTCGTCTGGTGAGCAGGCGGAGTGCTTGGCTCACCTCCGAAAGTTGAATCTTTACCTGATCCAATTGATCTTGGAGTGTATCAGGAGGATTACGTCCTCCCTGACCATCATCTACCTCGATAGGATTTTGGCTTCCCTGGGGAATATCTGGATTATTCGGTCCAGGGATCTGAACACCAGAATTGCGCTGTGCAGCAGCTGTTGTGGCTGCTGATCTAGTCACCATGGCTTTTCAAGTCTTTCCCACAGATGGCGCCAAATGATGCGTCCAAAATCTGCTCAGCCCTTAGATCTCCTCGTGATGACCTACAAAACGAAAGCGTCAGATGTGGCCCGACTGCGGGGGTCGGGAGTCCACCTCCGAAGGCTAAGTCAGTTGATGAACTTAATCACAAACGGCTCTGCTAGAAGTACATAGCTAAGGAATGAAGAACTGGGAAAGGTGATCTAGATCGTAAGCCGCTGATAGTTTAAGTCTATCAGTATGTATCTGAACCTGAGTCTCAGATTGTGTGTTTTCGATCCTCCTCACCTCGTATGGTAGTGAGGTTTATATAGAGTGTACCTTCGAATCTCCTTCGTTGGATGCACTTGAGCCTTCTTCGGGTAGTCGTTGGATCTTAGCAGATAGATCTGTTGAGCAACAGACTTCTACTAGTTTGGACTAGTAGAGGACTCCTGAGATAACTCTTTAGGTTATGCGATGATTATTTCTTCGATAATGATTAGCCGTAGCCGTCAATTCGAGTTTGCCATCATTAGGGTAATTACCCTAATCCATAAGTAGGATTAGGGCGTGCTTGTAGCTGAATCAGTTTTCTTCTTTAGCAAGCCATCTTAGGGGGGGGGGGGGGGGGGGGGGGGGGGGGGCCCCCGGGGGGGGGGGGGGGGGGGGGGGGGGGCCGGGCGGGGGGGGGGTTAAAAATTTCTTTTGGAGAAAAAGAAAAAAAAAAAAAAAAAAAAAAGGAGGGGGGGGGGACCCCACAATTTAATAATGATGTTTTGTGGTGGGGATAGTTTGTGGGTTAAAAAAAAAAAAATATATTATAGAGCCTGCGTTGCAACATCAATAAAACTAAATAGAGAGTATGCTTTCCACATAACCCTTACAAGATAGTTACTCAATTGAATTATGTATGGATTACAATCTCAATTCCCCCAATAAAAACATATGCAGACACTATCTTTGGCCACAACTTTCTTCCTATTTGAAAACTCAAGCAACACAAATTAACAGTAAGGAGATGTATCCAAAACTTTGGCTTAGAACTCACTTTTGTTGAGACACATAATTAAGGTGCCAAATTATTGATCCATGTGCAAGCCATTTGTCCCACCCCAATCTCCTATAGAATTCCAAGTTGTTTGCATCTGCCGATTGAAAACGAAACCAATGAAAGCTAGGGTAATACCTTAAATAAAAGAGTTTTTTGCTGGGCACCCTTTTAAGTGAGCGCAAAATCTTGACTGTCCCCTTATATGGTATAAATTGCACAGTATCCTCCTTGGTTAAGTTCAAATATTGCAAGTTACCCCTCTTATCGATTAAGCTTCTTGATCTTTGAGCTTGGATTGTGAAATGTCCAATATATCATCGTCACTGTGTAATGACAAAATTATCATTTCACTCACTTAAGTGACCCAACCCTAAGAATCCCTTAACCCATCTTCTTCCCATACCCCCACCGGAAACCCCACATTGCCGGCAACCGCCATCCCTTCCCTTCCGGCGACAACCACCCCACCTCCCTTGCCGGTAGGATACTAGACTGAGGCACTCCATTTTGGACAACGATCAAACATTTTGACCGTCAAAGGAGTAATTTAATGCACTTAAGGGGGCAGTCATGAATTTGGCGAAAGCGCCATAGAAAAAACTCTCAATAAAATTGTCCTCTATAGTGGTTCACAATTTCTTTCTTTTTTTTTGGGGGTAAAAGCAGCTAGTGCATTACTGCTTCAAATAAACATATAAGCTTTATAGCACTCTCATAATATCCATGATCCCACTCACTAGACATTCTTACCAAAAAAAAACTACTAAGTGGACATTTCTACTGCAGTGACATGTAACATCTACTTAAAACTTTTAGAGCAAATTGCACTGGTACCCCAAAATAGAGGCCTTAAAGCATTGACATCCCGCTTTATGTTTAAAAAGCACATAAACCTCAAAATTAGATTTTCATTAGATATATTTGTCCAATTTGTCACTAAAAACCTTTCACGGTTTATTATAGGGATATTTTTTAGAAAATAAACAGTGATTTAACTGTTTTCAGTGATAAATTTGATAAATATATCTAATAAAAATCCAATTTTGGGTCTCTGTGCTTTTCAAACATAAAGTGAGTGTTAGTGCTTTAAGGCCTTCATTTTGGGGTGCCAGCGCAATTTGTTCAAATTTTTAATCAACAGGAGGGGTTAGATTATTTTGAGACTTTTATTAATGTTATTAAACTTGGTTCCATTAGATTAGTGTTGAGTATTGCCACAATGTTACACTGGCCCATTAGACAATTGGACGTGAAAAATGCGATTCTACATGGGAAATTAACAATGCCAGTTTTTATGACACAACCACTAGGCTTGGTGATTGTTCTAGACCCAATGATGTTTGTCATCTTTACAAATCTTTGTATGAGCTTCGCCAAGCTCCTCACACTTGGTTGACTACTTTAGTGGTTTTCTTTTGGATTTGGGTTTATATGCAATCTATTTGATAGTTCTATGTTCATCTATAAGGCTGTGGGCGCATCATGATATTATTGCTTTATGTGGATTGGATGATATTGTTCTCATCGGCAACGATTTGAATTTTATTCAGACTTTTGTTGGAACTTTGGGGAAGACTTTTGCAATGAAGGATCTTGGACTCTTTTTTTTTTTTTTTTTTTTTTGTCTCAAGCAAAATATGTCACTGATTTGTCAAAAAGGGCCGACTTAGAGACAGGGAGGTTTGAGAAGCCACCGCGAGTTTGAGAAGAATTTTTCAGAAACGAAGAGCATGCTTTAGGGTTTGAGAGAGTTTGAGAAGGGATTTAATAAAATACTTTGCATTTACTATTGTACCCTCTTCATAATTTTAAAATTTCAAGCATACCACCGCATAAATGATGAGAATGACTTCTCACCTATAATCGATAATGGACTTTTAATCCATTGTGAATTTTGAAGGTTTTTATATTATTTTAAATAAAAATAAAAATGATAATAGATGCCAAACCAATTAAAACAATGAAAAAATCTCATAATAGACAATGAGAATTGATACCAAAAAGAGCCTTAGATGAGGCAAAGCCCATGATGACACCTATGGTTTCACGTTCTTCTTTTGAGATTGATTCTGCCCCTTTTTCAGAGGTAACATTATTTAGAAGTATTGTAAGAGGGTTACAATACTTGACAATGACTCGGCCCGATATATTTTTTGCTATCGATACGGTTTGTCAATCCATGCATGCCCCAACAATGATTGATTTTATGCCGGTTAAAAGGATTCTTCGCTACATTAAAAGTCTATACTTTGGACTTTGATCTATGGATTCGCCTTGATAGCTCTTTTCAATTGTATGGACTTTCTGATGCTGATTGGGCAGGTTGTCCATTGACTCGGTGATTAACAATCGAATTTTGTACCTTTTTGGGTGCCAATTGTATTTCTTGGAATGCTAAGAAACAGCCCACTGTTTCTCGTTCTAGTACAGAAGCCAAGTATTGGGCTTTAGCTTCTACTACCGCTAAGCTTACTTGGCTTAGCTTTCTTTTGCGTGATATTGGAATTTCTTAGCCAATGCCTACTAGTCTTTATTGTGATAATATTAGTGCTTTATACATGACTGTTAACCCTGTATTTCATGGGCGTACCAAGCATGTGAAATTGGATTATCACTTCGTTAGGGAGAAGGTGGCATTGGGTCATATTGTCACTCATTTTGTTTCTTCGAAACATCAGTTAGCAGATCTATTTACAAAGGCTCTGTCGCGTCGTGAATTCATGGGCTTGTGCTCCAAACTTCGCCTTAGTAGGCGGCCAAGTTTGAGGGAGGATGTTGAGTATAGTAATAGTGAGCCACGTGTCACTTCATTATCATATGATGTAAATCTATAAATAGTCATGTTGTACTTTATCATATTGAATAGAAAATCATATTCACAATTTATAGTTCTTGCGATTGCGACCAACACCACGGCGACCTGCTCGGCCACCATAATTTTGTGAACCACCATGGTAACCATAGGTAGAACGACCTCAAGAAGAATGAACAGAGGATGGAGGACCACCAGAAGTCACAAATTGAGAGGAAAGAGAAGAAGAGACCAGTTGCGCTGAGATGTTAGTAATGTCTTGAAGAATAGACTGAGCATGAATTTCCTCACATAATAGCAAGCCTCAGAGATCTGCAAAACGAATCGGAGTATCCCATGTTGTCATAAAGGGGACAAAGTCTTGGTAATCAGAGCCTAATCCGCCAAGAACAAACAACACTAAGTCAACATGACAAAGTCTTGATAATTAGAGCCTAATCCGCCAAGAACAAACAACATTAAGTCAACATGACAAAGTCTTGATAACCAGAGCCTAATCCGCCAAGAACAAACAACACTAAGTCGGCATCTGAGATTGGAGAAGAGGCAAGAGCGAGAGCATCAGCAATGCATTTCACCCACAGAATATATTCTTGCATAGACTCAAAACCTTTTCGAATACCATGGAGCTGCATCCAGAGCTGCATGATTCGAGCTTGAGAAGGAGAGGCATAGGTAGAAGAAAGAGACTTTTAAACTTCTACAAAGGTCTCAAGGCAAACCACCTCCGAATGAACTGATTCGATGAGAGAGGAAAGGATCAAACTCATAAGAAGTTGATCATGCTTCTGCTAGATGAAAAGTACAGGATTTGGAACAGGATTACTTGAATCTGAATCAAGAAGAGGTGAAGGATGCGGAAGCGAGCCATCAATCAAAGCAAGCAGACCAGATGATCGAAGCAGAGGCATAAACTGACTACGCCAAACAAGATAGTTTGTAGAGGAAAGATTCACCGATAGACAGTGATGAGCATTTGAAAAAGAGAGAGAAGTGTCCGGTTCAGAAAGATGAATGTCAGAAGTGGAGGATTTGGAAGCCATTGATGAACACACAAAGAGAAAATGAAACAACAACAAGAACTGCAGAGTCTTCAAGAACAAAATAACAGAAAGAAACAAGAAGAAGACACACACAAACATCAAGAAAAGAAACCGCATATACAAAGGACTGCACCTAAGACTGATACCATGTGAGATAACAGAGAGAACTGAAGTCAATCTTCTGATCTCACAAATGAGACCATATATTTATATGGGATGAAAAGTACATCATATATGTCTCATGTACATTAACAATAATACTAGTCTCAATTCTCTAACATTCCGAACTCAATTTGTCCTGTTCTACTTCTCTGCATTCATTCTAACTTAGCATTGTCGCTGAAATTTTTGATTGTCTGGAACTGAAGAAAAACTGGATTTAGAAAGAAAATTGAATCGAAGTAACATCTATGAAACAAAATCTGTACTTTTACCTTGGAAGCATCAGTATATTTCTTTTTTATTTTTCATTTGTTTTCTCATGTCTTCCCCTATTCTAAAGGTCTTAAACGGTTTGATTTGATTTGATTTTATATTTTAAAGATAAAAACCATATAATCAAATCGACCCTTAGCAAATCTCCAAGAATTTAAGAGAGGTGTTGCAACTCAATCTTTTCCACATTTAGGTGGGAAGCCTGAGAATGAAAAACACAATAGCTTTGAATATTGAATTCAATATGAGTGCACAGAGTAATAATTACAATGATTTTGTAATTCAAAAAGAAGGGAACAAAAATGTCCTTAAAGAGGGGGAAGCAGCAGTCTTGGTTGGTATTATTGTACACGTTTATAGAGCTAGAAGTATCAATTGGGTATAGCTCATACACAAGATCCCCATCTCTCCACAAATAACAAAATATTTGTGGAGGCTTCTAGCCAACGTCAAGACTATATGATACAAAGAAAGTGATCCTTCCATCTACAAGCTATGAAAATGACCAACTAGCTTGAAAGCTCAAGGATGATTTCTTAATTATTCTCTTCTTGTTAATGAAAGGTGCCAGAACTGTCATCTCCCTTTTCATGTAGCTATGGCCTATTGTAAACCATTAAAACATTGAGATGATTTACAGAAAAACTAGGAGTTGGTAGTGAAGTTTGAATTGTTGCGTCTCCTCCAGGTTCTAGTGAAGTGTGTTGTGTGTCTAAAAGCCTGTACATGCACCAGCAGATATAGAGCAATTTAGGAAAGTTGAAGGCACAAAGTAAAAGAGGCAAAGCAAAAGACTAAAAACAAGACCTTTTCAGTAGTGAAATTAATTGAGAGCTTGTCATGCAACAGAACATATGGAGCCTTTGAGGTATCCTTGATGAACAATGAGCATAGGTGCTTCCACTTGGGAGTTCCTTTATCACTCACATACACAAAATAGATAAAATGACCAAGGATGTGAGAGAATCAATTACAGTAGGGAGACACGCTAGATTCTTGCACGGAGTTAAATCTAAAGTGACCAAGGACATGAGAGAACCAATTGTAATAGGGAGACACATTAGATTCTTGCACCGACTCAAATCTAAAGTGACTAAGGACGTGAAAGAGACGTGAAAGAACCAATTTTAGTAGGGAGACCCACCAAACTCTCGCACCAACTCAAATCTAAAGTGACCAAGGACGTGAGAGAACCAATTTCAGTAGGGAGATACACCAGATTCTTGCACCGACTTAAATCTAAAGTGACCAAGGACTTGAGAGAACCAATCTCAGTAGGGAGACACACCAGACTCCTGCACCGACTCAAATCTAAAGTGACCAAGGACTCGAGAGAACCAATTTCAGTAGGGAGACCCACCAGACTCATGCACCGATTCAAATCTAAAGTGACCAAGGACGTGAGAGATCCAATTTCAGTAGGTAAACCCACCAGACTCGTGCAATTAGACAAATCTAAAGTTACCAAGGATGTGAGAGAACCAATTTCAGTAGGGAGACCCACAAGACTCCTGCACCCACTCAAATCTAAAGTGACCAAGGATGTGAGAGAACCAATTTTAGAAGGGAGACCCACCAAACTCTTGCACCGACTCAAATTTAAAGTGACCAAGGATGTGAGAAAGCCAATTTCACTGGGGAGACCCACCAGACTCTTACACCGACTCAAATTTAAAGTGACCAAGGACGTGAGAGAACAAATTTCAGTAGGAAGATCCACCAGACTCTTGCATCGACTCATATCTAAAGTGATTAATGACGTGAGAGAACCAATTTTAGTAAGAAGACCCACCAGACTATTGTATCCACTCAAACATACACTCAAACGTAAAGTGATCAAGGACGTGAGAGAACAAATTTCAGTAGGGAGACCCACCAGACTCTCGCACCAACTCAAATCTAAAGTGACCAAGGACGTGAGAGAACCAATTTCTGAAGGGAGACACAACAGACTCGTGCACACACTCAAATCTAAAGTGACTAAGGACGTGAGAGAACCAATTTCAGTAGGGAGACCCACTAAACTCTCGCACCAACTCAAATTTAAAGTGACCAAGGATGTGAGAGAACAAATTTCAGTTGGGAGACGCACTAGATTCTTGCACCGACTCAAATTTAAAGTGACCAAAGATGTGAGAGAACCAATTTCTGGAGGGAGACACCAAACTCGTGCACACACTCAAATTTAAAGTTACTAAGGATGTGAGAGAACCAATTTCAGTAGGGAGACCCACCAGACTCTCGCACCAACTCAAATTTAAAGTGACCAAGGACGTGAGAGAACCAATTTCAGTAGGGAGACATACTACACTCTTGCACCGACTCAAATTTAAAGTGACCAAGGATGTGAGAGAACCAATTTCAATAGAGAGACTCATCAGACTCGTGCACCAAGTCAAATCTAAAGTGACCAAGGACCTGAGAGAAACAATTTCAGTAGGGAAACCCACCAGATTCCTGCACTCACTCAAATGTAAAGTGACCAAGGACGTGAGAGAACCAATTTCAGTAGGGAGAACAGCCAGACTCTTGCACCCACTCAAATTTAAAGTGACCAATGACTTGAGAGAACCAATTTCAGTAGGGAGACCCACTAGACTCGTGCACCAACTCAAATGTAAATTGACCAAAGATTTGAGGGAACCAATTTCAGTAGGTAGACCCACCAGACTTCTACACTCACTCAGATCTAAAGTGACCAAGGACGTGAGGGAACCAATTTCAGTAGGAAGACCCACCAGACCTTTGCACTCGCTCAAATATAAAGTGACCAAGGACGTAAGAGAACCAATTTCAGTAGGGAGACCCACCAGACTCTTGCACCGACTCAAATCTAAAGTTACCAAGGACGTGAGAGAACCAATAGAAGTGTCAATTCCAACCAAGTTAATACAAGCATTGAAACTTATTAACTCCAAAAGTTGGTTTTTTGAGAGGTCGGGAGCACTACGTATCTGTTCACACGACTTAAGTTTTAGGACTTTCAGATTTATCGCCTCCTGCAAAATAATCATAAGAAAATTATGAGATTTGTTTTCTAAAACATGTTAAAATTTTACAAATTAAAAATAAGAGAGAGGCTAGTCTTCCAAACCTTGATATGGTCCCAACCTCTCCAGTTTTCTGTGATCTCACTATCTGATAGATCAAGGACAACCAATTTTTCTGGACAAAAGTTGGTTAGTGCATATTGTTCATGGCATCCTTTCCAACTAAGCCATCTCAATTCTGAAAAAGAATTGATGCAATTACCCGACATCTGTGCATGATCTAGTTGGAGCAATCTTAGGTCAGTCATTGCATCAAGTCTCGAACCCATCAAACATTCATTCCTTGATTTACTCTTGGAGTCAATATTGCTTTTCTTAAAGTCGATAGCGAGTCTTGAACATTTAATTTTTCCCTACAAAATGTATAACTTTAATCAAATGCCAAAACATATAATTTTTAATACCCCAAGAAAAATAAGACCAAATACGAAATTCACATAGTTGATACAAAAATAACAATATGTGCATCCAGTACCTACCTTCTGTTTGAAAAGCACATCCAAGACTTCCTCTTCAAACCATATTCGACTACGTTTCTGTGGTTTTTTATTCTCTTGACGAACAATATCCCTTCCAAGATCTCGAAGCACATCGTGCATCCTTAGCTCACCATCTTCATTAATTGTTATCAAAGACTTTGCACGGAGACCTTCAAGACTCACTTGAGGATAAAGATCACACCCTTCCCATATATGACACACAAGATCTTTCTCCATCCCAATGAAAAAACAAGCAATATCCAAAAACACTTGTTGTTCCATATCTTTTAAGTCATCGTAACTTATTTTCAATCTTTTCATGACATCATCATCGGGAAATTTTTGCAACATCTTTAACTTGCTTTCCCAAAATGGTTTTTTTTGCTCAAACAAAGATGAACCTATAACTTTAAGAGCCAAAGGAAGTCCTCCAGTGGTTTTTACTATTTCTTTAGAAATATCCAAATAATCTTTTTGAGGCTGATTCTTTTTAAATGCATAATAACTGAAAAGTTCAAGAGACTCATTTAAACCCATTAAGTTGGGCTTATAAATCTCATTTGCTTTTCTAGCAATTAAAACATTCTCTTTTCTGCTTGTGATAATAATCCTACTTCCAATGCCAAACCATTCGCCATCCCCAATCAAAGACTTCGCTTGTTCATCTTGGTCCACATCATCAAGAACAACAAGAACTTTCTTTTCATGAAATGTTCGTTGGATCACTTTAGTCCCATCATCCACATCAACAATTTTTGGACCTTTATTCTTTAAGATAGTTGTGATAAGTTTGTTTTGTAAATAACAAATCCCATTTTGAGCATCCTCTCGAACATTTTCAACAAATGCATGTTGATCAAATTCAAATTTACTAAGAATTTCATTGCAAACAACCCTAGCAATCGTTGTTTTACCAATGCCACCAAGTCCACATATCCCTACAATTTTTGTGACCTTACGTTCAATATCTAATAGCTCCAACATTTTCTTTTTATGGCTTTCAATTCCAACTAGCTCGTCAGAAACATGTTTGTGTGTCTTGTTCAGTGTACTCAAAACTTCTTTAACAATTTCTCTTAAATACTTCCCCTCATACCTGTTTAATTAATTCAAAAAAGAAAATCATAATGATATACAAAATAATCATAAGAAATATTGAACATGAAAAAACCCATAGGTGATTTATTTGAATTGATGTATATTATGCAATTTTAGTAAATTCTTCCATCTTGGTATTGCTTCCCTAGAAAAATCTTTCAGAAGTGAGCAGATATAGTGAATAAAATAATAAGCAAGATATGAAATTTCTGGTATTTTTAATTTATGGAGCCTAACATAGAAGAAGAAAAAAAATCCATGAGGAGGGACACAAGCACACCAATGGATGCATGCAGAAATGAAATTCCAATAAAAAATGAAACGCAAACATACCGCATTTCCAAGTGCTGCAGGCAGCAGTGATAGGCTTACCATCTAACTAGAAAAGAGAGAAAACAGAAAAAGAGTTCGCTGAAAACCATATCAGATCCCCTTCCCCCTCTTAATTTTAGATCAAAGTCAATTATGGTCCTTACCAAATAAGTCCCCTTTGATCCAACAAGATTCACTGCTCCATTGGTAAGGAGAAGAATTAACTCTCTTAATTTTGAAATCGTAGTTCAAATTTATTATTATTGCAAAGACTATAATACCCTTCAAAGAAATCTTATTCTCATTTACTAAAAAAAAAATCATTCTTTTACCTACGAAGATTATTTGATGAAGACATTGTTGTTGGATTTTTTATTTTTTTCTTCAGATTTTGGTAAGGGTATTTTTTAAATTTAATTAAAATAAACTTAATTGTTTACTAATAGAATGGACTAATGTGTTTAATGAATTGAGGTGTATGTATTTTTCAAACAAAAAGTACGGTGTCTGTGCTTTAAAACCTCCATTTCGGGTGCTAACGCAATTTGCTCTATTAGTTATGACTTTACAATAGACAAACATAACATCAATTGGAACCAGACGAAGCTGTTGAACTTACGTTTCTTCCATGAAATGCCATCCTTTTAAGCCTCCGATCTCTTTTGGGACGTGTTGCCACTTTTGCACTGTTTTCGGGTCAAAGCTTTGTGGGTGTTTCTCGTTAAAAGCCTCTGCATAGCTGGCGGTCTGATGTCGCACATGCCTTGGTTCAACATTGTAGAAAATGGGAAATACATATTGTTTCCTTCTTGTTTTGCATTCATATATCTCATTTAGCTCAAAGAGGCACCATTTGCTGCAACTGTAGTTCTTTGAAAATATGGGAATTGAGATTATTGACTGCCGGATTGCATCCTCTAGTTCAGGTGCAATCTTTTCTCCCTTCTTTAGTTCTTCTTCGTCCCTGAAATGTTTGAATTCCAGCATCCACCAAAGTATGGTATAAATGATCAGCAAAACTTCTACGAACATCTTTGCCATGAAAGCTCAAGAACACATTAAAACTCGAACCAGAAGAGGAGACCTGTTGCTGCTGATTAATTGAAGCCATGGTATGAAATTAATTGCTCGAAAAATTACTCTTGGTTTCAAATGTCAAACAAACTAAAAGAAGATGAAAAAGATAGGACTTGAGTGGTTGTTTTATGTTGTCTTTCTGGGTATAAATAAATCGTGAATAGACATTTTTTTTTTTTTGATGGAATCATGAATAGACTGATAGATAGACAGAAAATAAAGCTCCCTTCTACCAAAAAACAAGAAAAAGGAAAATAAAGCTGTCAATAATAGTCGTCTGATGGATAGACGACTCAGAAAATAAAGCTGCCAATAATAATGAAGCGAAAAACACGGCAAAGCACATGGGCGGGAGCTTCCCCAGGAGCGTTGGGGCCCATTTTTAAAAAATTTCTCCTTCTCTTTATTTTTTTCTTTCTTGTTTTCTTTTTAAAATATCATAATTTGGTTTGGTCCCGTTTTTGAAATAATCTTTAAATATAAAAATAATATATCTTTTCTTTTTCTTTTTCTTTTTTATACAAATGAAGACAAGGTAAGCCTGTGTGGTCTTATGCTCGAATCATTGCTCACGAAAAAAATAAAATATTATAAAATAAAAGGAAGAAAGAAAGGAAAGAAAAAAAAAATTCGGAAAGATGTAGTGTACAACTTGACTTACTTTCCTGTCACGGAGAGTGGATTGTTTTGCTTTTGGCAAGAAGAAAATGACAAATTCAGCAAAGAAAAATTAATTTGCTTGGGTCATAAATGCACAGGACCATCAAGCCATATATTTTGGTTGTAGGATCGAAATTTCGATCTTGATCGTCGAAATTCAACGGTTGATATTAAAATCTCGACCAAAATTTCGGATCCTACGGTCGAAATTTCGGCTTGATGATCCTGCGCATTTATTGCTCATGATCCAAGCTTTTTCGTTCACCGCGACAGGCTGCCCCTCTCTAAAAAGGCTCGTCAAGCCGAATGTCATTTTGTTTGATAAATTTTCTTTTCAGATGGTACACATTAATTAAGGATCACTAATATGGTGTATGGATTAATTAAAAATAAATCTCATCTTTTCTTGTAAAGGAGAGAAATATTAGAGCAATTGCAAATGGTAATTCTACTTTTTTTTTCAGGCATGACCTCTAAGTTTAAGGGTTGTTGGTATACCTTAGGCAAGTTATTATCTTACTTTTGTTTTTAGCTTCATTGATAATGGTGTTTGAAAAATCTGACAATTTAATTCAAGTTTTTTATATTCATTTTGCTTGTAAAGAACAAATAAAGTTGCTAAGAATAAACCATTGCAAAAAAAAATAAAAATCACATGCTTGCGTATATAATTTCCTGGAAATTTCCATCGTTCAAATTACTTTTTCCACTCACATTTTTGAATTTTACATTTATTATTACCTGGGCATGACCGTTAGATTCAGAGTTGTTGGTATACCTAGGCAATTTATCCCAATGGAATTATCTTATATACTCTTGTTTGTGACTTCTTGATAATGGTGTTTGGACCTCTACAAGTTCATTTCACTCATTGTAACGGTTTTTGATATTTCAATTTTTCATTTTTTTAGATACTTGGAAACAGAATAGGAACGTTACTAACTTACTATACAACTCGTCATCTCTCTCTACGAATAGGAGCTTCTTCACAAGGAAGTTAGTCCAACCATTGGCTAATAATGTCATTATCCCCAAGTCTATCACATGGGAGTTACTAAAATGGCCCTCTCTCGATTTTTTTTAAGAGTTCCAAAATTTCCATTATTTTTCTTTTGATTTTCTCTTTCTATGTGTGAAAAACATTATTAGTTCCCCTCCCAGTAGTCCCTAAACTTTCTCACACTTAGAATTTTAGCCATCGGTTTAAAGAGATCTAATCATAACCATTGAATTTTTTTTCCACTTAATTTATGAAAATTGACTATTTTTTTTATATTTAGTTCAATAAACTTCAAACCTATCTTTTCTCCTACAATTTCTCCTCTAGGTTCTTTCTTTCATGATTTTTTAAAGTTTTAAGTGGTAGTAAAAACATAGCCGTACAATTTTAGCCCATATGCTTATTTCAATATATTTATAATAATTTACCTATGATTGCATTATATATATTCTAGTCCTCCTATTAATTTACCTAATTTTTAATGTGGAATCTATGTCTGAATATGATAAAATAATTCAGAGGTGGAATCTATAATGGGTCCCATATGGGCCCGCACAATATGTGTGGTGAAAATTCGTTAATGCTTGTCCCACGAAGAGATGATTAAACTTATTATTCGCACCCCCCACCCCATGCTCAAATATTATTTTGCCCTTTTTTTCAATAAACCTTGGTTTTTCCCTTAAGACTATGTGATTGGAGATTGGAGATAATAACATTTTGCCAGGTCTCCATAAAAAGGATTTGAGTTTAGGAACAGAAACCACACTCCATATAAGCTTCCAAACTCTATTAGGAACCACCTCCCTTTTGTGGGATCTAGATGACGATGGAGAAGTTGCTTGTGATCTTTCTCTTTTATTCATCAAAAGATGATAGGCTGACTTGGTTGTATAAACTCCATTACGTGCTAGGCCCCATATTCGCCTATCCTCTCTTGGGTTGAAGCTTAACTTCATATTACAAATGGCATGTTGATCTCTGTTGTTGAAGACTTGGCTAATTAAGTCAACGTTCCATTCTCTCTTGTGGCTATGGATTAAATCAACAACTTTGTTAACCGTGCAATTGATGGGCTTTATAGTAGTACCATATAGTCATCATTCCCTAGAATCCATCAGCCGTCCCAAATATCTACCTGAGATCCATCTACAATTTCCCAAATCAAGCCATCCTCAAGCACCTCTCTCCCCATTTGAGCACTTTTCCACGCCCATGAAGGTCTATTTCCTTTTTTGGCCTACATAAAATCCGTATGTGGATAGTAAAGGGCTTTCATAAACTGTGCCAAAATGACTATGGATTCTGAATTAATCTCCATGCAACTTTCCCCAACAATGCTCTATTATGGAGCACAGGTTCTCGAAAACCTAGTCCCCCTGTTTCTTTAGATTTGCATAACCTACTCCAAGAAACCCGATGAATTTCTTTCCCTCCTCTCTTTGACCCCAATAAAAGTTACTAATGCACTTATGAATTGAGTCATGAGTAGCTGTGGGAATAGAGAAATGAGACCTTGCGTACATGGCCATTGAGGATGCCACGGATTTAACCAAAACTTCTCGGCCAGCATTGGATAAATACAAGTTCTTCCATCCTTGAGTCTTTGCTTCAGTCCTTACCACTAGCTCTTGGAACACCTCCTTCTTTTTTCTTTTTTGGTGAAAAAACACCTCTATTTTTGAAACCCCAATTTTAGTGGGAAGCCTGAGGTATTTAGTTAGACCCTCGCTTTGTTTAACTCCCAGAACTTTGGCAAACCACCTTCTAAATTGAAGTGGTGTATTTGGGTTGAAGGTGACAGTAGAGTTCCCCTGATTAATGCTTGGCCACTAGCTCTGCAAAAGAGCTCGACACTACTTTTAAAGCTCACCACTTCTTGAAGCTTCATCTCTAAGAAAAGTAAGCAATTGTCAGCAAAAATAGGTTGTGAGATAGGAGGATCTCTTTCTCTTACTCTAATCCCTCTAATCAACTTGTCACTTTCAGCCTTTTGTAAGATCTTACTTAGCACTTGCGAACACAGAATAAAAATAAATGGTGACAACAAATCTCCTTGTCTAATCCCCCTTATGGGAATAAAAGACCACTCCATTCAGTAGCAACGTGTAGGAGACAGATGTAATGGTTTCCATGATGACATCCATCGAGTAATTGCAAAAACCAAGTTTCAACAAAGTTGCCTTGATGAAATCCCAACTAAGCCTATCATAGGCTTTTTGCATATCAAGCTTAACTGCTATTTTCTTCTTTTTTTCCCCTTTCTTTAGGTTATTGATATAATGAAAAATTGTATGAGAAATAAAGATATTATTAGAGATTAACCTTTCTGGAACAAAGGCACCTTGATATGGTGAGATAATACTTGATAATGCTAGCTTTAGTCTTTCCACCATAATCTTCCCAATGGCTTTAATTGCAACACCACCAAGACTAATAGGTCTGAATTGATTGGCTCTCTCTGGATTCTTTACTTTCGGAATCAAACACACATAGGTCTGATTTAATTCCTCCGGTAGGGTCTTGGATGTAAAAAAAACTGACAATGCAATTATAAACTTCATCCTTTGTGATAGTCCACATCTATTGATAGAAGATATGAAGAAACCCATCAAGCCCTGGAGCTTTAAGAGGCCCCATACTTGCAATTACTTTCCGCACCTCCTCCATGGTGGGGACAACAAATAATGCCCTATTCAATTCTTTAGAAATTAAAGCATCAACACACTCTAGAGATTCGGTGATAGCAACCTGGTCAGTTCCCTCATCTATAATTGCTTTCTCAAAATGATTTAATAGAACAATACTCACCTCACGTTCAAAATTAACCCAATTCCCCTCTTCATGTCTAATGTGGAGGATCTTATTCTTATTTTTTCTTTGCAAGGTGGTGGCACGAAAGAATGATGAGTTTCTATCTCCACATTTTTGCCAAGATAATCTAGATTTTTTATGCCAATACTATTCCTCCCTCTCCATCTCTTCATTCAGTTGTTTTAAAATGTAGTCCTCCTCAGCCAAATTATCCTCAAAACTTGGACGTTATGGAATTGCTTCAAGCTTTTGTTTTAACTTCTTAAGGTTCTCTTGAATTATGCTAAAGTCTTCCTTATTCCATCTCTTTAACTCTTTTGCAATTGTTATGCCTTTGTACCAGTTTGCAAACCTCACTGTCATCACCTACCTTAAGCCATCCCTCTTGAATAGTTGCCTTGTAGGTTGGTTATTATTTTTTATGCAAATTGAATGGTAAATGATTTTTAAGAAAATAAAAATTTACCCATTTCTTCCTTCTCTCTTTCTTTCTTTCTTTCTTTCTTTTTATTTTTTGTCACTTCTTTGAGTTCATGTTCTTATAATAGTAGTGCGATAAGTAAAAATGATAGGTCCAAGGAGTATTTATAGAAAATTCTCTCTCTTATACTTGTTTTTTTTCTCTTACTTCCTTTTTAAAGTTTTACCTCAGATTCTGCAAAAATATTAAACTATTATCTGTCATTCTCTCATGATATTTTAAAGGTATAATTACTCTTGCTCCCTTTAGCCACATTCTTTGAAACCGAAATGGGTGCTTACTTGTAATTTTCCTTCCATTAGAATCTAGAACAATTGGGTTGTGATCATAATTTATTGCCAGCTTCACAAATACAACAGCATTTTCAAAGAGGGTACGTCGTTGGCAACTGCTCTATCCAAATGGATCTTCTCCTCTTCTCCCCTTCTTCGATTGGACCATGTATATGTAGGGCCATTGAAACCAAGATCCATTAAATTACAATGGTTGAGCACATCTTGGAAGGCTATCAACTCCCTTGAAAGCTGATGATTCCCCCCCATGCTTCTCAGCCCAAACTAGATACGAATTAAAATCTCCCACACATACCTAGGCACCACTTCTAGTATCCCCTACCTTCTTAATACAATCCCAAACTTGTTGTCTCTTTCCTTTTTCAGGGTCCCCATACATGCATGTGAGGTGGAAACATTCATTTTGCTCATTAATCACATATGTGTCCACAATATGATTACTTGAAGATATAACTTGAACTGTGTAAGAATTGCTCCAAAGAACACATAGTCCTCCTAATTTTCCTTCTGCCTCCACTGTCCAACAATTATCAAAATTCAATTTCCTTTTAATCCTCTCCATACTTCTCTGATTGCTCTTGGTCTCAATTAAGAAGAGATATTTGGCTTCACCTCCTTGGAGAGATTCAATAATGATCGAATTGCACAGGGGGCTCCCCATCCCCCGCAAATCAACATTGTGACCCGTGGGACTGAACCCCAGTACCCAGGGTGAAGAGTCTAAAAAATGGCCTTAAGACTTTATGAACATCTCTTGATTTGAACCACCTTCTTCCAAAATTTTCCTTTGCTTATCTTTCTTGAATTTTCCTGAGAACTTCTGTTGGGTATTCTTGGGGTGTAGACGGGGCAAGATGGTTTTCGAGGTTGAAAATATGGGTGGTTGAATGTTCTGTGGTGATATTGAGAACCCATTGGATATGCAATAGGGTCCACCAACTAATGGTCTTGGGTAAGTGAGCTGGGGTTGACTTTGGTCTCCTTTCAGTCTGAGGCAGTAAGGTAAGGCAGGGGGTCTTGGGTAGAGGGTTCTAGCGTCAATAAGGAAAGAGGGACAGAAGGGTTCTTGATAAAGAGGTTATTGTTGTTTGATTTGGAGAGTGAGGGAACTATAGCAATAGGTATTGTAGTAGTGGGGTTTGAGACAGAAGTGTTGGTGGGGTCCATGGGGTTTGATAGGCGAAGTTGGTTCAAAAGGTTCAAAATAACCTGGTGCTGCTCAGGGTTAATTTGTAGGAGGTTTTGGAGAAATAAAGTAGTGGGGGAGTGTGAAATATCAGTTTGGGAAAGATGGTTAACGGGACCTTGGAGATTGGCAACGGTAATTGATGGGATAATGGACAGTGATTGAGAGGTCCAAGGTTGCGTATGGGTTGGTGAATGAGAGTTTCGAGGGTATGGGGATGATGTGTTGACTTGTGGGACAGCAATAGATGAAAGTTTGTTTTCAATGTTACATTCCTGACGTACCTGGTTTGAGGTGTCAGCATGATTTCCCGTGCCCAAATCTAAGTTTTGTTGTGTTGTGGACCAGCAACTTTGATCATCTTCTCCGGCATCCCAATAGGGTGACTGTTCCATCTCTCCTGAAAATCATTGAAGCTCTCTCAGCCAGTCTTGCATCAGGGGGTGTTCCACGAAGTTTGTATTCTTCTCTTGCCTCTGGTGCCAAGTCGCAGCCCCCAACAAGATTGCATAAGTGCTCTTTGCTGTGTTTTTCCAGTGCTTCAAAGAAGCCATTGCAATGTTTATCATCATGACCCAGAACATTGCAGTAGTAGCATATAGTGGGGAGCCTTTCATACCTCACATTGATTTTCGTTTTTTCACCATTTTCTCTTCTAACTGTAACTAGAATCCTCAGAGGTTGCATTATATTCACCTCACGTGCGCACGCACATAAGCCACTTCCATCAAATTGATACCCATTGATGGCCATTATAGTTATAGTTAGTTATAGTTTCACCTACTTTTTCAGTGAGTTGTAACAGGATTTCTTCATCTATTAACTCCGGTGGCACGCCATGAAGTTGGATCCAAAACTCACTATATTGGAATGACCAATCTTGTTTTTTCTTCCATTCTTCTAATACAAGGAGGTTGCCGGATACTGACCAAGGCCCTCTTGCAAGACATTGATCTTGTCCATTTGAAGCTGGACTGGAATAAGAAGACTCAGTCACAACTATTATATCCAATAAACTTGACACATTTAATCATGCAATTTCCGCACTTGGGCTGAATGAAATATTTAGACTCCTTCCTTCGGGCGTGTGAGCCCAACAACTACTGAAGTTGAAGCATGGGGGCCTATTAATGTGGATCATAATGATGATTTTTCTAGGCTTAGTGTTCTTTTTGAACCATATTTGGATACTTCAAATGAATTTTCTAGGCCTTGTGATAATGGGACTTTAAATGATGGGCTTGTGGTTGATAATAATTTTAGTTGGGCCTACTACTGGTAGTTCTTAATACTTCCAACTACTATTTCCTCTTAGCTCATTACTGACTTGTCACCTATTGTATCCACTCACACCCACCATATGATCACTAGATCTTAAGATAACACCTGCACCGTACCCCTCGGATACCTGAATAGAGCTTCAATGATGCATACTTAATGTGCAACACTAAGCTGTTACGGTGAGGATGAAATGCGTGGTTGAGGTCAAAATGTCGACCACTCGTTTCATTCTCTCTTCTCCCCCCCCCCCCCCCGCCAACAATACATACTTGTAACCAAAAAAAAAATGCAAAATGAGTGGTATAGATTTTGACCTCGACCACTCAATTTGATCGTGGCCATACATAGCTCAGTGTTGTGCATTTAATGTGTAACACTGAAGTTGAACCCTAGATACCCAAGAGTTTCATGGCAACCAAGTACCGTCTACCATTGGCCTAGCTACCCTTGGCTCTATTGATGTTAAGCCCACCTATTGGTCCCAAGCCTCAAAACGTGTTGTTTGGAGACATGCTATGGATAATGAATTTATGCTCTAATCGTCAATCATACATGGGTGTTGATTCCTCCACCGTTAGATCATCACATTATTGGTTGCAAATGGTTTTATCATATCAAATGCCGATCTGATGGCTCCATAAAGCTTTACAAGGCTAGGTTGGTTGCAATGGGTGATACCCAAGAATTTGGCCTTACTATGATGAGACATTTAGTCCCATAGTGAAGCCCACTACTATTTGGCTTCTTGCTATGGCAGTCTCTACTAATTGGTCAATTAGACAACTTGATATCAACCATACATTCCTTAATAGCCATTTGATAGAAGAGGTTTACATGCATCAACCACCTGGTTATGCGGATACCATATTAATACGGACCCATGTTTGCAACCTTCAGTGGTCTCTTTATGGGCTCAAGTATAAGGCATGGTTGCATCCCTAAGTTCATACTTCAACTTGGTTTTATGGGGCTCCAAAATAGATTCCTCAAAAAGAATTTTGCCATAACTCTTTTGAGCCACTCTATATTTTGGTATATGTTGATGGTATTTTAATCTTGGGTCCTTCAGTTGCTATAGATTGTCTCATGAAGTCCTCATCTTCTGAGTTTGCTCTCAAAAAGGTTTAGGCCTGGCTTGGTTTATCTTGGGTGTTGAATTATTTCTAGTGTCTACAGGCCTAATATTGTCTCAAACAAAGATATATCAGCAATTTGTTGGAACATGTTGGGCTTTTTCAGCTCATTGATATAGTATTGATAGACTTGTTTTGTCTGATCCAACACCTTATAGAAGTTTGGTTGGGGCTTACAGTATGTACCAACTAGGCATTGGCTTCACCTAAGGAGGTTCATTGGAGTACCTTGAAGAGGTTGTTATGTTAAGGGTACGATTTATTTGGACTTCATCTCAATCTTTCCTCACTAACTCTTGAGGCTTACATGGATGCCGATTGGGTATCTTATCTTCTTTGGCAACAATTTAGTGTCGTGGCAGTCGTGGAAGCAAACTACCATTGCTGAGTGAATGCCGTGCTCTTGCTTTAGCTACCACGAAACTTACTTAGATTCAGTCACTTTGTCTGAGTTGGGCATGCTTTAGTCTTCTCTCCAAATACATTGAGGTGGACTTCCACGTGTGTGTGATAAGATTGCTAAAGGAGATCTTCATGTTTGTTACATGTCCACTGCTGACCAACTTTTTGATGTACTTATTGAGAGTTTATCTATACTTGTTTTCGGATTTTCCACTCCAAATTCAAGGTCCTCAAAGGTTCTTTGACTTTTGCCAGAGGGGATTAGATTATAGACACATGTAAACAATGCAATGTTCCAGCTATTATTTTATGTAACCATTTCATATATAAATAGAGTACTCTCTGATTAAGATTGAAGATTCATTCCAATCTACCATCTAACACTTAACATAAGCAAGAAAATCAAAGTTACAATTGACCTTGTTTAGTTTGGTTTCTCCAAACTTTTGGAAACATTGCTGGTCACTTTTAGTAGTGATTTGATAACATTTTTATTATAATGTGAGATACCTAGTTATCTCTAGAGTGCTTATTGTTCCTTTCTTACTTTTGTAATCTCAAATTTTGAGATAAACTTCTGAGGGGTGAATCATTGCCATCCTTCACTTGTTCTGGTGGATTATTATCAAAATTGTCTCCTGATTTTCCCCTCACATTAAAGAGATGTCCATGTACATTAAATCTCATGTTCGTTTGGTATTCTCATTTGTTCTGCTTCTATACTTTTTTGGTTTTGTTTGCTTCATTGATTTACATAAATGGATAGATTTTTCCACATGCTTCCCAACGATATGTAAGAAATTTCTGCAATACTCCAATAATTTTACTTAGGCAAAAGGGTACAGAAGTTGTTGACTTAAATACATCCTTACTGATCACAGTTTGCTAATATCTTCCATTACAAAGGAGGGGAGGGTAGAAGGGTGCCATCGAGAAGATGCCAGGAGAGACACACTGGCAGCAAGTAACTATTCTGTGACCAAATGATCTTTAACTTCAGCAACCACCTTTCAGAGCAATCAGCTCCCAGTTCGAGATGCAGATGACTTTGTAACATACTAAGCTTTGCCTTGTTCTTTGCTGGAAGATTGGAAACTCTAGGCATGATAATTCAGGCATTCCCCAAGTTGGCCACCAGTGTATTGTCTGCATTCAAAGCATCTCCCATTAAAGTACATCACAAGTCAGTATTGCGTGAGAATGAAGGCAATGGCATGGCCTCCTGAGGACGAAGAATCACCAGTACACCAAACATTCCAAGCATTGGGAGAACCAGAAGCCACTTCAGTAATTTGTAGTAATACATATGGAAGGTGAGTGAGAATTCATCTGAGAAATGGAGGCCATTCTTGTCAACCATCTCCACCAAAACAGTCCCTATAGTCCGTACGGATACCGTGGGAAGCTTTATTCGATGTTTCCCAGGTTGATTGAAGACCTGATTACTTGTTATCCGCCGGTCTCCTTGATAGTTCCCAGGAACCAGTAGAGTAGTCTACAATTGCAAGCATATAAAAACTAAGAATCAGATATTTTGGTACAACAGATATAATTCCATAGAAATGAGGTGTTGAGAAGAGGGCTTACAGTGACATTGTAAGACGCTTGAGATCCTAAGGGATATCTGTATCTGTCCACAATCTCAATTTCCACCCAAAAGTCCTGACCCTCCTCATCATGGAAAGCTCTGGATGAGTGCGAGACATAGATACCTTCCCGGTTGTATCGGGGTGCAAAGTTGTTTCTCCCCTGGTTAGGCGATCTCCATGCCTGGAACAAATATACAAGTAAGAATATCAAACAAAAGAATGGGGGAAAAGTTATATATGCACACACATCTGCCCATAAAAGTTACCTACCTTGAGGGGATGATATGGAGCTGGGGTAGAGAAGCAGAATACATTGCCATTCATGGTAGTAACAACGAGGTCAAGGTCCTCTCCCCCATCAAGATCATCCCCCAACTCTCCACCATCAAGATTGTCCACCAAGACCATGCTATATCTGTTGCAAAAAAAAATTTCTTGCAAAACAATTTCATACTAGAAAATACTTTGAAACTAAATGATGGTAAAAATAAAAAGCCACATGGATAATATTGTATGCTAACATAACAATTATAGCACTAGAATCAAGGAGCTCTTACGAGTTCTCGCCAATATCAACAACATCAGCACATGAGGTAGGCCCATCAATCAGGTATAAATAACCATCAAATGATGTTGTAACAATTGTAAGCCCCTTTTGTTTATCGGCACGTTTATTTAGATCAACCAGAAGAACTTGATTCGCTACTCTTCCATGAGTACGATAAGGATAGGGATGGACATGAGAACCATCCTTGCCATTAAGAACATATATATTTCCCGATATTGTTGGGACAACAACATCTGTATGACCATCCCCATCAACATCACCAATTGTTGGGCCCTGATAGAGATGAAAAATATCGTGAATACTAACAACATCAATTTGCATCACATAATACGACTTGGAACAAATCTGTGTAAACCACACAACCCACCACCCTGAGGGGAGAAAAAGGTTATTAATAGCTTCACAACAATTATCAACACAATGAAATATTTTAGAGCTGCTTCCGAGATGGGCCACAATGCTTTTCCTTACTCTTTTTTTTTGGGAGGGTGGGTTGGGGGGAGGAAGCTTTGAAATGTCTTGACACATGGCAAAACATCAAGTTGCAAGTACAGTGAGTCAAGTATAGTCAATTAAGTTTCAACATACCCCTAGGGAATCAAACAATGTAGTTGACACCTTGGCAGCATTTGCAGCAATGGGTCAAATTTTGATTTTCTTTCTTTAATGTTTCCCTCCGTTTGTATGTTCGCCTATCCTTGTGGATATTTTGGGTTGTTATTTTCCTCTTGGTTTCTGTTCCAAATAAATTTCTGTTTCCACCCAAAAATAAAATATCAAGGGAAGGAGAAAATAAGCCATAATTTGGGAAATCACCCTGAACAAGACCCAGATGGCACCTAACCAGAAAAAAGTCGGGGAATACTTCCCAGAACCAGAACACAGGCAATTATGAGAATAATAATAATAGATGCCTCCCTAAACATGTTGTCTCTTCCAATCATTTGCAACTGAACACAGAGAGCGAAAAGTCAAGGCTGATGAACGCCACGCTCAGTCATTTAATACGACTTTAGGAAACCACAAAATTGAAGACTGAAAATATCCCCAACTTAAAACTTTTCATATTACACGTAAACCCCTGTTTAATTTCAAGTGAACGGGCAGCAAGTTAAAAACAAAAATGACTCAGAATATACAGCCAACAAGCTCAGTTGGTAAGATCACTTGCTAATTGTAGCAGTGACCCAGGATCGAATCCAGCCTCCACATATGATAGGATTAGATAAGTTACTGGTGTGCCCCAAAAAAATGATGAAAAGACAAATGTATAGTTTAACAAGCTAAAGTTGAACAGAAAGCGATTCATGCAGTTCATCCCCCCTGTCTTTAAGGTAGCCCACGCTCAATCTCCTCCTTGCAGAGTCTTCCTTTAAGTTTAAGGCATAAAAGGTGCTCGGTATGGAACCTAAACCATAGAAGGGAAAGACTGTTGCTACTGCTGTAGATGATTAGCAGCACCTTCCAGGGTTTCTTGGGGCTTGCAGCGAAGTCTAGGGTTTCAGCCTTGCAGCTACAGTTTGGAGTGTTAGGTTGGGCTACAATTGATAGGGGAATGAAAGAGGAATGCCGTCCAGGTTTAGAATTGCTTGCTGGATTCTGGAATTCCAGCTTTGGAAGATTCCAGAAACTTGCCATCGGTAGAGGTGTAGAAAGAGAGGTTAGGAGGGCCAATGGTCAGGTTTTGGGGCTCTGACTTTGTACTTGCTGTATCTTGACAGAGATGGGAAGGAGAGTTTCTGTTGCTTCTGTAGAATGCTGAAACAATGAAGAAAGTAGACACAAGGCTGCTGCAGGGTTTCCCTCCTTGGAAACCCTACTCCAACCTGATCGGAACCTCCTTGGCTATAACTCTGAGCAATTTTATTGAAATCAGAACTGATTTGTTACATTGCAGGGCCTTGAATTTATAGCCAAAATAGAAGACTCCAAGTAGAACCTGATGCTAGGGAGTTCTACTCTAGAAAGACCTATAACTTAAACGTGGACTCAAACTGCTACTGAACTAATTACAGTTTGAAATTCAAAGACTGCTAACGACTTACAATTACTCCTTTAATTAAAGAGAATCCCACTTAAATATGACTTTCTAAACTAGGAGTGGTTAAAATTTCAGAGAATGACAAAAATACCCCCAAGGGAGCACACGAAAGTGGTGGCTGTCTACAGCTTCTTGAGGCTTCCATTAGGGGGCTGCTTATAGTTTACATCATGGAGACTCAAATCAAAAGACTTTAGCCCCCATAGGTTTTGAATCAAGCATTAGGATAGCCTCACAGCAAAAATTATTGGGGTAAAGCTGCATAGGAAAATTGCCCACCTAGAGGGCTCTGTTGTGCAAAAGCCTTCTGCACCGGGTCCGCTCTTTTATGTGTTGAATTGAGTGAGCTCCTTTACTTGAGCGCCACCCAGTCTTCCCTCATTGTCCCTTTATTTATTTCCTTCCCAAGTTTGTCCTCACCCTATATATAATTCCTAATACCCTTTGTGTGTTTGCCATGTTTACCAATTGACCCATGGAATAATCTGGTTAATTAACCATATGGCCACCCCCTTGCAAAATTCAGGTTATCTACAGTTTTGCCATTATCTTTTAACTTTTCGTTATTGAGTGACCCCAAAAAAGTTTAGTGTTTTAGAGCTCCCCAGGATGACATCAGGTGTTCTTAATATGTTACTTCCAGACAGTTACATGGATTGAATATTTGAATTGGGAAGCTTTATGCTTTTTCAGGCAGGTAGAGATTTGGAGATTCAAGAGCAAGCTTGAGCAAACATTAGGGTGTCACCTTAGCCTTATAAAATGCTACATCAAGGAACAAGCACTAAGCCCCACAGACTGTCCATATTATTAAGTGAACCACCAACCTGCCTCTTCAATAAATATCTCATAATTTGTATAGCCTGGCTTTACTGGCTGTATGGGGAACCTTTAACTGCCACAGCCAAGCACACGTACCAGAAAAACTCACTTAGGCCTCATTATGCATCAGTCCAGTCTTGGGCTAAATTTCCCTTTTAGTTCATTCCTAGAGTTGGAGAGCCACTTTGTAGTTTGTACAGCCTAGCTTCGTTGGGTTAGCTTTTTGGGCGAGTAACTTTGTTCATTGTTTATTGTTCATATTTCTCTTTGTCAGGCAGTTTAACTTCTTGCAGCATTTTGTTCTACTTGGCTTCTGAATAATCTTCCAGAGTTCCAGTATCGAAGACTAAACCTAGACTATGATGGTCATTCTATGGTGCTAACCTTACTTGAAATCAATTTTATCTGATGAGGACATCAACGGACAATTTCGAGTTTACCAGCGACGCTGGCGTAGAGATCACCCCACGACAACATCTACATGGATGGACGATGAGTTCGGAGGCTACCGGATTACTAAGGTCTTATGCTTTGATGAGGAGCACTATTCATAGGCAGTTTGTCATGTTATTTTCTTTAGTCTTAGTGGGTTGGGTATTAGCTTGCTATTGGTCTTTCTTTATTTTTATGTTTAAGTCTTTAAGGGCTGCCTAGAGTATATTTTGGCCCAATTTTGAATTAGTTTGAGTTTGGGTTATATTTGCTACTTAAGTTGGGGTTATTTTGGAAATCAAGTATGTAGGGTTGGGAGGGATTAATTTTATTATTTAAATCTTATATGGGACTCATTTTGGGAGCATGAATGAATAAAATATTCAAAGATTTCTCTCTCTCTTGCGCAAGTCTCTTTCTTGGCATGGATTCTTCTCTTTCTCGGGTAAGTTCCTCTTCTCTTCTTCTACTTCTCTCTTGCGTGGATCAGCTTTCTCTCCTCTTTTTTTCTTTTGCATTTTTTGCATTCTTCTCTCCTTTTTTTTATCGATTCTTTCTATTTTTCTTCTCACTTTTCTTTTCTTCTCTTCTCTTTCTTTCTTTCTTTTTTTTTTCTTTTTCCTTTCTCTCTTTCTTCCTCTTTCCCTGCTATTCTGTCCATCAACATTTTCTTTCTTCTTTGTCGTACCTTTTTTTTTATTTTTTTATTTCTTCTTTTCTTTCTCTCTTTCTCTATTATCAGTTCTAGTACAGTAGTCTTGTTGTGGTTCTCCATTCTAACCCTACTGTCCATTCCTAGGTTTCATCATTGCTTAGAAATATTTTCTTTCTATTATTTCTGTTCCTAGATGTTTTCTAGCCCTTGTTTTGCAGCTAGGACCAGCAGGTAACTTTATTAAGTCTCTCTTTGAATATTTTTTTAATTTTATCTTTCTTCCTTTGCAGTAGTTTCTTTAAAACTAAACTTCCACAGATTCCTTTGCATTGTTAATTGCTGAATTCATTGTTTGAAACCTGATTTTGACTAGGACAGTACTATTTTCTTTAGATTTCTTGCATTCAATTTAGAGTTATGGTGCCAATATCCTTGTTTCCCAATTGATTCTTGTTTAGTTGTGTTCATTAGCTAGGACTTATTGTGTTTCTTTCTTTGCTTTAACTGTCTTATATGCATGCTTAATCAGAATTCAGGTGCTGCAATTCCTTTTTCTTTTACTACCTGTCAAGGATAGGTGGTCTCATTCTAAGAGTCTAGTAACCCACTTTGTAGGTCCCCTAGTTTCTAGGGCTTCCCCTACATCAATATCACTCAAGAAAGTGAAGAAGCTGATTAACCTGTGGAATGAGACTCTTCAGATGCACTTCCCAAATTTCTTCCCCATGTGCAGTCCATGCAGCGACATTTCCATGTGCATCAGTTGTTACCAGTTCAATCATTCCATCATCATTGATATCTGCAGCAACTACAGATCCCTGAATTGCAGCCATCTCAAGAGGAAACTTCTCCCTCATCTTACCTGAAAGAACTCACCAGTGTCAGGTCCAAACCACCATAAATCAAAGCAAAGCTCAATAAATTAATTCAAACATGAAGTTCTAAATGTAATTTTACTATTTTAGTTTGTTGATTTTAAGTTAATGGTTATTCAAAAAATAAAAAGCTTCATATACAACGATGACCTGTTCTCACACATCAATATTGTTCAATTATTCAATAATGCTCTTGTATAACATTCTCTTCACAAAGCTAAATGGCACATTATTGTATCAATTACAGTCGGTTCACTCCCATAGTAGACAGACTTTCACGTTCCATTAAGCATTTAAGCTCATAATCTTGGTATTTCAGTTGTTAGTTATGTCCTTGATAGATTGCTAGTACACAATGTCTGTTTGAAAGGAGGAAATAATTGCAGAAAAGAATTTCAACGCTCATTAGAAACTACTCCTTTAAAATTGTAACAAAACCTGCAGTTTATAAAATCAGAGAAGACAAGAATTGGTGGAGAAGGAGGAGAAGGGAAGATTGAACCAGCTCAGGACAAAGCTCCTTGCAATTCTGGACTAAGATCCTAGAATTGCAGGCCCTTTATATATATAAAAAGATTACACATATCTAGACGGAATAGTCTGTCCACTTCTCAGAAAATAGAGAGATTGAAAAGTAGTGTCTTCTAGTTCACTTCAAATCAGATCTACATCCAAGTTTCCAAAGCTGATTACATAGGAAATCTGGAAAAAAAATCAGTGCCAGATCTAACCTGCGACGCCTATATTGACATCCAGATAACTAAAAATAAAAGGGTAAATAGTCAATGTCGTTTAACAGTCCCCCTCAAGCTGAAGTATACATATCAAAGGCTCTAGCTTAGAATAACAAGAACATATATCGAAAAACTTCGTCAATCTTGAGCACAAGTAGCAATAGTAAACGCCTATAGACACAGAGAGAACTTCATCTAGGAGATAATCAATAGCAACTTAAATAATCTTCATGTCGGACGAACCATCAACAATGAGAACAATAGGCAGTAGTGAATATGAACCACACCACAAGATTATGAGCTTAAATGCTTAATAGGCAGTAGTGAATATGAACCACACCACAATCTTGGTATTTCAGTTGTTAGTATCACGAGTCTACACTCGACAGTGTGGAAAGCAAATCCCTAAAATCTAGAGAAGGAAAGAGTCATATTACAATTAGGATTAGATTCAAAGAGTCCTATTCGAATTACTTTTTAGGATTAGAATTGAAGAGTCCTATTCGAATTGGGATGATTCTATTAATTAATACTGTAGGAACGTAATTGCTATAAATAGGGGGAAGGAATAGTAGAGGGGACAATTTTTTGGAGTTATTGGGGAAGATAAGGTGAGAGCTATTGCTCTTGGGTAGTCGTACGATTCACCTACTGCTAGTAGTATGTTTTGTCTGGAGATTATTTGATTCAATGTTGCTATTATCGTTGTGAGTGAATTTATTCATCGTTTTTTTAGATCGGGGTCTTATCAATTTGGCATCAAAGCCATCGATTCCAGGGGAATGGTAAAGAGTCGAATGGAGTAGAGGTAGAGGAATTGGAAAGTATCGTGAAAGAGATTCAAGGTCAAGTTGGACTCTTAGCACAACACATAGAAAAAGGAGAAAAGGCAAATGACACTTTCAGAGAGGAATTAAGGGTCATGCTGTTGAAAGGAAAATCAGCAGAGATGCATACCTTAACGCCTGAGGTGAATGAAAACGAAGGAACTCCAAATTACAGCGAGCGAAAGATCGAACCAGAGAAATCGAGAGACTTCTTTCCTAGACATCTTGAGATGCCAATTTTCATGGGGGAAGATCCGATGGGGTGGATCGCACGGGCTGAGAGGTACTTTGACCTATACAAACTAAGCGATGTAAAGAAACTCAGAACTGCAACTCTTTGTTTTGAAGGTGCGGCACTGGGATGGATACGCTTCCGAGAATTGCAACAACCATTGTCATCATGGAGAAACTTGAAAAAATCGACGATCCATCGATTTAACTTAGCACAACTGAAGACTCCCCAAGAATCGTTGATTAATCATAAGCAAAGTCGGACGTTTGCAGCATATAGAGAAGGGTTTGAGAAATTAGCAGCGGCAGCCGGAGCGGTAGATGAAGAATGGTTGAAAAGGGTGTTTTTCGCTGGTTTAAACGAAGAAGTGAGGGCGGAGGTACGATTATTTGACCTCGCCAAATTGGGCCAAATAATGGACCTGGCCAAAGACGTGGAGGACAAAAATAGAGTGAGGAAAAATAAGAAATCTTTTTTGGCCCAGCCCACTCAATCGGCCCAAAATTTAACCTCACGCTTTATTAACTTCAGCCCACCCAACACCAATATTAGAGGAACCAATACGGTTCAGGGAACCGGAATGAACCAAAGCTTTAATAGCTCGGTTCGCCCAAACCAAAGAAGTGAACCCTCGTCTTCCTCTTCACAATTTCGACTGCAACCACAGCGACGACGGTGAACTCAGGACGCTCACGATGGCTATTCTAGGAAGAAATCAAAGATAAAATGGACAAAGGGGTATGTTTCAGGTGTGACGCTCCATACTCCAAAGGCCACCGATGCCCTCTGAAGTAACTAAGGTTGCTGTTAGTCCACGACGATGATAATCCAAAAGTTGCAGCAGCGGAAGGAGTGGTCGATGACGACAATACAACAGTTGAAATGGAGCCAGTGCTCGAGACGGAACTCTCGCATACTTCTTTGGTGGGAATCGATTCACCACATACCCTGAAACTAACGGGACAGATAAATGGCTGTGAAGTCATCGTTTTGATCGATTGTGGTGCAACGCACAATTTCGTCGCTCAAGAGTTGGTGGAGCTGTTGGGATTGGTAATCCAGAAAACAAAATTTCAGGTTGCTTTGGGCGATGGAACGATTAGCAAAGGTACAGGGATCTGTCGATAGATTCCGATTCAGTTGGGCGGTGAGGTCTTTGTACAAAATTTTTACCCTTTCAATTTGGGTAGCATTGATATAATCTTAGGTGTAGAATGGTTGCAGACACTCAGGGAAGTACGCAGTAATTGGCGTTTGAGAACCATGAACTTTGAGTGGCAAGGACGACCCGTGAAACTAAATGGGGATCTGACCTTGCTGCGATTGGAAACAACATTGAAAAGTGTGCTACATTCTATTCAAGCAGGCGGTGATGGCTACTGGCTACTGGCTGCAGCCTCAACATCCCGATGGAGACGATATAGAGGTACACCAGAGTACAACAAGATATCAAATTTATTAACCGACTTTGCTCAACTATTTGCTTGAACCAACTGAACTGCCACCAAGAAGGAAGCAAGACCACCGGATACTGCTAGCCGAGAAAAGTAACCCACCTAATATTCGACCCTATCGTTACCCACACTCTCAAAAAAACGAGGTCGAAAGGTGGGTACAGGAAATGTTAATAGCAGGATTGGTACGACCTAGTGTGAGTCCTTAATCCAGTCCAGTATTGTTGTTTCGAAAGAAGGATGGCGGATGGCGTATCTGCGTGGATTATCGAGCCTTGAATAAACTCACAGTTCCTGACAAGTTCCCCATTCCCACAATTGACGAACTGTTGGATGAGTTGGGCAGAGCCACAGTGTTCACCAAACTTGATATAGAAAGCAGGATACCACCATATCAGAATGGCAGAAGGTGATGAGGAAAAAACGGCTTTTCGTACCCATAATGGGCATTACGAGTTCTTGGTGATGCCATTTGGGCTTTCGAATGCTCCGGCCACATTTCAATCACTCATGAATGAGGTATTTCAAGAACATTTATGAAAATTTATTTTAGTGTTCTTTGATGATATCTTGGTGTATAGCAGGACCATGGAGGAACATGTGGGTTATTTACGAACTACCTTTATACTTCTCACATAGCACCACCTCGTTGTCAACCGAAAAAAATGCATGTTTGGGGTTGCTATATTGGAGTATTTAGGGCACATCATATCTAAAGACGGAGTTGCTGCGGATCCACGAAAGATCAAGTGCATGGTGGAGTGGCCCCAACCCGCCAATCTTAAAACCTTGCGAGGGTTTTTAGGTTTAACCGGGTATACCGCAGATTCGTCCAAGATTATGGAAAGATTGCCGCTCCGCTTACTAACTTATTGAGGAAAAATGCATTTCAGTGGAGTAAAGAGGCAACCACGGCATTTAATGCCCTTAAAACAGCAATGACAACCGTTCCAGTATTGGTTATGCCAAATTTCACGAAGAAGTTTTTGGTAGAGACTGATGCTTCAGGTTTTGGGCTGGGTGCGGTTTTGATGCAAGATGGCTACCCCATTGCCTACTGGAGCCAAGTGTTGTCCCCTCGCGCACAAACCAAGTCGGTTTATGAGAAAGAACTAATGGCAATTGTGCTAGCGATCCAGAAATGGCGTCACTACTTGATGGGGAGACATTTCAAAGTACGAACTGATCAAAAGAATCTGAAATATTTGCTGGAACAACGCATTGTGTCTACAGATCAACAGAAGTGGGTCTTAAAGCTTTTGGGATTTGATTTTGAGATATTGTGCTGACCGGGTAGCGAAAACAAAGCCGCCGAAGCTCTCTCGCGACGGTCAGAGGATGATAAGCAGCTTTTCTCTATGACAACAGCAACTTGGCAGGAAAGTGAGGGTTTAGATGCGACATTTCACGCCTCAGAGCGTTACCAGAAAATTATTCAGGCCTTGCTGAAAGGATCCCATGACTATCCTTACTATCATCTCCAACAAGGAACATTACTCTATAAAAACAGGTTAGTCATCCTTGAAGGATCCCCCCTAATTCCCAAATTATTGTCCGAATATCACTCCACCCCAGTTGGTGGGCATTCAGGGTTTCTGCGGACTTACAAGCGATTGACGGCTGTGGTCTATTGGGTGGGAATGAAGGCTTCTGTTCGAGACTTTGTGGCTAGTTGTGATGCCTGTCAACGCAGTAAATACTTGGCTATGAAACCTGCAGGTCTCCTTCAACAGCTGCCAATTCCGGAACGCATTTGGGAGGATATTAGTATGGATTTTATTGGCGGCTTACCCAAGACTAAAGGCGGGGACACAGTGCTGGTGGTAGTGGATCGTCTCACCAAATACGCCCATTTCCTTGCTCTTTCACACCCTTACTCTGCTAAGGAAGTGGTTGCATCATTCATTAGGGAAGTTATCTGCTTGCATGGATTTCCATGATCCATTGTCTTAGATCGCGATCGTGTCTTCCTTAGTCACTTCTGGATGGAGTTATTCAAGCTAGCAAGCACCCACCTGAATATAGCAGCGCCTATCATCCACAAACCGATGGCCAAACAGAAGTGGTGAATCGCAGCCTTGAAATTTACTTACGATGTTTCTGTGCTCGCCAACCAAAGGATTGGATTAATTGGTTACCTTGGGCGGAGTATTGGTACAACACGATATTCAATTCAGCCACTAAAATGTCTCCATTCCAGATTGTATATGGCCATGAACCGCCTTCACTTTTGCGTTGGGAAGATGGTCGGTCCAAGGTTGATGATGTTGATGTGTTCCTTAGTGAGCGAAATCAAGTATTGGATGATCTCAAATCTAATCTCTGGGTGGCCCAAGAATGGATGCGCACCACCGCTAATCCCAATCGCCGGGAGGTGCACTACAGGGTGGGGGATGAGGTCTTTCTTAAGCTCCAGCCTTATCGTTTTTAGAAACTTGCCAACCGCCCAAATGAAAAGCTAAGCCATCGTTTCTACGTGCCATACCAAATCATTAACCAAGTGGGCCCTGCGGCTTATTGGTTACAGTTACCAGAAGGGACTCGCATCCACCCTCTGTTCCACGTTTCACAGTTGAAACCAGCAGTTGGTCAACACATGGTCCCCCAGCCTCTTACCTCATGTTTGCGAGAGAATGGCGAGTTACATCCCACACCAGAACAATTGCTCAACATTCGCTTTTCTGCCCAAGGGGTTTTGGAAGTTTTGATTCAATGGAAAGGACTGCCTCCTTGTGAAAATACTTGGGAAACTTATGACGAGATTAAGGGTGTCAATTGCGTAGCGAAACCGTTTAACCGTACCGAACCGCGCCGCCTAAAACCGCACCGTACCGTACCGTTCAAAATTTGGTACGGTACGTACCGAAACCGAATTTATTCGGTACGGTTCCGGTTTTAGGTACTCATACCGTTGGTACATACCGAAACCGTACCGAATTGGTACCATACAAAATTAAGAGATGTAAATTGTAATTTTACAATTAAAACACTTAACATTTTCCCTATCTCTAATTCCCTATTTCAATTTTTCGTTTCATCATTCACTTCTCTTCTTAGATTTACTTGTTTTGTCACTATTAATTAGATTTATTTGCTTTATCTATGTTAATTTCAAATTATATCGATTGGTTGATCACAATTTCATTAGGATTTGATGAACTAATAACAAAAGTGGCATAAGTTTATTCGTACAAAAATTGTACCACACTACATACCGTGTTTAAACCGTTTTCCCGTACCGATTTAATACCGAATCCGTACCGAACCGTTTTTATAAATACCGAAATCGTACCGTACCGTTTAAATTCGGTACGATACGGTTCTGGTTTTTTGTATTCAAAGTTGGTACCGCACCGAAACCGTACCGAATTACCGAAACCGTACCGATTGACACCCTTAGACGAGATGCAGTCCCACTTTCCAGATTTTCACCTTCAGGACAAGGTGAAACTGTTGGAGGGGAGTATTGATAAGCCCCTTGTATCAAGAGTCTACACTCGACAGCGTGGAAAGCAAATCCCTAAAATCTAGAGAAGGAAAGAGTCATATTACAATTAGGATTAGATTCGAAGAGTCCTATTCGAATTACTTTTTAGGATTAGAATTGAAGAGTCCTATTCGAATTGGGATGATTCTGTTAATTAATACTGTAGGAACGTAATTGCTATAAATAGGGGGAAGGAATAGTAGAGGGGACAATTTTTTGGAGTTATTGAGGAAGATAAGGTGAGAGCTATTGCTCTTGGGTAGTCGTAGGATTCACCTACTGCTAGTAGTGTGTTTTGTCTGGAGATTATTTGATTCAATGTTGCTATTATCATTGTGAGTGAATTTATTCATCGTTTTTTGAGATCGGGGTCTTATCAGTCACCATAGACCAAGTAAGTAGATATTGTGATGTGAACAAGGGCCCACCCCTAGCCAAAACCCTTGTGTGGGTCCCAAGACCCCACCAAGGTGGTGCACCTTATGCTAGCAGAACCCCAAAAAGGGCATCTTTGTCATTTTTTAGCCCTAACTAGCTGCTGACGATAATTTTAGAATTTCAGTTTTAATTTTCTGAAGTCCAATCATGTTTTAGAGTGTTAGTTTGAGTCAATAGTTCAGTTCTTGTGTTCTTGGGAGTCTTTCTTTTAAGTAGAACTCTTTATGATAATTGGGTCTTTTATTTTAAGTCAAGTTGTTTTATTTTATGTGGTTGTTATTTATTTGTAAAGTGCATCCTAACTTATGAAGGAAACCCAAGTTGAGTTAGCTTCTGTCCCAACTAGAGTTAGACTCTTTTTTTATTGATGTAAGGCTATAAATAAGCCAATATTTTCATTGTAAAGACAATTTGCATTGAATAAAGATTGAAGATTACTTGTGGGAAATAGATCGTGGTTCTCTTTGGGAAGGCCACGGCGGATTCTCAGCTCCTTGATTCAATTATAGCAAGCTTTCTTCAACAAACCAGCAGCCATCATCATCTCCAGCAACTCCTCCAAGTACACCCCCACCCCTCTTCCCCTTCATCCCCAGCACATCTCAGCCCTTCCCCTTCCCTTTCTTTGACTAGTCAGGTTTCCCCTTTCATTTGCAGCCCCTTGATTCCCCTCCCCCCACCCCTGCCAGCCCCTTAGGACCCCTCTCCCACCCCCTGCAACACACTCCAACCCCTGAAAAAATCCACCCCCCTCCCCTTCTCCTTCTCTTTCTTGCGATACCCCCACTTTCCCCCTCTCTTTTTGTTTGTTTCTTTATTTTCTGGTTCTTGTGGCAGAATTACAAAAAAGAAAACAGAAAAGAAAAGAGAAGAGAAGAAAATAAAAGAACGAAAGAAAGAAAGATAGATAGATAGATAGATAGATAGATAGAAAGAAAGATAGCAGGAACACCCGCCAATTTATTTGAGATTTGAGTTGGGTGTTTAGCGCAAAGAAAACTACAGGGTGGTCTCCAACCAGGGCTGTAGTCAAAAGGGCGTGACATCTATAGACGTCTAGCTTCTGTTTTCGTCGCTTGAGCACACTTCAGCTTTTCAGCCTCCACTAGCATGCTATGGCTTTTTTTAAGCCAGCTGAAAAACTACAGCGCGCATCATGCGCAGCTCGCTTCGCTTTTCTTGCTCCGCCCCAAACGGTTAGGGCTTTTTGCTGTAGCTTGAGGAAGAGGGCATTTCCATCACGAAGGATTCAATCCAGCCATAGGTTCCCCTATGGCTACCTTGTTACGACGTCACCCCAGTCGAAGACCCCACCGCGGTATGTGCCACCCCCCCCCCCCCCCCAAAAAAAAAAAAAAAAAAAAAACTAACCACAAGCTTCCCCTTCCCTTTTATACCCAACCACAGGCTTCCTACCCTTCCTCAAACAATTTTAGGTTATCCTATAACAACCCAAATCTTTTCCATCTAACTCCATATTCTTTATCCCTTATCCCATCCCACTAGAATTATTTCCTCTCCAGACTTCCACCCATTAGGAATTACTTATCTCAAACCACTAGCCCATCCTCATTTTGTTAAAACCCTAAAGCTTTCCCAAACTTCCCCGAAACCCAAGTTAAACAATATGCCTCTTATCCTTTTGCATCCAAATTCCAAACCACCCCATAGGTTATCCAGTAATTTTGAGCCATCTCAAAGTAGTCCCAAACCTCTCGCATAGAATTTTAGAATTAGTTGCTGGAAGATTCTAGGCAAACCCTAAATTTTAGGGAATTCATCCAAGAAATTCTAACCCTAAAATCGGGTTTACATCATATTGTTGTTACAAAATACCATCTTCAAATACAAGTCTTGAGTAGATAGAGAATAAGTCTTCAATCTCCCCCTCACGTGCTTCATTACATGTAGGCAATCAATAACCAAATCTCAATAGAACTGCAAAGAAAACCAGATATATCTTCAATCATCCCCACACAATGACAAAGGAAATCCCAAACCGATGGGGTGTATGTCACCAAGGTAAGATGATGGCAACTTAGTAATGAATTTAATCGGAGGATGCCAACAATTTAACCTCATATAAGCCAGTCAGAATTAAGTATATAAACCAAAATAGAGTATAGCAGATACTAGATAATCTAGCCAGCAGTTCTTATCTAACTGGTGGATCAGAACTGATCCCAGGGTGATCTACAGTACTGTAGATGATCACAGAAACACCCAAAAAAAAAAAATTAAATAAAGGTAATCTAGCCAGCAGTTCCTATCTAGCTGGTGGATCAGAACTGATCTCACGGTGAACTACGGCACTGTAGATGAACACAAACACCCAAAAGGGAAAAGAAAAAGAAAAAAAAACCAAAGAATTTGAACTTTGTAGAACGTCAGCAGTGGACTTCAATTAAATCAAACAGGATCTGTATCAACAGTATATGTCAGCAATATAACTCAGAACAAACGCTTTACCAGCAATGTATCTTTAAACAGAAAAGTTAGTCTCACACAAATTCAAGACCCAACAATATATCGTAAAAATAAGACTGTATCAGCAGTGTATGTCAAACCCAGTGCTGTTGTAGTAGCATGTTTCAAATCCAGAGGCATACTCAGCTGTGCTAGCAGTACATTCCAAACCAAAGGCATACAAAAGGCAAAACCAGAAAAATAGAGTCTGGTTTATATCAGACCAATGTGTGAAAATTTTAGTTATCTTAGTACCTACGAAGATGACAAAGATCCCAAAATTTTGGAATCTTTATATATATATAACTGTTGGTGACGGCCAGTGTTATAAAATAATCCTTGATGAGTAACTAAGAAATAAACCCCTCTGGAGCATGGCCCGTGAAAAAGTCGGTGATGCCACATAAGGCTTCGTGAGGAGGTGTATATATATATATATATATATATATATATATATATATATATATATATATATATATATTTAATTTCACCCTTAAGTTTTGGTGGGTTTTTGGGGTCATTCTAACCTAGTTTTTTTGTGTACAGTCTAGTTTGAGGCCATAAACACACTGAGAGTGTTATTTTTACCTAAAACCTAATACTAAGTGGTGTTTTTGATTAGCACATGTTAGGTTGGACGCATGCAAAACTGGAAATCTAGAGTTCAATATATATTTATTCTATCACCACACAAGGCATATATCATGCATATAATTTACATTTTATGTGCAGGAAAATAGATTTTTTATGCCGACAAATAAATAAATAATGCACTTCGAGGAAAAAAAATTCAAAACCATGAGTCCGTAGATCTGCCCACAGTGCTCAACATATATTAATTCCATACCCATTCGACATTCTAGCATGCACTTTGTAAAAATCTAGTTTGGAGAAGAGTGGTTACCTCTGAGATGAAAAACTCCAAGATCTAAGTGAAAGGCCACCGGAGCCACGCGTTTGCCAGCAAGAACCACGCAACAAGATGTGGAAGATGTTGTAGATCAACTCAAACAGAGAAAAAATCACACTGGAAATGAAGGATCAGCTCTGGAATACCAAGGTTGAAATTTCACCCAAAACGAGCAAAAATTTTCGACCACAACCCCCTTTTTATAAACAAGATTTGGGACAAAATCTCGCAACCCAATGGTCTAAATTTCACTGATATTTTGACTAAAATATAGACTTTCTCATGTCAACCCTCATTATGTTTTGGTGTGGACCAAAAAACCAAAATGTCAGCGAAATTTTGCCGAGATTTCGCGAAATTTAAAACCATGTATCAGACCAACATGGCAATAGGAATAAAAATAGGTACCTCAGTGGTCGGACAAGATCCAAGGGAGCAAACAAGATGACAAAAAGATAAGGGCTTGCTGATTACCAGATTACTGTGAAACAGAGTAGCCACAGGCAGTATTATAGGGAGAAACTAAAAATCATTCCATGAGCAATCCTCCAAACTTGGCAGTAACCAGCAACAAGAGAAAGGCACTTTCACTGAGTGGCAGCAACCAGCAACAAGAGAAAAAAAAATTCCACAAGAAGCATGTATTAGAAGAAGAATCGAATCGCAGATAAGCAGCAATACAGATCAGACTGAGAAGCTTTAATCCTTCATCCCAATGATTGTCAGATCAGAAATCAATAAGTAGAGAGGCAGCACCAACAAGCAATATAGGACTCTCAAAATTGCAGGAAAAAATAGCAGCCCAGGGATCAAACTAAGGCTCTAATACCATGTGACGAAACCCACAGCTTAGAAAATCAAAGCAGCAACAATGAAGAGAAGAAGTGGTGGAGGAGAAGAAGGGAAGATCAAACCAGCTTGGGAAGAAGCTCCCTGCTATTCTGGACCAAGATCCTAGAATTGCAGGCCCTTTATTTATATAAAAAGATTTCATAGATCTAGACAGAATATTATGTCCACTTTCCAAAAGTTAGTAACTTCTACAGCTCACTCCAATTCAGATCTAAGTTTCCTAAACTAATTACACAGGAAGTCCAGGAATAAATCAGTCCCAATTCTAACCTGAGACACCTAGCTTGACACCCAAGTAAGTAAAAATAAAAAGAGGGTAAAACCCAATGTCGATTACAAAGATAAAACAAGTATGTCTTAACATGTGTCTGCTACAGGAAAAAATTTCATCTTCCATATAATCATCTTATCTTTTGCACTTTCTTGAGGAATATGTGGAACCCAATGAAAAATACTTCCACCGCATCCAGGAAGGGAAAAACTATTAAATGATATTAACAATAAGAGTTGTAAGACACAATGCTGCTCGAAACAGGTAGGAATAAGAAATGTGATTGAAACATACATAATATTTTCACCTTAACCTAACTCTAGCAATAAAGTGAGAGGAAACCACATACCCAATGTACAACTAGCCATTGATGCAAAGCAGGTCTAGGGTTAAGGGTATTTTAGTAATTTCCCTAGACTTAGGGTTTGCCCAGGAAATTCCAGCAAAAGGAGGAAACATTTTAGGGTTTCTACAGTGATTGGGGGAAGGGGTTGCTGCTGCCGTGAGGAAGCAGGGGAAGGGGGACGGCCTTGAATGCTTAAGGGGGAGGGAAGGGTCTGATGGAATTGAAAGGTGAAGGGGGAGGGATATATGCAATGGAGTTGGGGAGGTTTACTAGGCCTATGAGAGGGAAGGGGCTGGAATACCTATGGTGGAAGAGGGAAGGGGATTCTAGGTATATGTGGACAAGGGAGAGCATGGGGAAGGGCTGCAGACAGGTAAGAGGCAGGGAATGGGTGGGGAATGGTGCTGTACTTACTTGGAGGTTAGGGATGCTTGCTGGGATTACTGTTTGAATGCTGAGAATGCTCACGAAACTTGAAAAAGAAAATGATTCAAGCCATGTCAGACTTTGCAGGCTGCTCCTCCCTTCGCGCCGATAAGGAAACGCTGGACAACAATGGTAAAAGAATAGGACGCGATAACTTCCCCCAGGCCAGCCCCTTTGAAGATTGAATGCTAAAGAATAGAATGCTTAACTAGAAAACTACAGGGTCCCCCTCAAAGGAACCATGCCACCTCTTGGCAAAACACTCAATTCATTAAATTAATCCAATCTAAAAATTACCATGCAAGAATAGGCTATTTATAGTGTAGAAATAAACGATTGTAGTAGAATGGCTTATTGATCCATGATCTCAAGCCCTTTATTTATAATTAAGTGGAAAGTAGAATATTACAAGGAATAGAATTCTATATGAATACAAACTCTAACTTAACTCCTATACAAACTCTTATTAGACTCCTAATAGAATCCAACACTCCCCCTCAAGTTGAGGCATAGATATTACTCATGCCTAACTTGCCTACAATAGGAAGGAAATCTCTTTCTTTCAATCCCTTAGTGAAAACATCTGCTAATTGGTCTTCAGATCTTACAAAAGGCATGCAGATAAGCCCTTGTTCCAACTTTCCTTTGACAAAAAACCTGTCAATTTCAATGTGCTTAGTTCGATCATGTTGCACTGGATTATTAGCAATACTAATAGCAGCCTTGTTGTCACAATATAACATCATTGGGTTTGGAACTTGGACTCCAATATCTTGCAGCAAGCCTTTCAACCATAGTAGCTCACAAACTCCACGAACCATAGCCCTATATTCAGCTTCAGTACTAGATAAAGCTACCACATTCTGTTTCTTACTTCTCCAAGTGACTAGATTACCTCCAATAAAGGTACAGTAACCTGAAATTGACTTCTGTCTGGAGATCCAGCCCGATCTGCATCGGTGTATGCTTCTACTTTTAGATTATCGGTGGGTGACAAAAGTATTCCTTTTCCAGGAGTTCCCTTCAAATACCGTAGTATTCGATAATGACCTTCATATGAGCTAAATATGGATCATGCATGAATTGACTCACTATACCTACAGCATAAGCAATGTCCGGCCCGGTGTGAGACAAGTAGATAAGCTTCCCTACCAGCCTTTGGTATCTTCCTTTGTCCACTTGGTTCTCCCTCTTTTTCTTTAAGTTTAGCTCCAGCTTCAATAGGGGTATCAACTACTTTACACCCCAACATTCCCACTTCTGATAATAGATCTAGGACATACTTTCTTTGGGATAGGAATATACCTTTATTTGATCGAGCCACCTCAATCCCTAAGAAATCCTGTAACTTCCCTAGATCTTTAATTTCAAACTCTTTGCCAAGATAGTTCTTCAACTTTTGAATTTCTTCACCATCATTCCCTGTGATGACAATATCGTCTACATAGACAATGAGAAGTGTGATGTTAGTATTTGACTTCTTGACAAATAGTGTATGATCAGCATTGCTTTGCTTGTACCCAATAGAAGTCATTGCCTTCTCAAGGCGTCCAAACCAAGCATCTAGGAGACTGTTTTAACCCATATATTGACCTCTTCAACCGACGGACTTTCCCTGCAGATATTGTCATCGGAAAAACCATGTGGGATTTCCATATAGACCTCTTCTCGCTAACTCCCCATGTAAGAAGGCATTCTTTACGTCTAGTTGGTGCAAGTTCCAATGTTTGTTCACAGCTACTGACAACAGAACTCTGACAGTATTTAGTTTCGCAACGGGGCAAAGGTCTCCCGATAATCAATCCCATAGGTCCTGGGTAAACCCCTTTGCAACTAGTCTAGCTTTCAACTTGTTGATCGATCCATCCATATTTTGTTTAACCACAAATACCCATTTGCAGCCCCTTGGTTTTTTTTTCCGGAGGAAGTGTAACCAGCTCCCAAGTGTCATTTTTCTTCATTGCCTGCATTTCCTCTACCATAGCTTCCTTCCATCTCTTATCAGCATAGGCTTCCTGCCAACTTTTAGGAACAGATACAGATGACAGAGAGGATATAAAAGCACGGTAGGAGTCAGACAAAGAGTTATAAGAAACATATTTAGCTATGGGATGTTGAGTACAAGATCTGACCCCTTTTCTAACAGCAATAGGAAGATCGAAGAAGATACCTCGGAGAGAATCGATTCGGAGCAGCGAGGAGACCGAAGTGGTAACATATCCCCTTTCTCCACCCGCTTTAGCCGGTTGTCTTTCTTCCTCCGATAAGTCCGCACCTCTTTATTTTGGTCAATCTGGTTTTGAAAGACCCCAACAAAGTGTGTCTCACAGAGTGGTCTCCCCTTGGCTAGGTTCTTCACATGGTTCAGAAATTGAAGGGGGAGGATTAGAGTCCTCAGGTATACTGGCCGAAGTCTCCCCCTGGTCAGGAAACTCTTCTGGGACTCTTAAGTTGTGTTGGTGTGTGAAAGGAAGATCTAGAGTCGGAAAGAACACCTCTCCTCTAGGACTCTCCCCCTGGAGAGGTGTATAGTAAGGGCAAAACTCATGAAAAAGTACATCCATGGATACAATGGTTTTCTTGGAGGGAGGATGATAACATTTGTACCCTTTCTGAGTAGCAGAATACCCCAAAAATATGCAGCGTAGGCTGCGGGGAGCCAACTTACTCTGGTGGGCTGTGATTCTGGCATAACACACGCATCCAAAAACCTTTGGGGAAATAACAAAAGAAGAGGCTCCTTGAAGAATCTCATTAGGACATTTAAAACCAAGTATCCTATCGGGCATCCTATTCATAAGGTAAGAAGCAAGTGAGAATAGCATCACTCCGAAGATCGGGTACATTCATAGCAATCATAATGGAACGGGCTATCTCTAAGAGATGCCGATTCTTCCTTTCGGCCACCCCATTTTGGGCAGCCGTATCAACGCAACTAGTCTGATGTATTATGCCAGAGTCAGAGAGATATCTTTGAAATTCACCATCAATATACTCTGTGCCATTGTCACTGCGAAGGATCTTCACAGTGGCATTGAACTGAGTTTTAATCATATTATGAAAATCACGAAAACATCGGAAAACTTCATTTTTTTGTTTTAAAAGATAAATCCATGTAGAACGAGAGTGACAATCAATAAAAGTAACAAAGTACCTATGGCCAGTGATAGACACACGTCGGCAGGGACCCCACACATCAGTATGAATTAACATAAAAGGAATATTTTTTCTATTATGAAGAGAAGGTAAATAAGTAGAACGAGTGCCTTCGCAAAAATGCGGGCTTCACAAAAAAATCATCCTCATTACAAGAAGAAACTAAATCGGGAAATATTTTCTTAAGAGTTCCTAGAGGGGGTGACCTAGCCTACGGTGCCACTGATGAAGGTCTGATATTACCGAATGGACCTGATTAGAAGATGTAGTCAGAGCGAAGTAGATCCTTCAATCGGCTCGAGCAAATAAAGTCCATTGTCTAGTTTACCACGTCCAATCTCCTTCCCCGTTACCAGATCCTGAAAGACACAATAAGATGGGAAAAATGTCACTTTACAATTTAAGTCATGTGTAAGACTGCTGATAGAGAGCAAGTTAGTAGAGAAAGAGGGAACATGTAAAACTTTAGACAAAGACAGGGGATGGAGAATGTTGAATGGTCCCTTTTCCAAGAATGGAAGAATAGGAGCCATCAAGCATTCGAACTTTATCCTTTCCGAAGTTGGAGAATATTGTAAGAAAAAAGAGGATAAACCTGTCATATGATCTCGTGGCTCCGGTATCAATAATCCAAGGAGTAGAAACCGAAGAAACTTGGAAGCTTGTAAAAGTTTTACACTGAAGTAGCAAGGTAGGAGTTGGTTTGATTAGTAGAGGAAGCAAGTGGTAGAGGTTGTACCGGCAGTAGAAGATTGCGGAATACGTCGCAAAGAAGTTAACTCCTCCCGTGAGAGACCAACATCTCTGCAGAGGGTGCTTGTGGAAACTGTCTCAAAGATATGAGCTTTCGATTTTCCTTTTTTTGTGCTCTTTTTTTCTCAAAATCAGCAAGGCTTCCCATGGAGTTTCCAACAATTTTCCTTAGTATGATAGGGTTTGTGATGGTGCTCACACTTGACAATCTCCTTAGCCCGATCGATTTAGTGCGAACAGATTGTAAAGCTGATTTCTCCAAAATAGGAGTATGAAGCATGGCTAATCGACGACTTTCCTCACACCGAACAAGAGCATAAGACTGTTCTAGTGTAGGAAAGGGAGAACGACTTAAGACTTGTACTACGATCCGATCGTACTCCACGTTCAAACTCGCCAAGAAGTCATATACTCGAATCTTATCAATGTGCTTCTTATAAGTCGCCACATCATCTGGATTAGTGGGGTGATAATCCCCATAATGATCCAACTCTTGCCAAAGAGATCGCAACTCAGCATAATAGTGGGCCACAGTCAGTTCCTTTTGGGTAGTCTCATGAAGCTTCTTTCGTAGCTCATAAACCCGTGCATCATTCCCAATTTGTCCATATGTTTCAAGTAGTAGCCTTCCGATTTGGGCAGCAGTTATCAAGTAATAGATATCCACGGGCAATATTTGGAATCATGGAATTCAAGAGAAAGGACATAATAAGAGAGTCATTCGAGATCCATTTTTCCTGGGAAACGCCTTGTGGTGTAGAAGGTTTGATAGTGGTGCCCGTAATGTATCCAACAAGTCCTCTTCCAGCAATAGTTAAGTAAGCAGATCGTGACCAAATCAAATAATTTGTCCCATCAAATCTTACCGAAAGAGGATGAAAATTTGGGTAATGTTCAGGGCCGGCGGGAGCAGTAGTACCATCAATAGTTGCCATGTTGAAAAAATTGTCTGCAGTTCTTCAGTCACCTTGTGAAAAAAAACGAAAACGTCGCACAATGCAATAGCCAAACAATTATATGATCAAATCTCCCTTTTTTTTTTTTTTTTTTTTTTTCTCTCTCTCTCTCTCTCTCTCTCTCTCTCTCTACTAAAACAAATAAACTCTGAAAAATATGAACCCTTGAAACATCATATATATATATATATATATAGAAGAAAATAGGATTGGTTCAGGTGGGCTTAATTATGGGAACAAAATATGGTTCAGAAATATGGTCTGGTTTGGTCCAGGCTTAAATGGGTTTTGGAAGGGCCAGCTTAATGGGTTTTAGAAGGGCAGCTTAAGAAGGGAGACGGGATTTAGAAGGGGTTACCTGGTTCGATGGCAGAGGTGGGTGAATAGCGATGGCTGAAGACGATGATGGCAGCGATGGCTGAAGACGATGAAGACAGCGATGGCTGAAGGAGTCTGGTTCCAGAATATCGTTTCAGAAAGCAGAGTTTCTTGCGATGGCTGAAGGAGTCTGGTTCCAGAAATTCAGAATATCGTTCCAAAAAAAAACTGTGATGGTGATGGAGTGCAGCGGATCTTTTTTCTCTTTTTCTTTTTCTTCTTTTCTGTTCTTGGTGTTGTCGATTTGAATGCAGCGGTACTGAATATCAGCCAGAGAGGACGATGAGTTTCGATGGTTACTCAATTGGTTTGAAGAATCGATTGGTTTGAAGAACTGCTAAAAAAACGATGGGTTTCGATCCTTTTCTACGACAGAGATAGCAAGAGAGGGGAGGAGGTAAGTTCGACACTCTTCTCTCTTTTTTTCTTAATTCCCTAATCGAGATTAGGCTCTGATGCCATGTAGAAATAAACGATTGTAGTAGAATGGCTTATTGATCCATGATCTCAAGCCCTTTATTTATAATTAAGTGGAAAGTAGAATATTACAAGGAATAGAATTCTATATGAATACAAACTCTAACTTAACTCCTATACAAACTCTTATTAGACTCTAAAAAGAAACCAAAAAAAAATGGAAAAAAAAAAGAAGATGTGTGGGGTAGGGGGGAGAATAAAAAGATAAAAAGATAATAAGAGTGGGGGGTTATGTATAAAAAAAAAAGAAAAAGTAAAAGAAAAAGAAAGGGGCTTACCTTATCTTAGCTAACTAATTTCCACTTACGTAGGACTCATTCAAAATAGCTTTAACTCTAAATAAAATTCTTCAAACAAAACCAAACCTAACTCAAATTAACAAACTGGACTCAATGAAAATTTTGGAAATTCTAAAAATGATTTTAGAAATGAAATAGGGGCCAAAATGCCCAAAATACCCCTTGAAAGGGGTTCAGCCAGTTTAGGTGGCTTCTTAGAGCTATCCTAGGGGGCCCACTTGAGGTTTCGGTCAGGGGTCTTTGTGTTCACATCAATTCTCCCCTTCTTGAAAACATTCACTCCTGATGCATGCGCTACTCTAGTGCTCCTTCGTCAATGCTTCAAACACCCTTGGTGTGGACTCATCCTCACATCTTGTAATCGGGAGGAAGTAGTAGGTACAAAGTGGCCAACACTGCTCCTAGACAAATCTCTAGAAGAATGACAGATTGGTGAATATGCTCTTCGGGTCTACGAGCCTCTTCTTCACTGGTCCAAGTAGGCATGATGAAGATACCGAATCCAAGTTAGTTTGCTGCTGAAGTGACTCCGCCAAGATACCCTTCAAGGTTAAGGGTGGGTTCAGTATAGTGCAAAAGAGGGGCTAGTGCTGACTTGAACTTTGTGGGCAGCAACTCTAGAACTTCAATTCAGGGCCACGGTGATCTTCAATTGGAGAAATTTTGGATTTGATCTCCTCCTGGTTCTCAATGATTGGGCCTTGTGGTCTCCTTGGAACTCCTCCGTAGTTACGTTGGAAAGCATGGGCAGCATTATTGTACAAGTTACTAAATTTTCCAGGTGCCTTTGTTGTCAGAAGATTCTTCTAGCGCTACTTCCAAGGGTGGAGACTATACTTCCCTTTGGAGGAGTGGGTTGGCGGCTTTGGGATACTGTATCTCCCCTTCTTTGAGAACACCTAACTGACTAGGTAGTCTTGGATATAGTAGCTAAGGCTGCTTTAGTTGCTTTCTTGACTGGGTTTTTCAGCCACCAAGTCCTTTTGAGTTGCTCTGCAAGCCTGTGTTGTCCCAATTTTCCCCGACTGGACTCCGGTGTAAGGACAGTTGTTGCTCCAATTATCTTCTAGGTTTGTAAACCTGGTATTCAGCTTAGTCATTTGAACAAGTATATCTTGCTAGCCCTTCAGAATTTGTCCCAGCCATCTACTTAGTTCTGACATATCCATAGTGATCTTAATCTTCTAAAACTGCTAGAACTAAAGCTCTGACACCAGTTGATGTAAACCAGCTCTTGTGTTAGCGGTATTTTAGCAATTTCCCAAAACTTGGGTTTGCCTAGGAAATTCCAACAAAAGAAGGAAAGGTTTTAGGGTTTCCAAGGTGATGTAGAAGCCTGCTGAAATTGAATTCTAGATCTGAATCTATTAAAAGAGTTGAAGGAATCTTGACTTATGTCAGTGTGACATAGTAGGACTTTATTTTTAGTAATAGTTATGCACAAACAAGTATAATGATGCCCAATTTGGGACTAAAAACATGAGCAATAAAAAAGCTCTAATAAACCAAACTACCCCTTGGACTTAACTTATGACATACAACACTCCCCAACTTGCTACAATACTACTAAATAACTTGACACTCAAATTTCATCAGCATGCTGGCTGTCAAAGGTAATAAAAGAAATCTGAAACAGCCCAGACTCAACCTTTTCTTTAATGAAATGCCTATCAATTTCCACATTTTGATTCTGTCATGCTGAACTGGATTATCGGCGATGATGATTGCTGATTTCTTATCAGAATACAACCTTATAAGATCTTCCAGATCTGCTCCAAGTTCTTGAAGAAGACCCCTCAACCATAACACTTCACAAAGGGCTTGAGCTAAAGCTCTAAACTCTGTTTCAGCACTTGACCAAACCACTGCAGCCTGTTTTTTGCTCCTCCAGGATACCAAGTTACCCAACACATAAGAACAATACCTAGAGGTAGATCTCCTATCATCCGAATACCCAGCCCAATCTGCATTTGTGTATGCTTCAACTCTAAGATGTCCCTAAGAGAAATTAAGATACCTTTCCTTGGAGATGCCTTCAAATACCTCAAGATACAATATACTGCAACAAGATGTGAAAAATAAGATAATAAGGATCATACATATACTAACTAACAACGTTGACTGCAAAAGTGATATTTGACCTAGTGTTTGACAAGACCTAGTGTTTGACAAATAAATCAACTTCCCAACAAATTTTTGGTAGCTGGTTCTGTTAACTGATTCTCTTTCCTTAGCTTTTAAGTGTTGATTAGGCTCCGCTAGGGTCTCTGTAGGTCTACACCCTAGCATTCTAGTCTCTTCTAATAGGTCCAAAGTGTACTTTCTCTAAGAGAGAGACACCATTGGCAAAGTAAGCCAACTCTAACCCAAGAAAGTACCTGAGTCTACCCATATCTTTTATCTAAAACTGTCCCTAAGAAGGTCTTCAAGGCTGTAATTTCCTCCTCGCTTGTTGTGATCACAATATCATCCACATATATAAGGATTATTGTAGTATGAGATCCATCTGGCTTGATAAAGAAAGTATAGTCTGCATTACTTTGCATGTAGCCATAGGAGATCACTGCCTTGTGAAATCTTCCACACCATGCCCTAGGGGACTGCTTTCAACCATATAAAGCTCTTCTAATCTGCACACCTTCGTCAAGTTTCCGAACTAGAATAACCAAGGGGCACATCCATATATACTTCTTCCTACAGCTCTCCATGTAGGAAAGCATTCTTCACATTTAATTGTTGGAGACTCCACCCTTTGGTTTACAGCACATGAGAGAACAGGTTGCATTTCCTCATCCATAGCTTTCTCTTCCAGTCTGAGTGAGACACTGCCTCTTACCATAGTTAGGGATAGAGGTAGAAGACAAAGAGGAAATAAAGCTTTGCAATTCTGGGGTTTAGGAATGATATGACACATCGTTAGAAAAAGGGTATTTGGTGCAAGTACGTTATTGTTTTCTTAATGCAATGGGTAAATTAAGATTAAAGACAAACTCACCAGGACAAATGGTTGCTTCAGGACTAAGATCTAGTGCTTCCAATTACCGTGGCTCAGGGGGGGGATTGTGCTTCCTATGGTAAGACTTTAAAGGAGGTCCAGACTCCCCCTGCACATCATCACCAGTTGTTCCTATCCCGTCACTCCATCTTCCACAGTAAAATCTGCCAAAGGAGGCTCAACAGTAGGAACCTCAGGAGAAATCTCAAGGAACACCGAAGCTTCTTCACTAAGACTCTCCCCCTGAAGAACAGAAGGGAAAATAATAAAACTCGTCCTTGAAAAACAACATCCATAGACACAAGATCTAGGATGGTAACATTTATAACCTCTTTGTGTAGGAGGTAGCCCAAGAATATACACCGTAACCTTCTAGGATCAAGCTTACCATGACTAGTTGCAAACAAATACAACACATCCAAAGACCTTAGAGGGCACAGTGAAATTGGTTGTTCCTAAAAGAACCTCAAGAGGACAGTGCGAGTCTAAGACACAGGAAGGCATCCTATTATTGAGATAGGTGGCAGTTTGAACCATATCACCCCAAAACCAAGGAGGTATATGCATAAGAACATAAGGGATCATGCCACCTCTAAAAGAGGCCTATTCTTGTGCTCGATGACCCCATTTTGGGGAGGTGTATCAAAAAAATTAGTTTGATGGATAATCCCAAGGTTAGAGTAGTAAGAGGGAAAGCTACCACCCGAATATTTAGTCCCATTATCTATCCTAAGGATTTTAAATTAGCCCCAAACGGGGTCTTAACCATATTGTGGAAATTTTGAAAACAGAAAAACACATCACCTTTTTTATGTAAGAGATAAACCAAGTAATTCTGGTGCAACAATCAATGAATGTTACAAACCAACGATGGCCAGAGATAAACACAGTTCGAGGACACCACATATCAGAATGAATAACAGAAGAGAAACTTTGCTTATATTATCTTAAATGGGATAAATATGTCTAATTTGCTTGGCCAAAATACAAGCATCACAACGAAAATCATTCAAGTTACACCTCCTAACTAAATCAAAAAATGATATAGACAAAATTGACAAAGGAATGTGGTCAAGACAATTATGCCACTATAACAAAGACATTAACACAAAAGAAGATGATGTAGAAATTGTAAAAAGAGCTGATGGAGAATCAAAACCATCTAATAGGTCCCTTTTGTTTACCACTGTCAATCATATGCCCCTGTCTCCAAGTCTTGAAAAACACAATGGTATGGAACGAAGGTTATTTTGCAGTTCATATCACGGGTTACGAAACTAATAAATAATAAATTAGCCAAAATTTAGGAACATACAAAACAAATGAAATGGTGAGATTAGGTGAACAAATAATAGAGCCCTTTCCAAAAATAGGGGATAGGGATCCATTAGTTGTTCGAACATTATAAGCAAATGGATTAGAAGAATAAGTGTGGAAATAAAGAAGATGAGCCTATCATGTGGTCGGTTGCCTCAGAGTTAATTATACAGGAGGGATAAATAAAATTAACAATGTGACAACCGAAAATACCTGTAGTAGGTTGGGAACTAAAGGTAGAGGCAACGGCAGATACAACACTTGCGCTAGGAGTCAACCTGAAAGAGGACCCGTCAAGCCTTGTCATCAGCTAACAAAAGATATTTTGGATCTCGTATGAGGAAATAGGTGTTGGAGTACTCTGGATGTCTGGAATAGTCTAATTTGCAGATGCAGGATTGTTGTTCCTATTTCCACTCTTACCTCCTTCGAGGGAATTGAATGGACGTCTATGTAACTTCCAACATTTATCCTTTGTATGGCATTCCTTCCTGCAATACTCACACTTCACAAGAGCCCAGAATCACCAAAACTAGGCTTAGGATTACCAGAACTAGCAGCTAATGCAGATTTATCAGGAGTCTATGTATGCACCATAGCTTTTTATCGACTGTCCTCTGTACTTACCATGGCATAGGCTTACTCCAAAGAGGGAAAAGGATCACAAGAAAGGATATGTGCACAAATCTGATCATACTCTATATTTAATCCAACCAAAAAGTCATAAACCCGAACCTTGTCCTCTCAATTTTGATTAGCAATAGCATCTTCAACATTTTTGGCTGTAAATTTTCCATAAAAATCCAAGGTCTAGTAATATCCCTGAAGTGTAATATAATACTGAGAGAGAGAGTAAGGTCTTTATGTTGCAACCGATGAATTTTTTGTTTGATTTCAAAGCATTGTGTATCATTGCCTACTCTGGAGTACATATCTTCAACAACCTTCCAAATAGTAGTAACATCTTAGAGAAGGATATAGCTCTCTGCCATGCCTGGTTCGATGGAATTAAGAAGAAATCTCATTACCAGACATTCATATGTATACTACTTGGTAAATTGCAAACCAGGAGAGGAAGGTTTGGTAGAAGTCCCATCAAGACAGCTATTAAGATCACGAGCACCAACTGCAAGAGGAACAGATAAGACCACTGTAGATAATTGGTCCCATTTAGTTTGACAATAGTCATCTGAAGCAGAGAAAAATCACGATCCTGAGGAATAGATGAAACGGGAAAATCATCAGATATACCAGAGGAGTTGGGTGCAGTTTGATCAGCCATCGCAGGAACTAGTAATCAATCAAGAATGAAGAGAAATAATTTTTGGTAAGAGAAAAAATCACCACATCACCACCATAAATAGGCCTACCCCTTTTTTATTTATTTTAGGGTAAAATCAACATGGGAAGTATTGGGGCTGGTTGGGTGGTGTTGCGATGACTGGGTTTGGTGATTCGTAGGTGATGCAATAGCTGCAAAGGTGAAGGCGATGTGAAGAAGAAGGCTCTACGATACCTGAAGAAGAAGAAGAAGCAAACTCTATCAAAGGTGGTTCTTGCTTGATCTTTTCTTTTCTTTTCTTTGGGCTCTGCGATTGGGAGAAAGGAAAGAAAGAGGTTGGTGCTTTCATCAGATGGCTCTGATTACATGTTGAAAGAGTTGAAAGAATCCTGACATAGCAAGGCTTTATTTATAATAATAGTTATGCACAAGCAAGTACAATGATACTTGATGTAGGATTAAAAACATAAACAATAAAAATTCTCTAATAGACCAAACTACCCCTTGGACTTCACTTATGACTTACAACAGTATCCTATTGTATTCACAATTCCAGATTTGAAATTTGAATTCAAAGGCCAAATTAGGGTTTCCGGTAGGGTGGAAAAAGCCTCAACTCTGCTGGTTCTGTACTCACAGAATAGTTCTCTATATTATTGTATCTCTCAGAGTATGAACTGACTGAATAGAGCTTAACAAAGCAGAATTCTGCAATTTTAAAATTCCTGCAACTTCTCAGTGTTGAAGATGAAGTGCAGGTTTTAACGTTAGGGGAATAGAACTGAATTGCAGAAAATAATGGTAGAACTTGAGTCTCGGTTTCCAGCAATCCTAATGAGGGTGAAAGGAGTTTGAAAGGGGCTGAGAACTAGGGTTTTCTCGGGGGAAGGGGTTGCTGCTGCCATGAAGAAGACGGGGAAGGGTGAAAGGCCTTGAATGCTTAAGGGGGAGGTAAGGGTCTGATGGAATTGGAGGGTCAAGGGGGAGGGGTAGATGCAGTGGGGTTGGGGAGGTTTACCAGGCCTAAACAAGAGGGAAGGGGCTGGGATACCTACAGTGGGAGGGAGGAGGGGATTCTAGGTTTGCATGGGTAAGGGAGAGGGTGGTGAAGGGCTGCCGACAAGGAAGAGGCAGGAGATTGGTGGGCAATGCTGCTGTACTTACTTGGAGGTTGGGGATGCTTGCTGAGATTACTGTTTGATTGCTAAGAATGCTTATAAGATTAAATGCAGAAGAATAGAATGCTTCACTATACAACTGCAGGGTCCCCCTCAAAGGAACCCTGCCACCTCTTGGCAAAACACTCAATTCATTAATCAATCCAATCTGAAAATTACAATGCAAGAAGAGGCTATCCATAGCCTAAAAATAAAGACTCTTATTCAACTTGGGACTTCTTAACAGATATAGATCCAATTACATCTTGAACTAAACTCTTAATGATAAAGCAACTCCTAATAGATAAGGAATCTTATCTTATCCTATCTCAACTAACTAATTTCCACCCACTTAGGACTCATTCAAAACGCTTTAACTCTAAATAAAATTCTCCAAACAAAACCAAATCCAACTCAAATTAACCAACTAGAATCAACAAAAATTCTGGAAAGTTCTAAAAATAATTTCAGAAATAAAATAAGGGATAGAATGCCCAAAGTACCCCCTTAAAAGGGTTTGGCCAGCTTAGGGTGGCTTCTTGGAGCCATCTTGGGGGCCCCACTTGAGGTATTGGCCAAGGGGTCTTTGTGTTCACATCAGCCATATGTTTATGATGGGGCTGATTCCAGTATATCAGTCCTAGTGGTTACAATATCAAGTTTTGATTATCCCTTTCTCCTCCACTACACCAAAAAGAGAAGAAGGAAAAAAATAAAATAAAATGGAAGACACCCAAACAAGGAGGTAGTTAGGAATTTAGGATATTGTATACGGCATCAGGAAACTATTTTGTTTTCAATTAATTTCTCATAATTGCAAAGTCCATTATTTATAGTCAATGACATAGAAGAAAATTTGACCGAAATTGTCAAAATTTCGGTTGAAATGTCTGCATTTTTCAAAAACGAAACGAAAATCTAATTATTTCAGAAAAGTGTCAAATTTCGACTGAAATTCCGGAGATTTCAACCATTTCAAAGGTTTCGACCATTTCGACCGAAATTTCAACAATTTCAACATTTCAGCTTGTTTTTCCTTAGTTTTTGTTGATTTCTATTCCATTTTCACCTAATTTCCACAACTCCTTTGCCTTCAAACACCTATTTTGCTCATTTTTTGCCTCCAAACACCTCCAAAGCCACAACAGCTACAAAAGAAACTCTGGCAACAATAGAATGTGAAGCATGAGCCATACCCAATAGTTCTAAACCTCCCCTTTTTTTATTTTTGTTTTCTTCATGCCTTATATGATCTTGTATTGCCTTGAAATTAATATATGTTTAGCCTAGGACTATGATCTATTATTGTGTTTTGTTAAACTTATCTTTTTATTATTTGCTACCATTTTTTCATTTTCTGACTTTAATAATTATTTTCTAAAATTATGTATTTTTATTTTATGTATATATGATCTATAGGCTTCAACTTAATATATGTGAGACACCATCACTTGATCTAGTCGGTCATTTTATTTTGTTGACTTGTTGTATGTATAACCATTCTACAAAACAATTCATGTATGCTAATGATTCTATGCCTATATGCAATACAGTTTGCACTTGTTAGAACCAATCATTTGTTAGTATACTTGAATGATAAATTTTCAATGATTTTTCGTTGGCAAAATACTAGTTCCGTTGTATTTATTATGCTTGAAATAGGTAGTATGCAAGAATCCAAATCATTTTGAGTCCATATGAGGCCCGAAATTGAAGTTCCAATTTTCAGAAAAAAGTGTTCAGTTTTGACCGAAACATCGAAATTTCGGCCTTTTGGAAGGTCAAAATTCCTGCTTCAATCGAATTTTCTTCCTTGGTCAATGCAACTTGTAGTCAGTATCTAATATCTAAACTAACAGACTAGCAATACAAAGACACAAAGAAGACTATGGGCACAGACACAAAGAAGATTATGGGAGAAGAACAATAGATCTGACAAAGAGAAAACATAATGGTGGTTTCACAATCCAGTGACTCAAGTCACTCAATTCATTCCATACACATAATCATATATATGATAAATCCACATTCATGAAGATTGAAGACAATTAGCTTTGTGACCAGACTTTCAACACCATAACATGATTCTAAGTACCACCTCCTTTTGAGACCATAATTTATTGTTGAAAGAAGTTAATTGCATGCAAAAGCATATAATATATCAAAATTGGATAGCATGCAACCATCAAGTCACTCCGGCTTAATATTAATAGAAGTTCCTTGGGTAACCTGGCGCCTGAGGACACAGATTCAAAAGAAAGATGAAGGTCTAGCAATAAATATATTCTTCCAGGACCCAATTAGCATCTCCGGTAACCACTTCACTTTAAGCAATCGCTAAAGGTGTTGGATATATCTTAATCTCTCACAGATTAACTAGAATGATAAAAAAGCCAGCAAGCAGAAGGGGGCTTAGTCAAGTCAAGCAGCAAGCTCCAGTTGATCTCTAATTGTCAAGTGAAATTGCTTTGCTGATTATATCCCTCTTCTATGTTTGTCAGCCTGAAAATAATTTCATCTCAAAAGAACTAGACCTCTTATTTCAGTTAGTAATACATCTTCCCTGTAGGATGAATAGGTCAGGATATTAGACATAGTATACGTATCAGGGTCCTTATCCCATAATTTATTTGTTTTTGTTTTAAAGGGGATACTGTGCGCTCACCCAGTTTAGATTATACAACAACATTTTTCTCATAGGAAAATGAGTTACTGACAATGCTATTAATACCGTTAACAACCATGGGGTAACTGATTTTTTCAGTTTATGGAGTGCATCTATTCATTAAACCAATTAGTAATTAAACTACAATATAACATTACTCTTCAAATGTATGACAATGAAAAAATAGTAAGCAGCATTGGGGATTACCGTGGTGATCCAAAGCATAAAACAAGCCATAAGAAGTTCCAACAAGAATGTCCAAATTCCCATCCCCATCCAAATCGACGACAGTTGGCGATGAATATATGTAAGAACTAAAGTTTCCAGAATCGGTACTCAGATCTAGTTCTGTTGTCCATTTAACTTGCCTTGTATCAAGATTGAAAACCACAATAGAGCTGGCCACATATTTTCCAATATCTATACCACCCAATTCCTTTAAATGTTCCGGATTGTCATAGTACCTGTCATCTTAATACCCAACCAATTAATTCAATTCAGTCAAGACAAAAAAGTGTGATCAAGCTTTGAGGTTGTTCAATATCACTAGACAAGCAAAAAGGTTCAAAGAGATTTGTGGCATTAAATGACCAAAGAATTTAGAAGAGAAAATTTTTAGATCATCTCAAAAGTGAGCAAAAGCAAGAATGTCTGATGCCAAAATCAACATCAAGTTACCTAATCACAAATAAGCAATGACGACGGATGAAGGATGCAGTCAACAAAATATATGCACCCAGCAATGAACATCCAAATAACTTATCTTCTAAACCATTTTTCATGCTAGAGAAGTAAAACCTAAAGGTTTCCAAATTCCGAGCTGTCCTATATTGTACGGCTAGAAGACTAGCAACTTTCAGGTACAAGCCTACACATACACATCCACATTCACAATGCCACACATGGTATGTGATACAGTTGAAAATAATCCAGTTCTAAAGGGCTTGAAAAAAACCCTATATAATAGTGAGATAGGGTTTCATATATTTCGACGAAATTTTAGGGTTTTGATCAAACTCAGGATGAATCACAATGTCAACCGTGTTAAAAATCAGATGCTGAATATAATAGGTTCAAATTTCAACCCATTCTGTAATGCCTGCATATTAATGTTTTCATATTGATTTGAAATTATATTTTTCCAATTGCTTTTTTTTTTTTTTTCTTTTATGATGAATAGTGCAAGCATAAGGTGACATGCTTATATCAATCTTAGTGATAAAATATTGGATAGTATGATTAATTAACTTAATCCTATTTTTTAGGGGGATTATTGAGGGATTAGAAGCCGCTCAATATAAGTGGACCATGTGTTCGCTACCACATGGTCCAGGGAGAGGATGAGGAGGTGGAATGCATAGTAGCCACCTGGCATAGAGGTGAAGTGATGTTTGACTAAGTCTAAGCAACCACCATTTACATGGAAGAGGTGATGATGACAATGCTCAAAGTACCTCAAAAACCCTTTCATGGAAGACTCGATGAGACCTACCCAGAAATTAATAATGTGGATGGGCTTAAGTGTTGAATATAGTAAGATTACCACATACCTAGTATCTAGTATACCATTGCAGGACATAATGTTAAACAAAAGTTTGGGGAAAGCTTCTGAGCTTCAGCTCCAGAAGCATCCAAAAACCAGCTCTGGAGAGGCAAATAACAGATTCATTGAGATCCAACAACTGGATCTTGATGTTATTGAAGCTGAAGCCCAGATATTGTCCCAAACATGCAGCAAGCTTCAGGCAGAAAAGGTAACTGTAGACTGTACAGAAAAGTGTATCAGACATTCAGCAAGCTAGTTTTAAGACACCTATGATATGCCAGACAAGCCTCAACATGCAAATACTTCTGATGCAAATCAAGTGTTTTAAGCTGCGTGAACCATAAAAAATGGCAAATAATGTTAAAAAACCAATGTTATGCCATTTCTGTCTTCATAGCCAGCATTCAAATAAATTATGATATGGCATTGTGACCAAGTAGTCTCAGGTTTGAGTATGAAAACAGCATTGCAGCATGCAGTATGACCATCCCCAGACCCCACATTGGCAGGAGCCTTATGCATTGGGTACAACCATTTGCAGCATCGTGTACTACAAAATATGTACTGGTTCTGCATTATGTTGATAATGATATGACCAATCTCGACAGTGTCGACCATATTGGTCTAAATCATATCAATACTTGATAACATGAAAGAAAGTAAAAAGTGCTGGAGCGTATTGTGGTGGTTCTATCAGATTTTGAATGTCAAACTAAATAAAAAAGACACTATGAAAGAAGAAAAAGAAGATAATGCAGTACACACGGAAAATAACTTACTCATCATCAAAGAAATAGGACACTGCAATGACCATCTCAGATATCCCATCATTGTCAATATCTGCTATCACCTGGAAAAAACAAAAGAAATGCTTTCAGCTAGGAATTACAGTATTATCTCTACCTCCATCTGTTTAGAAGTGGAAAATAGCAAGCACATCAATAAACAAATACACAAATCTAAAGCCTGCACTCACTGGAGTGCATAGGATATGAGAATCAATATCCACATAATCCTCTTTTTTCTCATGGCTCAATTCAGTCCACTCCTCATCTCCCCACATGGATTCATCAGCATGATCATCATAGTCGTACTTGTACTCATCAGCTAGGTCATCACTGTCACGGAACAACTCGAAAGATGAGTCAGCATCTGCTTCCAGTGCTGCATTGTTTTCAACAGTTGCACCCTTCAAAACCCCATCAGAAGCTTTAGCCTCAGAGCCTCTCTCATGTTTCCTTAATTCAGTATCTTCAAGAAGCCTTCTTGAGTTTGTCACATTCTCTGCTTTGATGGTGCCTGCTGATTCAATTTCTCCAGATGATATATTGATGCTACTTGGCAGCTTAATATCTGTTTGTGCCTGAGAAGAGTTCAGTTTCTTTTCATTCTCTGGGTGGGACGTATTCACCAAGGAGCCCCGGTGATCTTGTCTAGTCAAAAGAATGGAAGTGTTTGATCCAGGTGTACTTCCATTTGTTTCTGCAAAGACAAACAATAATAAAAAAATAAAAATAAAAAATAAAAACAAATATTCGGTGCCTCAAAAAACATAATAATTGGCATAGGGAATGTCAAAAGCTCTGACAACTTTGAAAGTCCCTCCCCAACCACCTCCTGGTTAAAAAAAATAATTCTAAAAAAGAAAATGAAAATTCATTAGTATGTGATGGTGAAAAAACTATGTGAGGCGCAAATGAGTACCCAACCATATTAGACCCAGGTTTATTACAAAGGTGATCTAAACAACTGATTACTTACGAGATGCTAAGTTCTTCTCAGCAGACTCCTGAATAAGCAATTCATCATTGACATCTGGATGAGACCGGTCAACTGCGTCCGAATGCAAGCCTACATACCAGCTTTTACGAACCGTCCTTCGAGGTAACTCAAGTTTTTCTGTCATCAAGTAGCCTGAGACCCTGAAATACACAAAATTAGACGAGCCTGAGTTAAGAAAATTGAGCAAACTGCACCAACAACCAAGGTTATTTCATTAAACTCTCCTAAAACCATTAAAGTGATTTTTACCTGAAAAATAGCACTTCACCATTGTAGGTAGCCAGAGCTATTTCTCTTATACCATCCTTGTCAATGTCAAATAGGAGAGGAGTAGAATGAACAGTTGACTGGTGAAAGACAGGCCAACCTGACAAACACATAAATAGCATACATTAATTCATTAAACATCAACAATCCATCTCTTCAACCTAAGTTATTTGCAAGCTTAGATTCATGATAAATTTATTGCAAGAGAAAACATGCATATCATTCTAGAGTCATGGCCCAACTTAGGTATCAACCATTTGTGCTGGAGTAAAAAAAAATTTAAATGGCAAGATTACCTGGGAAAAAAGCTTACCACGTTTACAGTAAATAAAAGAAAAAAATAATATAACCATCCTTAAGACCCTCCAATTAGATAATTTGTTAGGTGGTCAGCTGTCCTCAGTATACATTGGAAATTGGAACCAAAACCTTGTTGAGGATAACAGAGAGACACAAGGGAGATCGAAAAACCTCCATAAGCCAAGTCTGTGCATTACCTAATCCTAGCATCGAAGGGGTGAGTTAGCAATCTCAGTCCAAATTACTAAAAACCCAGAAGATGATATTATTAAATTGCAGACACAAGACTAAACCTTCATTTCTTTTGACTTCGTGTTTTCTCCTAAAATTTCTGAGTTGCTGTCTGTCAGATGTATTTACTTCAGATCAACCGAATACAAAAACTAAAGGCAGAAACAGCTTCAGACAAACCACATAAGAAAGTAATGAACAAACGATGGCACCACTATATCAAACTATACCTGGCATTTTATCTCCATCAGAACCCTCTAGCACTTCCAAGTAATGAACAAACGATGGCACCACTATATCAAGCTTACCGTCACTGAGATTCAAAACAGTTTTTTCAGCAAAAATCTACCCCTATATAATCAATCAAGATACTAATATGAGCACAAAAATAGTATCAATCCAGGAAAATTTTTCCTGTGCATTCATTAGATGCTACCAGTTCAGTCTTACTCCCTTGAATTGGGAATGGCTTGCTCCATTTGTTTCGATGTAAAATTTTGCCTAGAAAATTTTCCCTTTAACTCTTTCTACAGAAAAGTTGAAAAGGTTTTCAATGTTTTTTCCTTTCCAAAGTTGTTTTGGAAAACAATTGAAACACTTTTTCGGCATGTAAAATTTGAAAATATTCAAGTAAAATTCAACGCTGAAACAAACAGAGCCTATAACATAGTAATTTACTAACAAATTTTACTTCGAGGAAAATTAGACTACATTATATTTAAGAAGATGAAGACAAAATATGCATAATTCAAACTTCATGTGAGCTAAAAATAAAAGCTATTTACGGTATAGCTTGAAAATCAGTTACCTGTTGATATCGGCAATCAAAGGGGTCGCATATATGCTAGAACTGACTTCCCTCTGCCATCTTAGTTCTAAATAACGAGGGCATCGTGTGTTCAACAAAGCATCCTCATCACTACACAAGAAACAGATACATTAGCCACCATGAAGTGTGATGAAGGTTCTGAATTCCTGCCCTCCCCCGATATTTGAAGGTTGTGAATTCTGATAGTACTAATAAAACCTGAATAAATCACAAGACCACATATTTCATCAATATTCAGGGGGGAACTGAAAATTTTGAATTGGTCAAATGGCATAAAAAAAAAATTCTGAAAGAACCCTAACGTACAGTAAATTGTAAGTCAAGTTAAATCTTATGAACTCATGGACCTTCAACATTCTTATTTGATTGATCATCAAAAAGGAATATAGTAAACAAACTCAAAAGAAGGTAACCGAGTGAAAGAACCCACAAAGGAGGATATCCGAGTATATCATCGCTTGCATCTCGTTCTCGAAACTTGTTTTTCCTCGTTTCACTTGGTGGTGATTCAGATACGCAGCGAATGATATTCAGATAAGCAAAAACAAGGAAACAAAGCAGCGAAACTGTTGTTTTCATCATTTCCTCCTGGGAACAAAAATCTTTACGTTTCAGTTCGACATATACGAGTGAAGAAAAGCTAAAATCAACAGCAAGGTTCGTAGAGACATGCAGAAGCGAATGACGACGAATATCTTCACCTAGCCATGGAGTAGTGGTGGTTACCAGAAGAAAAGGCTATGGAGTGGCGGCTTATGTCATACAATTCAATTTCTTACACAAAAGTAAAAGAATAAAGACAACAACCGAAGAATTTGATTTCTATAAATGACACACAGCGTGAATGAGTTGGAATCCTCTACTACGGATTGAGGATTATGCTTCTTCACAGCCATTCATCACACATTTAAAAACTCGGCCAACTTGCGCATACCTCGATTACAGGGGAGAGCTCAAGAGTCGAACCCATGACATCTCTACTGAGAAGTATAGATCTTACTACTCTAACAACCTTGCATTGACAAAATAATATGACAATGGTATAACACACATGTATCATTTGGTTTTTCATCCGGTAATAGTAGAGATAAATTTAATCAAATACCATACAAAATACAAGTTCTATACAAAGGGGAGGGGATTTAATGAATTCGGATCCTCACCCCGTCAGGGTAGCACAGAGTGCTCCCCGACAGGTTCCCGACCACACAAAATAGTGGGGCCAACGGATGAATTTTTAAACTTTTTTTTGTTTTTTCCAAAAAGTATTTTTCACCGTGGACCCCACTGTTTTATGTGGTTGGGAACTTGTCGAGGAGCACGGAGCTGATCCGGACTCGAATTTAATGGGTGCCAAGATGAGGAGGTGGAGAAGATTCTGTTTCGGGAGAGAATAAATAAACATTATGTAACACTAATACCCATCCCCTTAATAAAATCACGTGTTGAAAAATAATAATAATAAATAAATGAGAAAAGAGACTGAAGTGCGTGTTACTGTGTTAGTGCCCTTAAATGCTTAATATATAGTATTAATTATATTGTAATTGCTCAAATGTGTTGGACCCTTTTATGATCCCCACTTGACTCTTGTTGGTTCTAGTTTATATTGAACAAAGAAGGGTGAGTGCAAGGTGAATCGAGTGGTCAGGAAGTTGTTTCCCAAGGTTAAGATAGATTCTTGTAAGAGGCTTTAAAACTATTCGAGCAGTGAAACTCACAGGAAGTTGTGGGAGTAAATAAGCATTACAATTAAATATTGTAGATGAAAAATATTTATAGTTGAACATGTCAATTGTTGACTATTGGATCATCTAGGTGGCACTAGTCCAATACATAAAGTGCCACGTAAGGGAAATGGAAGCTTCATCCGGGCCTATCAGAGGCATGAGTGTATGACTATAATCTCATTTGGCATGTATAATGAATTTATGCATCCCAAGGAGGGAAGGAAAGTTGGTCACTTTATTGTCAAATATTGCATTTGATGTCTCCTTGTAGGCTCTAATAAGTAGGGACCCGTTCAAATTTGCTCAAGGAAGTTATGGAGGATTAGTAGGATGGTTAGGAATCTGATTTCTTAGTGAAGAAGTCATAAGTTCAACCCTTGCTGACAGCATATGTAATATCCCCATCCCTAATTTCCCTATATATAAAAACGCCTTTAAAAAATAAATAAATAAATAATGTTCAAGGAACTCTCGTCCACTTGTCACTTATCCCGAGGCCCTTGCTTATCATCAAAAGGGTCCAATTGTAAGGAGCCAGTTTGTTCGGTTCGTGGCATGTTTACTGGGACCTCGACCTAGCCCCCAATCCATTCCATTTTGGGTTCCACATGGCTCGGCCTGGTTCGTCATATTTGGTGCATTAATGCATGAAGAAGTTAATGAATTTGTGTACTCAAAACTAAAGGTTTGCCCCCTTTTCTGCTAAATCAAGCCCATGAACTCATGATCTACTTCGTTGCTCTCTATCATTAAGCATTGAATTACACTAGGTAAATGCAAAGTAGTCTGTCAACGCACAGTTGTTCTAGTGGTGAAACCAACACCTCTTAGTGAAGAGGTCGTGAGTCTGACTCTTGCTGAGGCATATTAATATCCTCATCCCCAGCTTGATAAAGCCCCTTTGTACAAAGAAAAAATGCATAGCATGTCTTTCTTACCCAAAAGAGAAGGTAGTTCGTGTCTTTGTTCCGTCATTTAAGAGGTCAAGTCCTTAACAGTTTAAGCTTTTATTTTATTTTCTTTGGAGTAAAAACCAGTGTTAAAGCCTTGCTTTTTTCTTCAAGCTTGCTTGACAACATCTACAGCATACGAATGGACTCCGATGAACTCGAAATTCTTCACCTCCGGGGTAAAAGATTATGCTCTTTTCACATTACTCCACTACATATTTAGAACAAATTTCACATCCACCTTATTAATGATCAGATGTGAGAATTCCCCGGAGACTAGTTTTCATCTCCTCTCTCGCGATCTCTCCGCCTTGCGACTGAAAAGAAAAGCGTAACCCTAGCGCCGTTTCTTGAGGCAGAGAGACTCTCTCTCTCCGCCTCTCTCCGTCTCTTTCCGCCTGAGGCTCTCCGCCACTTTTTTTCATCAGTCTTTTCTCTGTTTCCCTTTGTCTCCCCTGCATTTTAGTTTTCTCGTACTGGTTTTTTATCTCTTTTATTCTTGTCTTTCTCCTCTTCCTCCCTGTCTCAGCGTTTTCCTCTGCATCTTTCCTCATCGTTTTTTTTCTTTTCCATCTCTTTTTTCTATGTTTCACTGTTTAAAGCTTCCGGTTATTAAAAAAAAAAAGACCGGGATTTTTTTTTTTTTTTTTGGTGAAAAGGGAATTTTTTTAAATCGAAAACCTCTAGGGAAAGGACAACCAGTAGCATCAAAATACAGATTCTAATTTATCAAGGGTGGGGGATTAACAGAGATAAGATCAAGAGAATGTTGGGAGGCAGCAAGTGAGGCTAGTTTATCTGCCACATGATTTTCTTCCCTGTGTATGTGATTGAAGGAAATAAAATCAAAATGCAGCTTCAGGGAACGGATCTCATCCAATGTATTCTTGATCCTCCAAGGTTCCAAATTGTCATTGTGATTAATAAGCTTGATTATAGCTTCATTATCTCCTTCGAAGATGATTTTCTTGTAGTTGTTCTTGATGGCTAGATGGATTGCATCTCTAAGAGCTTCAGCTTTGGCTTGAAGAGCAGATAAATTGAACTTTGATCTAGCGAAACATAATAAGGTATGGCCAAGGTTGTCTCGAGCAATACCGCCAACACCAGCAGAAAGTGTACCATTTAATCCCAATCTTGAGGAGCCATCAATGTTGAACTTGATGTAGCTTTGAGGGGGGGGGGAGACCAGCAAATTGTGAGCTTCTTCTTCAATGTCTTACTATTGGAGTTGAGGCATCTGTGAGTTTCTGCATTCAGGGAGTGCGCAAGCCACCAGATTAGGCTTGGGGATTTGTAATGTTTCTGATGAGCAGCTTTGTTATAAGTTGACCAGATGAGCCATATTGTTATAAGATGAAGTGTTAATGCCCTTTCTCCCTTAGAATGTCTTACTGAAGTGTTGATCCATTGAGAGACCTGTTTGTCCACATCAACATTGTATTTTCACCAGCAAATTTTGAAACGACTCCAAGCCTGTTTAGCAAAATGACATTTAAGAAAGATGTGATTAAATGTCAGCAGTATCCGAAGAACATAGGCAGCAAGTATCCATGATTTCACATCCTCTGTTGGATAGAAGGTTTGGGGAGGGGAGGCATTGGTGGAGCAGCTTCAATGTGAAGTGTAAGACTCTAGGACTCAGAGGGAGATGCCATAGTTTTAACCATGGTAAGGGATCAAGTTTGGTTTCTCTGGTATTAAATAACCTATAAGCAGAGGCAACTGTGAAGTGACCAGTATTGGTTTGGTCCTAGATGATGCTATCTTGCTTACAAGATGATGATAAAGGAATGTTCAAGATGGTATTAGCCACCTCGGGATCCCACCATTGATACACAAGATCACTGCGCCAAGTAGAAGTAGATTGATCAATAAAGTGAGAGACACTGGTTGGAGCATCCCGTGGGATGGGGTTCAAGTACAGCTTTTTCATCAGAGGGTTAATCCATCTAGTGCACCATGGATTAATATTTTCCCCATTGCCAACTTGATAGAAGATGTTGTTGAGAAGCATCTCACGGACTTTAATGAGGGATTTCCAACCCCAAGATGCATTTTGGGGTGTAGTAGCTTGGAGGAAAGAGCAGTTCTTGAAGTATTTGTCTTTAAGGACACGAAACCACATGGAGTCTTTCTCAGTAATGAGCTCCCAGACCTTCTTAGCAATAAGAGCATGATTGAAAGCCTCAAGGTTTTTGATATTCAAACCACCTTCACGCTTTGATTGGCAAATAGTACTCCATCTAACAGTATGTACATGATCTTTGTCTCCATTTGACCAAAAGAATTTTTTGTTAGCCTGTTCCATAGAGAGAAGGATTTTTTTTGGCAGCAAGAAACATGACATGTAATGATTTGGCATGGTTTGAGATACAGCTTGGATGAGCATAGATTTCCCCGCATAGCTAAGTAACTTAGCTTTCCACCCTTGAAGCCTGTTGTTGGCCCTATCAATGAGACCTTCACAATGCTTATGCTTAATTTTACCACTAAAGAGTGGAATGCCCAAGTAAATATCAAGTTCAGATGTGGGTATCATGTTGAAGATATCTGAGAGATGTTTTTTGATTCGGTTGGGGGTGCTTTTGCTGTAATGAACTCTGGTTTTTTGTGAGTTGAGGGCTTGGCCAGATGCATGACAATAAAGATCAATGATCTTTTGAAACCTGGATGCCGCTTTGTAGTTTGCTTGACCAAAGAGAATGAGATCATCAGCAAATGCAAGATGGGAGAGGCTTTCTCCACCATTAGATAATTTGATACCCTTGATTTTCTTCCTTGATCTTGCTAATTCAATATGACTGGGGAGGACTTCAGCACATAGAATAAATATGTACGAGGAGAGAGGGTCTCCTTGCCTAAGACCTCTTTTAGGTTTGAAGTACTTGGTGGGGTTACCATTAATGAGGATGGAAAGTTGTGGAGTGGTAATGCAAAACATAATCCACTCAATCCAAGGAGATGGAAAGCCATAGGCATGAAGGACTCTCTTTATAAATGACCATTCAAGTCTGTCATAGGCTTTGCTCATGTCAAGTTTGATTGCCATGATACCTCTCTTCCCCTTTTTCCTTTGATTGATCTTGTGCATAACTTCATGACCAATGAGGATATTATCCTGGATGTGTCTTCCTTTGATGAAACCATTCTGATTAAAGGATATGATTCCAGGCAGAATTTGCTTGATTATGTTGACCATAATCTTAGTAATGATTTTGTAAGTAACATTACATAAGCTTATAGGTCAAAAATCATTCACAGAGGATGGGATATCAACTTTTGGAATGAGTGAAATGAAGGTATGATTGATTGCCGATGTGAAGGTAGAAGTTCTAAAGAAGCCTTTGACATGATCAATGACTTCCTTTTTACATATCCCAGGAAGAGTGGTAGAAGCCACTAGAGAAGCCATCAGGGCCAGGAGCTTTATGACCAGAAATGCTAAGGATGGTTGAAAAAAATCTCTTCATTAGTAACAGGGGAGCTAAGTATATGAATGTGATCAGCCGAGATTCTACCTCTGATGGGATCAAGGAATGATTCATCAAAGGTAGGATTAGTGGATGAGAATACAACTTTGAAATGTGAAATGAAGGCTGATTCAATGAGTACAGGATCATCACAGGTTGTACCATTGTAATTGATGGATCGGATTCTATTTCTAGCTCTCCTTTTCATGGTAGTCAAATGAAAGAATTTTGTGTTTCTATCACCCTGAAGATACCATTGGAGTCTTGATTTTTTATGCCATTTGATATCAATCTGATTGAGAGTCAGTCGAAGAGAAGCTAAGAGTTTATTCTCAGCAATTTCCCAATTTAAATCTCTATGATTAGTTGGACATTTCATGTGATTGTCAATGTCCAATCTGATTTGAGATTCTTTTTTATGTAGGTCACCAATATGAGACCAGTTCCAACATTTGAGGTGCTGTTGGAGATGTTGAAGCTTAGTAGAGAGGATGTGTGAGGGGGAACCTTTAGCATTAGAATTCCATCCAGCAAATGTGATGTCAAGAAATGATGGTTCAAGGGTCCAAAAATTTTCAAATCTGAATGGTTTCTTGGATTTATTGATTGGGGGGGGGGGTCTATGTGAAGGATAAGAGCACAATGGTCAGATTTTGTAACTGTAAAGTGTTGGACGTAGGCATCAGGGAAGGTATTGAGCCAATAGGGGTTAGCCATGAATCTGTCCAGAATTCCTTCGACCCTTCTTTTACCTCTTTGTTTATTACACCAAGTGAATTTCAAGCCATGTGCTTGTATGGGGCAAAGATTGGCAGCAAAGGAGAAGTTTTGAAACTCAGAAGTCCTATGCTGCCTCAGTGGGAGACCTCCCAACTTATCGAAGCTAGACATATAAGAGTTCCAGTCCCCACCCAAGATCCATGCATTATCCACAAATTGTGCTAAATTATGCAAAGTAAGCCATTGGTATTTTCTGATGTTATGATAAGAACTCAAGTAAAGAAAAGTCATAGTCCATTGAAATGAGTTACAAGATACAACAATATGAATGCACCACTCAGATGACCACAAAACAGTAAGATTGACAGATGATGACCAACATAAAAGAAGGCCTCCACTATTGTGGAGGGGAGGGAAAGTGGTAAAGGAATCAAAACCTAACATTCTAGAAAAAGATTCAAGACATAAAGTGATGCTTTTGATCTCAGATAAGAAAACAAAAGTTGGCCTGAATTTCCTGATATTTCTAATGATTTCCCTTTGTGTCGAGATGTGGCCAAGACCTCGACAACTAAGACAATATGCAATCATGGCCCCTGTGATGGCAATTTTCGATTTGCCATCAACACCTCAGGTTCAGCTTGCTTGAGTTTCTGCTTCTGTAAGTCAGCTCCAGAAATTTCAGAAGTTTCACCAACTTCTTGAATGGTGCACTTTCTTTTGTAAGGGATCAGAGTAGGAGAATGCTGAAGGGGAGCTTCCTTTTTCCCAATCATGTTGCTATGGTTGTTTTCAGTAAAGGCATATTGTTCACTGCTTGGCCCAGGGGAGAATCCATAGTTATGGACTTGTTGAAACATCCAATTGAAATGTTGGAAGAGTGGGGTAAGAGATGGAGGGGTTGTAATTGGTATGTTGGTTGAGTGAGATATGGGTTCTGTGGCAAGAGTGAGGTTTGTGGTGAGTTGAGGGTTGTAGTTGGATGGCTGAGAGATAGAGAACTCCATTGATTCAAAATCAGTAGGATGAGCATTATTGATGTGGTCTTGATCCTTCAAAGGTCTAATGATATTGATAGGTATCGGATCATTCAATGCATGATACCTAGGGATTTCAAGGTTGAAAGTATGTGTCATCCATAGGAATGCTTTCAGAATACAGATCTGTCTTTCCTTGGTGTAGGTTGCTTGAATGGGTGGATTGGGGATCGCATTCAAATCAGTGGGGTTGAAAGGGATGGTGCCAAGGAAAAGATCATCATAGATTCTACAGATTTATGTAATAGGGCTCACTCTTCTCGCAGGAATAGCAGTTTAGGGAGGAGCAGCTTAAGGTTGTCTGCAGCTTTCAAGGAAGATATGGACTGTGTGAGTTCTTTGGTGGTTTTGAAGGGGCACTCAAGGCTCTTGTGGCCAATTCTAATGCAATTTGGGCATATATTGGTTGGGAGGTATTCATAGCTGAAATAGATGACTTGATGTTTTTTTGGGGTGATCTCAAAGATGACAGAAGTGACTAGGTCAAGGTTGAGGGGGATAGCTATGCGAGCAGCTGGGAGATTATTTGAGGCAACAGGTCCCTCTGGGTTCTCTAAGTCTAATACATGGCCAACAGTGGAGAAAAGATCAAGGAGAATGTCTAATTTATGTAAACTCCAGTGCAGATTGGTAATTTGGACCCATAGGATGCCAAAGTTGGAAGGGGAGAGGTTAGCTTGGACAGACTGATTCCAGGGTTGCATGAAAACCACATGATTCCTGTAGTACTAGGGTTGGGAAAAGAGGACAACATTCAAGTCTCTGGCTCTACCAAATTTGATGATAAAACGATCGTGTGCACCTTCAATAAGGTGAAAGCCCTCCACCTTAACAGATTTGGATTTCTAGCCTCCATTGACCATCTTTTGGAGCTTAGAATAGGTGATGTGGATACCATCAGGGACCCAGCCGATAATTGTGTATTTGAGATCTTGGGTGATTTCTTCAAGTTTCTGGGAGGTGAGTATGACTTTGTTAATGGGACGGACAGGAAGATCAAATTTAGCAGCAAAATCAGCAGCTAGTCTCTCAGCAGAAGGATCGTTAGGTAAGAAATGGAGGAAGTCAGAGTGGAGGTTAGAGATAGAGGATGATGAGGATGGATTTGCCATGAAGTTCCTATCCACAGAGGACCTGACCACGGCTTTAGATACACAGACAGTGTAGGAAGCTTGATGTTGGTATGCAGAGGGATAGGAGAAGCAGATCCGTCTCCATCGATAAATAGTAATCGGGAAGAGGTGGGAAAACCAAAATGTGGACGGGAAAAGGGGCCAAGGAGAGAATAGTTGATGATTGCTGCCAGAAGTTGGAACGAATGAGGATTCATCGCCGTCATGATCAGAAGGGAAATAGGAAAAAGGATGAAGATGCAGTCTCATGATGTCATAAAAAGGCATGAAAAACAGAGAATCATGTGCCACATATCATATCGAGCTCCGTGAAAGATGAAGTGCAAAAATGAAGCAACATATTTCCAAGACATGCATGCAGTCCAAAATCAAATTAAAAGTTCACACAGGAAGGAACCCACAGCACAAGTAAACATCACAAAAACAAAAACACATGATGTAATAAATGAAGGAGTCGAAGGGTCTTAATACATACCTGGATCAGGGTAAAGTTGAAGTGGGAGAACAAAAGGATGAATCAGAGGAGAGTAAAGGTAGACAAACCAGATTTCTCGAGCCAAATAATGTCAGATGCAAACCCAGATGCAAGATCGAAGTGAAGATGAAGGATCCACGCAAAGAGAACAGGGCTCAAGAAAGCCCAGAAGAAACAGAGACCTCAAACATAGCAATCGGGCATCGAAACGTGGCGAATTCAAGCTTGATGAAATGAGATTAGGCAAGTAGATCAAGTACAAGCCAAGAAGGGAAGAAGGGTTTTCAGTCCACAGATCAGAAGCAAGGAACCAGGAGATCCAAGTGCTTCGCAAACGGGGAGACCATCAAAACCCTAAATCGCCAGAGCCTCTCTCTCAAAAATCTTTGGGAATGCCCCAATCCTCTCTACTTTGTTAAATGACCGATTAATAAGAGAAAGAGAGATTACAGATTACAGATTTTGCTGAATTTACTGGCAAACTTTTGCTTTCGCAGCTGAGGCACACTTGCAGTGAGGATCTTTAGACATTGCAGTTGTAAAACATTAGATATGCTCACTGATTATCAACAGATTAAACCAGCACTTGTCTCTCTTCCGTGGCACATATATTATGTTAGAAAGGAAGAGGGAAAAAAATAAATTCGATAGAAATTCATGTAGAGATACATTTTTACCCCAACATGATTATCGAGTCACCAGTTTTCTTTCTTTTTCATTTTCTTTTATTGAAGATTCTATAATTACAACTCCAAAAGAGTATCAAGTAATTTGTACATGAAGCACAATTGAGATGTGCTAGAGACCTCTGGGAATCCAAAAGGGTTGGCTGGTCACAAGTTCATCAGTTCCAGTGACATCTGCACCACAACAAATTGGAGTTACTTGTTGAAGAATCATAATTTTGGAAGAAGATGATACCTAATATGCAAAGAACTACACCTGGACATTGTTTTGACTGAACTTCCATGGTGAATCCTCCACTTCTATGAACCATGTCCCTTGGCAGCCTAATCTACTACTATTTGCAGTAGATAGCTTGGTCAATTTGTGGGGGAATTTGCTTGATTTCAGTTCCAAGTTCTCGCTCAAACCTATATCTGTCAACAGACCACAGAAGATGCAGTTTAAGGGGTACATCAGCCTCAGAAATAAATACGCAGAATATCCTGTTTTTTTATGGAACTGCACTTACAGGTTAAACCGGTCCTCATATGTGATTAAACTAATAGCCAAACCAAGATGGCCAAACCTTCCAGATCGACCCACCTGTTAGAAAATGTTTCAGGAAAGACAGAAGCTCAATATACATTCAAGCTGAAAGAGAAAGGGGTATATATACACATACTCTATGCAAGTAAGTTTCAGAAGTCTTTGGGAAATCAAAGTTGATGACAACATTAACTGCCTGGATATCGATTCCCCGAGTGAATAGATCTGCCCAATAGAAAGGAAAAAGAACCCCAATGAGAAACCTCACATAATGATAATCAGGTTTAAGAACCAAAAGGCACAGACAGCTACATAACTCTAAGCCTCTTCGACAGAAAATTTAACATTCAAAGAAAATGGTTTTGTGCTTATGTCTAGCTAGAACAGTAACATGGATGAGAGTTTTCATAGTAATTAAAGTTACATATGGAATGCATTGAGTAGCCTATATTACCAAAGCCTGTCACTTCCAGAAATGGCTTTATAAACAATTTAGACTATGGTTAGGCCTCACTTTTAAGAAACCTATCTTTTATGAGAATAACATATACTGATACGGAATGCAAGAGAAAATGCAACAAAACCATACCACCAACCTGTCTATCTTGGTCTCCGGGAAAACCCAAATACCAGCTGCCTGATTAGCCAATTCAACAAGGAAAGCTTGCAAAGTGCAGAAGTACTTCATCATGTCAGAATAACAACGAATGAAGAAGGGAGATTTTTACTAGAGGCCATCCAATTTCTCAGTTCTCAGGACTAACAAGGTGGTATCTCTGGCTTGATTGACAATATCTATGCAGCAAGGACTCAAAAATCAGAAACAGACTGGATGAATCACGTCATTTGAAATAGAATCAGCAACCCGACCTTGAATTCAGCTGACTCAGAAAATGGTATCCTGATAGAGTCTTGACTGATTCCAGCTCCTTCCAACCGATCTGAATTATACTGGAATCCGTGAAGCCTTGCTTGGAATGGATACTTCAGGAAAACTGAAAACCATTTAAAATGCTGGGGTATGCAGGTTGAACTGGAGAAAATAAAAAAGGTTCTCCCTATAGTTTGGCCATCCTCATCCTCTGCACTGTCGTGGTTGAGGCAAAATCAGGCTACAACAAAAACTTACCATAAAAATACTATTTTACCCTAGAACTTCCATAAAAATGTGAATCTACGAAACACCAATCCTATGAGAACTCTGAAACATTGTACTGCCAATTAAGGAACTAAGTCCACTAGCAGTTCACCATAGTGTACCCTATACAGACCATACTTTGAACGTATGCAAAGTTGGGTATCATAAAAAACAGACTTGTGCTAGTGACAATGTACATAGAAGTGTAACCCTATGTACTTAGCGTGAGAATGAAGTTGTAAACTTGTAACACGAACTTATGTGCTCAACAGTCCAAGCATTTGAATGCAATTAGACTGAAAACTGTAATAGGAGAAATAAGTAGAGACGATGAAAAAGGAGGGGAAAAAAAGGAAGAGCAACCAAGCTGCTGGTTTCAAGGTCCAGCTCAGCTGAACTGGGATTTCTGTGAAGTCCCCAATCTAGAATGAATAAAATTAGTGGATATGCACCAGAACGAGAAGCAGCCAGCTGCACTGAAAACTCATCTATCCAGTCCCAAACACACTTTAGGGCACACGATATCAATGACCTGACTCAGCAAATTCCTAGTTTTAAGACTGGAAAGTGTAAACCTCCACTGAAGGTTATAAGCAATCATTTGGTATCTGCCGATTCTAATTGATATGCAAAGTATCTTTAAGGTATTGATACCATACCATACCTTGAAGAAATTTGGCATCACTACATGTAAGAAGCTTAATCCTTATCTAATCAATTAAATGCACTTGCCTTCTTGTTGCCTTCTCGTACTTACTTCTTGTTTTTAATCATTATATGTATTATGCTTATTAATTATTTGTAGTGTTTATGCTTCCAAAATGTATTTTGGATAATCTTAAGCATTTTCATATTCATATTCATTCTTGACTATTCCAATATGTATCTAGAGTTTCTGGTACTCTCCTATATAATATGCCACATCTCCTATGATCATTTTTACAATACAATACCCAATAAAAGACACTTATGACCTTGCCTCCACATAAGTATTTTCTTCTCACATAAAATGGCATAGTGACCCTTACCTGAGCAGACAAGATTTCTGCAGGCACCATTACGAAAGTCATGAAAAACCCGATTTCGATGAGATTGGAGCATTTTAGCATGGATGTAGAAGCAAGAATATCCCAGTTCAGTGATTTTCTTCGCCAACAACTCCACACGATTGACAGAGTTACAAAAAATTATAGATTGGTTTATTTGGAGCTGAAAACAAGAGACTATTAAGGTTCCTCCAAATTTGCAGATCAAACTGAAAAACACATTCAAAATGGAATTTAAACCAAACCTTAGAGAAAAGAGTATTGAGGCAATGGACTTTCTGTCTTTCCTCTACAAATGCATAGTACTGAGTTATGCCCTTGAGTGTCAGCTCATCCATGAGATTGATGACATAAGGTCTTGGCAGAAACTTATCTTTGAAAGCCTTCACAGTGATGGGGAATGTTGCAGAGTACAACAAAATTTGGCGATTCACAGGGAGAAAAGTGATCAAGTGCTCTACCAACGGTTGAAACTCGTGAGACAGAAGCTTATCAGCCTGTATGATTAAAAACACAATAGATCCCATCTAATAAACATGTGATCTTATATTTAATCAAAATTAACAGCAGTTGATAGACATACTGATGGCCAATTTATATATGTATGTACACATTTTGCATTCACAATTTACATCTTGGGTCCACAACAAAAGAAGTAACCTGTTTTAAACAAAGGAAACTAGTAAACTATGAAACAAACCTTAAAAAGCAAATAATCTTCTGAAACTCCTTAACCAACTCTAACTCTTGCAAATGTATCCTACTTTCCAGATGTAAAAGTAAAATGTACTGTTACCAGCATAAAATAATATTCTACTAGGCCTATGGTGTTCCAGAAACCAGTTGGGTTGGGAGGCAACATATCACATTGATCTTCTTGTGGTGCCTAAAAGAGACAGTAAAGTACCCCATTTTGGTGGAAATTTCAAAAATTTTGGTCTTGACCAAAACACCAAAACAAAACAAGTTTTCTTAAACCTTGGTCTAAACTAGAGATCTAGTTCACAATTAAACCAGAGTAACACAACCCACAGGAATTGGTTTCCTTTCTACTTTTGATCAGAACACTGCAACACTACTGCATCACAAGGCAAGGAAAATTAAGATGGCGCCTACCTCAAACATAAGTTATTGTATAAAGAGGAATTAATGCAGCAGTTCCTTGGCCGACCCAAACCCACTTTGATATCCAGATGGAGATCAACAAGGTCCAATTAAAATTTGGGTTTAATAGGATATTTAATTTATTTGGTTTGTTCAATGAGGTTGTCTTGTCATTTTTATTTTAGAATACCATTTGGGGACGGATGTGGGTTATGGTTTGGAGTACTCAAGTAATCATCGTTTATTACAATGGAATAGAAAATAACTACTAGAAGCTTGATCTAGTTTGTGCATGCAAACCCCCCCCCCCAACAAAAAATCAAAAAATAAAAAAAAAGGAAAAAAAAAATTTGCTTCTTCATATTCAATTTCTCCTCCATCCCATGCAACTCTGATTCTTCTCCAGGTTTCTCCTTTTTCCCCTCAACTTTGCCTTCTTCACATTTCTCTCTCTCTCTCACCCCCCCCCCTCCAAAAAATAAATTAAATAAATAAATAAAGGCATAAAATAGCTGAACGGCTGTGTAAATATTCACCAAAAAAAAAAAGAACGGCTGTGTAAATAAATCCTACCATTCAATCTATTGAATCAAATCTAAACCGCTTATGATGGACGATCCATATTTAATTCTATCAAATTTAAAGGTAAGATTTTTAAACCGTTCGTCCAAGCAATTTACACAGTCATTCAGCCACCACAGTCCCATAAATAAATAGGAGTGTTCTTGAGTAAATGAATATTAAAGGGATAATGAATCTTTATCCTCCCCCTGAAACTCTGATTCTTCTCAGGTTTCTTCTCTCGATCTTCTCCTTTCCTTTTTGACTTTCTGTCCCTCATTAGGAATGAACTTGTATGAATGCAACTAAAGGTATCTACTTACAATTCACTACTTAAAAGCAATTGAAAGGAAAATTAAATACTAAGACCATAGCAGCAGTTATAACAATAATCAGGGTGGTAATGTAATGTCACAGACTCACATTTCAGTTCAGATCCCCATGATACAATTTCATTCAATAAAGCTTTTGTTTCTCCTCTGTTACAGACATTCTGCATCATAGGATGGGGATCGGTTGCCTTAATTTAAGAGTGGATTCTCTTTAACTCGGAAAGGTGGACTCTCCTAGTTATAAGGTAGATTCCCTACAGCTATACTACTTTTTAGCATTCAGTTTCCGAGCAGATGTTTTTATCCCAATCAAGATTCAATAAGGAAGGGCTTCGACACTCATGAAAGTACAAACGGAGGACGGGTGTGGGTTTCCCTAGCTAGTCAATTACCTTTGATCCTGATGACCCAACCTTCCCAATTCCCAAAGAAACATAGTTTGACTCTTTTTTAAGTCACCCTTAATATCACTCTACAGAATCATACATGAGATTTTCATCACATACGGCTCTTCATTCAATTCTTTCAAAGTCATTGGATTCTTTTCCTCATCACTTTTGGCCCCTGCCCATAAAAAAGCCTAATGTTGCACATTGGATCAGTTTTGAGTCAGGCAGGTAGGGGCAGGTCACAGGAACCAGCAAAAGGAACATTCAGCTCGACCAGAACACTAATAAATACCAAGACTTAACAATATTTGATTGACCACAATACTGTATATTCCATTTGCCACTTATGTTCGAAGGGAATTCATTAGAAGAATGTTTGCAAAAAAATGAAAATGGTCACAGGGAGAATATATACACTAAAATCTAGAGAGCAACCACTTTTCAGTTCACGAGTATTTTGAAAGTGTCAGAATTGCATTGAAGACCAACATATTACAGAATAATTTAATTTTTTATCCCAAAAAAAAAAAAAGAATAAGTGATTTGATAGCATACCTCATCCATGACAAGCATTGAACAGTCTTCCAGGATGCAAACCCCCTTTTTCACAAGGTCAAGTATTCTACCTGGGGTACCCACAAGTAAATGAACTGGCTGATATAAACGCATGATATCATCCTTTAAGCCAGTTCCTCCTGTAGTTACCATTACTTGAATTTTCAAATGCTTCCCGAGCTCTTTGCATACTTGTGAGGTTTGAAGCGCCAACTCCCTAGTAGGTACCAAAATAATAACTAGAATATGGCGCAGTAAGAATTAGAATTCCAACAGTTTGAAAGAGCGGGTAATGCAGCCAAGGAAGTAACTAAGGCAGAAAAATATCAATAAGAACTGTCAAATGTTTAGCGCACATATACCACATCATTCACAGAAAAAGCTACAGCATTCTACACCATGATGCACCAAATTACTAATGGAAGGTTGATATCTTATGTTTCAATAAAAACCCTAGAATAGTCTAAGGTCCAATTTTATTTATTTTTGGTAAAAACCCTGGAATAGTCTAAGGTCCAATTTTCAGGGTACATAAATTTGGTAGAGCAGTTATCAAGTGAACAGGAGTGGTGAGACAAGAAAGAACAGAAATTATGAGAAAAGAAAATATACACGCATAAACTAAGGGTTTTTTTTTTTGGGGGGGGGGGATGTGGTGGCAGGGGAGAAGCACTTCTACAAGGATCATGTTCAAAGAACCAAAAAGTCACAACAACAACATGTGCAGCAAAAAATTGAAGCATTTGAGCTAGTTCTATTTAAATGGAAAACCTCTAAGCATATCTTGACATTATGATTGTAAGAACGATTGTCAACTATCAGATACCTAAAAAGAACTAGTAAAGTGATGCATATGACCTCTTGAAATAAGACTCCTGGGAGAGGTTTAGGACCATTAGGGTAAGAACAAAGGCTCTAGCGTGAACTCGAGATAGGAAAATCCATAGCTTAATTTGTTTATTTTTTTCCAGTCTTTGAGGTTTCCTTTTGTACTTGTACCCTGATCTCAGTTTATAAATCAGAGTTTGCTTTGGATGCTTACACACAAGAAGTAAGGTCTCCGAGGCTATTACAGTATCTTCTTCTTCCTCTTCTACCTTTCACCTCCTCTGTTTTCTTTTCTTTAGCATTATCTCTCTCTGATTTACATGGTATCAGAGCAGTAGGTTACAGTAACCATTCCAACTTTATTTCCATCTGCTCCCCATTTTCTTTTACCTCGTGCGTTTGGGAGCGTCTGCTTTGTCCATGATATATGCCCCGAGTTATCTAAATTGGATCTCATAGCTCTAAAATGTAAGTTTGTTACTCTTGTAGTCAGAAAGGTTATTGATGTCATTTGTTTGAACTTAAGAAATATTTTGTCTCTGTTGATGTTTCCTTCTTTGAATCAACATCTCTACTGATGATTCTATCTCCACCCTTGATGATGATGTCCCTGTCACCATTGTCCAGACTATGTTCCACAGGCAGTTGTTTGTCCGCAAATTCTGGCTGATCAGATGGATGCCTCAATTGTGTGCCAACAATGACACCACCTGGATGCTGCCCCCTCCTGCTCCCACACCTACTTCACCAGCACCTTCTTACCCTGATCTGGAGGTAAGTTCTCCCCCTCCTCTAGCTGACCTTGATGTACCGATTGCCCTTTGCAAAGGCATTTAAAATTGTGCTCAGTATCCTATTCCTAACTTTGTACCTTGAACTAAGTTATCATCCACATTCCACACTTGTTTTCTACCTTTGAGAATTATCCTCTTCCTAAGATTGTTGTAGAAGCCTTTTCTAGTATAGAGTGGACAACTCCTATGATGGAAGAATTGTCTGTTTTACAAGATAATCAATACTTGGGATGTGGCACCTTTAGCATCTGGGAAGGCCATTGGGTGTCGTTGGGTGTATGTAGTGAAAGTCAACCCCAATGGGAGTCTTGCTCATTGAAGGCTAAACTCATGATGAAGGGGTACACCCAGTTGTATGGTGTGGACTACGTAGAAACCTTTTCTCCCATCGCTAAGATGACATCTGTCAGAATCTTAATTTCTTTGGAAGCAATGTTTTATTGGCCCCTATATCAACTTGATGCTAAAAATGCTTTCCTTAATGGTGAGCTCCACAAGGAAGTTTATATGTAGCAACCTCCAAGGTTCGTTCCTCAGGGAGAGATTGGTATGGTGTGTCATCTGGAAAAGACTTGGTATGGCTTAAAGTAATCGCCTCAGGCATGGTTTGACTGATTCAGTTTTGTTGTGCTGGATTGTGGACTTCATTATCATGACAGTGACCATTTAGCATTTTCCTGTTGCTCTAGTATTGGAAGTCTGTTCCTCATTGTCTATGTTGATGCATTATTATTACTGGAGATGACTTTAAAGGAACTGATAAGTTGAAGTTGTATTTGCAACAACAATTCCAGACTAAGGACATGGAGAGACTGAAATACTTTTTGAGTATAGAAGTTCCTCAATCTAAAAAAGGGATCTTATTGTCACAGTGAAAATATGTAATTAATTTGTTGACAAAGGCTGGTATGTTCTAAGCCTTTAAATACTCTTATGCATCCCAATGTGAAGCTTATGCCAGAATATGAAAATATCCTTGATGATCCAAAAAGATATCGAAAGCTTGTTGGAAAATTGAGTTACCTCACTAATGACTTGACCTGGATGACATTGCCTTTCCAATCAATTGACAGTCAATTTCTGCCTGCTCCTAGGACATCTCATCAGGATGGAGGTCTAAGAGTATTAAGGTATCTTAACAAAGGCTCCTGGTTGGGTTGGGTCACCAATCAATAGGAGGTCAACTACAGACTGCACACTGATTGGTGGTAAATTATATCTTGGAAGAGTAAGAAAGAGGCCATTGTGGTTAGGTCAAGCATAGAGTTCTGAGTATGGGGCTATGGCATAAGTCATTTGTGAGTTGATGTGGACTAGACAAGAGTTGAAAGAGCACTCATCTATAACAGCGTGGTGTGATAATCAGATGGCTATTCATGTTGCCACTAATCCTGTTAATCAGATGGCTATTCACATTGCCACTAATCCAATATTTCATGAACAGACAAAACATATTAAAGTGAACTGCACTTTGTTCATGAGAAGCTGCAACAAGGGTTAATTTCTCCAGCACATATTCGTACAGAACAGTTGGCTGATTTGCTCACAATGTCTTCAGGGACTGCCAACCACATTTGTAACAAGCTGGCCATGTTTAATCTTTATGCTCCAGCTTGAGAAGTGTTGGAGGGTAAAATTGGAAGAATAATAGCATCTCAAGTTAACAAGAACTTGAAACAGGCAGCTCGGTAGCTTAATTTGTTTTCAGTCTTTGAGGTTTCCTTTTTATATTTGTAGTCTGATTTCAGTTTATAAATAAGAGAGTTTGCTTTGGAGGCTTACACAAACACATAAGGCCTCCTAGGCTATTGCAGTATCTTCTTCTCTTTTTCTACCTTTCATCTCTTTTTCTTTTCTTTTGCTTCACTGCTCTCTAATTTACAAGGACAAATTTAAACTAACGCAAAGCTCTAAGACTCACTAAATTCTTGTTACTAGAACCATAAAAAATGACCATAATTAACAGATCGTGTTCCAATTGCATGATCTTGATCCAGATGACCCATCTGAATCCACCCATGTGAAGGCGTGAAGCTACCATGCTTAAGTTCAAACTTAAGCAATACAGAGGCTGAAATAAAATGTTCTTTATCCATAGAGGCCCAAACAAATGTAAGGCTTCATTAACGTTAGATGTCATCAGGATCTTGTGAAAATATTTCCATGTTGTCATCTACTCATGTAGCATGTCCATTCACAATATATCTACACAGCTTAGAAAAATACTTGAAAAATTAACTTAGATCAATTGGTCTGATGCCCACAAAAAACCATGGAAAATTCAATACATGGTGTGCCACGAATGCTGATTTGCAGCTAATCCAGGGAATTCCCTACAAATAGCCAAATCAGTCCTTCGTGTGATCAAGGCAAGCTTTCCTTAACGGGTCCTGTAGGGCATTGTAGCCCCACTGGTAACCACCAAAACACATTATCATGTGACTAGAGAAGATTGAAGACAATGCACGTCAAACAAACAGGTGTAGGCAAAACACAATCCTTGATCCAGCGTAACTGAAAGTCCTCCCAGATCCTTAACCATGTGAAGAACAATCTGATCTGCCACGGTTTATCTTTTCTTTTCTTTTTTTTTTAAAAAAAAGGTACATAGGGACACGAGGCTCCTGCCACTGAAGGGTCTGGGAAGGATCACGATATACTCAGGCTTAACCTGCTTTGCGAAGAAGCTGTTTCCAGAGTCAAACCCGTGACCTCTTGATAATGATGGGGCAACCTTACTGTTGCACCAATGGCTGACCTCTACCACAGGAAAGTAATCACCTTCCATTTTTTCTAACCCACAATGACAACACAACACTTAAAAGAGCAAGAAAAAGAGAGTAAAACATAGAACCTACTCTATCTTGAAGGGATTCCTCTTTTCACCCCCTGGGACACGCAGACTCTAGATCAGTTATAGTAAAATCATTATAAGCCACACACTTTTGGAACTATTAAGTGGTATGTAATTCACTCCTTCACCAAGACTGAGTTTTACACTTACGTATTTTGCTTCTACACATGAGAGGAGCTTGTCTTTTTTTGTTTGGTCAAAAGCTGAAAAGAGGAGCTTGTCTTTATCTTAAAATAGTTTTGAATTAGATTAAAGTTGAAAAAGTTAGTTTCTATTCTTGAAGGGAAACTAATCTGTAATTGGCCATTCAAGCCCCACTTTCTAAAATAGAAAGAATATGGTTAATCAATATTTGCTTTGTGCAATATCTGGCTACTGCCTTCCTTCCCAGTGAGGGATTTTAATCTAGTATTTCAAGTCTGGTCAAGGTTTCATGGTGGCTCAAACTCAAGTTGCTGGGATCCTTAGAAGTTGTAAGTCTAAGGTGGTAATCGAAGCTTGGTGTTTAAAATCCAAACCCCTACTGTGACTGGATTCAGTCTATTAGATTAAAAGTTCTTCTTTCTCCCAAGGCTGTTTTCAAGAATTGACTGTGAGAGTTGCTGCAATTGATGATCGGCATTAGAAAAGTAAGTTTTCTTGAAGAGAAGCCCTAAATGTAGCCCCCCCCCCTCCCAAAACCTTCTAACCTATTTGATTCCCCCTCATCTCCAACCCTTTCCTCCGAAGCAAAAGACTTTCAAACCGCAGCCAAGGAGCCTCTCAACCTATTGTTTCTCTTGAACCATAAAGCCCCATCTTTTCCTTATCTGATCTCCATTAAAGTCCTAACTGTCCTAAACTGGAAAATACAGATCTGTCCATCACATTTAGGTCTCATTCTAAAGGAATCATCTTCCCAGATCACCTTCTTTTGGCCCTACGTACATCCCCTAACTCCCACTACAAGCCCTTTGACCCTTCATCCCTGAAACTCCTCAGCTAACTCTTAGGTTTCAAACATCCAACCATCAGAATTGACTGAAAAAGTTTTCCCTAGGCACCTGCACACTATTCCTATAGCCCCATCCCCCACAGACCACTATACACTATAAACGGCCTCTACCCGTTTGACATTCAAATCCTTTACTCCCTGCTGGTTCTGTTTTTAAGATCCAGGAAGAACTGGCCCTGCCCAACCAAGGCTACATCAGAGTGAGTCAGTTCCAATAAGAGGCAGTGTGCAGTGCAAGACACTATCCCTCCTTTATCCTTGTTTGTTTCTATTTTATTGTTTTCTGCAAATTTCCATGCATCTGAGAAGCATTCAAAGATCCATAAAACTGCTTGAATTGCTATGAAACACTGATGGTGACTGGTCTTGCTGATACATCAAACCTGGTGGAAGATCAAAGAACAAATCTGGCACCTCTCTCAGTTGATGTCCAATTGCAGCAATCTGAATCTATTGGATTTCTAGATGTGTTCATCAGATTCTGCTCGGATTTTAACTCTCTAATACCAATTTACTCCTTTAATGGTAACTTGAATTTGCTCTGCTGGTGCTGGATGGATTCCTAATAATCAGTAAGTAGCCATTCCGATGTCTACTTTCTAATTTTGAGATCCTGTCGTAACTCAAAATTTGACGATCAGATTGGTTTGATGTTCTAAAAAGTGGTTCAACGCCAGTAGACCTACCCTCATTAGGGATATCAATTCCATCACAAAACTTAATTGCTAATTTTGCAATCACTCACTATTCTGAGTTTTAATCGTATCTCAGGATTGAGCAGTTAGAACCGGGGGAGATTTTAGGAGGCACTCAGATTAAAAGCACTTTTGCCTTGGTAGGAAAACCAGCCCCATCCAAGGAGCTGACTTTTATTTTGTTACTTGCTTTCTTTCTGGCCATTGAATTGTTTCCTGACCAGCTCATAGAACAAAACTGTTACGGGGTTTTTCTGCTTGGCCAGACTTAATTCCAGTATACTGTTAGAAACATACCATGTCCAAACAACTTGCTGTGAGGTGTTAATGTTCAGTTTTGTTGCAGAGTTACATTCTGTGATCTGCTGAAATCATTAGCGGATAATCCTATGGTAAGAAGTTCTAAATGTCAAGGACTAGTCTTAAATTAGCTGCTGTCAGAAACATAAAGAAACCAAATCAACATAACTCAGAGCACAGGAAAAATAAAAAATAAAAAGGATACGCCTACTGCTATTTTCTGGATTAAACAGATTGAACCAAAGGCCCAACATGTATAGAACCCAACCCAGGTCTAGTTTCAATTGAGAAGCTCACTTTTACTGAACTCTGCAAAAGATATCAAAGAAAGACAATTTACCATGCCACAGCATGGTTTTATATGCAAACATTATTCATAGGGAGGCGAGCACACCTTGAATAGAATTTTTATTTTGATCAATCTTTTCCAGAGCAGGAATGCAGAATGCAGCAGTCTTTCCGGTCCCATTTTTCGCTCTTGCAAGAATATCACTGCCAGTCAATGCTATTGGGATACTTTCTTCCTGTATTGGAGAAGGTCTTTCAAAACCCTTTTCGTATATGCCCATAAGCAGTTCCCGTTTAAGAAAGTAGTCCTCAAACTCATTTCCTTTGGTAGCCGTAACATCCTAAAAAGAAGTCGGATGTTTCAATTAACATGGAAAAAACATAATATTATTGGACAACAATAGTATTTAAACAGAAATTCAGCAGAAAATGGAAATTATCCTCAGATAGAATTGAAAGGAGAAAAAAAGTAATAAAGCAAGCCCCCTTCATCCAGAAATTCTTTCCACTGTCAATTGTCAAAAGAAATAAGACAAAAGAGCCCGCAGTGGATATCTTTTGTGTTACTTATTAGCTGCTGACTTCTGATAACCTTAAATAGATGGTTGATCTTTCCTAGATACATGTACAAGTTTTACTGAAATGTTATACTTCCTACCCAAATATGGCCATGTTTTCAACCGGGGGGGGGGGTTGTTGGAAGAAGCGCCAACTTGGCGAGATATTGGTCAAACTCAGTTTTTTGAACCACAGGCTAACCATGATCCAGCATGCCTTCAGCTAAAACACAACAGACACGTAAATTAGAGGTGAACGGTACAACTATGATCTAAGAGAGACAGGGAAGGCAGCTACTCCTATCGTTGTTCAAACTAGGTTAGCCAACCTAGAATATACATCCCAACTAATCATATCCTTGAATGTAATATACATAAAGAATCCCAAAAATATCAGATGTCTGCCTTCATAAGATCCTATATGCACTTCCAGAAAGAAAATCAAATTTTCTGATGCTTGCTCAAGACAAATGCAAGAAGGCATGTTCTAGCGCAACTCCCTTCAACAAAGGAAGGACATCCATACCTCATAAATGAAAGGACTATCAAGGATAAAATAATCCATATCCTACACAAGATCAACATAAGACAGACACATTTGAAGATGTGGACCTGGGAAAAAAGATAAACTGCATGAATATGGTCGAAAGGTCCAACCTGTAAGAAGTTTCTAATTCTTGGACATACATCTCTCCCTCCAACAGCCCAAAGGAAAAAAGAAATTTAATTCTATAAAAAAATAAAATTGAGATTTGACTGTGAAAAAACCAGATCTGTCAGTGTGGCCTTCTATCCACTCCCTCCCCCAACAAAAAACCAAAAAAAAAAAAAAAAAGTGATCTTGGATGGATGGCTCAAGCAAGGATAGGATCTGGATCAGACTTCATGTTTTCCAGCAATGCATATCAGAAGGCAAAGAGGAAGTGGAACCATCCGATCAAAAATAATAGGTGAATGGGGCATTGTCCACATTGTGGCCATAGAACAGCATTGTTGAAAGGATCTTTGGTGTGCACCGTTGGATCACAGTTGTTGGAGGATCTTATGTTGTTCACGACCAGAGGATTTTTGTTCTGCATCGCTAGATGCAATAATGATTGATGTTGAACCATTCCAGGGCATTCCATGTGTCAAGGACACTGTTTTCCCTTTTGGTCTGGTTCAAAATGATTAACCCAATTAGGCTGAGCCGGGTTTTGGCTAGATTGGTTTATCCTATTTGACCAAGCCAGATATTGGCTGGACCATTCTTAAACCAGAATGATGAACATGTTGTCCTTTTACTGATAGGACTCATCAGACTATTCAGGGCCGGAATAGTGACAGTAACCCATATCTTACCCTGGGTAATAGGGTGCCGGTATTGCCGTCATGACTTACATGCCATTTTTTGATGCCGTTATGGCTAACAGTTTCCCAACTTCTCATCTTGGGAACTGGAAGGATTGGTCAATTGGCATAAGGCATTTTGCCTTTGCAATATTGGTAATCTTCTTGAAACGTCCACGGCCTCACTCGGGTTTGCTAGCAACACGCACAAAGGGGGAGGAAGCCACAGACTCGGTGAGAAGATCATCTTCGTCATCTTCTTCGTCATCCAGTGAATCCTGAGCATGTTGTCCAATATGGCAATGGTGCATCAAAGAGTCATTGATGGATTGTTCATAGTCTTTGTCTTCGTCCTCTTCGTCTTCATCAAGGGCCGCAATTTGTGCTTCAAGTAGAGCTTGTTTAGCCAAGAGCTTGGCCTTTCTGCTGTTGGTAGATGAAGCCTGAGAGATTGTTGGTATTGGTTCGAGGCCTGTCAGAGACTTGATGAGGGCCGGAGTGCTGCATTTGGATATGTCGCAATTATCCCACCATTTGATATAATAAGATCGTGCAAGACATGGTATTGTCCATTCATTGTTAGGTGCAGTTTTGGTGACTACACTGGTTTGTTTAGCAATCAAGTAGTCCCAATACATTATCCATGTGAGTTTGCAATGGACAAAGAATCTAAGCAGGTCAGGTGTTATGGGGCTAGATGTTGTATGCTGGCAAAAGATGGTATATATATATATATATATATATATATATATAGAGAGAGAGAGAGAGAGAGAGCAAGAGAGCGACTGGTGTAAATCCCCCAAACTTATTGAAACAGTGGAGTTTAGGGCTCTTCTATATTAGATATTTGTCATGGCATCTAGGCAACCCAAGGCATTGGATGGGGGCCAGGACCCAAAGTGGCAACAAAAATTCCGGCCCAGGTGACCAAGGCAACTCTACTTGTCAAGGCAACTGAATGCCAAGGCAGTCAAACAGACGATGCTTTAATAGTCCTCGACAATTTCCTCCAAATCATATTGCAGATAGAAAAGTTAATTTTAAGGCCTGCAGCTTGCCCCTCGTTTTGTATTTCTCTCATGGTTTCTTGTTTCATGGTTTATAGGAAGCACATTGAATGCATTTAACTAGCATCAGACTATATCAATCCCATATTGCATGAAACGTTTTAGAAAGAAAAAAAGACGTGTACAGTATTGATATGTTGGGCCCGAAACAATATGATACTTAAAATCTAGTATCATGACCACTTCACGATGTCACAAGTCCTAATAAACTGCCTGTGGCTTGCGCAGCGGGTAGATGTTAGTGTTAAGAAAGGTATGAGCTGATTTGAAGCTGTGTGCTGACAACATATCCTATATATAAGTTCTCACAGAAGAATCATTGAAAAACTTGAAGAATCTGACATTTATTAAAAAGAAAATTCAACCATTACGTTGCAACTTGCAAGTAGCCTTGGCATGGATGGTAAAGAGATGCCTAACATAAAAGTTTATTAAACTGCTTGATATGGAAGAGTAAGTCAAAGAACCACGAGCACTCTATCAGAATCTATAAATAAAATTTTAAGTTCGTATGAAAATATAATATATTCAAGTTTACTCTTCCTAAAACTTTCATAAAATATATGTATGATTTCACCAAAAAATAAAATAAAATATATGTATACTTCTTCCAATTTCTACCACTTTCTGTTAACATGCCCACAAGAATGGCGATTGTGCTGCAAACTTTATGAAGAATAAATGGGTTTTACTTAATACAGACAAGTGTAAGGGGCACACACTTGCATACTAGTATTTGCACAGGCATTTAGTTTTTTTAGCGTTACCCATTCGTAAGTTCACAAACTGGACTCTGTTTCTAAGACCTCCGCATATCACTCAAGCTAATCAAGTAACACAGCATATATTATCATTAAGATTTTAACCCTAAAGGATTGTCAAGTTGGCAAGGGACCTTCCTTAAGGAAGCCTGAATTTGACTCCACACAACCTTGGGGCTACTCAAATGAGGTGCTTCATGCTCTTCACTGCTTTGGGTGAAAGTTGATTGGTTTTTGTTCAACCCCAGTATGACCTGGTCCATGTGGTTGTGGGGTTAGTATGGACTTCTGGGACTAGTCAAGCTAAAGGCATCAATACCCCCCAAAAAATAAAAAGAGTTTAGACACAACTCAACTTCATCTCCTTCTTGCAACCTGCAACTTCATCCGAGACAAACATCCCATCTTCAATCATCTCCTCGTCAAGAATATGGATTGCAGATTCTTTTTTTAGGTCTTCAAAACCAACATGCTTTCAGATATCATACTCGCGACCAGCAATCTATAATCAGCGACTCCGATTCAGAAGTTTTCTTGGTTTATTTCGATCTTTTCCAATGTCAATTGAAGCAAAATCCATGGCTTCCCCTCTGTTAGTTGTTTCAGTGCAACACTCTGCTAATGCTATTCTCATTGTTGGCTAAGCCCGACCTGGAATTGCTGATATTGATGCAGACTCCATAGTTTTTGGAGGTAGAACTAAGTTGTAGGTTAGATGTGATGATCAAAAGTCACAGATTACCTGGAAAGGACTGTGGATTGCTGTAATGAATCCAATTGTGTTCTCCTTTTAGTTGCTAATATCAACACTTGCTAAATTCCACTGTTTCCTCATCCTGATCTTTCTGACTGGTGCCTGTTCTCTTTTCTAATTGTTAAAATGTAGTATAAGTAGCTTTATGCAGTTATATTCTTTTCTTTTTTTTTGGGGAGGGGGTGATGGAGATTTTTTTCATGCTAGGGGTCTATACTTTTATATTAATTGATTCAACATTATCCAACACTGAATGCCACTCAGAAGACCCTGGTAGTTTGAACTGTTTTGATGTAAACAACCAAAAGTAATGGCTTGTGAACCTCCAAGTGGGCCTGAAATTGCTGATATCAATATGGACTGAACAAAGGTTCTGGGGGTAGAAATGTAGCACAAAATTTCACGATTTTTCGGTGAAATTCAGTGAGTACTGAACGAAATAGGGGCCAAAATGAGTTTTTACAATGTCTCGGCAAAATCTTGCCGAAAATCTAATAAGTATCACAAGATATTTAGATAGAGTTGCTTTATAAGAGATCATTTCATTGAAATTTCGCTCAGAAGGGAGTGAAATTTTGACATAGCTTCCTGTTGGGTGTTTATGTCCTCCAGAGTCCGATTTTTGTGATCTTTGAGTCGATCTTGTCATTTTCCACGTATTCTTGCATGGATCTTGCCAGCAAATGCGTGCATTGTGTAGAGCTAGAGTCATTTCAGTCAGATCTTGGAGTTTTTCACATCTAAGGTAAACCATTCTTCCCAAACTAGATTATTTTCAAAATACATGTTAGGAAGTTGTTGGATGGGAATGGAAATAATATATGTTGAACATCATGGGCCAATCTATAAACTCACAACGTCGAAATTTTTCTCTCAAAGTGGATTAATTTTTTATTTCTCAATGTCAAAAAATGTATCTTCCTACACATCAAATGTAAAAAATAGGCATGATATGTCTTGTATGGTGATGGAATAAAGATATGTTGAACTCCATAGGCCGATCTACGATCTAGTCGAAATATTTTTCCATGCAATAAATAATAAAATTTTATTTTGCGAAAATTAGAAAATATTTATAAAAATTATAAATAATTATGGAAAATAGGGGAAAAGGTGTTGAAAGTTATAGAAAAATATGAAATGGCTCTCTATGCATTCCTAAAGTGTTGTCCAAGTGGTTTCATCGCCGGTTTTTCCATGGGTAGTGAATTTTATTGCCAAAAAAATCAAGAAAATCATTTTATGCTAAAAAAAAAAATGTAGGCAAGGGAAAAATTACTAGCTAGGTACATTTTTTTTTTTGTCTAAAAGAATATTATTTAGATGTTGTTCAGCAACTTATGCAATCATTTTGTGGATGCAACGATGATAATGTCTAAAAGTAGGAGGCATGTAATGTTGCAAATGGAGAGGAAGGTGGTTCACAGGGCAAAGAGCAAGGATAGGGTGCCGCTCCCAGAGTGAGGGGTGACCCTGCATGGTAGCACCGCATGTCGATTGACGGTAATAAGGCAAGGACATATTACAACTTCTATGGCTAAAATTTTTTAGGTGGCATTAGTAGGTTTTTAAGGCACATCTCACCGGCCATTCGAAGTATGTTCAAGTGGGCAACAGTGTTTCAGCATAGGTTGTAAAAGCAATCAAAGAGCTCGGAAAGGAGGTAGGGAAGAAGAAGACAGACAAGCAGAGAGTGGCTAGAGCACTAGCTGAGGCAGTGAGGGGGTCTTCTATTATCTTATTGATTCTAATTCTAAGGAGGACAATGTTGATCCCGTTGATGTCCATAGAGAAGAGAAGGCCAAGAAGTAAAGCGAGGCAATGGCAAAGAACAGGCAGTCGCACCATTAGGAGCAGGAGAGGACCAAAGGCAATGCAAGAACTGATCCCTCTAAAGCTGCAGGAGCTAGACCATCTGGGTCAGGAGGTGAATTGGCATGTTCTAGTCACATATTCAGAGGAATGCTCTTTCTCCCTCAACAAATTTTTCAAGGTGACCGGATCCAGATGTTTTTAGGAAGAAGGGGGCAAAGCAGCTAAAATCTCAAGGGCATAGAAGAACATGAAGGGCAAGGAGAAGGAAGCAAAGGCTAAATGGATTGGTCTACAACACTATTCCAACCAACAATGCAGGGGCCCTATTATCATATCAGTCCATGATTGACACGATCGTAGAGATAGGTCCTTATTACCTTGGCCCACCACTCATGAGGTGATGAACAAGTGTCTCACATAGTAGGAGTAGCTAGAGGCTTACATTGTAGGAATGAGGCTCTTCTAGGAGACGTATGGATTCACCATAATATCTAATAGATGGACCAGTCCAATTAAAAAATCCATCATCAACTTTATGGTATATTGTGATAGGAGGACCATCTTCTTGAGATCTGTGGATGCATCCAAGCAAATGAGAGACCACAAGAACATCTATGGGCTTTTGCATGAGGTGGTGTCTATCGTGACAGATAACGGCTCTAATTTCAAAAAGGTTGGTCAGATGATAATGCAATCTATAGAGTAGAGTGTATTTTTGACGCCCTGTGCAACCCATTGTCTCAACCTCCTATTGAAGGACATTGGGAAAATATGGATTGTGGAGAGCATAGTGGAGAGGGCTAGATAGGTCACAAACTTTATATATAATCATGGCTATGCTCTTCAGAAAATGAGGCAAGTATGCGGGGTGACATAATGCGAACCAATGTCATAAGGTTTGCCACGAACTATATCACCTTAAAGAGTATCGAGGGCAAGAGAACAAGGTTGAGATCCATGTTTGCATCTCAAGCTTTGTTTGATTATACAGGATCCAAGACCCCGAGAGGGCGCACAACATAGGGTACAACATCATTAGATGAATTCTAAAAAAAGGGGGGATAGTGTTGAAGACGATGGACCCTATTATAAAGGTCCTACATATAGTGAACTCCTCTATGGAATGGCCTACCATACCCATCTGTACATAGCCATTGAGGCCGTACGGCAGGCAAACCAAGAGGCTACAAGAACTTTCTGAAGATCATCAATGATAGGTGGACTATACATCCACTGCATAAGGCTGGTAAGTAAATATGCAATTCATTAGTAATTCATTCACTCGATTTTCATGAAAATCTTATATATAATGTGAGTTTTTAAATTGTGCAATCTACTATCTAAAACCCAACTACCAGTACAACAATCATTTGGGGTTAAACATGGAGCTGCTTGAGGCAATGATGGCCATGGTGGCTAAGTTGGAGCCGGACTCAATGCTCTAGTCTCAGTGTAACACTGAGGTGAGAATGTTAGATGTGATGATCAACTCATTTTTTTATCTTTGATTTCTTGATTTATTTGAACAAAGTTTGTCATATAGGTAGGTGGGTGAAGTTTCTCTAGCTTAACAAGGGCACTTAACAAGACCTCTCTATGATGCATCTTTACTTGTTACTAACGGTTTGCATAAACAACGAATATAACAGACCTGGCCTTTGGGAAGAACCTTGGTATTTGCACTATGATGGTTCTTTGTCATTGTTTCATCCGGCCAAGAACAAGGTCCTTTGCATAGTATATGTGTTATGACTTGTGATTGAGCTTTGCAAGGTGGACAATGTTGGGAAGATGACTCTAAATTCTTCTTTTATTTAATCAGAAGCATCTAGCCAAACATGTGTATCAAAATACAACATAAAGTTGCAGGGCTGGACATTCCCATATGGATGTAGTAGATATCTTTTGACTTTTATAGTGAGAAAGTACTATGTGGATGTCTTTTGCATACTAAAGTGAGAAAGTACTTACTCCCACTATGTCAAAAGGACTACTATGGTTTGGTATATTAGACTTCAAAAACTTTTTTTAATTTCATATATATAAATGATATTTTTTGTCATAAAAATGATTTTTAAGAACAAAAGCTAACAAATGCCAATTTGTTCCATGCCGCTCTCAAACATTCTGAGCACAGGTTTTACAAAACAGTGATCAAAACATTGTTCCTGATGAGAATGCCAGAAAACAATTCTAGCAAAAAGCGCACTCTCAAGAAAAACCGTTAGCAAATAAATACTAAATCTTCTAGCCAGTGTGTGATATGTAGGGTGTGAACTAATACAATAATGATTTTCCTCAAGATTATCATCCTCACAAGACACATCCATCAAATCTAGCAAATCAACAAGGAATAAGGAAGTAGCTTTGAAATGAAGGAACATTTTGGAGACTACAAGGCACCAAACAAAACCAAATGGAACACAAGTCAAGCACTTGCATGGAAATGGAAGTTTTGCTCAACAACAAAAAGTTACAGCACCAACCGATGTCCAATCGGCTGCATTCTACGTTTGAAGAGATCAAGATCAACTCATATGAAATTCTCAGAGCAAAGACAGACCAAGAGAATTTACCAAGCAAACCCTAGTTATTAATGAGTCTCAGCAGAATCAAGGTTGTACCTCTGTCTTGAACCGGGTATCTGGGGGCGGAAGCTTCAGCTGAGCCTTCCAATTTTGTGAACTGGGAAGAAAATTTTAAGAATAACAGAAAATATGACAATTAACCAAGAATCCGTCGGGAAACAGTCAAGGAGTGCAAAAGCAGCTAAAACGTAATTCCAGAATAATTTATACAGTTCGACAAATGCAATTGCAACAGATAATCATACAGTGAGTAGAAAAAGTCAGAATATCATCATCTTCTTCGTTTCTTGTTTTGAAGAGGGAGTCTTGGGGAATTAAAAGCATAAAAACCCACTATAAGCATTTTTCAACCGAAGCAACTGAAATTGATGACAAGAAGATACCCAAAAAAAAAAGAAAAAAAATAAAATTGTAAAAGCAGTTCGGGGACATGAAGCCTCACAAGATTAATGAAATAAAATATCAAGATGGGAAAAAATTATGCACTTAGTTAAAAGCCCGTCAAAACCCAAAGTTTACGACAACAGCTGATCCCTGTTGCAAATTGAGACTAGAGGCAAATAACTAATGGAAAAGACAACCTCTATGGATCAATAGCTTCGAACAGGGTAAGAAGAGACAACAACAAATCCGAATAGGCTGTCGTGGGTTCGCAAGAGACAATATATCAGAAACTCAAAATGTAAGAGCTCGCCTGGGTAGGCTTTCCATAAGAAATTAAAAAATAATCCAAATAAACTCGAACAATGAGCAAGGATGGTACCTTAAGTCGATGCATTCGCCTGGGTAGGCTTTCCATAAGAAATTCAAAAATAATCCAAATAAACTCGAACAATGAGCAAGGATGGTACCTTAAGTCGATGCATTCGGATTGAATTCTTTTTTCTTCTTCCTTCGGATTTGTATCATTAATGGAAGCAGTTTCGACTTCGGCCTGGTTGCGTCGAGGCCATTGTTGTTGCCAAATATGATGTAGAGTGGGTTGCAGAGGATTTCTGTGAACGTAATTCGGTTGAATGTACCGATAACCAGGACCATGCATGGTCCCAGGACCAAATCTGCCTCTTGAATTCATTGCCGCAAACACCTCAGATTTGCGATTTCTCGACTGTATATTCTACTTCTTTGGATCTGAATTCTTTCAAGGGTTTTATCGGATTGTAACTGTAAATGGTTAGAATAGAAGAAATGCCTCAGCGATCTTTGTTCAGTTATCCCTGGAATTTGCGATTGGTCCGGGTAAGCTCAGAGCCTCGGACCTGGGCACAAGAAATGAACGTAACATGAAAACCGAGAAGAGGACAAGAACTCATCCTTCCGGATTAAAATATTTCCACGGTTTCATCTGTTGGGTTCGTTGTGCGCCAAAGGCCCAAAACAGCGGGAACGTACGTACAGACCATTCCACCCTTATTGAAATTTAAAATCTTATCCAAAACTTGCCTCGTTGTCTCGTTTTATCCGGAAACGGGCGTTGATCTCAAAGTACCATGCAGTAGAACTATTTGGACCGGCGGACGAACCACGATTAGTGTGGAAAAAAAATTCACACAGTAGTGCACTTTTATACTAAATAATTGGCTGAGATTTAAAGCTTGATTGTAAATTTGAAAAGTTCAAAATAATATTTTAGTTTCTTTGCTTTTTCAGTCAGCTATCTGGCATATGTGCACTACTATGCACAACAGATAATGTTTTTCCTTGTTAATTTACTTTTACACTACTTTTATTTAAATTAAAAAAATAAAATAAAAATTCATACCCACCTTCTGGTTCCATTTATATCGGATACATTTGTAATTATTTATAGAAACAAAAACATATGTTTAGGCATTTGATAAAACTTGGTTTTAGAAGCAAAAATATTATTAGCAGGAATTATTATTTTTTGAATATCAAATTACATGAATACCCTCCCTAAACTGTTGCACTTAAACTTAGCCCACCCCTAACTTTTGCTTCAAGAAACAAATAGTTGTTACATTGAACTATTTTTGAAGCAGAAATTTTCATAAAAATTACCTAAAACAATATAGTATTATCACATGGTTTTTAGCCAATTTTATGTTTCTTGAAGCAAGAAATTTCATAAATTGTTTTCTGGTGGGATATCAAAGGGGTCTTTGAGTTTTCACTTGTCTTCCAATAAAAGAGCATGAAAGCAAAAACAGGGTGGTGGAGACCTCAAGGGGTTGGCTCAGCTAGTTAGCTGTCAAAGACCAATGCCTCATGATATGAGATCAAGAGTTCAAATGTCTTTTAAATTAGGGACAAAGCCCCATCATATATTTAAATAGTTCTAAACTATGCTCCTGAGGATGTGGTCAGGGTGTGCGTAGTTGAAATGAAGCCCCCCCCCCAAAAAAAAAAAAAAAAAAAAAAAAAAAAAAGAGGGTGACAATCAAAAGTCGGTCTTTTATAATAAGAAGGGTTGAATAAGGTTGAAAAAGTATGATCTAGATCAACCTATATCTAATAAACTCAATTTGATTCAATAAATCAATTCAAATAGAACCAATATTGGCTAATTCTGCTTTTCCAATCCACTTAATCAAACCATTGCTAGAAGAAAAAAAAAACCGAAGGTCTTATGCTATTTTAGGCCAAGTACCAAACCCTGGGATAGACTATAATAACATCTGTATTTTCTAACCCGGAATCCATATTGTAGGCCTGAGTACCCGAAGTTCTAGCTAGAAAAAGTTGTGGGCTATCCGGATTGAAGCCCATGATTTAGACCCTAATCCCATGGATCTGGATACTACTAGTGAAGAACTTGCCTTATTAGGAACCCGAAGAAGATCCAGTCAGAACCCAGATGGGCTAGGCAGATGGATTTCCAGCAGGGGACAATTTGAGTTTGAAGATGTCTAAGATCGAGGTAAGATTGTAAGAGCCCTTTGCATGTTGATTTAAGTTAAATTGGTGTTAGGGATCAATCGGGAGAACAAAGCACCCCAAATATTGAAAAGTGCTAAGGGGTGGTTGCTTAAAGCGGTTGATTGACCTAACCAACCACCCCAAGTGATCGGTCAGTTGGGCTGCGGGTTTTAAACCCTATTTTGCCCTTGGCTCCCTATAAATAGTCATCCACAACCTAATTTCACATTATTATATTCGTGGAGGCTGCTGTGGACTAAGTAGAGTTGTGTACACGTGGTTGGTGGTGAAGAACCCTCGATTAGTGAAGAAGGCTTGGATCTTGCTTTGACTTTCAGATCTTTTAGAAGTTAGTTATGTACTCTCTTATTTTACTTGAATTCTATATTGTTACAGAATATTTCCTCCCTCTAAAATTCTATGGTGGTGGTTGGATTGATTAGATCCTTCTCCATCGATGATCTCGATTGGATCATTCCAAGAGATGAATTTTCATATTTGAATCAAAGGCTGATCTTGTCGAAGAAGATGATATGGATTCAAATCATTCTTCTTCTGTGATCTGGTGTGTGGTGCCCTCTCTAGAGTTCTAAGAATAAAGTTAGAACTTCAATCAATCCAAAATCAAATCGCGGTGGGTGATCAAAAGTTTGAATTTTTCAAACGGAAAACTCCTAATAAAGCAAGCGGTTGCTTAAGGAGGTCGATTGAACCAACTGGCTCAAGCAACTAGCCCACTTCCAGAGGTTGTTTTGATGTTGTTTTTGCTCTATTTGGATATTAGACCTTAATGAAACTTCTTAATCCTAATCTAGGTGATCTCTGAGGTCTATTGGAGTGGTTATTTGAGAGACTTAATACGCTTTTCCGTGATATTTCCGCTAAGACAAAGTTACAATTCCATATATGATTGACATGATGTTATGATGATTTTCCTATCACTATGAACATGTATGTAGTCTTATAACCTGCTGTAACAGTAGCTAAATATGTTTATTCGATGATGACATGTTATGGATAATGTTAGATGTATTTAATTTATTACTTGATGTGGAATGATGTGTTTGCTTTGACTATGATTAAGGATTATCCTTGTTGGGTATTTCTAGCTTGGGATATCAGGGACTGGTATGAGACATTGTTCTTTGATGCCCCTAGCATTATCATGGTTGTTGGTTTGCATGCCTAGGAGGTTTAGACTACATGGTTAGGTACCCTCACATATTATTACCCTCTCGGTAGGGGTATTAAAGTCAAATGACTTGTGATAACGGTGACGTGTGTCACACCCCACCCAACCGAATCCAATCATACCTGAATACCCGTGGGGGTGATACATTACAGGATAACGGTTCAGTGACAAATCCAAACAATCATATTGTGAAATCCCGCAAAATCCTAATCCTGAACTTAGTGTGGATCCTAGTAAGGAACCCCGAGTGAGTTTGGAAGAAGAGGTGTCTTGAATAAAGTTTGACTTGGAAGATGGACCAAGAGTACAGTGATGAGAACTTTGGAAGGTCCTATAAAGTCAAGAAAAACCCTTTGTTAAGTTGGAAAAGGACCCAGTGGAGCTTGTGGCTTTCGGAGACCAAAAATCTGATTTTTGACCTTACTGTCATGCTTGGTCACTTAGTACAGCGACCAACCCTCCCAGGGATAGTTTGGTCACTTTTTGGAAAATTAGGTTTTTGAAGCCCTATATATTCCAATTTCGTTCTTTTTCATCTTATAATGTTCTAAAGCCTCTAGAGAACATGAGAAGAACCTTAGAGCCTCCTCTTCGAAGCCAAGGAAGATCCTCAAGCATCCGTCGAAGTTTTTGTCCATCAATTCCTCTTCTACATGGTTAGTAATCGATCTGTTTCTCGCTAGATCTATTCTCTCTTCTATTTCTACCCAATTTCTTGATTGTGAGGAAGGTCTTATGCTATTGTAGTGACATAATCTCTAATCCTCATGGTCTTAGAGTGAACGGGGGATTCACTCTATTAGTTCCATAGTCAATACGGTGTGATTTCGATGTTTAACCTAGCACGAGACCGTGATCTATTCTTATTGTTGTTATTTGATTCTAATCTATGTTAGATCTATTCCTAGGTTGTTTTCTATGCATAATCTTCTATTTTCTTATCTCTAAGATGAATCCCTATTCATTCTAGTCTTTCCGTGAAATCTATGGATCGATCCACGGATTAAGCCTATTAGGGGGTCTATTAGATTTCTATTCCAATGACCTTGTTCAATGCTTAGATCATGCTAGATAGTCTTCTATTACATAGAGTTTCTCTTTTAATTTCGGAGTGTCCCGATCTCAAACAAAAAGTTTCCGTCCAATTTTAGGGCTTTCTATCCGTACAACAGAGCCTTAGTCACTTACCTTTGGTCCCTTTAAGCCACCAACGGAGTAAGTGATAACAATTTTTCTCTGTTTTGCTTCTATTTTGTTTTCGATTGTTAGGGTTTGTTCCTTATGTTCTATACATGTTTGTTTATGGTTATTTTGGTGATCTTGGACTTGCCCTTTGATCTCTTTCTTGGAGTTTATGAAGTTGAATACAAGGTGAGTACGTTCACTCACAATTGACATTATTGTATTCTATATATTTTTTGATCTTGTTTGCATATGATAGTTAATGTCTTAGATTCTTTTCTATACTGTTTTACTTATTTAATTACAATATGCTATTGATGATGTGATTTACATACTTGTATTGAATGTGAATGATGGGATTGTGATTGGACTTGGATATGATGTTTATGGAATCATGATGTGATGTGATTTGCCTAAGTTGTGATTGGGGATTGGGGAATGGGGAATGCCCTTTTGGCATTTTTGTCATTGGACACCAATAGTGGAGGTGGTATGGGACGCTTTCCTATGGTGCCCTTGGCGCTTTCCCTGATTATTGGTTGACATACATAGGGCATGTCTAGTAGTGTTTGGCTAGGAAAACCCTATCATATCTAACCCTATCGGAAGGTATATTAACGCCTAGTGATCTATGGTAGCAATGTGGATTTGTGGGTGCTCAAGACCGGTAACCAATCCATGAGAGGACGCAAATCACATTGTGGGGGCCATTCATTGGTAGGGTTGCATATAGTAAACTTGGGCTCGTGGGTGCCAATAATGCGAGAGGCATGCCCTAAGATTTCACACATAAATGTGCTCATCAGATGACCAATAGTTTAAGAGTCTACGTAGCCGAGAGGGAGACAATGACTCTAGGGGGAAGGATACGGGAAAGGATCGCAAGAGGCGAGGAATGGAAGTATCCAAGCCTAAGTAGATGTGACTTAGTAGATGACTTGCATTGGGCTAAGTTTAACCCTGACACACGCCAATACTTATGCCAATGGTGGTGAGTGATAGTGTTGACCTAAACTCCAACCATAGAAAGTCCAAGAGGGATGCCTTGACTCAACTACCGCGGAGAACCCAATAGACCGAGAGGGTTGAGGGAAGAGTGACTGAAACCTATCTAAAGGAGTATGGTGATTTATCTTAATGCATGTCTGCCAATAGGGACCAACATACATTGTAAAACCCAGCCCTAACCTTGACCCGGAAACCTTGTTATTTGTAGGTCCAGTGACTCGAAGTAAAGTAAGAAGTCAGCTTTGGGCCATCCCAGTGGAGGACTTGGTGTCTGGCTTTGAATCCATGAGAGTTGATGAAGTTCTATTTATGGAAACTGAATCTTGATGAAGATCGGATTAGTTGATGGACTTGGAGTGCTCTCTATCATGGTTTGAAGACATTTCTACCTATTAGGTAAGTCACTTGATATGTGTGCAAAACCCCTTTAGGATTGGATTTGATCTGGGTCTTCAATTCCCTGTTTTGGAATTGCTGTCTGCATTGGTCGACTGGACCAGTCGACCAATCCACTCGACCAATGGGTGCTGTCTTTGGCAATTAGGTCTTGCTTGCTCTATTTAAGTCCAATCTCGAGTCTACTTCGTATTTTCTGCCTCCAAACTCTTTGGAACGAACCAAAGACCTCTGCAAGTCATCTCCCTTGCATCCTTGGTGATTTTCTTGACAGATCTTCATCAAAACTCTTCCTTTTGCATCAAATGTATGTCTACACTCTCTTCTTCTCCTCCATCTCTGTTTTTCTTTCCTTTTTGAGTTGAGACAGTAGAGGAGATGCTGCATTCTCTGTTGCAAACATCTCTGGACTTGTCTCTCATGATCATCCTAAGGATTAATGGCTAAAACAATGATCTTAACCATGATCATTGCAAGCTTTTGAAGGAATCATGATCAAGCCATGATCTAGTCTTTGTTTAACTTCTGATTTGAATTCTGATCTCCTTGGATCTTCTATATTGATCATGTTAGTAGTCTATTGCTGTGTTTTCTTTTCATGATCCATGATCTATCAATCTCTAGTTGTTTCTCTTCTACCATACCATGTTTTCTTCATGAATCATGATAGTTACATATATGGTAGGTTTTGTTTCCTTATTTAGATTTATGCTCTTAGGTCTATTTCCTTGAAGATCTAAGTATGCTTTTCATGATACCTTTACCTGAAGCAATGATCCATTCTCCTATTGTTCTTGTCTTTGATTTCTATCTTGAATTCTTCAAGATCCATGGTTGATCTAATTATGGTAACTTTTTGTTTCCTAATTTGGATCTTGATGGCTTGATTCGATTAGTGTTTTGAGGTCCCCTATATGTTAGGATACTACTGATGTAGTTTACCCCTTGATTAGTACCCTTTTGAACCACCAAATTCGGATTTTATATCTCAAAACTCTGTTTTTTTTAGCTACTATCTGCATTGGTCGACTGGACCAACGACCAATCCACTCGACCAATGAGTACAAGCAACTCGGAATTGGTCTGTGTTGGATGTTTTGGTATCTTTTTCTGTTAGGGATCTTTCCTAATATGTTGTATACACTTGTTTAGGACCTTCTTCTCAAGTTTGCCAAGATCTTACTTGATTTCTTAGGATTCCTTTGCGAGTTATAAAAGGTAAGGATGGTTACTTCTTTAACAACATAGATAGCATGAATCTAGTTTCTATATTTGAATATCATTGAATTGTTTCCTTAATTAGATTCTTACAATGATATATTACTGTTGCATAATCTTGATAACAGTAGCATTACTTGCTTATATTAAATTGACTCATGTATGATTTACTTACCAATTATATACAAAGTGATTGTAATTATTGATTTCTTTCCATATATGAAGTTACCATACATGTGATGATATGAATTGATGCATGTGTATGCTTAAGTATGGTTTGGAAAGGAGAGGTGTCCTTTTGACACTTCTGTCCTTGGACTACTACGGGAATATTATGGGATGTTTCCGGAGATGCCCTCCTGGACACCTTCCTAAACTGTTGGATGACATATCTAGGACTTGTCTAATAGTGTTTGGCTAGGATGTCCCGTTATGTCGACCCTAATCGGAGGGGTATTGAGACCGAACGACCCGTGGTAGCAATGGGGATTCATGGGCGCTCAAGACCGGTAACCAACCCGTGAGAGGACAGGAATCACATTGTGGGGGCCATTTATTGGTAGGGTTGCATATGGATAGACTTGGGCTCACGGGCGTTCAAGACCAGTAACCAACCCGTGAGAGGACGTGAGAGCTTCCCGTTTACCATATGTGGATGATCAATAGGGTTGATGAGTCCGTAGTCAGGGACTATGAGGACTCTAGTGTGAAGGATACCGGAAAGGATCGTCAGGGACGAGGAATGGACGTATCTGGATCTGACTTGATGTAACTAAGTAGAAGACTTGCATTTGGCTAGGCTTAACCCTGACATGCGCCGGTACTTAGACCAATGGTGATGTGAGAGAGTGGTGACCTATACCCCCAGCCATGGAATGTCCCGAGGGATGCCGGACCCATTACCAACTGATGATGAGTGATTGAGACCTTCCTAAAGAAGTACGGTGCTATGACTTAAAGCATGTACGCCAATAGAGACCAGCATATGTAGAGTTAGATTCATTCATTCATTGCTTGTCTCATACCATATTGCATTTATGTTTGTTCGAAATCCGCCATTTATGTTATTATGGATTTAATCGCATAGCTGAGTTTCTTTGAAACTCATTCCTTTATTGTACAATGTTTGTTAGACTATTCTCTGCAGTCTTGAATATTATGACGGCCCCTATGAAGAAGAGCAAGGAGAAGAGGCATATCTCTAGGAAGGTGATTGCGGTTACAACAATTACACTGAAGATCCCGCGAGTGGTTATGCTCCGTACGATGCTTAGTCCGACCATTGAGTGGAAGCGCCCTTGTGTTGTTTATGAGATTTATACTTATAAGGATGTTGTCTATAAAGTTGAGAACAATTTAGTTACCCAGTGTACCTGCTATTGGGATTAGATTTTGTCTTGCTTATTCTCTTTTAGAACTACTTTTCCGCTGGTTGTAGACTGGGATTTTGCCTCACTTTACTTATCTGTTTTAGACACTCTGACTATATCTAGTACTCTGATTTATATATATGATTCATTCTTTCCTTATTTGGATCTATGGTTTATCTTCCGCACTTTTATTTTTATTGTTCATGATTATGTTATTGTTTATGTGGGAGGTTGATTACTCGATACCTGATCTTCGGGCTGTGGATCACACTCTCGGGTATGCCAGATAGGGTACCGGCTGGGAGGATGTGACATATATAGAGTTAGAAGCATACTTGCATACTGTATCATATCATTTGCATTCATGCCTTGTTTTTATTCTTGAGATTGTGATTGTTTATAATTGTTAATTGTGTTTGAACTGCTTGCTGAGTTCATTTGAGCTCACCTTTGGGGAACATGTTTTCTTTAGATTGTGTTGCAGATATTGATGACTGGGAGATCCCGAACTACGAGGCCACGACGTGTGACTCGTATGCCTTCCAAGATGTTGGTGACTACAAGCAATACAGTGAAGCATACCTGTCACATCCACCCAGCCAGTATCCTATCTGGGCATACCCGGATGTGATCCACAGCCCGAAGATCCAGATCGAGCAGCCATGCCTCCCACATACACGATAACATAATCATGAACAATATAATCAATGTATAAAACAAACCATAAATAGATCAATTGAATAAGAGAAGATAGTAAATTAGAGTGCGGAAATATATTAAGTATCAAATTCTAAATAACAGAGTCTCAAAGAGAAAGAGTGATCAGAAGTCACTCCTTCACCAACAGAGGAACAGTGATAAATTAAGTTAAGTTACACCTAGTGTTATGAACAAATCCAAAGGAACTAGAGAGAGAATATCCAAATGGTTACAGTCATCCAGAGAAATGGGGCCTACACATAGGTTTCCTCTATCCTAATGATAACCTCTTCAAAAGTATGGATAAAGTAAACCCAACGTGGCCGCTCCCTCACTAATGTGGGGCTAACCCTGGTACGCACTATAATCCTCCTCGGTATAGCAATTCTGACTCTCCGCGTAGCCATCACCCGAAGGGTAGTATGCGGGATCATAGCTCGGGTCATAGGACGTGCCATCAAGGTCTTCTGTACCTGCAGTGTAATCTAACAAATTGCACAAAAGGAATGAGTTCAAAAGAACTCAGCAAGGCAAGTCGTTTCATAATCCACAGTTCAATCAACACAAGTCAAAATAGGATGCAATATGATATGAGACAATGATGAATGATGATTCTAATCTTAAGTATGCTAGTCTCTAGGGTAGACATGCTTTAAGTCATGGCACCATACTTCTTTGGGACGTCAGTCACTCCCCCTCAATCATAAGATATCTTGGGTCTGCCTGGGGAAGTTCGGTAAAGTCATCTAAAAAACCATGGTTGGGGATTTAGTCACCACTCTCTCACATCACCGTTTGGTATAAGTATTGGCGCATGTCAAAGTAAAGCCTAGCCCAATGCAAGTCATCTACTCAGTCATATCATGTCAGATCCAGATACGTCAATTCCTCGCCCCCGGCGATCCTTTCCGGTATCCTTCACACTAGAGTCAGCGTAATCCTGGATTACGGACTCATCAACCCTATTGGTCATCCACATATAATAAATGGGAATCTCTCACGTCCTCTCACGGGTCGGTTACCAGTCTTGAGCGCCCGTGAGCCCAAGTCTATCCATATGCAACCCTACCAATAAATGGCCCCTTTCGGGTATCCGCAATATAGTTCAAGTCCTCTCACGGATTGGGTACCGGTCTTGAGTGCCCTTCAACCATATTCTATCACGGGTCGTTCGGTCTCAATACCCTTCCGATTCGGGTCTGATACAACAAGGGAAATCCTAACCATACACCTAGACAATCCTATACATGTCATCCAATAACCCGGGAAAGCGTCGATGGACACCTTCGAGGAATATCCCATACTACTCCCTCCAATGTCCAAGGACAGAAGTGTCGAAAGGACACCTCCCAATCCCAAGTCATACGTAGTCAATCACAATCTCAATCTCATCATATTATACTAAATCAATGATTCGTCATATAAACAAATACATATCATAACATGATTGATCATACATGAATCATAAAGTAAAACTGAACATGATATTCTAAATGATATATACATTCTATTACTAACAAGGAAACACATAACAATCATGTATAGTAAAGGATTTCTCATATGATCATAACCAATAAGTTCCCATAATGTAAGCATGTTGGTATAATTAAAATACTTGAGTTAACGACTGTCCTTACCTTACTCAAAGTTGTAAATAGATTCAATGATTACCAAGTATGATACCCTAGATAATCATACAATTAATGTCAGAGAAGAAAACAATTGAATTGGGGTTCAAACGGATCAAATTGGCTGAGTACAGGGCCTTAACAACTCTTGGTTGACTGGCTTGGTCGATCGTCAAGCGACTCAAGCAATGACCAAGACTTGTTATCTTCAGGACAGCAATGGAAACTTGATCCGAAATTGTCCTTCCGGTGCTCCGATCGTCATGAAATTTGGAGGGCATGTTTATAACAGTAAGAGGATATTACACACTAATTTTCATGATGATCCAACGGTTCAATCAAAAATACCCAAATCGAATTTTAAGTTCTATATGATGCTTAGCAAGAATTAAATTGGAACTTATAGAAATTGAAAGGGATGATAAGAATCAATCAAATGAGGGCTAAGAATCAAGCTAGAATCTTAATTTCATTACAGCCTAAGCTTATCATGCATCTACATATCAGATTAGAATCAAAATAGGTTAGATTGAATAGAATCAAAGTGATGGAGTGCAATTAATCTCATTTGAATCATAGCATAGCAAGAGTGGGGGAGGATTAAGGAAGTGAAAGGGGGAAAACCCATGGTTAAGTGTTTGCAAGGTTGCAGCACTTCAGCCATGGTTTCAAGATCATTAATTGATAGAAACATGAATAGATTAGAAGAGGAATAGGAGAAATCATACCTTGAGTTGATGATTAGTGTATACAATAAAGAATGGAGTCAAAGATCTTCCCAAACTTCAAGGAATAGCCCAAGAGAGTGCCCAACCTCGAGCTCTGGAGTGCAAATGATTAGTTTAGGTCCTCATTCACGAGTTCCAAAAAGGTAGGGGCAAAATGGGAAGAGATTTAGTGCAAACTCGGATTTCATTACTCTTGGTCGACTGGCAGTCGACCAAGCACTCGACCAAGCTATGACAGCAACTTCAGGAGTGGATTTGGAATGCTATACAGGGTCAAATTGAGCGGGGTTTTCTCCTACAAGTCAATCAACAAGTCTAGTTTCAGAAAATACCTTCGGATTGATACGGGGTTCCGGGAAGTGATTCAACTAATTCAATCTTCATCGATGCGCAGATTTTTACTCAACGCTGACAAGGTGCACAAGTGAGGGGCATCATTGTCAATGTCCATGGGCTCAGCATCAAGCATCGAATCATCCACTAAGAGGGCCCATAGGTCTCTTCTACCACCACTTCGGGTCTTCGGACCTGTAACAGTATAAAATCCGGGCCGGGTCAGGGTAAGGATAAGGTCGGATTTTACAATACCCGTGTGATGACGGAGCGGACCAGAATTATCTGGATCTTAAGGCTTGAGCGTCCGTGTGATGACGGAGACATTTGAGTCTAGATATTGTTTGATGGACATAGATACTCTTTTGTTTAGCTTTAAAATGATTCTTAGTTTCCTTTTCTTTTCTTTCAATTGTAATATCTTAGATTCGATCTACCTTCCGCATTGGTCTGTAAAGTATATATCTGCTATACTCTTTACTCTAATCTTTTTTATTTTCGCACTCTGATATTCTTTTGTGATCCTTCTGGAATCCTTTCTTGTTTGTTTCTTAATTTACTTTAATACAATGATTTGTTCGTGCTCTTGATTATATTATTGTGCTAGGTGGGATATGATCACCCTAAACTTGATCTTCGGGGCTGCGGATCACACCTCCGGGCATTGGAGATAGGGTACCGGCTGGGGGGATGTGACACATATGATATAGCAAAATCAAAGGACAAGAATAAAATGAATTCTTATTATAAAAATTATAAAATCTAAATTTATCAACGGGATCAAACCATCCATTAACTAATATTGATCAAAATGAATATCAGAGTAAAAGGGAATAATGTTTTGTAGTGGAATTAAACTAAATGTCTAGGTAAAAGATGTCCTCTCCCTTCTCAAAAGATATGAGGGTATAAATATAAAATAGTGCCATAAAGGACACTATCAAATCCCAAAGTATCACTAACTCTCTACTGGAATCTAGCTCCATAGGAACAGTCATGGCACAGGCATGAAACTCCACTTCCTCTCTAGTCACTCTGTTATAATAGTCTGTCGGTGACGAATCCTCCATTTGAATGGAGTCTTCATAACCCGCAGTGTAATCTAAAAGAAACATACATATAAAGGAATGAGTTCAACAGAACTCAGTGAGATCAACTCAACAACATGTCATGCATTCATCCACAAATTCCCACATCATACATCTATGATTAACAATGATAACATGTATCATGATGATAATATAGTGAATGAATGAATATAATGTTATACTCCTAACTTTATCGTGAAGTCTCTATGGTAGACATGCATTAAGTTGGACACCAGTCTCCTCTGTGCAGTCTCAATCACTCTCCCTCAACAAGAGACGTCTATTGGGTTCTCCGTAGTTGTTGAGTAAAGTCACACTAATCCATGGCTGGGGATATAAGTCACCACTCTCTCATATCACCGTTTGGTATGAGATTTGGCACGTGTCAATGACAACTTTAGGCCCAATGCATAGTCATACAGTCTTGTACTACATATGGTCCGGATATCATTCCTCAACGGGAGACATCTGTTGGTCTGATATCCTTATCCACCTAGAAATGAGATCCTCAACGGGAGGCATCTATTGGATTCCATTTCTCAACCCTATGGTCACCCACATATAATGGACAAGATGCTTTCCATGTCCTCTCATAAGTTGGTTACCGGTCTTAAGCGCCCATGAGCCCTTATCTATTATATGCAACCCTACCATTTCATGATGACAATGGGCCTTTGGTACTCACAAGACCCAGCCACTAACATCATTGGTTAACCGACTTCAATACCCCTACTGGAAGGGTAGTAATACTCATAGGGTTATCTAGCCAAACACTTATAGACATATAGCATTCATGAGCTTAGGTCTAAGTGCACTTATACATAAAGTTTCTAGGGTAATGGGAGAATCCCACAACCCTAGTTGGTATATAAGTATAAGAAGACATAGTCCTAAATCAAGCCCACACATTCATGCCATTCTCATACAACAATTCATGAAATTTGAAATAGAAGTAAGTACAAACTATCACTACTTTTCGTTCACGCAAAGTCACACACAATACATAATAGATTACAAGATAACAAAATACTAAAGATTTAATAACACATCATTCATACAAGATATGGTTAAGTATATTCTTCACCTTTTAAGCTTATATAAATTTTGAAATCCCAAAGTAATCACCAAAAAGAGAGTGCAATTGACCTAAAATAACCCAGAAACAATAGAAAGTTAAATGATTAATAATCAAGAATCGTTCGGAATCAAAGGGGCTAGAGCACACACCCAAACAAAGGGTAGGGGGTTGGGGCCATATAGGGCCGGTCGACCTGTCCTGGTCAACCGCCTAGTATAGGGCTTCAGACAAAAACCCTAAATTCGACCCTAATTCGATCTCATCTTGAAATAGAACTTTGGGATCTTCAATTTGATGGTATTAGGGTCCCCAAACTACCTTTCAAACACACCAATTGGTTCTCAAACGAAAACCCCCAATTTTGGCTGTTGTGAATGCAAATGATTGCATGAACCAATTCTCACAAAAGATTGGGAAACATTAAAAGAATAATAGGAAGTATTCAATGAATCCCAACAATGAAAACCATCATAACCATGTAAAGGATTCATCATAATTGCATTTAGAAGAGAGGTTACAAAGGGTTATTGAGAGTCCTTACCTCATGGCGCAATTTCCTTTATTTCTCGCTCTTTGCACCACTCAAGGAGTGAAGAAACTTCAAAATCACGAGCTCCCTTTCTCTCCCACGTTCTCAGCATCCTTTTTGCATAAAAAATGCGTTTGGGTTAGAGAATCACAAAACAGGGTTTAAAACCCAAAATCTAGAATCTACCCTGAAATTGGGCGAGGCGGTTGGTCCAGCTGGTCAACCCCCCTTGACCAACTGGCCCTATATCTCCTTCATGAGAAAGCCAATTGCGTCGGGCTTTGGAGGGTAGAAAGGTCATTTCAAGGGCTGATCATTGATATGGTTTATCTCGAAATTCAAGTCCTCTAGCATTGGTTTACGGACATGCCAAAACCTCATTTTATGCCTTCACGATTGATCTTCTCTCTTCTTTTGAACTCCATCAGAGTGATCGGGTCTTCATAGTGGTCATCCACCTCCATAGGTTCGATTTCCAAACACCTAAGCTCAGCTCATATGTCTAGAGTTGTCGTTTACTTGTACTTCGGGTTAGTGGTCTTGGTCAAAATCCGAGGGATTTCACAACGTGACTTTGTTTCATCCAACAGTGGTAGCCAGTCTGTGAGGAGATTCAGTGGTCCACTATTGATTAAGCAATGGTAGGGTTGGGCTCATGGGAGCCCAATAGGCTACTTGGGAGTCATGTGGGAACATGAGAGCATCTGCCCCAACGATATGTGGGTGACCATAGGGTTGGGGAATGGAGTCCAATAGAGATAATTAGTCTGTGAGGATTCTCATTCCTAGGTGGAGAAGGATACTGAACCAAGTTGTTTGGTGCCATAAGGGAGGTATCTGGACCACATGTAGTATGTTATTTCAGGACCTTGCATTGGGTTAGAATCCCCTACATGCATCAGTACTCATGCCAATAGTTGTGGTGAGAGAGTGAACCCAAGCTAAGGTTGATTGACGAGGACCATACCCCGTTGCTAGGGATCCCAACAGAGGTAGCCAGTCCGTGAGGGATCAAAGTGACGAGACCTACCCAGAGGAGGGTTGGTGTTGCCTTCTTAGAGAGTTTCATGGTTAGCTGCTAGATGCATCCATATTGTTGCTTATCACTTTTTCTTTTTACTCTTGATGTGTTTGCAATGCTGATGTGTACATGAAATTGTTGCCTTACTGAGTTTGTCAAAACTCATCTTTGTGGATTGTCTCTATTTTTCCTCAGATGACTATACAGATGCGGGAGAAGTTCCATATGTATGGGAGAACTCTAATGAAGACACTATGGAGACGTCAATGGAAATTGGTGCTACACAACATGAAGCCTATTGCAGGTGCATGGAGTGCTCTTATGGCACCTATTGACATAAAGAGGATCCAAGTGGTTCATCATTTGGATAGGTCAATATGAGAGAGGGTTTTATGACATCTTTTATTGAGAGAATAGAAGACGGTTGTGCCAGTCCTGAGAAAGACTATAATAATAAATCAATCATTAAATTTTCTTAGCTTCCGCTGAAAACATTCTTTTGGATACATTTCCTTTGATTCATTCATTGGATTACATTTATTACTTTTCATTGGATTTTGGAATCTTTTTTCCTTTACATAAATTATTGAACTGTTCTTTGCTCTTGATTTTGGCGTTGTGTGTATTTATTACTATTGATGGTTAAACCGGATCTTGTGGCTATGGATCACACCCACGGGTTGTTGGGCGGGTCGTACTAGCGGGTGGGGTGTGACATAGACCAAAGTCCAAACCAGGTTTGCGTGAGTTGAGTTTGATTCATCGACCCCTAGTGAGAGATGAGGCGTGAAGTCAAGGCCCCAAGCCAAGAGGGCTTCATTAACAGGAAGGCTCCAGATATCAGTGTCTCGGGATGTACCCATCCCCGTGTAACTTGGATGAGACTTAGGAATTGGGCTCCTATCCTGGGATAAGTAGTACAGTTTGTCCTTACATACCTGGAGGTTAGACTTTCCGTACCTGCTAGGAGATAGACCTTACCCCTATCTCCTTAGGGCGTTGTTCCAACCAGGTTGCAATAACAGGTTAGGCCTTGTCAACAACAGCCTTACCTACTAGGAGATAGACCTTACCCCTATCTCCTTAGGGTAAGGATGTCAATGATGCGGTTTGGAGCGGTTTCAGGCTCAAATACACCCAGCCCAAACACGGCCCATTAGAAAAATAACGGTTTCGTGCCGGTTTCGATTTGGTGTGGTTTGCGATCAGGCTAACAATTTATTGTATCCAAGAAAAAAACACAAAGAAATAGTTGAGTATCCTACAACAAGAGCCAAAATTCTATGGAAAGCAAAATTGTTATTGATCAATTCCCATTAAAAAATGACAAGTCATTCCACATTGTAAAAATTACACCTACTTTATAGAAATCAAAAACTCAGATAGTAAGTAGTAATATAAAAACTACAAGTTCATTCCTTCGGCTTTATTGGATAGTCCTCCTAAAACAAATCTTCAAACTAAAAGCCCTTTTAAATTCCAACTTGTGCTATAATTGATTGTCTTGAAATTGGGTTGTCGTTTTGTGAGAAAGTTGGCTTTTTTCCCCTTATATGAAATCCGTTTATTTTTTTTGTTGGTATTTAGCTTGATATGCAAAGAAATATCTTTGGATTGGATAAATATTTACTTAATTTAAACAAACTTGATAAATTCAATTGGACATTCATACTTAATCCTTCTAATTGTCATTCACAAGTAATAGAAGATTATTTGATCTTTGAATTCATACTAAGTTTTTATGATAGTCTATACCAACTACCTAGTGGTAATATGATAACTCAAACAATATTTAATGTAAAACTATAAAGTGGGTTGTAAAATGGTTTATAAAGGGTTGCGGTTTGGGTTTGGGTTGGTGTGGGCTCTGCCATTCTCAGCCCAAACACGGCCCATTAAGGTTCGGTTTAGGCTGGTTTGGGCTATAACGGGCCGGTACGGTTCGGTTTTAACGGTTTGGGCTACAAATTGACACCCCTACCTTAGGACTTTGTTCCAACCAGGTTGCAAGGAGAAAAGGTTAGGTCTTGTCAACAATAGCCTTACCTGCCTTGCTAGTGTTAGGCCTAGACTTGTCCGAATGGTAATATGCCTAGAAGCCCTGGGTCATCCCCAAAGGAAATTTGGGACACGTTGGATGATCCAACCACCACTAAGCATCAACTTCCACTATAAATACCCCTCATTGTACTTGGTAGTGTGCATTTACTCCTTGAACATTTACTATTCATCATATTTCTAGTTTTCAAAATTCCCAACTCGGGGCAACTTTGCTACTGAATCTAATTTGAGCTTCAAAGATAATTCTCTGGTCTCAAAGTCGACCCATACTCATTTTGTCTTAGTGTACAGGCTATTGACCTAGCCATTTGGTTTGACTACAGTTCACTTGAAGGAGTCAGATTTGGGTGCAACAAAATTGTTTAGTCGTCAAAGTTCTAGGAATCAACAATTGATTAGTAGAATCGCCACATCGAAATCAACATCCAAAGGTCCCCGATCCCAATTCTTGGTTGATCTCATATCAATGGGTTGGTACAAATAAAGGGTTAAAATGTACGCCCAATACCACTTTTACACAAATATGGGGGTGATTTTCGAATTGGTTCCATTCAATGCTGAAACAATGCTTGTCATTGAGGTTTTTCAAGGTTGGAACTTGAACTACAAGTTACGCATGGGATCCTTTACTACATGAACTAACCTTCCCATAGTAGTTCCAACCACAAGGAATAAGTCAACAAAAGATTCTTGTACTTATGAAGGAATTATCATAAGCTAGATGAACAAAAATGATGAATGAGCCATAAAACCATGGGAAATTTTTTATGCGACCCCCTAGTTATCCAATTTATCAGTTAGATCCCTTATAACACCATTAGTCTCAGTTAGTTTTTAACAATCTTTTTTCAATATTACCCTCACATTTTAACTTTAAAGTTCCCAAACTTTGTGAGGATTTACAACTGAGAAAGGAAGAAGCCGCAAACCATAAAGGAAGATGAAGAAATGAGTAGAATGTATGGTTTTTCATTCAAAGTTATTCTTGCATTTTGAAAAGTTTAATTTGCTTACATCAACATTTACCTGTGAGTTCCTAGCCATAGGATATCATTAATATATGTTCATCCTATAAGGGACCTGATTAATAAATTGGATAACTTAGGCATCATTTGTTTGCTGAATTTGAAGTGGGTGGGAAAAAAAAAAGAGAGTCAAAAAACGTAAAATTTTCCATAAAATCTAGAAGCATGGTTTGTTTGGTTCAATGGGATGGAAAGTGGATAGTCACTCTTCCTTAAATTAAGAAAACTTGTCTGCCAACGTAAAATGTCACTTTCTTACCTCATCCCATTTGAAAGTCTCACATATTTATTTGGATTTTGTGAGAAAATGAGGGATATAATAAAAGTGGGTCTCGTTGAAAAAATACCATGCCAACATTGCCACATGGGTGCCACATCACCCCATAATAATTTATATGCAAAAAAAGGGGGGTATATTTGTTTTTTTTGATTGGTGTGGGGGGGTTGAAAGGAAAGAAAAAAGGAAACCCGCCCCAACGAGAGGAGGGGGGGCGGGGCCCAGGGGAGGGGGGCGCGGAGAAAAAGGGGGAAAGGAGGAGGGGGGGAGGAGGAGGAGGGGGGGGGGGGGGGGGGGGGGGGGGGGGGGGAAAAAAAAAAAATGGGAAAAAAAGAAAAAAAAAATTTAGGTAAAAAAAGAAAAAAGTGAGTATGGGGGGGTGGGGGGTTGTTTTTTTTTTTTTTAAAATTTTAAATAAAAAGAGGGGGGGGGAGTGTGTGGGGGGGGGGGGGGGGGGGGGGGGGGGTGGGTGTTGCTTGTATCTCAAGATATTACGCAAGTATACGTATCGCAATCAAGTAATAAATGATAAGTACAAAATCGATCCCACGGAGAATTATATCCTTAACTTTCAATGTAAAAGTAAAATTGATTTAAATGAAATTAACAAGGTTGATTGGTATTTGTCTAACTAATTAACCAAATGACAGGTAAAGAAAACTAAGGAACTAAAATGTAGATTTGAGCAATGGAAGAAACTTAATGAGAGACAAGTGTGTTAGGAATCAAGTTTCCCTTCCCCTGAATTTTAAAACACAAATACTAAAGCAATACTACAACCCCAAGATAAATCAAGAACTTGGAATGAATGGCAATATGGTATTTTCCAATACACATAAGCTAGCATCCTAAATCAACATCAGCATATTCCTATGAAGAATTGAATTAAGAATGCAATTTAAACCCAATCCAATCAATGGTAATGTGAGGTAATTGGGTATTCCTACCCAACCTACTAATTAACACAACCTAATTAAAGATGATGCTAACTCACACAATTCAACAAACACCTAGACTTCATTAATTTTCCAATTAATGAAATCATAACATTCATTCAAGAAAGATCATTCAAGAACTGAAATTAGTCAATATAACATGCTGAATTCATTAACAATAAAGTGGATTGCAATAAAACTAAAGAACACATGATTAGTTACATATCAAAATTTAGGTTTAGGTACTACTATCATCCCAACACATCTAAGATTTAGCCCATAACAGAATTCAAATGCATAAAACCAAGTATAGTTGACATGAGACTAGAAAATAAAAAGATAGAGTTATAAAAACAAGAATAAACTAAGGCTTCAATGCTTCCACATGAGCTCCAAGCTTTCTTCTTCAAGCAAATCAGCAACTCCAAAGAGCTCCTTGCTTCCACAAGAGCTCCAAAGATTCGTTCTCTACCTCCTTCCTCTCAGCCAAGTCTATCTTCCACACCTTGGTCGAATCTCTCCTCCTCTCCTCCTTGCCTCTCTTCTCTTTCTTCCATAAATGTCTTCAATCATTAGGTTAGATTCTGGCCATAGGATTAGAACCTTCCTCCTGAGATCAAGGGCTGAAAACCATCATGTATTTACAAGAATTTAGTCCACTTAAGTTAGCCCTTTTTGGTCAATTCCATTTGAATTGGATCTGAGAATATTCTGCTCCGTTGTTGTAGCAATGCAGCAACAACTCTATAACAAAGTTAGTGGACATGTTCTTCTATTATGAATCTTCACCTACATGTTCAAGAGAAAGAGAAACAGTCAAATTCATCCATAAAAAGAAGGGAAATTCATGCAATGTGACAAACAATGAACTAAACAAAATGCAACATGTTGAGACTAAATAAAACAACACCTAATGAATACTATCACTAAAACAAAGACAAAATACTCCTAAATCAAGCCATCTCAAGTATAAAAGTTATAAATCTTAACTCTATTTCATAGAGTTATCACACCCCCAAACTTAAGACATTGCTTGACCTCGAGCAATAAAGACAAATGAAAACAACAACTAACTACTAATGAAAGCATGAGGAAATCAAAAGAAAAGAAAAGCAAATAACCTGGCTTAAGCATGCAATAGGATGAGTGTTAGACAGAAGTTGCCTCTCAATCTTTTTCTAAATTTTCAGATCCAACACATCTGGCCAATAACACTTAGATGTCATACTTTACTCATCAGGATGCTCTCAAGTGTGTGTGTGAAAGTTAAGGATCTTGCCCCAGATCACCCTAGTATAGCTGAATCATGGTCATCAAGTTTAGTTCATTGATCTAATATGTTGACCAAATGATTACCTCTCCACTAATTAGGAATCCATATCTTTTTACAACCCCAAGAACTTGTTTCATACTCTTTTGAGCATTTGACCCCCAAACTTATTATTTATGAACTTTTTTTTTTTTTTTTTTTTTTTTTTTATGTTGTCATCTTGCCTTTTTACGCGAATATCGCTCATTTGTGATGAAGATACCCGGTTACTCAACAAGATCACAAACAAGAGTGCCTTGCATGCTCATATTTCGGGCCACTGTTGACGTCAAAAATACACATGGGTTACATGCATATTCCCCGGTTACTAGGTTGCCCAAAACAAATGAACATTATTCTTTTTTTTTTTTTTTTTTTTTTTTTTTTTTTTTACAATACTCATATTTCGGGCCACTGTTGACGTCAAAAATACACATGGGTTACATGCATATTCCTGGTTACTAGGCAACCCAAATCAGCGGAGCATTATTCTTTTAGGGAAGGGAAGGGGTCAAACCTCAATCAATATTCACAATGCACAAAGTTCTTGGAAACAACCAAATGGGGATCCCTAATGTGTAAGTCTTGAGGTTCTCATTTAATCAATTCTAAAATCCTAAAAACTCTCACATTGATCCAGCTTTCCCCAGGTTCTCTAGAGCTTGAAACATCACTTGGTGCATCAATAGTATGGCATCACAAACATGAGTAAATGCAGACATCAGATCATTATAGCAAAATTGTGCTAAGATTTCCAACAAAACCAGAGTAAGAGGCACTGACATTCACATTACTTAACAATCATCCAAATTTCATGAAAAGCCAGATTAACTACACAAAACATCTACCCAAAACAGCTACTCTAAAACTGGACAGCAACTTTAAAAAAAAAAAACTGAAGAAAATTAACTGTTAACTGGGGACATCCATATCATGAAGATAACATATGCAATTATTGGAACATTGCAAAACTTTACCCCCAAACTAAAGATGAGCAGTGTCCTCACAGCGAAAGAAAGGAAAAAAAAAGTAAGGTAATAAAAGGAAAACACAATAAAAGAAGAGAGAGAACGGAACTTCCCTGAACAAGCTAGGCCTCATCATCATCATCTAATGAATGGAACTCATCATCAGCAGCAGCTGCAGCAGCTTCAGCTTCATCCTCCTCATCTATATTAGGAATGTAGTTCCCATCTTGGCCCCAAGGATTAGCGAAGAGGTAGTTGGGAAAAGCTGGAAAAGATTGGAACCGGTTGCTATTCATCCTTAAGTTAGACTCAAGGGCGCGATCACGGGCAGCCACATAACGCATATAACCAAGGAAGAGGTCACGAGAGATTTGATGTTCCAACATCATTTGAAATTGGGTGGCTTCTACTTGACTGAGGCGCTGTTCCAATTGAGTGTAACTAGAGGATGGAGCACCAGAGGTAGAAGAAGTGGGAGGAATGGCTGATGCTGCAGCAGGAGGTGGTGCACTGGAAGGGGGAGCTGAACTAGGTGTAAGCATGCGAGTGATACTGAAGTGTGTAATGGCACCTTTGTTGAGTGTATGGACATCAGAAGCCTGCACATCAACATGGTTAGCCAAACATAAAGCAGTAATTAAACAGGGAAAAGCTAAACTACCACCCCGCCTAGCAAAGACAAGCACAAATGGCCTCATGAATGCGATGACCCACATTAACCCGACGCCCTTCCAAAATAGAGTGGAGGAGCAAAGCTCTATCCACTGAAACAGTCTGACTATGCGTGGAGGGCATCAAGTGGGTCTGTAAAAAATGGTACCAAATTTTGGCTGCCGGTTGCAAGGTGTGGCGGGCAATAGTTAATGCACCTTGGGTGGAGGAGGACCACTCCGTGCCATGAGAACATAAAGTCCGGATAATGTTATGCATGGCGCTTGGATCTCGCTGAAGCAAGATAGGCATTGTGCTCATCCTCCACATTGTCCAATGCATAATAGGCATTAATGGATGGTCCATCTATAGGTATGTGCATCCCCCTAACATAGACTTGATCCTGAGATGGGGCAGTGAGATTGGCATAAAATTCGTAGACTATGGAAGGGATGTAGGCACCAGGATGGGTGCAAAATTGTTCCCAATGATGCCTAGCTATAATGGATGGGATGAATGGAAAGGCTTGTGCTTCATTGGGTTTTAATTGGAACCCCTTCTCCGGAAGAAAGTTCTTGGTGGAGATGGATGTGAAGCGGTTCTCAGCTATGGGAGAGGCAAAATAAGAGGGACTCATTGAAGCACTAGAACTAGGGTCTGTTCTGCTCTTCTTCTTAGGGGCCATTTCGAATGGAGTGCACAAGGTTGGCCCCTAACAACCACTATTGAAGTCAAACAAACACTAAAACAGACCTTAGCTAACAAAAACACTACAACAACTAATCAAACAAATTGTAGAAAATAAAAAAAAAAAAAAATAACTAATCAAACAAACACTAAAACATACCTTATCTAACAAAAACAGAGACACCATAAAAGTAGAAAACAAGAACAAACAATTAACAAACAATGAACTATAACTAAGCAAACAAAAACAAACACTAACAAACAAATTCTATGTTGTTTTAGGTGCAAATGGCAAGCATAAAAACAGAGGATATGAGCATAGGGTAACGATGACCCAGAAATGCTGTATTGGTGTGTGCAAGTGATTGTAGCTCCAAAATAACACCTAAACAAATAAGAAAAGTTGTATATACCCTAACGAAAACATACACTAAGACAACATAAGAACAAACACATAACCCACAAACCACAAATTGAACATTCAACAAAAACACAAAGAAATCGAAAGTTCAAAAATATAGAATGAAAGAAAAGAAATGGGGAGAACACTTAGCTGATGTGGTGTAGGGAAGATGAAAGGTCGAAATACCACAAAAACATGCCCGAAACCCAGTACGGCATCGGTAGTCCTCTGAGAAGTGATTCGAGGATGGAATGGGGGAAAAAGTTAGGGTTTTTGTGAAAGATGGGCTATCGGTGAAGAAGAAGATTGCTTTGGTGGGTGAATGTAGGTAAATGGAGGTGTGAAAGTCTTTGAAAAACAGAAAATGGAAGAGAAGAGGAGGATGAGTTGCAGTGGAGGAGACGATGGAGCCGTGAGAGTCGACGAAGTGAGCTGAGTGTTTCGTTGATTTTGGTTTGAAATGAGAGGTTTTATGGGTTTGGGTTGGTATTGGTTTAGAAGGGTTTTAAAAAAAATGAAATTGGTTCGAATCAGTATGGGTTCAGCATGGTCTGATAGAAGTTTGAAGTGTATTTTTGATGGGTTGGTTGGGTTTGAGATGAAACCGGGTCGGGTGAGTGGTTTAATCGTTGTTGTAGCTTTGCTGCAGCTTTGCTATAGCAACGAACACAGAATGTAAGTTTCAACAGAGAATGGAATGTGTTAACAGAACATGCAAGACCCGTAGCTGAGGGTCAAAACTTTGTAGTAGCATTGTGGCCACATCGCTACTACAAAGATAGTGAAATTTGCTGGATATTGAAACATGCTCTGTTCAGCAGTTTGATTTAATGATAAGTTTGGCAAAACACCCAATCATTCTCTTTTTGTTCCCCACACTCCCTGCACATCAAAATATACATGTTAGCAAATTATCTATCATTCATTTTTTTTTTTATTTTTTTTTTTTTTTTTTTTTATTCAACACCTAATGAACTAATAGCACACAATTAAACTAAAAATAATGAAATCTAAGTGACCTCCCTTTCTTTTAAGCCTCTTGAAGGTTGATTGAAGATTTGTCCCGCTCCAATGGTGCTCCCCAATAATGCTTGATTCTCTGCCCATTGACTAGAAATTTCCTGTTAGAGATGCCCTCTTGCAACTCCACTGCTCCATGTGGAAATACTGTCATTATTGTAAAAGGACCCGACCATCTTGATTTCAGCTTTCCTGGAAATAATTTGAGTCTGGAGTTGAACAGCAGAACTTGCTGACCTGGTTCAAATACCCTCTGCAAGATTTTCTTGTCATGCCATTTCTTCACTTTCTCCTTGTAGAGTTTGGCATTCTCATATGCTTGGAGCCTGAATTCATCAAGTTGATGGAGTTGTAGCATTCTCTTCTCACCAGCCAAAGTAGAGTCAAAATTGAATTTCTTAATTGCCCAGTATGCCTTATGCTCTAGTTCCAATGGTAGATGGCAAGCCTTTCCAAACACAAGTTGATATGGTGACATTCCAAAAGGTGTTTTGTAGGCAGTCCGGTAGGCCCAAAGGGAGTCATCTAACCTTATGGACCAATCCTTCCTTGTTGGGCATACTGTTTTCTCCAAAATCAACTTGATTTGTCTATTAGAAACTTCAGCTTGTCCATTTGTTTGGGGGTGATAGCTTGAGGCAACTTTGTGACGAACTCCATATTTAGACAATAGAGCTCCAAGATATTTGTTGCAAAAATGTGAACCTTCATCACTGATTATGGCTCTTGGAGTACCAAATCTAGTGAAGATATTCTTTCTCATGAAGTCAATAACCACCTTTGCATCATTAGTTGAACAAGCAGCAGCCTCCACCCACTTGGATACATAGTCCACTCGCTACTAAAATGTAAAGATTTCCATATGAAGGAATAAAAGGCCCCATGAAATCAATTCCCCAAACATCAAACAATTCTACTTCCAAGATATTGGTTAAGGGCATTTCATTCCTTTTTGAGATGTTTCCCACTCTTTGACATCTATCACATTTTTGAATGAATTGATAGGCATCCTTGAACATACTTGGCCAATAAAACCCCGATTGCAAGACCTTTGCTGCTGTCCTATCTCCTTGATAATGTCCACCATATGGGGAGTCATGGCATTGCCTCAACACATCCTCTACTTCTACCTCAGGGATACAACGCCTCAATATTTGATCTGCACATAGCTTGAATAAGAATGGTTCATCCCAGAAATACCTTTTAACCTCATGTAAAAATTTCTTCCTTTGTTGAGTGGGCATCATAGGGGGTAGAAGTCCGCCGGCTAAATAATTAGCAAAATCAGCATACCAAGGTGTTGAGAGGGAAACAGCAAAGAGTTGTTCATCAGGGAAGACTTCTTTAATTTCAAATTCAGCTGCTTGGTTTGGATTTTCCAACCTAGACAGATGGTCAGCCACTTGATTCTCAGTCCCCTTCCTATATTTTATCTCCAAATTGAACTCTTGAAGCAATAAGATCCATCTAATCAGCCTTGGTTTAGCATCCTTCTTGTGTATCAAATATTTGATGGCTGAATGATCTGTGAACACAATGACCTTTGCCCCCACTAGATAAGCTCTAAATTTGTCAAATGCAAACACAACGCCAAGAGCTCTTTTTCGGTGACAAGTGTAATTCAGTTGTGCTCCGATAGGGTCCGATTAGCATAATAGATTGAATGGAATACCTTATTCTTACGCTGTCCCAAAACTGCTCCTACAGCCCAATCACTAGCATCACACATGACCTCAAAGGGAATAGACCAATCCGGTGCCACAATGATGGGTGTAGAGATTAGCTGCTTCTTCAACTCTAAAAATGCTGTCATACATGCTTCACTAAAGCCGAACCGACTTTCTTTTTCAAGCGAGGCTACACAATGGTTTAGATATTTGTGAAAAATCTTTTATGAACCTTCTATAAAACCCTAGCATGTCCAAGAAAGCTTCTAATCCCTTTCACACTTGATGGTGGTGGTAATTTTTCTATAATGGCAACCTTGGCTTTATCCACTTCTAGACCCTGTTTGGAAACCTTGTGTCCCAGAACAATCCCTTCTCTAACCATAAAATGGCATTTTTCCCAGTTGAGGACTAAATTGGTTTCTTCACATCTCTGTAGAACTTTTGCCAAGTGAGTGAGACATTCATCATAAGTTTCTCCAAAAACTGAAAAATCATCCATAAACACCTCTACAAATTGTTCCACCATATCAGTGAAAATGGCCATCATACATCTTTGGAAAGTGGCTGGGGCATTACAAAGACCAAAAGGCATTCTTCTAAAGGCAAAGGTACCATATGGGCAAGTGAAAGTGGTCTTATGTTGATCTTCAGGAGCAATGACTATTTGATTGTACCCTGAGTATCCATCTAAGAAGCAATAATACTCTTTTCCAGCCAATCTATCAAGCATTTGATCAATGAAGGGTAGAGGGAAATGATCTTTCCTTATAGCCTTGTTAAGCTTCCTATAGTCCATACATATTCTCCACCCACTCACTATTCTTGTAGGTATCAACTCCTTATTATCATTCTCCACAACTGTCATTCCTCCTTTCTTGGGGACACATTGTAATCGGACTCACCCACTTGTCTGTCCGAAATTGGATACACCACCCCAAAGATCTAACCATTTAATGATTTCCTTTTTGACCACTTCCTTCATAATTGGATTCAGCCTCCTTTGATGCTCCACAGAATTATTACAGCAGTCTTCCAAGCAGAATTTTGTGCATGCAAATTGATGGGCTGATTCCCTTGATATCCGATATGGTCCATCCTAATGCTTTGCTGTATTTCTTCAAGCACTTTAATTAACATATCTTCTTGCTCTGCTGTTAGCACTGCTGAAATGATAACTGGAAGTGTCTTTCCTTCACCCAAATAGGCATACCTAAGGTGTCCTGGAAGAGGCTTCAATTCTAACACAGGAGGCTCTTCAATTGATGGCTTAGGAGATTGAGTTGCATGCTCAGATAATACAAGAGGATCAAATCCACTCTTTCTTAATGTCTCAGCTGGTCTTGCATCTAACCATTTAATGTAGCTACCGCTTCATCACCCACTTGTGAAATTTCAGATGTTAATGAAAGCTCTAATGGATCTTTACTACCCTTTGTCTCAACTTCTTCTAAAACCAGCTCCTCTATGATATCTACCATTGAGCATTGCTCTATCTCATCTGGAGATTTCATTGCCCTGGAGAACATTGAAAGTGACTTGCTCTCCATTTACCCTCATAGTTAATTCTCCTTTATGCACATCAATCAAAGTCTTTCCAATGGCCAAGAAGGGTCTTCCAAGAATGATGGGCACATCTCTATCAGCTTCAAAATCAAGAACAATGAAATCAGCAGGGAAGATGAACTTATCAACTCTTACCAAGACATCTTCAATTTTTCCTTCAGGATGAGCTAAGGATCTATCACCCAGCTGAAGTGTTACCGTAGTTGGCATTGCTTCTCCCACACCAAGCTTCTTGAAGATTGACATTGGCATAAGGTTAATGCTAGCTCCAAGGTCACAAAGGGCTCTCCCAATATAATTTTCTCCAATAGCACAAGGAATGGTGAAACTCCCAGGATCCTTTAATTTTTGAGGAAGCTTGTTCAACAAGAAGGCACTACTCTCTTGTGTCATGGCTACTGTTTCAAACTCTCCAAATCTTTTTTTTTTAGAAAGGATGTCTTTCATGAATTTCACATAATTTGGCATTTGTTCAAGTGCTTCTACCAATGGTATATTGATGTGGAGCTCCTTCAAAACATCCAAGAATTTCTTGAACTGATGGTTTTGTTGCTGCCTTTGAAATCTTTGAGGAAAGGGGGGTGGTTTATAAGGCACTTTTTCTCGGAGAACCCCGTTGCAATGGAGCTGTAGCTGGTGGTTCAACACTTTGGTTTTCAAAATCAGATTGGTCCTTTTGAACAGCCACTGGATCTTCCTTTTCCCTTTCTTCTTGGACAGGATTAGTTTCCTTCGGTTGACTGGACTTAACATGAGGTGGCTCTATATATTTCCCACTCCGTAATGAAATAACCTTGCAATGCTCTTTCCCTTCCCGCCTAGGATTTTCAGTATCACTTGGCAGTGATCCTTGAGGTCTGTTGCTTAAAGCATTAGCTAGTTGCCCTACTTGATTCTCCAAATTTCTCAATGAAGCTGCTTGGCTCTGAATAATTGCATCATTCTTTGCCATGTATTCTTTCAATAGGAGCTCAATTGATGAAGAAGGTTCTATAGGCTGAATCTTCACTTGCCGTTGAGCACTTGGAAGCTGATAAGGTCTAGTTGGGGTAGATGATGGGCCTACATTCTGTCCTCGACCATTCCAAGAGAAGTTAGGGTGCTGCCTCCAACCAGGATTATAAGTGTTGGAATATGGGTTATTAGCTTTGCTGGAATTACCAACATAGTAGGCTGATTCTGGGTTAGATGGACAACTATCAAAGACATGCTCCCCACCACAATATGTACAAGAGACTGCTAGATTTTGTTGTGGTTGTACAGTTGCAGCCAAGTTTACAGATTTTAACACACTAGTGAGAGATGAAACTTGTGCAGTTAAGGCTGTCACTGCATCCAACTCATAAATTCCAGCCACCCTCTTACTTGCAGCAGCTCTTTCAGCTGGCCATTGGTAGTTGTTGTTGGCCATCCTTTCCAAAATTTCATAAGCCTCATTGTAAGACTTTGCCAATATAGCCCCATTGGCTGATGCATCCACTATGGATCGAGTTTGTCCACTTAAACCATTGTAGAAAGTCTCCATCTGAATCCAATGAGGAATGCCATGATGAGGACATTTACGCAAGAGCTCCTTAAACCTCTCCCATGCCTCATATAAAGACTCACTATCCAACTGTTGAAAACCAGTTATGTCATTTCTGAGCTTGGCATTCTTTGTTGGAGGGAAGTACTTCATCAAGAACTTCTCTACCAAGTCATTCCATGTAGCTACTGATTGGGGAGGTAAGGAGTTCAACCACGCTCTTGCTCTATCCCGCAATGAATAAGGGAATAGCTTCAATCTCAAAGCCTCTTCAGTTGCTCCAGGTATCTTGAAAGAGTCACTTACTTCCATGAAGAGTCTAAGATGGAGATGAGGATCTTCTGTTGGAAGCCCACTGAATTGTCCCACAGTTTGAAGCATTTGGAACATCACCGGCTTAAGTTCAAAATGTAAGGCTTGAATATCTGGCCGTACTATGCTTGGATTCAGCTCATGCAACATGGGGACAGCATATGCTTTGATGGCTCTATCTCTATCATCACCCTCAGCTGCCATATTAGTCTCATTATTATTCAATCCATTTCTCACTGCCTCAGCCATTGTTGGAACTGCTGCTAGGCCTCGTTGCTCCCTTCTTCTAGCTCGAAATGTCCTTTCTATTTCGATGTCAAAGGGTGCCAACTCTTGATCAGGCAGCGTGTTCATACAAGGGTAAAAGCACCTGAGAATAAAAGGAAACTAATATCAAAGTAAAGAAATTTCAGTAGATAAAACAAAAACTTACTTCTACACTAATTATCAAAGACAAAATTCCCCGGCAACGGCGCCAAAAACTTGTTGCTTGTATCTCAAGATATTACGCAAGTATACGTATCGCAATCAAGTAATAAATGATAAGTACAAAATCAATCCCACGGAGAATTATATCCTTAACTTTCAATGTAAAAGTAAAATTGATTTAAATGAAATTAACAAGGTTGATTGGTATTTGTCTAACTAATTAACCAAATGACAGGTAAAGAAAACTAAGGAACTAAAATGTAGATTTGAGCAATGGAAGAAACTTAATGAGAGACAAGTGTGTTAGGAATCAAGTTTCCCTTCCCCTGAATTTTAAAACACAAATACTAAAGCAATACTACAACCCCAAGATAAATCAAGAACTTGGAATGAATGGCAATATGGTATTTTCCAATACACATAAGCTAGCATCCTAAATCAACATCAGCATATTCCTATGAAGAATTGAATTAAGAATGCAATTTAAACCCAATCCAATCAATGGTAATGTGAGGTAATTGGGTATTCCTACCCAACCTACTAATTAACACAACCTAATTAAAGATGATGCTAACTCACACAATTCAACAAACACCTAGACTTCATTAATTTTCCAATTAATGAAATCATAACATTCATTCAAGAAAGATCATTCAAGAACTGAAATTAGTCAATATAACATGCTGAATTCATTAACAATAAAGTGGATTGCAATAAAACTAAAGAACACATGATTAGTTACATATCAAAATTCAGGTTTAGGTACTACTATCATCCCAACACAGCTAAGATTTAGCCCATAACAGAATTCAAATACATAAAACCAAGTATAGTTGACATGAGACTAGAAAATAAGAAGATAGAGTTATAAAAACAAGAATAAACTAAGGCTTCAATGCTTCCACATGAGCTCCAGCTTTCTTCTTCAGCAAATCAGCAACTCCAGCAGCTCCTTGCTTCCACAAGAGCTCCAACATTCGTTCTCTACCTCCTTCCTCTCAGCCAAGTCTCTCTTCCACACCTTGGTCGAATCTCTCCTTCTCTCCTCCTTGCCTCTCTTCTCTTTCTTCCATAAATGTCTTCAATCATTAGGTTAGATTCTGGCCATAGGATTAGAACCTTCCTCCTGAGATCAAGGGCTGAAAACCATCATGTATTTACAAGAATTTAGTCCACTTAAGTTAGCCCTTTTTGGTCAATTCCATTTGAATTGGATCTGAGAATATTCTGCTCCGTTGTTGTAGCAATGCAGCAACAACTCTATAACAAAGTTAGTGGACATGTTCTTCTATTGTGAATCTTCACCTACATGTTCAAGAGAAAGAGAAACAGTCAAATTCATCCATAAAAAGAAGGGAAATTCATGCAATGTGACAAACAATGAACTAAACAAAATGCAACATGTTGAGACTAAATAAAACAACACCTAATGAATACTATCACTAAAACAAAGACAAAATACTCCTAAGGCAAGCCATCTCAAGTATAAAAGTTATAAATCTTAACTCTATTTCATAGAGTTAACGGTTAAAAAAAAAAAAAAACCAAAGAAATCCAATATTGGGGCGGGGGTTTATTTGGTTGGGGGGGGGGTTGGGGGGGGGAGGGGGGGGGGGGGGGGGGGGGGGGGGGGTGCACTAGTGCAATCATAGTGATCTAATAGACTGATCCATTGGTCCAAATGATCCACCATCTCATGTAATGGCACACCATCCAGCTCCAACAGTGCACCATCTGAATCAATTTAATTCCAACAACTAGTTTAATGACTATATTAGCCCAAACGGTACACCGTCTCTTCAAACAACACACTGTTTCAATCATAATGTGACTGTTAAATCTATTTGTTAGGATTTGGGCTAGGAGACTTCAAGGCCATCTTTATAAGCCCGCTTAACCTCATTTGAGAGCTTCTATCGAGTGCATTGATTACACTCTTCCTACTTTATTATCTCAAGATCTCAAATTATAAAAAATCAATTGTACTCTTACTTCTCACCTCTACTCAACCCTTCAAGGATATTCCAAGGATGCAAAAGCAAGCTTATTGGAGTTAGGCTGAGGTGATTATATGCCTTTGGGTGACTTAGAAGTATTACAAATCATTCATTTTGTGCATTCATTCTATTTGCATCACTCATTTAAAGTATGATACCCTTGTTAGGTAATATCGTACCATATCATTGTAACTTGTTTTAATCATACTCCAAGTAAATTAGAATAGAAGTAGTTAATGATGCACTTATCTTATTAGACCAAAGATTTGTAAGGGGTGCTTTTGCCCTTGACCAACAAATATTTGTAAGAATTTAATTTTCTACCCATTGTATTGACATATATCAATAGTGGAAGTTTCTCTTAAGACTAAGAGAAAAGTGGATGAAGACTTTACAAGTTGAACTACTATAAATTCTTGTGTTATGAATTGGTTATAATTGCTCAATTTTTATTTAAAAATTTCAAGTTAATTTTAAATTAGCAATTAATCAAAGATAAAATCCATTAGAGGTAATATATTCGTCCTCCTCTAGGTTATTGTATTAACAAGACTCACACTCACAACTTTTCCATAAAATTCTTTCTTATTCCCCATCTCACAACAATTGTCTCACATATTTATTTTTTCCACTCTTTTATTATCTAGCAAAGAAACCATGCTAGAGGATGACATTAATTTTGAAAGGTAAGCTAGGGGTGACACGGAAAATATACCTTAAAAACACCCAAATCGATAACCTCATTCATGCATATGCTTTTCTAATACTTCAAATAACAATGATTTTTTTTTTTTGGGGGTAAATGCTAACAAGTAGTCAACATGCACATGCCAGACATACAACATTGAGGGTTCGAATCATTAAGTTATAAACATCATTGTCCGAATCAGCTAAGAAAATGCCCTTCATATATCACTCCTATTAGGTTTGTCTGATCTCAGAATTACCTGCATCAAAATTAAGCAAAATTAGTCAAAAAAATGTACTATTGTACTATGATTCACATCTAAAGCAAGATCAATCAAGATTTCAATCTTTACCATCTATTTTTAAAAAATGATTTTTACCGTTTTTGAGAAATGGACGGTCGAGATCGAAATCACGGTCAATATTAAAATCATTGAGACAATACTAAAGTCGAGCTCAAGCGAGAATATAATTACAATGATTTCAAAATTATTTTTGAAAGTTTACAAAATATATATATATATATATATATATATATATTTTTTTTTTTTGAAAAACCTTTTCATTCTTACCATCTCATCATCAGCGGCAGGAATCCAATCGTTGGTTGCTGGGTTTCCTCTACCAGAGCAAGGGCAAGCAGAGCAAGTATCTGGAGCAAGCTTAAATGAACTTCCACAGGTGTTCTCTGCCCTAATGAACCCCGTTCCAGTCTGCCATACCAAACAAAAAACGCCAAGAAAATGAAAACCTAGAACGTCGGCTCAGAAAAATTCTATCAAACAGCACTCAATCTCTTACAGTGTGGTGTTGCTTGTCCACGCAGTTGAGATCTTTGTAGTATTCTGTCTCCACGTATTCCTCTCCGCTGCTCCCGTTATAAACCATTTTCTTTTGATCCATGCAGCCAAAAGAGCCATCAGATATGAAGGGGGAAAAGAAAAAACTAGCGACATTTGGAATTTCTCTTGACTCATCAATTCAATTGATGTTTGAGTTAATGGGTTTTTTCATAGCTTTAAATGAAGATCTAAAACATAGAAGGATGGGAAGGAAAAGTAGAACAAGCGAGGTGAAAGCAAAACCTGGGAATCGTTCTCGAGCTGTTGAAACTTGATCAATTCAGGGATGAAATCGGAGGAGTTATCAAGCATATCTGTGTATTGAGATGAGTAATCACTGCGCTGAGGCTTGGTGTGGCGTTTGGGAGCCAAACCATCAAAGTAACCTCTAGCTTCTTGCTCAATCCTCGCTTCTTCCTCCTCTGACAGATGAACATCGCTCCGATTCGGCCTCCGATACGCCATTATCGTCTTCTTCCTTTTCGATTTTTCTATCAAATGCGTAGTGAAATGTTAAATGATGAGAGCAGAGGACTAGAGGAGCCTAACAGGGTTTGATTTATAGAAACTCTAATCTGTGTAATAATTTTCCACGAGAAGTATTTTTCCTTTCTTTCTAGAAGGATCGGAAATAAAAGAAAAGTCAAGTTGTTTGGTTGAGAGTCTTGTCAGAAAAAATCTAAGAGCCCTTTAAGAAGAAAATAACCGCGCCGACGCGGAAGTTGGCTGGGATGGACTCGGTGAGCCGTTACAATTACCATTAATTGACAAATATAAAATAAAAATGACGTGGCGAAAAGGACTTTGGAATAGATAAGCACGATTGACTTGACCACATATTGGCTTCACGTACAGTGCATGTTACTTTTCCATTCCAACTCAAACCGATCTTCTCGTAACCATGCATGAGACCCGACAACCCGATGGAGCACATTTAATGAAGAGGTCGTTATTACCGTACCCAATTGGATGTTCCACGAGTCTGGATGGTCACCTCAGGCTCTGGTGTGTGACTTGCATGCTGCGCTTTTAATGCGCAGCATGTGCAGCGGACGGTCGAGATTTCGATCTCGACCGTGATTTCGATCTCGACCGTCTGTCTCGACACCCAGACGGACGGTCGAGATCAAAATTTCGGTCGAGATTTCGATCTCGACCGTGCGCTTCACCGAACCGAGCGACCCCCCGCCCCCTGGCTCCCGACATCAGCTATTGACCACAAATTACAGCGAAGCCCACAAGTTAGGATGCTGGATTTTTTTTTATGTTCTATTATTTTTTACTTTTGAGTTCCACATAATTTCTAGTTGTAACCAGGAGTGGAACCAAGATTGAATATTGGGGGCTGAAGAATGAAAATCCAGATTGAAAAAACACCAATGCTTTTTCACACATATTGTGGGAATAGGTAAATTAATGATTATGATATTTTTGTTTTAACAAGATACAGGTAATTAGAGCATGAGTATCGGAAAAAAAAAAAAAAAAAAAAAACAACATGACTTCAACCCTAAAAAGTCAAATGCAAACTATATCTTTTTTAGGTAAGAGATGTAAACCAATGGTAATTAGTTACCTTACTAACTATAGACATTTTATTTACAATATAAAATTACAGAAGAACAAAGAAACGAAGAATATAAATCAAATAAACAATAAATAAATGAAAAATAAACAATAAATAAATTGACAAAGAAAAAGAGTACCTTATAGAAAAGAAAGAAACGAAGGAGAGAGGAGAAAGGAGATATGAAAGAATAAATAGAGATTGATGAGTTAATTTCTAATTAAAAATGACATTTTGAATATCTAATAAGATTCGGGGGGAGGGGGGCGCATGGCCCCCCAGTCCCTGAGTGGGTCTGCCCTTGATTGTAAGGTTGTCGGGAGAGTACAGAATGCTTCCTGTTAGGGTTTTTTGGATTAAGAGCTTCTTATATACTGGGATGGAAATTTGAATATTAATGTCGCCGAATGGGTGAAAACCCCTGTGGAAGGTTGGGCCTTTAACCGCTTTACTAACCCACCATTAGCATCCACACTCATACTCTACCAGACCAATTAACTACAAGTCCTATCTGACCGTTTGATTAAGGGCTGAAGAATTATGAACCTTCTACAATGCCTGGATTTTCTCTACTAAGTTTATTTGGAGGAAAAAAAAAGTTGGTTCTTTTATTATGTACGCGTCAAATTGTCAATCGCAAGATTTTAAGCACCAATCTTTTGGGTGGGGGAAATGATATACTTTGAACCAACGTGAACCTGACCCAAAAATGCTTGATTTCATGGCATCATCCTCTACTCAAACATTCCCTACTGAGGACCAAGGTTTAAAGTATCTCACGATACCATATGATACTAGCCGATACGTATTCATATTTGACCCGACCCAACCGATACAATACATCTCGATACGTCTCTCCATTGAATTACATTAAAATACATTAGTCAAAGCGATACAATGCTCGATACAGGACGATACGTCTCTTAAAATCATTAGATCGATACAATACTCGATACTGATACTTTAAACCTTGCCGAGGACTACGATCTATTGGACCCAAAAGATAATATTGTTTGTGTTGAGAATGACCCCAAAGATAGGCTTGTCTTCTTTTGTAGGAACACATTGGTTGGAAAAGTGTTGGAAGCAAAGCGATACAAAACTCAAGCTCGTGCTAAGGTGAATGTAATAACCACAACTGAGAATCTTTTCTTCTGTCACTTCCATCATGAGCTAGATTTGAAGAACGTGATTGAGGAAGGTAAATGGCCTATTGCAGGAAATTTGTTGCTTCTTCAAAGATGGAACGAATAGGAAAAATGGCAGTTTAACACCACTGATATGTGGATTGAGCTCCATGATGTTTCCATGGAGTTCTTATTCTTAGAGATTGTCTGCAACTTGCAAGTAAAGTGGGAAATCATTGAAAGCTATAATAGTTTTTGGAACACAGTTTGGCAAACAGTTGCATTTATTGGGTGTCACACACTCACACCCCACACAGCTGAATCCGGACTCACCCGAATACCTGTGGGGGTGATAACTCTATAGGATAAGGTTCATAGACAATCCATAACAACATAGAATAATTTAAGAGCAAAAATGAAATAAAGTATCGAAAGTTATTACAGTTATCTTCAAATCATATATCAAAGTTAGTTCAATCAGATTCATAATCCGAGTTTAAAGAAAGAATATTGTTTAACAACAGAAGTCTAAATGTTTTTTAGATGATTAAAAGTATAAGTAGCACCCTTGCATAATAAACAAATAAAAGAACATAAGTGATAATAACTACACCAACTACTTTTTCCCATGATATTATAAAAAATAAAGCAAGATATCAATAATGAAATTGAATAACAATATTAAACATACAAGATATGGTTAAGTATATTCTTCACCTTTCAATTTGATTTCACTCTCCAAAGTCCCACCAATCACACTGAAGAGTAGGTAATTATGCTCAAAATAATCTTAATTACATAAGAGGAAGAGTAAGTATTAATTGGGGATCAATTGAGGTTCAAAAGAGGTCCAAATTACACTTCTTGAACACAACCGGTTGCATAGGCTTACAGGATAGGTTGAACGGCTGGACCCCCCCCCCCGTCCTCAACCTAGTTTCAAGAAAAACTCATACTTCACTTCCGATTTGAAATCGGATCGAAGCAAGACTTTTGGGGCTTCTAATTAATAGCAATAGAGTCCTAAAAGTATCAACAATTCATCCCAACTAGGCCTCAAATGAAAAACCCTAAATTTGGCTCTTGCAAGTGCCCGCAGGCGTCTCTGAGAGGTTCAACGCGAAATTGTTCGCAATGAATCGCGTGAACAACTCTCAAGAATAAAGGGAAACATAAAGATAACTAGTGGAAAGCATTAGATGCATTCAATATTAAATACCAAAACCTAGCATTTATTGATGGATAAAACCATTTAAATAGGTTTAGAGAAGAGAGGTTGAAGAACCATCTTTCTCAACATTTCAGCAATGATTCGGGTTTTGAAGCATCGCCGCGTGGATGGAATCCGGAATGTCCTGTGGTTTCTCCTCCTCTCCAAACCTTAGCCCCACTTTAGCATTAGAAAATATGTTCAAAGGTGAGCGGAGTCATAAAGTAGGGTTTTAAACCCAATTTTCCGAAATTGCCTTGAAACTGGGGATGGGTGATCGACCTAGACCTAGCAACCGGTTCGATCGACCAGCCTTTGGTTAACCCCTCAAGCAAGGTCTGATTTCAATGTTTTTCGGCTTAAATGAAAGGTCTTATAAGTATCTACATTTGGGTATATTTACCTTGTATTTGGATTCTCCTTCATCGATTTTCAAACGTGCCAAAATCGCCTTTTAATGCCTTCGTGATTGACCTTCTCTCTCCTCTTAAACTCCAAAAGAGTGGTTGAGTCATTACTAAGGTCATCCACTATCATTGGGTCTATATTTGAACCTTCAGGCTCGACTCGAATGGTTCACAATTGTTGCCGACTCAAGTTTCGAGTTCGTGGTCTTAAAACCATGGGTTAAAGGGTTAGAAATCCAGGAGATTTCACAAACCAAGAGCCATTTAGATTTGAGTATGCATGGACAAGACACCGAAAATTTGAAGACGTGGCAAATAGCACGTAGAACATATCCATAGTAGGTTCAGTAGCCTTGAAAATGGAGAAGAAACTTGAAGAAAGTCAAGAACAATTTCGAGTTTTAAACAAGCACGCCTTCGCTTACGTCAAACAAATACAAAAGTCTTTAATGAAGACCTAGAGAGGGAGAAAAAGATCGGAGGGAAGGATTATTCACAAGAGAGGGTGAACAATTTGTCAGGCTTATTGACTGAAGAACTCACAAGGGAAGGGATGATATGGCTTTACAGCTCTCGAATAAGTTGATTGAAAGAAGGAGACTCTAATACCTTATTTTGCATGCATCAAATTGAAGAGAAGGCAAGCAAACAAGATTCTTAAGCTCAAATGCCAATGGTGTTTCGTCCACAGATCTAAAGGAAATCACTTCTATCCTTGTAAAGCACTTTACCTAAGCCTTCACTGCCAAGCCCATAGACCGAGATTCTCTTGATTTACTCTTAGCCGGAGATGAACACCATGTTATGTGCTCAACTAGTACAGAAGGAGATAAAGTCAGCTAGCCCTTTTCTCAAAAGGTCCCCTCAAGGCCCTTGGGTCAGCTGGGTTTTTCCCCTGTTTATTTAAAAAAATTATGGGATTGTATTAACAGTGACTTGATTGCTTTTCTTAATGAATTTTTCCTTCTTGGGTTATATAGATCCAGCTCTAAATCTATCTCACATTTGTTTATTGCAAAAAGTACCATGCCCTGAATCTGCTGACCAACTAAGGCCGCTTAGTTTGGGTGGTGCTGCAACAAAGGTAGCCACCAAGACCATAGCTAATTGTCTGCAATCCCTTCTGCAAGATGTCATTACCCCACATCACTTATCTTTCATTCCATCTATACTCATTTCCAGATAATATCTTCATGTCACAGAAGCACTTTCACTACATCAAGAAGAGGTGAAAGGAAAGAACATACTCTTAGGGTTAGAGCTTGATACGAAGAAGGCACATGACAAGTTAAAATGGTCATATATTGAATCCATTCTCACTAGATTTTGGGTTTTGCAAGAAATGAGTTGATATAATAATGCACCATATTACCTCCATTTCTTATAAATTGCTTGTGAATGGATTGGTTAGTGAATGCATCACCCCACCCGCGGCATTTGAGAGGGGAACCCTTTGCCCCTGCATTGTTTATCTTGGGTGCACAGGGTCTAAGATCTACTCTTAAACAAGCTGGGGAACATGGTCGTATTAGAGGAATCAGAGTGAAGAACAGAGCTCCAGCCATCACACCTATTATTTGTCAATGACAGCCTCCTTTTTTAGGATTTCAAATTTGAGGCAATATATAATATGAAGGCAACATTGAACCTCTAAATAGATTTGCAAAAATCCAGTATTGTCTTCAGCCCAGATAGTAGTGTGGGTTTCAGGTCTCATAAACCATGAAAATTGTAGATGGAAGTAGGATTTGTTGGAAACACATTCCACCCAAGAGATAGTAGTGTTGTTTGTTCTATTCAGCTTAGTTTATTTTCTATTAAGGATTACTTGGTGTGGGGAGCCCCTAAGGATGGAACTTTTTTCAGTCAAAACTGCCTATCATGCTCAAGTTAATGTCGAGGAGAGATTAGAAAAGACTTGAAGGATCCTCATCAGCAACTCCGAGGTGGAAGAACATTCACAAAGGGATTATTTGAAAGGTCATATGCCAAAGCCATACTCATAAAGCATCTCCTTTGGAAAGCTCACGTCAATGGTCTTCCAATTGGAGGAAGGGCTTTGAATTAAAGAGACCTTATAGGCTCATTTTTCCAATGATTCAATCAAGGAGTAGATGACATGGACCATATTCTCTTTGGGTGTTCATATGCTTAGGCCGTGTGGTTTGCTAGCCCTTTTACGTTTCAGCCCATCTCATGGGAGGGCAATACAGATTGATAAATTGATCCAAGACCTTCAAAAGGTACCTACAAGCTCCAAATGGGAGAGTAAACGCTTCATTAGTGCATGCTTTTTTACTTATTACCCAATGGTGAGTGATATTTAGAACTTACAAGCCCGCTTTGAGTCTTTCTCTTTTGTTCATATTTCTGTGAGTGTCAATTGTGTAGCTAACAGGTAAAGCCAGTATTCGGAGAGCACGATTCTTTGGCCTAGTTCCACTCCTTGACTAGTGGAATGTTGTAATTCATCGCCCTCGGCTCTGATGCTTGAATAAATTATCTTCATATAAAAAAAAATATTAAGCTTCTAAGTGAAGCGAAGAAAAATCCATTTGTGATCTTTGGTTCAGTTCGGCTCTAGTTACGTATTACACTTTTGTATGGGGTTACCATATCTAGTTTAAATTTGATTATGCTTTCTGTATTTCATTCGACAATGATATTCAAGAGGCAAAGTGAAGCAAAAGTTAAAGATCAACTTATATAATTGAGCTTTTTACCCAAACAAAAACAAATTATATAATTGAGCAAATTACATATATATATATATTTCATGTATTTGCAAATTATTACTGACACATCCCAGTCGATCCCAAAATTAGGAAATTAGATAGGTTTGGTGGCAGCTCTTTATTGAAACACTAGCAAAAGGTATGCCAAGTTGAAAAAGGACTCGATGATTAATCCTCCCTCTTCACCAAATTCGTAAGAGATCATAGTCCAGAAAGTAGAACTCCGATAGAAATGGACAAATGCATCAATTTTAGAGTTTTTGTTTACATGCACATCCTAATGTTGCAGTGCACGATGCATAGGAAATCAATCTACTTGAATCATGAATTGAATTTGGTGTCCTAATTTCTTGTGCTGGAATGGATTGGGAAGGGTGTTGTTGCCATAAGGGTAAGGAAGGTGGAGCTCTGATGGTAGAAGAAATGAACAAGAAGTTGGGTGAAGATGGAATTATTTCACCCACATCTATGATTATGGTTTAAATTTGAAAATAGAACTAAACTTAAGGGGCGTTGTGGTCATTTTAGCCCATAAAAGGGATTATATAATCCTATTAAGAAATTATTTTGGATTTCAACCGTTAACTGTAAATAGTCATTTCATGGTGGAGGATGTGGCAGCTTGTTTGTATGATTTAATTTTCTAGGGGGATTTTATGCGTAAGGTTGGTGTATGTTGATGCGTCCGGAAATTGACCGACCTCGGATTCCTGCAAGACAACGTCAGATGTGGGCCTACTCGGCTGTCGGAAAGCCACATCCGAAGGTTAAGTCAGTATGAGCACCACCACAAAGCTCTAACGAGTTGCTGAGCTTAATTGAAAAATGAGAATGGAAGGAAAAAATTCAATTACCTTCCTTTCGCATTGTGCTTTCGATTTATGTAGTATTTACCTCTTACTCTCTATCATTGGATCAATTCATGATTGTCATCTGTAGCTTTCCGATCATAGGGTTTTTTGCCCTTAATGTGAGTTAGTTACGATTTCCATATAGGGCACATGAGGCGCCCAAAAATTGTTCTACTCTCGAGTTCCTGCAAAACAATTGTTAGATGTGGGCCGACTCAATGGTTGAGAAGCCACTTCCGAAGGTTAAGTCAATCAATGAACCACCACAATGCTCTCGCTAGTTGCAAAGCTTAATTGAAAAACAATAATGGAGGGAAACGATTCAGATACCTTCTTCTCACGTTGTGCTTAGCTTTATAGAAGCTTTACCTCTTATTTCTAACTGTCTGATCAATTCACCAATTTCGTTGGTAGTTGTCCGATCATAGGGTTTTTCTCCCTTAATGTGAGTTCGTTATGGTTTCCATATAGAGCATGATTGTCTACCTCAAGTTTAAAGGGACCACGTCTCCTTCTATAACCGTTTGAGTTCCTTCATGCTTACTATACCCCTTGATTTGATTCTTGAATCGGTCTCGACCATGGTTCGACCCGGTTAATTATTATTTTCCTTGCTTATTATGAACCCCCTAGACCAAGAGATCGGGATGACTGAACCGATCGCTTGGTATGTCTTTCTCGACCACAAGCCTTAAGCATGGCAAGGGGAAGTTTAAACATCCCTTAACCTCTCGATCGTACATTAAGCCGCATTTACTATTAGTAACGCTATGTCTTCTCGAGCCCCGTTAGCTCATCATGTCTCGTGCTTGCGGTGTCACGTGTGTTTATTGGAAACATGCGCCATCATGATGCCCTCAGTCTCAAACCGTCTTTGCCTTCCAACCATTGATCTCAAATTAATCTTGTTCGTTGGATCCATGGTCTTGAACTATCACTCGTACTCGATCGTTGATTAGAATCAGTCTCGTTCGTTCAAATACTTCTCCTGAACCTATTTAAACCATCCTTAGCTTCCATTTCTCCTCTTCACTCTACTTTCTTACAAACTCACCTGTAACTGAAGACAACAGCCAGCTCCAAGCCACTTTGTTTTCGTGCATTTTGTCTTCAAATCCACTTAAGCTTGAACAAGTAAGTGTTTCCTTTACTTGTTCATCTCCTTTCTCTCCTTCTTCTTTGCTTTCGTATCTTTCTTTCGGTTCCTCATCCTTCGATTGTTTGGGGTTTCACTTCCCTTTTTTTATTCATCTGTAAGCCTTCTTCGTCATAGGTAGTGGTAGAACGTTTGATGATGATTCTGTTGATAGATTAGTTGAGGGAGATGAGCCAGCCAACCAAGACAGCCCTTTGATCTCTGTCGAAATATCCGGCGATAGAAATTTTAAGGTCACTGACCGATGGTTCGATCCTTCAACCGAATTCTCTCGTAGAGGCCCATCAAGAAACCAAATGGAGGGTGAAGTTGCTGCTTCAACCCATGTCTCCCAAAAGTGCAAGGCTTCCTCCCGACCGTCAAAAAGGCCATCCCAAGGACCAAGTTACTTTGTCTCTCACATTCTCCATGCCGAACTTGACGACATCTCTAGTCATTTCTCTATTCCCTTCACCTATCTCCTCTGGGTCCCTAATCCCAACGAGAGGGTTAATTCGAACCCTCCCAAGGAGTTCTCTGTGTATATTGATACCCTAAAAAGCAATATTAGGTTTCCTTTCTTTTCTTCTCTTTTTTGGGAACTTGTGCACATGCATGCTCCTCCCGAACAGCTAGCGTCATATCGTCGGCTTTCTGGGTTTGTGCTTTGAGTTGGGAATTTCTCCTTCTCTACCTTTGTTTTCCCATTTTTATTATTAAATCCAACCCACCCGGATGGGTCTTCTTCTCCAAGCACCCCCGTAGTGAGCTAGGCTAGTCAGGAAGTATAAGGGATGGTACTTGCCCCTCTAACCATAAGGGATGGTGTCACACCCCACCCGCCGGACTCGGTTACCTACCCGACAACTCGTGGGAGTGATCTGTCATAGGATCCACGGTCTTACCCATCAATAATAATAAATGCAAGTAAAGATAATCATGAGCAAGAATAAGTTCAATAATTAAATAAAATGATTACAGGAGTCCAAATATTCCAATAAAATAATCAAGGAAAGAAATAAATGATCAAAAAGAATATGAGTTCAGCGGAAGCAATAAAAAGAATTAAGTGATTTTCTTTCCAGTTTCTTTCTCTAAAGCTAAAAACTTAGACTCAAGTTTGTCAAGGTGAGGGGTTCTCCAATTCTTCTCCATACGATGGGCAAACTGTCTGGCAACCTGTCTCATATGCCCATCAATGGGTGCTATAACCGCATTCTATGCACTCGCAGGAGCTCCCGCATAGGCTATCTCCATTTCCCATTGCCGGTGCCACATCCTCTTCACACGAGAAAGCTCCTTCATGGGAAACCAATCCATCTTCTGGCATATATCCTCCATCTGTACAAGCTAATATAACATAGACAAATAAATGAATGAGTTTTGGTGAACTCAATAAGAACAACAATAATTCTCATCCATATGTCAACATCAATAGAAATGAATATATAATATGCATGAAGTGCAAAGTATAAATGCTACTAGATCTAACTGTGCAAGTCTCTAACGGTTGACATGCTTTAAGATATACACCAGCCCTCCTCTGGGTAGGTCTAGTCACTCTAATCCGGCAAGGATTGGCTACCTCTGTAGGGATCTTGGGAAAAAGGGTAAGTCCACCCCTGGCTCTCAAACCATGGTTGGGGTTAAGTCAACACTCTCTCACCACGACCATTGGCATGAGTACTGGCGCATGTCGGGGTTTCTAATCCAATGCAAGTGATAATGGTAACATACTACATGAAGGCCAAATACATCCCCTATGGCACCAACCAACTCGGTTCAGTATCCTTCGCAAACTAGGAATGAGAATCCTCACAGGCTAGCTACCGCTATTGGACTCCACTCCCTAACCCTATGGTTGTGACACCCAGCCCAAATCTAGCCCGAAGACCCGATCTGTTTTGGGTGAAGTCGGGTTTTGTTTAATGTTGACTTTGAAGTTTGACCGTGATTTCAGTTTTACTATCTTTGAAAATCTTAGGAAGATGTCTTTGTGGGCCATCTCAGTAGAAGATATGGTGTTTGACCCAAAACCCATGGATATTGATGATGGTGTTTCCTTATGGAAACCTTATTTGATTTGGTGTTGAACTATTTTTTTGTGAAGAAGAACTTGGTTGATGGACCTAAAGCTTAGTTGGACCTAGTTTGAAGACATCCCTCCATATTAGGTAAGTAGTATGATGTATTGAAAGAAGCCCATCCAAAAATATTGAAGTTTAGCCCATTAAATCCTTTGTTTTTGAACAAGCTGTCCAGGCAGTGGCATTTTGGTAAATATCTGTTTTGAAGGTTTTCAAAAGCTTTATTTCTTTTAATTTCGTGGTAAACTATTCCCATTATGTTTCTAAACCTCTAGATAGTGTGGGATCGACCTTTGACTTTCCTCTTTGGCAATCAATCAACCACCGGGGGCAGTTTGGTCAGTTTGGTGAAATCCTAGTAACTCTTGAACTCTTTGTACTATTTAAAAGGGGGAACTTCATGTGTTTCACTCTCAATCTGTTTCTAAGCCTTGGGAGAACGTGGGAAGATCCCTAGAACCTCTCCTTCGAAGCCAAGGAAGATCCTCAAGTATCTCTTCAAATTTCTTCATCGGTTCCTCTTCTAAAAGGTTAGTATTCAATTCGTTTCTTCTTTAATTCATTCTTTCTTCTCTACTTCTGATATTCTGATTTTGAGAAGGGTATTACACTGCTGTAATGACCTCTTCTTTAATTCTTTTAGCCATATGATCTTGAAGCCATATGGCGATGATCCTTGAATTTGATTCCACCAAAGCTCTTAATGATACTTTCCCTAATTTCCTACCTATCTTTATTATTGTGGGGAAGGTCTCATATTATTACCATGACCTTCCCTTGTGTCCTCATGGTTGAGGGGTTGATCCTTGTTATTCCTTGGACCATTGGAAACCAAAAGGGTGAGATTTTAAAGGGAAATTTTTGGGTAACTCTCATGAGAGGATAACCAATTGGCAACCCTTCTATTTTCTATTAATTCATTGGACCCTCCCCAAAACCTTTCTTGATTGTAAATTCTTTGCCCTAAGGGTGAATCTTTATTCTCCTTAGTCTTTTCGTGGGATACACGGATTCTTGTTAGTAATCCCTAATTGTATGATTTGAATTTCTTTCCCTTCACTTTAATTGAGAACCTTATTTTCTCTCATTGGTAGACCCTTCCTAATTCCATTCTTTATTTTGAAATACTAATGAGATATTCCTTTATCTATCTTGGGTTGTTTTTGTGGGAGTTAATTATGGGTAACTCTCATGGGAGGTAACCAACTCTCATGAGAGGTAACCATATCTGAAACCCTAATGTTATTTTATCTGTTGGAAACTTCCCAACACTTTTTTAGATTGTGCATTCTTTGTTTCTCTTTCCCATGGGTGAATCTTGATTCGTTGTTTCTCTTTCCCTTGGGTGATATTTGTGTTAACCTAAACTTGATCACTATATTTTCTTCATGATCCATGTTTAACCTAATTAGGATTTCTAATTATTCTTTCTTCGTTCTTGTTCTTGTTTGAGATCAGGAAAAAGATGATGCATCCTTGCAACCATCTATTCCATGATCTCATTCTATTCTTTGAGATCTATGATCATCATCATGATCTTAACCCTAGCCAAATAAATTCCTTGAAACCCTAACCCTTGAATGATCTTTCTGGAAACCTTTTGTAACCTTCTATGTGAGGGAAACCTCATGGGTAATGTTTCTATTAACCTAAACTAGATTTCCTATGATTTCTTGTTATTTTCTTGATAACAATCATTCCCTCTCTTTCCGTGATCATAACCTTTTCATGAGCCATATGTTATGATGAAACCCTAACCTCTTTGTTACAAACCTATTATGATTGATTTTCGCACTAAGATCTCCCCATGTCTTCGTTTGGGTTAGGTTGTACTTGGTCTTCAACCCCATGAGCAAAGCACCCTTGTATAGCAATATATATGGGGGCGGTTGCTAATGGCGGTCGATTGAACCAAGCGACCGCCTGGAGCGACCGCCCGGTTCTGTTTTCGGGGTTTTGCCCTATTTTTTCCCCTGTTCGTTATAAATAGCATCCCTTGCCCTATTAACGCATTATTATGTTCGGGATTGCTATTTTGGGCGATTAGGCGGCTGTGGAAACGTGTGGGATTCAGGTTTGAAGTGCTGTTAATGATATGAAACATTTTCTCTTCTATTCTTGGTGATTCTGATTAAGGTAATGAATCTCCATTTGCAATTCTCTTCTTTTTAACCTCTGATTGATATGAACCCATCCCCATTTTGTTAGTGGTTACCCAATTGATTTGTTGTATCTCCCTTTTCAATGTTCTTGATGAGATCCTGTCCATAAACGAATCCCTGCATTTGTTTAATGGATGGATCCCATCAAGGGGAATGATTTGGGTAATAAATCTTGGTTAATTCTAGGGTTTCTTGTTACCCCTTTGTTCTAGACCTATTAAGCTTGAAATTCGGACTAAGATCATCCCAAAACGGATTGAAATCGGATGATAAAAAGTCTGATTTTCGGAGTTGGAAACTGTCTGAAACAGGGGCGGTCGGTTGTGGAGGTCGCTTAACTTAAGCAACCGGCTGGTTTCCAGTGACTGTGTAGGTTTGATTTTTGAATTGTTTTGACTCTTGACTCTTATATATTCTTATAACCCTATGCTTAGGTGTTCTCTGTTTCAAGTAGAAGTCTTATAATAGTTTCTATAATTCAAGTTAGAGGAGTTTTACATAATTACAGGTAAGGACATGCATTCTTATTTATATGCAATTACATATACATGATGGTTCTGTTGTTCTATTTACTATTCTCTGATCATGTAACTTGCTGTAATTGTATAAAGCATGTGAATCTTATTATACACTTGCTGTTTGTGGTATTCCTTGATGTACTTCATCTTTCATGATATTGCACAACTATTAATGGTATGATAAAGAGTGATTGTAGTGTAGTTGTGATGGAAGGGGTATTCCTTTGGGATATCTTAGCTTGGGATATCAGAAGGCTGTGGAATGGGACACATGCCTCCACAGCCTTCTGATGTCTCTAGCACTATCATGATTACTGGATGACATACTTAGGAGTGTCTAGAATTGCATGGCTAGGTACCCCACATGCTATTACCCTTTCGGCAGGGGGATTGAAGCCGGGTGACCCGTGACAATGGTGACGTGACTATGTTTCATCCAACGGCGGTAACCAGTCCGTGCGGAGACTCAGTGGTCCACTATTGATCATGTAATGGTAGGGTTGCATATGTTAGGGTTGGGCTCATGGACGTCCAAGGAGCGGACCGGGTGTCGCGAGGAGTCATGAGAGCATCCGCCCCAATAATATGTGGATGACCATAGGGTTAAGGAGTGGAGTCCAACAGAGGTATCCAGTCCGTGAGGATTCTCACTCCTAGGTTGCGAAGGATACTGAACCGAGTTGGTTGGTGCCATAGGGGAGTATCTGGACTCCATATAGTATGTTACCATTATGACCTTGCATTGGATTAGAAACCCCGACATCCGCCAGTACTCATTGCCAATGGTCGTGGTGAGAGAGTGTTGACTTAACCCCCAGCCACGGTTTTGAGAGCCAAGTGTGGACTTACCCCTTTGCCCAGGATCCCTACAAAGGTAACCAGTCCTTGCCGGATCAGAGTGATGAGACTTACCCAAAGGAGGACTGGTGTATATCTTAAAGCATGTCAGTTGTTAGAGACTTGCATAGTTAGATCTTAGTAGCATTCATATTTCTGCATACCATCCATATCATTTCATCTGTGCATTCGTGGATTGTATTGACATATATATGAGAATTGCTTGTTCCTTACTGAGTTCGTTGGAACTCATTCCTTTCATTGTATGTATTATATAAACTGTACAGATGGTTGCACAATGTCGGAAGTTGGAGATGATTCATATGAAAGAGCTTTCTCGTATGAAGCTGATGTGAGACAGACAGTGGTACATGAACTTGCAGAGCATGAAGCCTCTTGAAGATGAAGATTATTTAGTTATTCTTTTTGCTTCCGCTGAACTCGATACTACTTTTGATTCTTGATCTTCCTTCTTTCGTTCGTTCTTGGACATTTATTGGAGTATTTGGACTCCTGTAACCTTTTTATTAATTATTGCACTATTCTTGCTCTTGATTACATGTATTTGTATTTATTATTATTGATAGACTAAAACCATGGATCCTGTGATGGATCGCACCCACGGGTTGTCGGGCGGGTAACCGGGCCCGACAGGCGGGGTGTGACAGTGGTCATCCACATATTGTTGGGGTGGAATGCTCTCATAACTCCTCATGACACCCGGTCCACTCCTTGGACGTCCATGAGCCCAACCCTAACATATGCAACCCTACCATTGTATGACCAACAGTGGACCACTGAGTCTCCGCACGGACTGGTTACCGTTGTAGGATGAAACAGAGTCACATCACCGTCGTCATGGGTCATTCGGCTTCAATTCCCCTACCGAAAGGGTAGTAGTATGTGGGGTACCTAGCCAAGCAACTCTAGACTCTACCTAGGTATGTCATCCAGTAGTTATGACAGTGCTGGAGACATCAGCGAGCATGTATCCCATACCACAGCCCTCTGATATCCCAAGCTAAGATATCCCAATGGAATACCCTTTCCATCAGAACCACAAACTATCATTCATCATCATCATCATACCACATTCATGATTGATAAAGCATATGTAAAGACAATATAAACAGCAAGCATATAATAAGATCAGCATGATATTCATGGTTACAGTAGTATATAAAATGAAAGTACAGTATTGAAAGACACTGGACTAGCATGTTCAAGTCATTTTATAAAGATGAGGTTGTATGTCCTTACCTATAAATAAGTAGAAATCCTCTAGATTGCAAACCAGAAACAATTATAAGACTTTTATTGGAAACAGAGGACACCTATAAACAAGGTTACAATAATATGTAAGTCAAATGAATCAAATTGGACAAAATCCAAAAGTTACTTGCTCACTGGAAATCAGTCGATCGCTTGGGCCGGTCGCTTAGGCTGAGCGACCGCCACTAGTGACCGCCCCAAAAACAGTGAGTTTCCAAAATCCGAAACTCAAGGCTTCGATCATTCGATTTCCATCCTATTTTTGAATGATCATAGTCTGAATTTCAAACCTAACACTCCCACAACCAAGGGTAATATGAAACCTAACAATTGACACCAAATTGGCTACCCAGAATCCTCACCTTGATTAGATCAGTCCTTTTCACGAAAGCAGGGTTTCGTTTTCGGACCTGATCTCATCAAGAGCATTAAAAAGGTAGGTACTGTAATAAGAGGATCATGAACAACCAAAGAGGAAAAAAATTCTACTTTAATCATGGCCAAAGGTAGAGTATGAGTGAACAAGGAATCACTTACCTCAACCAGATTAGCTAGAAAAGACAAGAAAGCTTCCAAGACACTAACATCACTTCAGATCACCTTCCAGCACGTCTCCATTGCCGCCTAACCACCAAAAACACCAATCCTGAATATAATATTCATAAAATAGACAAGGGTTGCTATTTATAGAAGTCTAGGGGCAAAATAAGGCAAAACCCCGCAACCAGGACTAGGCGGTCGCTTGGTCCAATCAACCGCCACTAGCAACCGCCCCCTAGTATATTGCTATACAAGGGTGCTTTGCTCAGGGGGTTGAAGTCCAAGTGCAACCTAACCCTAATGAACACATGGGGGAGGTTTACCTTCATTCCGGACATCTCCAGATATCACTTGCCTTCCAGAGGTCCAACTACCAAGCAAGGCAGGCTCTTCAACAAGAGGACCCAGATCCATGGGTTTAAGGTATGGATCATGGACTTCTATCCGGACACTCCACAAATTTACCCGGCTAGACCTTCGGGTTCTTGGACCTGCAATATCCAGGGTTAGAAATACGGGGGTTGTTATAGATGGTGCCATCGGTTTCTATTCTGTCGGGCGCCTCCCGAGGACCTAAACTTCCTAATAACTAGAGTTCTTACACCTAAGTCAATCCTCCCCTTCCTATTTCTCCCGATGAGGACAGCGCCATCCAAATGATTAAATCCATGCGTGTGCATTAGGAGATCTATGGACATGCCATGGAATATGAGGATGTTCTTTGATGGTGGGGTCTTGCCCCTGGTGAGCCCCTAAGCCTTCTATCCTGTTTTGGTTTGCTTTTTTCTTTTTTGTTGTACAAACGTTTTTCCCGTTCATGTTTGTGCAGTGCCCCCAAGTACAATTCCAAAGCTTGTCGAGGCTCTTGCCAATCAAGCCCTCGAAGCTGCTGAGGATAGGGTAGCTTGATCAAAGAGGAAATAACCCAAGGCAGAGGGTTTTGTCCCGAAGGCCCATCAACAGGCCCCTAAGGGGGTGTTGAAGGTCCGTTGGGACCTTGCTTAGAGGAGTAAAGCGCTGATCGACAAGGAGGAGTCTACTTATGACAATGTCATGTTGACAAAGAGGAGGCATGATTTGCTCGATGATGTAGCCTCAGAAAAGGGGCGAACAGAGAAGGGAGATGTCTACATACCTCCCTGGAAGTTGATAGTTATTGACCTTGTTTCCAGGGACTCAAACTTAACACTGGATTGGGGGACATTTGCTTAAATGCCTACTGATAGTAAAATCCTTGGCTCTACCGCCGATGAGGAATTTGTCAACTCCTCAGCCAAGTAAGCTTCTTCCCCTTTCGTTTTGCTATTCGTATAACTGTTATAAATTTCAATCTCAATCGTTGATCTTTGTCTCTGTGCAGGGTGCTTGTAGACAACTTCCACCGGAAGATGAAAGCTGTACTTTGAATCGGACGTCTTAGCGTTCGATCAAAGCATCAGAGAGAGGATGTTAAGACTAAGGAAGCTGAGATCTCTCGACTTCGGGAGGAGAACTCAAAGTTGAGGAGGGCTACTGAAGAGATGGCAGTAGCCATAGGAAGAATAGGAGAGTTGCATTGGGAGGTGGAGAGACTCCAGAGAGCCCTGAAAGAGTCTGATGCTAAGGTGTAGAGCTTGGTAAAGGAGAAGGATGTGAGATAGATTGGGCAGCACCCTCTGAACCCAAACACATCTCAGTAGAAGCTCGGAAGGCCTGTGTTCGTAAGTTTATGAACAACAAACCTTTCAGCTAGTTGATGATTAACTACAACGCGATGGTATATCGTGATGGTCAGAACGAGGTGTGGAAGTCCATCTTGTCACAAGACCCTTCTTTCAATACCAAACCTCATCAATAAGTATGTCATGCTGAGGTCTTTGAAGAGTTACACCTGGGAGTTCCTGAGTGGACCCTTCACTAGGTTGATTTCCTCCTTCATCCGAATATCAAGAGCTATCCCAGTGACTCCCCTCTAGCTTCTCCCGAGCCAAAGGTCATACAAGAAAATGAAAATGCCGAACTCCAGGCCCTAGACCTCCCCGACAAAGATCAAGCCCTTGCTCAACCCGAACCAATACCAGCACCAGAATCATAACTTTCTTTTTCTTTCTTCTTTGTAACTTTTACCGACTACGCTCGGTACTAAACTTGTTTCTCTCGCCTTCCTTTTTTTTTTTGTAAGGGTTGGCCCCCTCTGGCCTTCATATGAATTCAAGCTTGCTTTCGTACTTGCTATTTTTGTTTGTTCTGTTTAACAAATTAATCTGACTAACTTAGTTGAATCTAAGTTTTTGGCCTTAGTACTTTATTAAACACAATAGGGTTTTAGTCGGGTGTTACCTAAACCTTTTCTTAGAGTTTTCTAAGTGTTTAAAAGGTCTTAGTTGGGCTTACCGAAGCCTTTCCTAAGAAAAATTCTGAAAATTCTTTCGAGTGTTAGAAGGTTGATGAGCACATTTATGTGTGAAATCTTTGGGCATAAAGCATGCATTTTACACACTTAGAGTGGAGTACCTTGGGTTTTATGTTGTTTTTGCAGATTTTAGGACTTTTCAATATTTAAGCAAATATTTGGAGTTTTGGGTATGAATCATGCAAATTTTACACGTCAAGAGGTACATTCAAATTCTCAAATGCGAAAATGGGCCTGATCTGGAGCATTATGGGCTAGAGACGTGATTATGGGCCAACTCCGAAATATTTAAGAGATAAAGAAGGCAAATTTGATCTAAGGCTGAGATTATAAATTATCAATCAAATCTACAGAGATATTATTGAGAGAGTCCAAATGGAGGAAAGAGTCCTTGCATACCTCAATATCTTATTTCATATTTGTAATTTGATTAAAGAAAGAAAAAGAGTAAAAAGAATTATATTTAGAGAAGGAAGAGGCAAAAATCCCGTTTTTGAATGTCTCTATCCAGTTTCGATCAAGCCCTTCATCGAATGGTCATGTGGTGTCCGATCGTGCTAATATTTGGAGGAGAGCTTCACGACTTCTTAAAAATCAAATCCAACGGTGGAATTGTGCATCTGATTTCTCTAAGTTGGTCCGATTAGTACGTCAAAACCCTAATTGGCTGAGTCAGATATGAACCCTGAGTTTGGTTTCTGTCAAGATTCATATCTCATGTAAACTCTATAAAAGGAGAGCATACGCAATTAAAGGGAAACATGTTTTAGAGCTTAGTAAAAGCACTCTTTCTTCTCTCTTCAGTTTATTTAGGCTTTCTCTAGTTTTCTTTGCTTGCATTTGTGAGATTTAAATTTCTAGATTGAATGTTTAGGTTTAATTTTTCTATGTAATGCAATTCAAGTTCAAGTTTCAAGTTTTAAGATTCATTTTTCTCTGGGTCTAGCAATTGCAGATCTAGATCATTCTAGATCTAGATCTGGTTGTTAGGGTTGGTTGAGATTCGAATCGTTTGTTCAATTCGCAAGTAAGTAACATTTTTCAATAATTTTCTCTCCTCCCTCCATTCCCGCTTCTATCTACCCCTCCATATTCTTAATTTAGGATTTACTTTCAGCATTAATTTATTGTTCTCCCTTCCCCTGGGTCCTTGATCAGAGATACCTACAGTCGTGCCTCTCTTTGGTTAAGGTTTCCTTTTATTATTCTATTATTTACTTTTTGCAATTTACTTTCTGCAATTTACTTTTAGCATTAATTTATTGTTTTCCCTTCCCCTGGGTCCTTGATCAGATATGCCTATATTCGTGCCTCTCTTTAGTTAAAGTTTCCCTTTCCTTTTATTGCTTTAATTTATTTTTTTTCTGCAATTTCTTTTTCTCTAATATCCGTTCCCCCGATCGGTGGACTGTAAGCTACGGGAAAGGGTCCACGATCAAACTCATTATAATTATACTCCCCTTCCCTAGATCCAGAGCTGACACTCGGATCACTTCCCTTTTATTTTTATTTATTTATTATTCACATTTTTTTCTACCTTTATTAATTATGCGTTGATTATGTTTGCTTTACTTTCGTTTCAATTCAATCGCATTAGATGTATGGATTAGGACCATTCATTTAGTTTAATTAAGTAATTAACAAATTTCAATCATTGCACTCTCGCATTATCATTAAGAAGTTAATTCTAAAGTGGCATATCTCCTTGATATTGACCCGTTAGCTACACGATACCGTGCGCTTGCAGTTACTTTTAATTTCACAAACAAAGGTCTTAGTTGAACATTTTCCAAAGCCTTTCCTTAGAAAAATTCTGAAAATTTTTCGAAGTATTAGAAGGTCTTAGTCAGGCATTACTGAAGCCTTTTTGTTAGAAGGTCTTAGTCGGGCATTACTGAAGCCTTTTTGTTAGAAGGTCTTAGTCGGTCATTATCGAAGCCTTTTGAATTCTTTCTATCACACATGCTCCCCATTCAAAAAAGATACGGTTCTAAAATTTATAACTTCATTGACAACCAGGTTCAAATCATTTTTGCAAAATCTCGATCGTGAATACATAAAATTAAACAATCAAGGATAAAATTTCTTCAGATTTATTGCATTCCACGATCGGTCCAACTCTCGCCCAGCTGTTGGATTCTTTAACCAGTAAGTGTCCAATCCTACTGGCTTGACTATCATATAAGTTCCTTCCCATAAAGGGTCCAATTTCCTTTGGTGTCTAGGGTCTGAAGTTGCAGTGTTTGTTAAAACAAGGTCTCCCAAATGATATTGTCGATGCTTTACTTTGGCATTGTAATAAGTTGATACACTTCTGTGGTGCTATTGTATTCGGGTTGTTGCCTTTGCTCGAACCTCACCTAGGAACTCCAAGGTGTCTATCACATCCACCCAGTCGGAACCCTATATGGCATACCCGAGTGTGTGATCCACAACCCCAAAGATCAATATCGAGGAAATCAACCTCCCACATTTACAATAATATAATCGAGAACAAGATTAAATCAAAGTTAATTATATTAATCAAGAGATCAAGATAAGATTCAAAGAATACAATTAGAGTGCAGAAAATGATACCAATAGAATAAATCAAATGTTGAGTGTAGCGGAAAATTACTCTACAGTAGCAGCAGAAAAGTAGATCAAAAGCAAAAGAAAGATTACAATCAGTTCCCAAAACGAAATGGAAAAGAAAAAGAAGTAATCAAAATCTAAACTAAAGTCTCCTCGAATCTATATAAAACATAACCATAAGTAAAAGAGATTATGTCCCATCGCTGGCACACAAGCGCTAGAGTCGGACTAATCCTGATAAGCTCTAGTCTCGTACTGGTAGTCTTCACCGCCGTAGTCACCATAGCCAGTACCTTGGGTACCATATGAGTCATCAGCTTGGTCTTCATAGTATTGACCATCATAATCATCAGTTCCTGCAAATAAGTCTAACAAAGATGTTGCAAAAAGGAGTGAGTCCAAACGAACTCAGCAAGGCAATTCATTCCATAATAACATAATAACATATGATAGCAAATCATACAGAATGCAATATGATATGAAACAGACAATGCAAATATGCTTCTAACTCTATGTATGCTGGTCTCTATTGGCAGACAGCTTTAAGTCATAGCACCATACTCCTCTGGGTGGATCTCAAATCACTCTCCCTCAGCCTTCCCGGCATCTTGGGTTCTCCGTTTGGTAAATGGGTCCTGAAACCTTCTCAGACATCCTTGGCTGGGGTTTAGGTCAACACTCTCTCACATCACCATTTGGCCTGAGTATTGGTGCGTGTACATGGATAATCTTAACCCAATGCAAGTCATCTATTGAGTCACATCTACTTAGGGTTAGATACATCCATTCCTCGCTTCCCGCGATCCTTTCTGGTACCTTCCCAACTAGAGTCACTGTCTCCTTCCCGACTACGCAGACTCTTAACCGTATTGGTCATCCACACATAGTAAACGGGAAGCTCTTATGTCCTCTCATGCTTCCTGCAATCTCAAGCGCCCACGAGCCCAAGTCTACCACATGCAACCCTACCAATGAATGGCCCCCACAATGTGAGTCATGTCCTCTCACAGGTTGGTTACTGCTCCACAAAACCCCATTGCTGCCACAGGTCGGTCTCAATTCCCCTTTCGATAGGGTCAGATATGACAAGGGTTTCCTAGCCAAACACTTCTAGACATGCCCTAGGTATGTCACCCAAGTAATCAGGGAAAGCGCCAAGGGGCACCATAGGAATGCGTCCCATACCACCTCCACTAATGTCCAATGATAGAAACGACAAAAGGGCATTCCCCATCCCCAAATCACAACCTAGGCATTCACATCACATCATGCTTTCATAAATATCACAATCAAGTCCAAATCATATTCACCTCATTCATAATTGAATCCAGTATGTAAATCACAATATGAATAACCTACTGTAATTGTAGAAGTAATATAATGTAAAGATAGTAAAACAACAGTAGTTGAATCATACATTTGAATCACATCATAATAAGGTATGTAAATATGCATATTGTGAGTGGAGTACTCACCTTGAATTCGACTTCGTAAACTTCAAGAAAGAGATCAATGGGCAAGTCTAAGATCACCAAAATAACCATAAACAAACAGTATTGAACATAAGGAACAAACCCTAATGATCGGAGACAAAACAGAAGCAAAACAAAGCAAAATTGAGGTTACTGACTCTGTGGGTCGATTGGTTGGCAGCTTGGCCCAGTCGACCAAGTGAACAGTACGTGACAGCAAACCCTAAATCGGTCATAACTTCTTCGTTTGAAGTTCGATTACTCCAAAATTCGAAGGGGAGTTCCCCAAAAACACACTAAGACTATCTAAGAAGGTATAAGCATCAAACATGGTAAAAAAGATAGAGTCCTGATTGAACCATGAAATTAGGGTTTTACTGCAAACAATCCATATATCCCATGGAGAGACTAGAGAGAATGAGGATTCACTCTAGGGAAAGAGAGAATAATATTTCAAAATCAAGAATAAGAATTGGGTAGGGTCTAACAATGAGAGAAAATCAAGGTTCTCAATTGGATACCCTTTATTGAAGGTTACCCTAAAATTTCCCTTCAAAATCAACCAATAGTAGATTCACAAAGAGAAAAGGGAAAAGAGATTCACCCAAAAATTATGGGGAACAAATAACAATAAGTCTTTTGTAGGAATAAAAAAAGGAGTAAATCTAACATGCTTTGAAATCAGAAAAAATTAGAAGGGTCAACAAATCATGAAGATCACACTTGATTTCCCTTCGAAATCATCATTTGGAGAATTCACGAGGTTATAGAGTGTATGGAGATCCACTCTAGAACAGCAGGGATAGAAGGATCAATCATGGGAATGACTTAAGATCACCCTCCTATCAAAGGGAATAGAAGGCACTAGAAGAAATAGTAGAGAGAATAGATCAGAGAAGAAACAGATCAATTACTAACCTTGCAGAAGAAGATTCGACGGAGAAACTCTAACGGATGCTTGGGGACCTTCCTTGGCTTTGAGAGGAGGTTTTAAGGTCCTTCCCACATTCTCCAAAGGCTTAGGAACATAATGGGGCTGATCACCACGAAATTCCAATAAATAGAGCTTCAAAACCCTTAAAAAATAGAGTTTTACCAAACTGCCCCTGCCTGGGCAGCTTTCCCAAAAATAGAGGTTTGTAGCTCCAAACATCAAGATTTTCGATGGCTTCTCCCAACTTAACAAGCAACTTACCTAGCATAGAGGGTGTAAAACCCAGCCCTAACCTTGACCCGGAAACCTTGTTATTTGTAGGTCCGATGACCCGAAGTAAAGTAAGAAGTCAGCTTTGGGCCATCCCAGTAGAGGACTTGGTGTCTGGCTTTGAATCCATGAAAGTTGAGGATGAGGTTCTATTTATGGAAACTGAATCCTGATGAAGATCTAATTAGTTGATGGACTTGGAGTGCTCTCTATCTTGGTTTGAAGGCATTTCTACCTATTAGGTAAGTCACTTGACTTGTGTGCAAAACCCCTTTAGGATTGGATTTGATCTGGACCTTCAATTCCCTGTTTTGGTCTTCTTTGTCAAGCATTGGTCGACTGATTGGTCGATGGGGCCGATCGACCAATCCACTCGACCAATGAGTCTTGTCTTTGGCAATTAGGTTGTTCTTGCTCTATTTAAGTCCAATCTCGAGTCCACTTCGTATTTGCTGCCTCCAAACCCTCCGGAACGAACCAAAGACCTCTGCAAGTCATCTCTCTTGCATCCTTGGTGTTTTCTTGACGGATCTTCGTCGAAACTCTTCTTTTTGCATCAAAAGGTATGTCTGCTCTCTCTTCTTCTCCTCCATCTTTGTTTTTCTTTCCTTTTTGAGTTGAGACAGTAGAAGAGATGCTGCATTCTCTGTTGCAAACATCTCTGAACATGTTCTCATGATCATCCTAAGGATTTGAGGCTAGAACAATGATCTTAACCATGATCATTGCAAGCTTTTGAAGGAATCATGATCAAACCATGATTTAATCTCTGTTAAACTTCTAATCTGAATTCCGATCTCTTTGGATCTTCTATGTTGATCATGTTAGTAGTTAATTCTTGTGTTTTCTTTCCATGATCCATAATCTATAGATTTCTAGTTGTTCTCTTCTACCATACTATGTGTTCTTCATGATGCATAGTTACATATATGGTAGGTTTTATTTCCTTATTTAGATTTATGCTTCTAAGCCTTATTCCATGAAGATCTATGTATGTTTTCATGTTTTCATTACCGAAAGCAATGATTCATCCTCCTATTGTTCTTGTCTTTGTTTTCTATTTCAAATTCATCAAGATCCATGGTTGAGTTAATTATGGTAACTTTTTGTTTCCTAATTTGGATCTTGATATCTTGATTTGATTGGTGTTTTGAGGTCCCCTATTTGTTAGAATACTACCGATGTAGTCTACCCCTTGATTAGTACCCTTTTGAACCACCAAATTCGGATTTCATATCTTAAAACTCGATTTTATAGGCTTTCATGTTGCATTGGTCGATCGATTGGTCGACTGGACCACTCGACCAATCCACTCGACCAATGAGTACAAGCAACTCAGCATTTGGTCCCGCTTTCGGATGTTTTGATATCTTTTTCAGTTAGGGATCTTTCCTAATATGTTGTATATACTTGTTTAGGACCTTCTTCTCAAGTTTGCCAAGATCTTACTTGATTTCTTAGGATTCCTTGCGAGTTATAAAAGGTAAGGATGGTTATTTCCTTAATTACATAGATAGCATGAATCTAGTTTCTATATTTGAATATCATTAATATGTTTCCTAAATTAGATTCTTACAATGATATACTACTGTTGCATAACTTTGATTTCAGTAGCATTACTTATTCATATTAAATTGATTCATGTATGATTTACTTACCAATGTTATACAAGTGATTGTAATTACGATTTCTTTCCATATATGAAGTTACCATATATGTGATGATATGAATTGATGCATGTGTATGCTTAAGTATGGTTTGGAAAGGAGAGGTGTCCTTTTGACACTTCTGTCCTTGGACTACTACGGGAATATTATGGGATGTTTCCGGAGATGCCCTCTCGGACACCTTCCTAAATCTGTTGGATGACATATCTAGGATTGTCTAGTAGTGTTTGGCTAGGATGTCCTGTTATGTCGGACCCTAATCGGAGGGGTATTGAGACCGAACGACCCGTGGTAGCAATGGGGATTCATGGGCGCTCAAGACCGGTAACCAACCCGTGAGAGGACAGGGAATCACATTGTGGGGGCCATTTATTGGTAGGGTTGCATATGGTTAGACTTGGGCTCACGGGCGCTTAAGACCGGTAACCAACCCGTGAGAGGACGTGAGAGCTTCCCGTTTACCATATGTGGATGATCAATAGGGTTGATGAGTCCGTAGTCCGAGTTGGTCGGTGCCATAGGATACGCCGACTCTAGTGTGAAGGATACCGGAAAGGATCGTCGGGGACGAGGAATGGACGTATCTCGGATCGACTTGATGTAACTAAGTAGAAGACTTGCATTTGGCTAGGTTTTACCACGACATGCGCCGATACTTATACCAAATGGTTGTGAGAGAGTGTGTTGACTTAACCCCTTGCCAAGGTTTGTCACGAGGGATGAAGGACCCATTACCAATCGGCTGCTCAAGACCGGTGAAATGATCCGTGAGAGAATCCAAGATATCTTAAATGGTTGAGGATGTGAGTGGACTTTCCTAAAGAGGTACGGTGCTATGACTTAAAGCATGTCTGCCAATAGAGACCAGCATACATAGAGTTAGATTCATTCATTCATTGCTTGTCTCATATCATATTGCATTTATGTTTGTTACGGAATCCTGCCATTTATGTTATTATGGATTTTAAGCGCCTTCTTGAGTTTCTTTGAAACTCATTCCTTTATTGTACAATGTTGTTAGACTATCCTGCAGTCTTGAGTACTATGACGGTCCCTATGAAGAAGCGCAAGGCGAAGAGGCATATCTCGGGGAAGGTGATTGCGGTTACCACAATTACTCGAAGATTCCGCGGGTGGTTATGCTCCGTACGATGCTTAGTCCGACCATTGAGTGGAAGCGTCCTTGTGCTATTTATGAGATTTACACTTACAAGGATGTTGTCTATAAAGTGGAGAACAATTTAGTTACCCAATGTACTTGTTATTGGGATTAGATTTTGTCTAGTTTATTCTTTTAGAGCTACTTTTCCGCTGGTTGTAAAGTGGGATTTTTGCCTCACTTTACTCATCTGTTTGATACTCTGATTATATTTAGTATTCTGACTCATTTATGATTCATTCTTTCTTTATTGGATCTATGATTTATCTTCCGCACTCATGTTATGATTGTTCATGATTATGTTATTGTTTATGTGGGAGGTTGATCACTCGATACCTGATCTTCGGGCTGTGGATCACACTCTCGGGTATGCCAGATAGGGTACCGGCTGGGCGGGCGTGACAGAGGGACCTTCCAAAACATGTCCAACTAGGCCTCAAGTCCATCAACCAAGCTCTTCATCATCAAGATGCAGTTCAACTCCAAAACAGATAAGTTTTCCAAAAGGGAACTCCATCATCAATCTCCATGGGTTTTGGGTCAAACACCATGTCTTCCACTGAGATGGCCCACAAAGTCTTCTTCCTTTACTTCGGGTCTTTGGATCTACACTAAGGGAGAGGTCTGATTTGACTTCCTAGGACCTTCCAAGGATAACAACACTATATTCAAGGTCCAACTTCAAGGTCAAACATCAAACAAGCTTTTCTTCATCCAAAACAAATAGGGTGTCCAGGTTAGGGTTTGGGCTGGATTTCATAGTGTCAAATAGACCCTCCGCATTTTCCTTCTCTTCAAATTCTTTCTCTCTAAGTGTCCCCGCCATCACTTCTACTAGAGCCAAAGCCTCTGACCCGTAGGTCAATTTGAATGGTGTCTCCCCTGTTGGCGTTCGAACTGTAGTTCTATAAGCCCAAAGCACATTTGGGAGTTCTTCAACCCATAAGGCCTTATTTGCTTCCAATCTCTTCTTGATTCCATCTAGCAGGGTTCGATTGGTCACCTCAACTAGCCCGTTGCTTTGGGGGTATGCTATAGAGGACATTCAATGCTTGATCATGTAAGTTCCACAAACCTGAGTGAATTGTGGGTTGTCAAACTGTGTCCCATGATCGGTAACAATAATCTTCGAAATGCCAAATCAGTGTATTATTGATTCCAGCACAAACTTCTCGATCCTCTTCTTAGTAATTGTGGCGAGCGGGATTGCTTCAACCCACTTGGTGAAGTAGTAGATGGGTATAAATAAGTACTCCCTTCCTCCCTGAGGCCTCCGTGAATCTTCCCATTATGTTAATCCCCCACATAGCAAACAGGATTGGGTCCAAGATGGATGTCATAACCATTGTAAGTCTTTTTTATATGATCAAATGTACTTGGCAATTTTTGCAATGTTGTACATACTTCAACGCGTCCTCATGCATCTTCGGCCAATATAACTAGAGCCTGAGTACCTTATATGCCAATGCTCGTCCTCCCATATGGGATCCACACATACCCTCATTAACTTCGCTAGTGCGCTCTTCGATCCCTCATGTCCTAGGCATCTTAGCAATAGTCCTGCAAAAGATTTGCAATACAATCTTTCATTATAGATGGTGAACCTTTCAGCTCGAATTCTAACAAGACATGCTTCCCTTGGGTCATCATGCAACCGATCGTCTTGAAGGTATTCGATGATTGGCTCCATCCAACAACTTTCATCTTCCACATACATCACTTTTGTCTCTCTCATACTTGGGAAGTTCAGCTCTTCAATGTACACGCCGGAGGTTCAAGAGTTTTTACCTTCACATTTGCCAATCTAGACAGCTCATCTGCCATTTCATTCTCCTTCCTCGGGATTTGAAAAACTCAAACTTCTTTGAATTGCTTCTTTAGTACTTGTATCATTTCGTGATACTTTAACAATTGGGGATCTTTAATCCCGAACTCCCCTTGAACTTGATTGACTACAAACTTAGAATCACTATAAATGGTTACCTTTAGAATGGCGAGTGCTTTTGCCAACCTGAGTCTAGCCAAAAAAGCTTCGTACTCGGCTTCGTTGTTGCTTGCTTCAAAACCGAATTTTAAGGCTTACCAAAAGAGGAATCCTCCAAGACTCTTTAATAGAACTCCAGCTCCCCCTACCTATTTGTTACTCAAACCATCTACAAAGATATCCCACATCATCGAGGTATATTTTTTGGTTATCTCTTCCATGGGAGCCGTGGTTTCCACCACAAAATCAGCCAAGGCATGTGCTTTCGTTCAGGGCTTAAAATCCACCGGTACTTGCTAAGATCTACCGACCATGCTACCATTCTCCCTGAAAGATCTGGCTTATGAAGCACTTTTTTTAAAGGGAAAGTAGTTAATACCTCGATCGGGTGGGCTTGGAAGTAGGGCCTCAATTTCCTTGCTTCCATCATTAAAGCCAAAGCTTGTTTTTCGATCTCCGAATACCTAGTCTCCGCATCAAGAAGTACGTGACTTATGTAGTATATTGGCCAATGCTTCTTTTCTTGTTCTCAAACCAGGATGACATTTACTACCAAAGCCGAAGATGCTAAGTATAAGTGTAATGTTTCACCTTTCTCTAGTCAGGATAGCAATGGTGGTCTTCCCAGCATCTCTTTAAGGTTCTTGAACACTTTTTGGCATTCCACTTTCCATCATGCTTCTTTGCTGCCCCTCAGATGTGAAAACCAACCCTAACCTTGACCCGGAAAAACCTTGTTGTTTGTAGGACCGACAACTCGAAGTAAGGCAAGAAGTCAGCTTTGGGCCATCCCAGTGGAGGACTTGGTGTCTGGCTTTGAATCCATGAGTGTTGATGTCAATGTTCTATTTATGGAAACTGAATCTTGATGAAGATCGGATTAGTTGATGGACTTGGAGTGTTCTCTATCATGGTTTGAAGGCATTTCTACCTATTAGGTAAGTCACTTGGTGTGTGTGCAAAACCCCTTTATGTTTGGATTTGATCTGAGCCTTCAATTCCCTGTTTTGAACTTGCTGAACTAATTGATCGACTCATTGGTCGACTAGACCAGTCGACCAATCCAATCGACCAATGGGTTCTGTCTTTGGTAATTAGGTCTTGCTTGCTCTATTTAAGTCCAATCTTGAGTCTACTTCGTATTTTCTGCCTCCAAACTCTTTGGAACGAACCAAAGACCTTTGCAAGTCACTCCCTTGCGCTCTTGGTGTTTATCTTGACGAATCTTCGTCAAAACTCGTGTTCTTATACAAAAAGGTATGTTTACACTCTCTTCTTCTTCTTCATCCTTGTTTTCTTTCCTTTTTGAGTTGAGACAATAGAGGAGATGCTGCATTCTCTGTTGCAAACATCTCTGAACTTATCTCTCATGATCTTCCTAAGGATTAATGGCTAAAGCAATGTCCGTAATCATGATCATTGCAAGCTTTTGAAGGAATCATGATCTAAATCATGATCTTGTCTTCGTTTGTCTTTGATTTAAATTCTGATCTTCTTAGATCTATTTTACTGATCATATTAGTAGACAATCGCTGTGTTTTCCTTACATGATCCATGATCTATCAATCTCTAGTTGTTTCTCCTCTATCATACCATGCTTTCTTCAAGTATCATGACTGATACATCTATGGTAAGTTTTGTTTCCTTATTTAGATTCATGTTCTTAGATCTATTTCTTGAAGATCTATGTATGCCTTCTATGATATCTTTATCAAAATCAATGATTCATCCTCCTATTGTTCTTGTCTATGATTTGTATTTTTAATTCTTCAAGAACCATGATTAATCTAATTATGGTAACTTTTATTTCCTAATTTGTAACTCTAAAACTTGATTCGATTAGTGTTTTGAAGTCCTCTTTATGTTAGGATACTACCAATGTAGTTTACCCCTTGTTTAGTACCCTTTTGAACCACCAAATTCGGTTCTTTATTCTTAAAACTCTGATTTTGTAGGCCACTTGTCTCGTTGGTCGATCGAGAGACGAGAGACCAATCCAATCGACCAATGAGTACAGCAACTCCAGATTTGGTCTGTTTTGGATGTTTTGATATCTTTTCTCTTAGGGATCTTTCCTAATATGTTGTATACACTTGTCTAGGACTTTCTTCTCAAGTTTGTCAAGGTCTTACTTGAATTCTTAAGATTCCTTTGCAAGTTATAAAAGGTAAGGATGGTTACTTCCTTAACAACATAAATTGTATATCTTAGTTTCTATATTTGAATCTTGTTAGTTTATTTCCTTAATTAGATTCTTACAATGTTATACTACTTGTTGTCTTGTCTTGATATCGTAGCATTACTTGTTTATATTAAATAGACTGATGTATGATTTACTTACCAGTTTTATACAAGTTGAATGTTATTGTTGATTTCTTTCCATATATGAAGTTACCATATATGTGAGGTTATGGATTGATGCTTGTGTATGCTTAAGTATGGTTTGGAAAGGGGAGGTGTCCTCTTGACACTTCTGTCTTAGGACTACTACGGGAATATTATGGGATGTTTCCGGAGATGCCCTTTGGACACCTTCCTAAACTGTTGGATGACATATTTAGGACTGTCTAGTAGTGTTTGGCTAGGATGTCCCGTTATGTCAGACCCTAATCGGAAGGGTATTAAGACCGAACGACCCATGGTAGCAATGGGGATTCATGGGCACTCAAGACCGGTAACCAACCTGTGAGAGGACAGGAATCACATTGTGGGGGTCATTTATAGGTAGGATTGCATATGGATAGACTTGGGCTCACGGGCGCTCAAGACCGGTAACCAACCCGTGAGGGAACGTGAGAGCTTCCCGTTTACCATATGTGGATGACCTATAAGGTTGATGAGTCCGTAGTCAGGGACTATGAGGACTCTAGTGTGAAGGATACCAGAAAGGATCGCCAGGGGCGAGGAATGGACGTATCTGGATCTGACTTGATGTAACTTAGTAGGAAACTTGCATTTGGCTAGGCTTGACCCTGACATGCGCCAGTACTTAGACCAATGGTGATGTGAGAGAGCGGTGACTTAACCCCCAGCCATAGAATGTCCCGAGGGATGCCGGACCCACTACCAAAAGGCGTTTTATGATGAGACTTTCCCAAAGAAGTATGGTGCTATGACTTAAAGCATGTCTGCCAATAGAGACCAACATACATAGAGTTAGATTCATACATTCATTGTTTGTTTCATACCATATTGCATTTATGTTGGTTTTGAAATCCTGCCATTTATGTTATTACGGTTTAACTGCCTTACTGAGTTTCTTTGAAACTCATTCCTTTTGTACAATGTTTTGTTAGATTACTCTACAGGTTCAAAGTATCATGACTGCTCGTATGAAGAAGCACAAGGAGAAGAGGCATATCTCCAAGAAGGTGATTGCGGTTACGACAATTACACTGAAGATTCTGCGGGTGGTTATGCTCCGTATGATGCTTAGTCCGACCATAGAGTGGAAGCGCCCTTGTGCCATTTTTGAGATTTATACTTATAGAGACGTTGTCTATAAGATTGAGAACAATTTAGTTACCTATTGTACCTGCTATTGGGATTAGATTTTGTCTTGTTCCTTTTCTTTTAGAACTACTTTTCCGCTAGTTGTAGAGTGGGATTCCGCCTCACTTTACTTATTGATTTAGACATTTTGATTATCTTTGGTACTTTGATCATATACATGGTGTATTCTTTCCTTATTTGGATCTTTGGTTTATCTGATGCACATCGATTATTATTGTTCATGATTATGTTATTGTTTATGTGGGAGGTTGATTACTCGATACCTGATCTTCGGGGCTGTGGATCACACTCTCGGGTATGTCAGTTAGGGTACCGGCTGGGAGGATGTGACAGATCTTTTAACGCTTTAAAGAACAATTAGCATTGCTCTCCCAACTGTGCTATGAAACTGCTTAAAGTTGCCACTCGTCCTGTCAAGCACTACATGTCCCGAATGGTTTTTGGTGGCTCCATATTGATCAATGCTTGAATCTTAATTGGATTTGCTTCAATCCCTCTTTGAGAAGCCATAAATACCAAGAATTTTCTCAAGGACCAAATACACACTTTTACAGGTTTAGCTTCATCTGATATTTCCATAACACATAGAAAACTTCTGCTAGGTTTGAAACATGACTCAAGTGTTGAAGGCTTTTCATGAGCATGTTGTCTACATAGGCCTCCATGTTTCTCTCGATTAAATCTTTGAAGATTTTGTTTATTGTTCTCTAATATGTAGCTCCTGCATTTTTTAGCCCGAACGGCATGACCTTGTAGTAGAAGCTTTCTCAATCGATCATGAACGCTATAAACTTCTCGTCTTCTTGGTTCATCAAAATTTGGTTGTATCCCAAGTATGCATCCATGAAACTCAAGGTCTCATATCCAATCATTGCATCAATGAGTATATTAATTCAAGGCAAAGGATAACAATCCTTCGGACACACTTTGTTCAAGTCAGTGTAGTCAGTACACATTCGCCATTTATCATTAGCCTTCTTGACCATCACGACTTTAGCCAACCAAGTTGGGCATTCAATCGGTTCAATAAATCCAAAACCTTTTAGCTTTTCTACCTCGGTTCGTATTGACTCATGCTTCTTGATTGAGAAGTTGCTTCTCCTTTGAATGATTGGCTTAGCCTTCAGGTCGAGCCATAGTTTATGCTCTACTATGCTGCAATCTATCCCTAGCATATCTGTTGCTGACCATGCAAATACATCTATGTTTTCTTGAAGGAACTCTTTCAGCTCCTCCTTGAAGTCTTATGGTTGTTCCGACCAGATAAAGGTCCATTTTCTTCTTTGGAAGGATCCAACTAGATTCTTTCCAACTTCTCCACACATTTAGGTCTTTGCATAGCCTCTTCATCTCGATCATCAAAAACCTCGATCAGCATGGCAGTGGCCTTCCTCGGTCCAGCCTTATCTTTCAAGTAAGAAATATAACATTGTCGAGAGGTTTTCTGATCGGAAGTTACCTCTCCAACTCCACTGCTATTCGAGAACTTGATTTTCATGTGTTTGGTTGACACTACTGCTCCTAACTTAGTTAGGGATGGTCTTCTAAGGATGACGTTGTAAGCAGGCAATTCACGAACAACCAAGAAATTTACTTGAATAGTCATCTCCTTGGGGAAAGTTCGGACCGTTAGATCCAGTTGTACCAATCCCTCGGCCACAATTGAGAACCCTACGAAATCATACAAGTGAGTTGGCGTTGGCTTCATCAAGTCTTCTTCCATCTTCAACTTTTGATACACCTCATAAGATAAGAGGTTTGCTAATGATCCCGTGTCCACTAGCACACGGTGTACCTCCCGACGACTAATTTCCACTTTTATCATGATCACATCATCATGAGGGGTACATATTCCTCTTTCATCTTCCTTATTGAACACAATCGTTTCCTAGGAGTTTGGTCTTTTTCTTTTCTTTATGACATCTCTCGACCCCATGAATTTTGACTTTGCCTTCAACTTCCTCGAGGAATTCAGGCTAAACCCCTAAATATCGTGAGAATCGGGATCAGTTTGCCCCAACGATCTCTTTTCCTTTCTTTGAATTGGAAGCTTTGGGCCTGCAATCTCTGCTTCCCGATCATTCTCTCCTTTTTTCACCGGTTATTTTGCTTTCCCGATTGTCTTCTCTACACTTCACATAACTTGCCAATGCCCTTAAGATATTGATCTCTCAATGTCTGCCTTCAGATGTCCGCATTCATCAATGTAATGCCCATAATCCCTGTGGAATTGGCAACACTTGTTCATGTTTCTTTCTTCATGTTTAGATACCATTTGGGCAGCCATCTTAATATATCTCGATCCTTAATCTGCATAAGAATCTCCGATCATCGAGCATTCAGGGGGTGTACTCGGCATGGTAGGGTGAACGTTACCTCCAACTCGGTCGTCCCTTGTTTCCACGATCATTGTTTTGTCCACTCAAACCTTGGCATTTCTCGAGAGCTTTCTGCTCCTTAATTGCAGTACTCGCCTCCCCCTTATCTGGCATTAAGAATTTCTATGACCTCTACCTGCTTTTGGCACCTCTGAACGAGTTCGGCATGCGTGGTCAACATGTCCTGCAATAGCAATTCTAGGAGATGCCTGTTTGAAAGTCCTGTAAAAGGCCTATTTTTGCCACCTGCTCACCGAGATTCTCGATCTCCATTGTCACCTTGTTGAATCTCTGCAAGTAATCCCTAATAAACTTGTTCTTTGCTTGTTTAATAGTGAAAAGAGTCTCCTCGGTCTTCTTAGTATGTATTCCACTTTGGAACCGACCGATGAATTTTTGGGTGAGCTCATTGAAATCAACTATCTTTCACGATGGTAGGTTCGAGAACCACTTTTGGGCTATTCCCGTAGTGAGGACCTGAATACCTTGCACAAGATCTCATCTGAATTCTCGGCTACTGCCATCATTTACTGATAATAATTGATATGGGTCACCCGGGTCTTCAAATCCATCAAATAAGGAGAAAGTTGGGAGCCTGAAATTATGGGGGAATTTATACCTCGCAATTGCTTCAACGAACGGGGTTTTTCTAATGATCGAGTATATGTCGTCTTTCTTCTTACCCTTGATGAGCTGGCCCAGTTTCTAATTTTTATTTGACAGTTTTCGATTGATCTAAATGGCTCTAGTATTAGGTGTTTGTATGCTATCTCTATCTCGAACATTAGGATGTGGTTGAATGTGTCCGCACCCCTCTCTCGATCCAAGTTAAAGTCCTTGTTTAGTTTCCTTGTGATATATCACAAATTCCAGGATCATCTCTCATGGGCAACTCTCCAGTTCTTCGTATTCCTGATATTTCACCTTTTGCTTCTTCTTGCATCAAGTTTCTTTCTAGCGGTTGTCAAAAATTCTGGCCTTTGGTCAAGTTCTTTTTTCTTCGTGGTGAACACCTTCTTATTGGGGAATTCCTCCTTTTAGTTCTTCGAGTCTGCCTTCTCACCTCTTCATGATCATAAGGCTAGGTTTGTTTGCTGGAATAAAGGTGGGGTGAGAAAAAAGGGGTGGGAAAATTCTTGAAAAAAGTGTAGATTTCTTAGTTTTCCCTTAAATCCCAAAATGGTAGATTGTTTGGTTGCTTGAGGTGGTAAAGTGGGAGACAAATTTCCTTGAATCAAGGAAACTTGTTTGCTGATGTGGCAACCTAACTTTTCCACCCCAAGCCATTTTAAAACCCCATATATTTAGTGGGACTTTGTGAAAAAAGTTGGGAAAAGTAAAAAAATGGAACCCACCACTATCACTTTTTCACAAACCCTTTCCTTTCCTTTCCTTCTCCCTCACCCCACTACACATGGGACCCACATGTTTTTTTTTCCCACCCCACCTTTGCAAACAAAAGCAGCTTAAGGGTTTGGGTTCCTTGGAGCCCCCAATTGTTTAGCCATCGTTCGAAGCAAGGCCTGCATTTCAAGGAACTGAACATGCATTTGATTCATCTACTTTTGAATGATTAAGATCATTTGGATCTCCCCAGTTTGGTCATTCAAACGCCCACCTCCAATCACTTCTTCCTCCTCGTGTTGATCGTCCTCGCGAGACGGATTCCCCTCTGGAGGAGCAAGATTTTCACCCAAAGGAAGTGGATGACCCTAGTTTTGATTTCTCTAGAGTGTTGATCTAGTGTCTACCATGACTTTTTGAACCATTTCCCATAGATGGCGCAAAATGATGCGTCCAAAAATTGTTCCACTCTCGAGTTCTTGCAAAACAATTGTCAGATGTGTGCCAACTCAGCGGTCGAGATGCCACTTCCGAAGGTTAAGTCAATTAGTGAACCACCACAGAGCTATAGCTAGTTGCAGAGCTTAATTGAAAAACAATAATAGAGGGAAACAATTCAAATACCTTCTTCTCACGTTGTGCTTAGCTTTATATAGGATTTACCTCTTATTTTTGTCGTCTGATCATTCATCACTTTTGCTGGTAGTCGTCTGATCATTGGGTTTTTCTCCCTTAAATGTGAGTTGGCTATGGTTTCCATATAGAACACGCTTGCCTACCCCGAGTATAAATGGATCATGTCTCCTTCTATAACCGTTCAAGTTCCTCCACGCTTGCAATACCCCTTGATTTGATTCTTGAATTGGTCCCGACCAAAAGGTAAGCCGACTGCAGTTCGACCCGGTTATTTTTAATTTTATATTTTTTTTCTTATCAACACGATCGCTGCGTGCCAAATTCGACGGGATCACGTCTATTTCCTTAACCGTCGAGTTCCTTAGTATGCAAGTCACCAACGGGTTAACCCTTGGAACCTGTCCCGACTAGAGCTATCCAACCAACCACGGTTCAACCTGGCTGATTATTATTTTTCACTTATCACATGTGTATAAGTCTTTAAAATATAATTTCAGCTTACCAAAAAAAAAAGTAAATAAAAAAATATATATGTACATATATGTACATATATATTTTTTTTTTCGGATTCCATTTTGTTAACTGTGAAGCTGATCTTTTTTTTTTTGGGTACGAACTGTGAAGCTGATCGTTTCCGCAACCGTGTAAAGGGAGTAGAAAGTAGAACAGCAGCGAATTTCGTTCGGCCCACCCGTTTGTTGTTCGAAATTTTGTCCCCCAGTGAATATTAGTGGTGGAAGAAATGATAATGTATCCCTACCAATTGACCCCAAAAAAAATATATATATATAAGAAAAATAAATAATGTATCCCTACCGATGTTCTTCATTTCTGTTCCACGCGTTCTTTTATTTTTCACACGTGCTTTCTCGGTTTCGATCGTGTTCGCTGTTACATGTCAATCCTTTCTCCTGTATTGCTGTAAGGAAGACTCGTAACAAAGACTACAATCGGCATGACAAATATCTTTCCGTTACTTTATTCAATTGATTCATCGATTGAAGCACGGAGGAGCAATGGAAGGTCTGAGCAATGGTGGATTATTATATCATGAAGTTCAGGAATCGAAGCTTTGCGCTGTACATTGTGTCAACACGGTGTTGCAGGGTCCCTTCTTCTCCGAGTTTGATTTGGCAGCTCTCGCCTCCGATCTCGATCGTAAGGAACGGCAGATGATGCTTGAAGGTGGTGCTGTCTCTGACGATTTCCTTCGATTCGATTCAGAGGAGTCTCACAATGTTTCCATGGATGGCGACTTCAGCATCCAGGTTTGCTTTTGTTGTGTAACTCCATATGTCTCGTTTGTTTGAAATTTTAGGGATTGGGTAAGGAATGTTTCTCCGTCCTCACTATAAAATTTATCTTCCAACTTGTTTTAGGGTTGCAACAAGTTTTAATATAAATTTAATAGTTGATTATGACGATGGTTTTAGTGTCTGCACTTGAAATTCATTTCTCAAGGAATTTTTCTGGGCAGCGGGCTATCGGACTTGAGTTTGGGCCATTAGGTAAATTGGTTATCCTTCAAAGACAGAAAGGAACTTTGTCTTTTACATGTCAGCCAGGGGCGGCGGATGTGTCTACAACGAACTTGTTCAAATTTATTTTATTTGATCTGGACGATTTTATAATTTTTGTTTGAAAAATATTCTGAAATTCTTGCTATTCATTATTTAAACGGTCAGAGTAACCGAAATTAGCATTTCAAAAGCTATAGAAGAAATATGATCATCCTGGCTATAAAGTATAAACTATTAATCAAGTTCTTAAGTTTGTTGATACTTTTGAACCCATCTGCGTTGCATGAATTTGAGTTGCAGGGGTCGTTTTGCTAGAATGAAATATGAAGGATAATGTAGGGGTAGTGTGCCTAATCTGGTTGTGTGAGGTATGCTTTCAGGAGGAATCTTGAATTTCATAATGTAGCAACTTTAGTCAATTTAATAATGTAGCAACTGTAGTCAATTTAATTAAACTCATCTTTATCCCAACAAAGTGTAGCCAGCTACAATGATACTTCCTTTCAGTCAACTCTATTCAAAACCGTACATGTATTGCCTTAAGACCTAAGCTATTTATTTATTTCCTTACTGCTTATCTTAGAGCCATTTTAGACTTAACCCCCGGCTCTGTTAGCTCCTCTTCATACTTGGAGCATGCACAGGCCTCTGTTGGCTAATATCCACGCCCCTAAAACGAATTGCTCGTAGCATATCCTTTTTTTTATTTTGTCTACTTTTACCACTTTTCCATCTCAACATCATTATTTCAACCACACTATTTTTGGTTTATATGTTATTTATCCGTATCTAACATTTAGCTCCATTCGTAATTGTTGGTCATATAGCTGTTTTATAAAATTTTTCCTTTTGTGTGAATAAATCTATCACATAATACGCTTGACATAACCATTCATTTCTTTCACTCTATTCCAATTCTTTTTGTCACTCTTTTATTTCTTCTCCTTTGAACCTCCGTACCTAAAACTGGTAAATATACCTGAGTATTAATCTCAGAGCAACTATAACAATCAAACAGATATGAATATATTCCCATATCATTCCAAATGACACCCATTGTTCCATCAGATAAAATCCTTACACAAAAGAAGGAAAAAATTAAGTTGATTAACACACATTGATTTTTTTATGGTGAATATTGAACTTTCTATAATGGATGTTGGATTGGAGTTCAAACAGCATGTAATTGAGTTGCATGCACTTCACAGGACATAGTTCAATATGATGTTTGTGTGATACATTTCCTGATTTAAAGTACAAACTTATCCTGTTACTATCAAACTAGTATTGGCATCTCTTCCAACATTTTTTATGTAGAAAATGTAAGCCTGGCCTTTTCTTTTATGATGCTCTTTTATAGCAAAGCAAAATCCAATTTGTGTATCCTCCTCAAGATATTAGTTTAGAACCTTTTTATTTAATTCATTTTGATGTGTGGGCCCCTACTAGTTTTATTTCTATTATTGGATACCGACGATTTGTTACTTTTATGGATTACCACCCTTGGATCGCATGGACTTATTTTTACATCAAAAGAGTGGTGTTTTCTGGCGTTGGATGCCAATATCGAAATTCTTAGGTCAGATAATGAAAGAGAATATGTTATTAGAGCATTTGAAAAATATTTGGCAAAAATGGAATCATTCACCAAACAGACTATATGGACATCACAGCTTGAAATAGCATCACTGTTAGACAAGAATTGGCAATTATTGGAGGTTGCCCATTCCTTGATTTTTCAGATGGACATTCCTTCCCTCTATTGGAGGGAGCTGCCTCATGATGGCCTACCTCATTTATTGGATGCCTGCTCAGGTTTTGAACTCTTGCTGCTCCTTCGAGCTGCTTACAAGTCTATCACTTGTATTGTGCATCTGAAGCTCTGTGGGGGGTGTATGCTATGCTTGGAACCATCATCAACATGGGAGAGTTGATCCTCATGGTAACTACTGCATTTTCTTGGCTACTTGATGATGTGGTCCTAGGTTGGGAAGAGACCAACAAGGAGCCAATATTCAGGATTTGGGTGTATCGATAAGCTCAAATATGTCAAATTAGGGTTCTTTGGTCAAAACTAAAGGTAAAGTTGATAAGAGCTAAGGTTTGAATGGTTGGGATAGGACAAGTGAGAGTTGGGAAGGCTATTGCTGAAGATTTTTTGATGTTTGGATGATTGATTGATGATATAGGGATTTGGGTCTTGAGAAGTTTTCTGAGGATAAATGGGAAGTTAGGGTTGCGATAGTTGGGTAGGTGTGAGAAGGTTTTGGGAATTTGGGAAAAAATTCAAGAGATGTTTGGGACGAATTGGTTGAGTGTTTTTGAGGTTTGGGAGAATATTGTTTTGGTATGCGATTTAAAATATCTTCTTTTTTTTTGACGGGTGGGGGGGGGGTAAATGGGTGTATATGATTCACTTCTTGAATTTGGATTCTGCTTGGCAGAGATGGTTGGTTGTATAAGACTCACTTGTTGATTTGGGTTCTCTTGTAGCAGCTCTGCTGATTGGAGAATCATGAATAAATCTTGGTATTGAACTTGTAGGAGATCTTCGAGGAATTGAGTAGGACAGGTTGAGGAAGGTTAAAGAATTTGATGGAGGCGATGGGAAAGCTGAATAACTCTCACAAGGCTAAGCAATGCTCAAAATAATAATCCTATTCACCAATTAGATTTCAACCATGGAACATTTTATCGCCGAATTTCGGTCATCTCGGTTGACAGCGAACCGAAATGGCAGGCGAAAGCGAGATTTTCCAAAAATTGCCGGAAATCGCCGATTTTCTGGCGATATCCTAGCAAACTAGTGAAATACAGCAAATATCGCCACAAACGTTGCCGATAACCAGTAAATCAAACAAACCCCAACACTATATCAAAGCAAATTAATCTGTTTCTGCTGAGCAGCAACAGCCTTCTCTTCTTCAACCTTGGTGTCTTTTTCGGCTTTGGTTTCTGTCTTGGCTACCTCAGCTTTTGGTTCTTCAACGGTGGTGGTCGTGGGTTCCTCTACCTTTTCCTCAGCTGCGGCAGCAGGTGGTGCGGCTTCTTCTTCAACAGCCGCTGCCTGTTCTACTGCAGCAGGGTCCTCTGCCTTTGGCTCCTCGAGTGCTTCTGCTACTGTGGTGTCGACTTCCTCTGCGGGTTTCTCCTCTGCTGCCTCTACCTTCTCTGCGACGACCTGCTTTTGGTGTTTCCTCTACAGTTGTTGCAGGGGTCTCAACCTCTGCCGGAGCTGCCGCAGCAACCGGCTTTTCTACTTCTGCTGGTTTAGTTGTAGAAGAATGGCAAGAATCAAAGCCAAATGCGTTGTTTTTAAAATATATATGAAAAAAAAAAAAGGAAAACAAACAGATAGGACGACCACGTGGTAGAGATTAAATGAAGGGGGATGGTGGAGCATTAAATGAAGAGCATTAAATGAAGAGGGATGATGTTGAAATTTGAAGCAAATTCTAGCCTTATGTGGAGCTGTAGAGTGTAAACCCATTAATGAGGTATTGAGGTCTTTTCATTTCTAAACGAAAATTTTCATATAAATCGGCAAAATCTTGGCGAGATTTCGCCGATTTGCTGGTTTCGGTAACCAGCGAAAGGCGATATCTCAGCGAGATAGTGCACCTTGATTTGAACACATAAAAAATAAAAACAAAAAGAAGAAGCCTTGCATATAAAAGAAGGAATAGGTTGAAAAATAAGAAATTCGAAATAGACTCAAAAGAGAATGAATTAAAACTCACAATGAGTATTCCCTTGGCCAAAAAGAGAATATTCTTAAGTAGAAGTCTTGAATTGAAACCATGGTTCAGGCCAGCCAAACCAGTTCAGTTCAAAACATATAATAAGTACCAGGTGTGGAAACATAAATAATTAATTCCCTATTGCAACCTAATTACCAATAAAGGTGGTCTATTACATAGGAAACTCGTGGAATTAAACCCAGCAGGTATTAACTCAACCCTATCCTTGAAAAAAGGGTGAACCCAGTGTCAAAGGCTTCTGCACAAGCAGAGTTTTTTTTTTTTTTTTTTTTTTTTTTGGGGGGGGGGGCAATTTCCTACGCAGCATTGTTTGCTAAGAGGCTGTTTCGATGCCTTGACATCAGTCTACAACTGTTGTACACTGACCATTGTGCCAAGGCCCAACCCGAACTCAACCCTATGCTTATTTCTATTAAAAGAAGCCTTTTTTTGGTGATGTAACGGTTGCAGATCATTTGGGCTTATTTTCCTTAGGATAATCTTGGAGTTGGATTGGTGTAGCCTTAATTGAATGAGGACCAATTACCCAAGATATTGAGATGAATAAGCTGTCAGAGTGTTCTGTTGGTGTTAAAACAAGGATTGAGGGTAGGGTTAATAACCTAGAATAAGCCCTCTAAGTTTAGGAAAACTTTGATGAATGGCTGCTGGATTATGTCCTTTCAAACTTTGGACTTAGAGTTTGGGTTTTGGGAATTAGGACATCAGTAGGGATTTGGATGGGACAAAGGGGTGGAATGGGGATCCGGGGCTGATATGTATCTTAGCTGATGGATCTGTGATGATGCTGGGATGTTCAGATATGAATGGATGGGTATGGGTATGGAGAAGGGCTTGAATGGGGTTGGGATCCAAGTAGAAAATAAAAGAGATAAAAAGGAGGGATGGGTGTGTGCTGGCTGCCGATTACTTGGAATAAGAGGCCTTGTTCTGTGTTGAGAAGGTGATGGACTAATCTGGAGGCAGGCTGAACCTGCAGCTGTAGAGGAACCTCAGCTTGATTTCACTAGAGACCCTTCATTTTTGCTGAGTACAACTGGTGCTGCTACCTTCTTCTCCATTGTGAGATCTTGTCTAGTGAGTAACATCTAGACAGAAGCTCAATGAGTCACTTCCATGTTGGCATGTTTCTGGTGTTTGGGACACGATCTGTTTGGTTGGAGTTGGTGAGTTATATCCAACCCTTGAATTTGGCAATGGGATCAACTTTCAAATGTTATCTGCCATACAGGTTGAAAAAGAGTAGACCATCAATTGGTAAGGAGACCCATCCATCTCCACCTCCATCCCCCTTCTTTCTCCTTTTCTATATTTGTTTTTGAAAACCCTATTTTCCAAAAACCTACCAAATGATGTAAACCCAATTTTAGGGTTAGGGTTGTATGTTGTTTTCCCTAGAATTAAGGGATGCTCAGAATCTTCCAACAAAGAGAACTGATATTCTAGGATGTTTCTGGTGGGTTTTAGGGTTCTCAAGGGTTTGATAGGGATCTAGGAAGGTTCAGCCAGGTCTAGGGTAAGAGAGGAGAGGGTTTTAGAACTGGAAACCTTGCTGTGATGCTGATTCCTGATCTGATTTTAACAAGTGGGGTTTAATAAAAGCATTTTAGTGTTTTGGTTAGGGTAAGAAGGGGGCTTTTGTGGTGGTTTTGTAATTTCAGATTTAGTTCTAATGGTTTTAAAGTGTGGTGTGAGTGTTTAGGTTGAACTAGGGTTTAGGTCTAGAGGTTGAAGATGAATTGCAGAAATTTTAATGAAGAAGATGAAGTGCAGAATTTTTTGAAGTGTAGGGTTTAGGCTTTAGATGGAATTAGGGGTAGGGATGGGCCGATGGGGAGAGGAGTGACTTGCAATCCAATTAGGAAGGAAAGGGAAGGCCAGGGGGTGGGGATTAGGGACCTAACAGGGGAGGGATTCTACTGCTGCTGTAGGGAAGAAGAAACAAAGATCCAGACTGGTCATGCAGGCCAAGCTGTTTGGCAAGAAATATAACTGAAGATTTAGGAAGAATAGGGCTGGTTCACTTTTGAGCCAACCCTTGGGCCAGTGGACTAATTGGTTGCAAAGTTTGGCTTCTAGAAGAACCAAAACACTGTTCACGTGAACAGTAACATGAACAGTGTCTCAGCCCTGTCTTTGGATCTTGATGAGAGTGTTATTAGAAGTTTTGATGGGACCCACTTGCATCTGCAGCTTTAGAAGATTGAAAAGATTTTATTTAGTTATTACTTTAGTTTCCTAAGTTTCTAAAAATTAGTTTCTATTTTAGTATTAAACATGTGGCTGATTGATAAAGCCTAGTTTTTAATTCTTACTTTTGTTAGTTTCTATTTTTGTTATTGATGAGATTAATAGCTACCTCAGCAAAGGCTAGTAGTTTCTATATTCCATGTAACTTGGAGAGCAAGTATTAGCACTCTATAAATACATACGCAAATTTTTAGAAACTGATTAATGAAGCTTTGCTTTGAGTTTATTCCATTGTCTCTTGCTTGAGTGATAATAAGGGTGAGGACCTTGCAGTTGAAAGCTAAACACCTAATTCTTAAGGAGCCTTTCCATCAAGAGTTAATCCACCTAGCCTGCTCCTTTGTTCTCTTGTTAGAAGGTTGTTGCTGCTCCTTCTATCAAACCAGGTGTCTAACTGAAAGTTTAGTTAATTGAATCCTCCTTTTTCCCCTTTAATCTCACTTTCCTCATTCATTCAGACCATCATTATATCTATGTTCACCATATTTCACCAATAAACCTTGAGTTTCTAGTCCACCTCCATATCTTTCAACCTGACCATTGGAAGCAGACAAAACTTACAGTAATTGATTATTACCATACTAGTTTCACTTAGATCCAGACTGGTCATATTTCTAAGAGTTGGTTTGGTACAGAACCTAAACTGATTATTTCTGTCCCTTGTGCTATTTTTCTGTTTGTGGATGATCCCATGGATGCATCTGAAGATGTTGAGCACATAGAGTTATTTGCTCCCTCAAAGTACCTTGAAGGGCACCCTCCCTCTGCCTAAAGGGAACTAAATCTCATTTTCACAAGACTCCTAGACGAGATGGGCTGTCACTTAGAAAATTTGCATGTTTTGACTCTTAACAGTCCATATTTCACAAGTTTCTACCTGGACAGTGGTGTAAATTCACTTATCCCAATCAAAACTTGAGGAAACCTGGCTTGAAACTACGGCCGACACTTACTCATGCCTAAGATCGTTTAAGTAATTGAAATAATATACTTTATGTTGTTTACTTCATATAATTCATAACGAAGCAAATACCATGTATTTTGATCCAATTAAAATAATTTTAAAAAATAAGATTCCAAATGGATAAAAACTTAACCCTATATTTCAAGACAAAAACTGGATTTTTGTTGGTGGGTACAATTTTCAACTTTTAGATGTTAGGATTTTTCCTCAAATCTTAAAAATGTTGATTTTATTACAGTAAAACATCGGTAAAAACCAAAAATTTAGTAACATATTTCATTTATTTTGATATATAAAATGATATTTCTATCCAAACCGGGAATTGTGAGGACTAGGCTTGGTTCTGAGTTTTATTCTTCCTTGTTTTATAATGTTTGAGATGTCCTCAGCATGTGAAGTAGAGGCTGTTGAATTCTTCGGCAGGGAGGATAGTTGCCTTAACTTAAGAAAACCTCATGTGACTAAAAGGGTTTGGCTACACAATCGTGTTCCTACCAATTCAACCAAACTGGCAAGAACAGAACACAAGTATGTGTAATTTGAGATCAGATAAAAAGTTAACCAAGTGCTTGAGGCTCCCGTTACTAGGGAGGTCATGGAAGGGTCTTAATGTATGCAGTCTTGCCCTTGCTTTCACAAAGAGGCTGTTTCTAGACACAAAATCATTACCACTTAGTCACAATGCACCTTGACAAACCTTCATATGAGTTAATAAACCAGTTAAGTCCCTAAATATGGTGGATATATACATACACGCCAACAAAGCAACAAAAGCTGAGTACAATTCCAGGCAATATTTGTAATAACTAATACATCAAAAAAAAATCTTTATGGTATAATTAGTGTAAGCACCTCAAGTAGGATTGGATGAAAGTCTATAGTTACAATTTTAGGAAAACATGGATGGATTAATACAAGGAATTTATCAGGGAGAAAAGATAATCATAGGGGGTGTGATCTAAATGAACGTATTGGGAAAGATCAAAGAGGCTCTGAAAGTGTACATAAAGGATATTGTTTTGGAGGAAGGGATCTCAACTTTAGATTTTATAGTTGCTTTTGATTTATCTATCATAAACACTCAAAAAGAGAGGAACATTTAGTTACCTTCAAAAGTGGACATTGTAGAATCCAAGTAGATTTCTTCCTAAGTAGAAGGTTGGATAGATTGTTGTGTGAGGATTATAAGGTGAGAGCAAGGGAAAGCTTAACCGCTTAGCATAGATTACTGGTCTTAGATGTATGTTTCACTCCACAAACTCATAAAAGATGTGAATTTATCCATTCTAGGATAAGGTGGTGAAACTTAAAAAGCAAATTACTTGAAATCTTTCACCTAATGAAGTAGTCAGATAAGGATGTGGGAATTTAAGGGGGACACTAACACAATGTGGAATAAGATGGCTATGTGCATGAGGAAGGTGGTTAAAGATGTCATATAGGTGAATCAAAAGGAGAGCACCATTCCTATAGGGAGACTTTGTGGTGGGATGACAAGGTTCAAGCAATAATTAAGAATAAGAAACCTAGCTTCAAGATATAGCAAAGGACTAAAGATCCAAAGGATTTGCAAAGGTATAAGTTGGCAAGAAATGAAACTAAGAAAATTGTGGCAAAGCAAAGGAGAAGAAGTATGTAGATTTATATAATAAGGTAATTGTGGCAAAGCAAGGGAGAAGAAACATGAAGATTTATATAATAAGCTAGGCGCAAAGAAAAGGGGAAAACTATTTATAAGGTAGCTAAAATAAGGGATAGCAAGAGTAGAGATCTAGACCATATTGTACTTATTAAAAGTCAAGATGGTAAAGTACTGGTACGTGATGAGGACATCAAGAAGAGTTGGGAAGTCTATTTCTCTAACACACTAAATAAACTATGCGGTCAATTACACCATTCGCTATTGCATCCATTTTCAAACATACGTATAGAGAATTTCGACGTCTAAAGTAAAAGAAGCTTTAAGTAGAATGACAGTAGGCAAGGCACAAGGTCCTGATGAAATCCCAAAAGAATTGTGGAACTGTGGAAGAGGTTAGGAACCTATGGGCTAGTTTGGCTGACCAAGTTGTTTAATAAGATTATGAGCACAAGATAAATACCAGATGAATAAAGGAGAAACATTATGGTCCCAATTTACAAAAATAAAGGAGATATTCAAAATTGTAACTATAGAGGCATAAAACGGATCAGTCATACTGTGAAATAATGGGAGAGTAATTGAAACCTGTCTGAGACGAGAAACCACTATTTTTATTTTTATTTTGGTAATGGAGAAACCACTATTTTTATTTTTATTTTGGTAATGGAGAAACCACTATTATGGATAACCAAATTTTATGTCGGGAAGATCTACAATGGAAGTTATTTACCTTCGGAGACTTATGGAACGGTATAGAGAATATAGGAAAATCTTCGTATGGATTTTGTTGACCTCAAAAACACTTATGATAAAGTCTTTAGAGTGTTAATTTAGCAAGTACAAGAGAAAAGAAATGTTGCAAGTAAATATGTGGACACTTATAAATAATGTATGAGGGTTTAGTAACAAGCATAAGAACGGTGGAGGGGATAAGATGGTGACTTCCCAATTACTTTCGGCTACGTCGAGGATCAGCTTTAAGCCCATTTTATTTGCACTTAGAATGGATGCTCTAACCGAAGACATTCAAGATGAGGTTCTTTGATGTATGTCTTTTGGTGATGATATTATTTTGATAGATGACATACAATTAGGTAGGCCCAAGTTAGAATCATGGAGAGCAGCTTTAGGATTAAAAGGCTTTAAACTGAGTAGATTGAAGACGGGATATCTAGTGTGTAACTTTGGTCATGATCGGACAGACGATGAGGTGGTGAAACATGGCAAAAAGGAGATTCCTCAAAGCAATTATTTTAAGTACCTTTTCTCAATCATAGATAAAAAAATAAAAAAAAAACAATAATAATAATAAGTAAATTAATTAATTATTAAAAATAAAAATAAAAAATAAACACACACACACACAAAGAGATATAGAGGATGATGTTTCCCAAAGAATTAAAATAGGGTGGATGGAGTGGAGAGGTACGTCTATGGTCTTGTGTGATCGACGTATTTCTTTATAGCTCAAAGAAAAATGTTATAGGACTATTGTACGACCAACTATGATATACAGCGCAAAGTGTTGGACTATTAAGAAGCATCATATAGAGTGTAATAGAAATGACGATGCTAAGATGGATGAGTGGCAAAACTAGGAAGGATAAGCTAAGGAATGATCATATTAGACCTGGTTTTGGAGTAGCTATTGTAAATGATGAATTGCAAGAAAGTTGATTGAGATGGCATGGCCATGTTCAGCGGAGGCCCTTAAATGCCCCTATATGGAGAAGTGGTTTCATCTAGATTGAAGGAAGTAGAAGAATTAAGGGCAAACCTAAGATAACCTTAAGAGAAGTGGTCATAGATTAGGCCTTTTATTTAGTATGGCCTCAAACAGAGCTGATTGTAAGGCAAGAATCTATGTACCTGACACCATTTAGCTGGGAGAAAGGCTTATTGGTGGTGGTGGTTGTTGTTGTTTATGATATTAAATTGACTAAAATAAGTCAGCATCTGTTCAACAATTTAAACTAAGATAACGAGAAATTGGGATCCCGTTTTTGCGAATGAGAGAGATGTTAAATTGTTAATGTGCCTTTCTCCTATTAATCACGTTGATGTCCACTTATTAAATTATACAGAACATAGACTATTAAACATTGGCAGTATACGTGACCAAGGACGATATGCATTTTTCTCTTTTCCTTTATACTTGAGTATTGTCCTTGTTATGTTAAAGTGGATGTAAGCAATTGTGTAAGTTGCTAGGATGGTGGTAAGCTAGTATTTAGATGGATAAATTGAGTGGGGATGAGGCTTAATTTGTTGTTTTGTTGTTGTATTCTGCAGATAACCTGCCTTCCGGCTAAATTAAATTAAATTACTGTCCAGTTTTTTTTCCACCTTTTGTTTTCCTCCAAACTTAATTAGGATGTTTTTTGTTTCCAGGTTCTACAGAAGGCTTTGGAAGTGTGGGACCTGCAAGTCATCCCTCTCGATTGTCCTGTAGCTGAGCCTGCCCAAATCGACCCAGAGCTAGAAATTGCATTCATCTGTCACCTGCAGGATCATTGGTTTTGCATCAGGAAAGTGAATGGAGATTGGTATAACTTTGACAGTCTCAAAGCTGCTCCCGAGCACCTCTCTAAGTTCTATCTTTCTGCTTATCTTGACTCTCTAAAAGGTTCTGGTTGGAGCATTTTCCTGGTGAGGGGCAACTTCCCTAAGGAGTGTCCAATCTCATTGTCCGAAGCTTCCGTTGGTTTTGGACAGTGGCTTTCACCTGAAGAAGCCCAGAGGATCACTAAATCTTGCAATGCAACACAACCTGATCATCAAAGAACCAACTTGTCCCAACAAAACTTGGGTCCTGATCTGCAATTCAGGGAAGAGGAAGAAGCTTTGTATGACATGGAAGATGAGGATTTTAAAGCTGCCATTGCTGCCAGTTTGGTGGATCCCAATCTGGCAAGTGCTGGGACAGCAACTACCGAAGATGAAAATCAACATAACAGATGAGAAGCTGCAGAAAATGGAATTTTTGACTGAGAGAGTCCACTAGTTGATCCAACTCTGATCTATGCCTATCTAGTCAGAAGAAGAGAGGGAGGGGCTGTTTATTCCTATTACTCTCAATTTGTCTTCTTTTTTCCCTTTTGGGTGAACAGATTCTGGCTGGTCCTCCAAATTTAAAAGATTTGTAGTCCTTAAAATGTCTGGGACTCGGTCCCTTTTCCTTGTTTCATTATGGTTCTATTTGTTTTGGCATAGAGAACTGGTTAAACAAATATTACTGATCGAAAATTATACGAAAGCATTCGCATTTACCAGAAAAGTCAACAATTTTTACGGCTAAATGATTCCTCCTGCACAGAACTTCATAATGAATTTCATTCTTAGACAAGCCTTCAGTTCTCTGTTGAAGGCATTCTCGCATCACAGGTTTCTTTCTAACTTCTTTTTCTTCTCTCTCATCTCTCTTCTCCCTCCCTAGCTTCTCGTCTTACATGACTGCATAGTAGCTTCTCCTCTCTGGATTTATAGGATAAAAATGGAACTAAGCAAGCTGAATCTTCTTTCTCTTCACTCAATGTCTTATTCGATTTGGATTTCCTACTGAAAAACCTTGAATCTCTCCATTCTTGACATTCTTTTCCTGGATCTATTTTGAACAAAAGCTACCAAATTATTTTTTATTTTTGACCAAAAATAAACAGAAAAAAACAGAAAAAAAGAATTGATACAAAAAAATTCTAGATATTTACGTACAAAAATGTCAATTTGGAAGTTGTAAATGTTATTGAATTAAGTTAAATTTGGTTCCGGTTGTTAACATGGAGCACCAGTGGTCTAGTGGTAGAATAGTACCCTGCCACGGTACAGACCCGGGTTCGATTCCCGGCTGGTGCATGTTTTTTCCTTTTTTCAATGCTATTTTATCAATAAATGGAGTTGAAGACTTAAATCAAAGTTCTGAACCCATTAAGATCTATGGGAAGTTAGCTATTCTATGTTGTAACTTCCATCGAACACAACCCTGAGCTTTTAGAATGCATCGCAATGGTTGTATAGGTGCCGTGCCTCCTTTTGCAGCAGTGATTACCTCCCTTCGCATAAATTTTACCTCTGCAAATTTAGGGTCATCCATTGAGTATCAGCGACACTAGTAGATCAAACATGTGTTGTCCTATGTTTCGTCATTCATCTTCTTTCCCTCAATTGAGAAGGCATCCCAACTTGTTTCATGTTTTTCAACATCTTGTTACTATCTTTGGAATGTGTGTAATTCAACTGTGTTTGGGAGCTCGCCTCCTGACCCCAATAAGTTACTGCATGCCATAATGTTTTGGTTGAATCAGGTGAATTAGGTTAAACTGTCGCCTAATTCTGATAATGTTATTGTGATTGCAGGATTGCCGGCAAAAGGCAACATAAGAGGCAGATGGCGAACCTCGTGAGTTCAGATTCAGTTTTTCAACTAAGAAAACTGTGGAGCTGCTGCTGCTGCTGCAAGCAAATTGAACCTTGGCCTTATTATCTAGTACTGAACCTTACTCAGGAACTCTTGGGACTGACTGGCTTTAGTCTGTTGGGGACAAACCATCCAGGTACCTGAGTATTCTAAAGTGTGTAATCTGGAAGAAAAAAAATTGAGATGGCATCTCAACCTCCGTGCATTTTTCGAACCTTCAGCAGAGAAACAATAGAAGTTCAGTCCCTCAACTATAACATTTAGAAGGAAAATCCAACTACTTTCTAACCCAGGAAGAAAAAAACCAGCAATTACTGCATGGTTATTCATAAAAATTGTTACAGATACAGATCGACAACCACCGGAATGGCATATTCCAGAGATTTAACAGAATCAACTGCACAAGACCTAATGGAGTAGAGGAGCAGAATGCAGTATTTGTACCCTGCGATGGCATATCCCTATAACCAAGAACATAAACTGAATTGTAAAGAAACATCGAACAATGTGTATCCCTCGAATCCAAATTGAAGCCTTTCCAGGAATCATGCATTAATAATTATACCAAGTTTTATAATTGCATTGAAAAACAAAATCTCAAGAAATTTCTACTACATCATGATTCAGACTTTGTGTAACCCACAAAGATACACTGCAACAACCTAAAAACCCAACAGAAAAACGAATAAACTGAACGAAGTTCTGATTTGGATGTCCCACTGAACTTAAAAAACAAGGAAAATATCTCAAACAGCATCCAAAAATGCTCTCCCAGGATTGCGTCGTGCCAAAGGTCCATGGCAACCAAGCAGCTGCATCACATTCCAAGGAAAACTCTGTAAGCATTCTTCAATTTACAAGTGAATTCAAGAATTTTCTTGATTGGAATACATTATAACACCACAAAAATGTGGAACAAAATAATCAATTAATATTAAAACAAGGAATAACCAAGCAAACAAGTATAATACAGACCTTGGCATTGACACCATCAGGCATGATTCTGTTCTCTGACTTCCACTTCAGATAATCAGTACGATTGTACTTGGTAAATCCCCTGAAAAAATATGGAGTAAACAGGGTCAGTGAAAAAAAATTGTCAGCGAGGAATGGCTTATCGAAAGTTATCAATCAACTAGATCAAATGAACTTTAGTCAGCACCAGTATATAATTATAGGGCTGGACTCAACTTTGAAAGGATTATCCTTCCATATTTACATAAATGCTTCAGTTGCAAACTGGCAATTCTTGTAAAATTCCTAGAGGCTCCTTGTAAAACTTTACGTAAAGAAATTTCATGTTCTGTAAAATCAATTTTGTCCAAGAATTTACCAATGTTCGTTTTATCATTGAATAGAACTTCTCACCAAACTAAATGTTTTTACACAAGCGAAAATTTTAAACTTCACACCCAAACAAACAGGTATATAGTATTTCATCAGGATTTTTTATATTAACTGAATTCACGGAAGCAATATAGGGAACTAGATGTAGTATATACCATCAAGAATCAAAAGCACCCAAATACATGGAGGAATGTAAACTAATGCTGGGGGCACCAGAATATATTGAAGAAGTATAACTCAATGTGTAATAACCTTCCCACCATTGCATGGACAATGCATGACCAGTCTGGACTTCAAGATCCTTGTTAAATTCAAATAATATGCAAGAAGAAACACAAAATAGACATACCACTTCCTGCTGACAATAATCTTTTGGCGACCAGGGAACTTGAACTTGGCACGGCGAAGGGCCTCTTGCGCATGAGTGCTGTTGCTATCCTTGCAGCGGACAGATAGGAGAACCTGACCAATGCTAACTCGTGCACAAGTTCCTTGTGGCTTACCAAAGGCACCCCTCATACCAGTCTGGAGCCTATCAGCTCCAGCACATGAAAGCATCTTGTTGATCCTCAGAACATGGAAAGGATGGACCCTAACCCTCAAATGGAAAGCATCCTTGCCTGCAAATTTTGTCATATATTTATTGCAAGCAATCCGAGCAGCCTCAAGAGCCTCACTTGAGACATTCTCCTTCTCCCAACTCACCAAATGGACACAGAAAGGGAATTCATCCACTCCTTTCTTCTTCATACCGACATCATAAATCCTAATCTTAGGATCAGGAACACCACGGCAATACCGTGATTTTGGATAAGGCTTGTTCTTGATTTGTCGATAGCACCTTGCAGGTCCTGTGTTTGCAACAGCAAGTTTGTCAACCACACATCAAATGATACTCATAAAGAAATGGACTTATATGACAAGTTGGCAAAGATGCTGCTCTAAGAATATCACTACTCGAATGGCCATATCAAACAACAGAAGCAAGAGGAATAGAGAGCATTGGATCCTAGTTTAGATTAATCATAATATTGACAGAAATGAGCAGCAAACAAATTTTAGATGAAGATTTGATAACTGCTGAATAAATTTTGTACATTGATAAAATGATTGAAATAATGATATAACTTATAGCATTGTCCCATGTCATTGATTAACCAGACACATCATATGCGCATCGATCAAGATAAATCGTACAAGTTACATTTTTAGGCAAGCCACCAATCTGGATATAAAAACATCTAGAGTGGATCTCCAGAAATGATAATGAACGAATAGATGGATGAGGGGTTCAGTAGTTGAGATAACTATTTCCTTGACAGAGTAAATAAATTCTTCTTTTTCTTGAATAGCTTCTGCTACAAACTGAAATTAATAAATATTCTTGTTCCAAACTAGGTTATAAACCCTTGCAAGTAGTTCAATCAATTCTGTCCACAGACAGCAACTATATTTCACCATATCTGCTGATTAAACTAGGCACATACTCATGCAGAAGTATTTTATTGATAAACTAACTTTGCCCCCATTTTGCCTGCAGATACAATTTGGAAGTACATGAATTGATATTCACCTAAGAAAATATATTGAACTCATTTCAACAGCTAAAAGTTAGCAGCTTACACATAGTAAAGTATGCACCATTCAACTAGCAAGTCAATCATTTGTCCATCTTGTCACATTCTTTTAGAGGAATAATTTAAAGCTTGATAAACTTGAATATGCAGTATCCCCCATAACATGAACTGCAACCTATTTCCTACTAAGGTGTTACTTCTAACTCTGAAACCTCACCATCATCACATTCTGGAATATTAGACTCGTGAACAATTGGACCAACTCATCAACACCATCATTACAAACTCATGTAATTAAATTATAAGACTTTGCATGAATATCTCGCCATTTTATGAATCCCGCAGCCAAATAAAACACCTACCATGCCAGAACAGGAGGACGCATATTGAAGGCCATGTGCGTCATAAATCAAATATTAAACGTAATAATGCCGACTTGAACAAATGTTATCACGGAAATCAGCCGCAAAAAAATTCATTCTAATTTTCCTTTTCTCTGCATTAGAAAACCACCTTTGTCGCTATTACACAACCTCACTAACTATTTGCAGAAAAGAATCTTATTAAATGGAGAGTTCCAACCCCATCCGACCAAATATCTTACAGAGCTCCTATCTGAGAGGGGCTGGGGGAGGTTTTACCCAGAAAACCATGTATGTAACTGATAAGCCATCAAGCCCCATTTGACAAAACGAAACAAACCAAACAAACAAATAAATCCTTTTGCTAGATTAAACCAAAAAACAACAGATACAGTAGGAAAAAGAAAGATAAAACCTTTAATGAAACTATGCGTCCAAAAATTCATAAAGCATACAGATCTCGGCCATTAACCCTCCTATTGAGCAACAGTTTGTTAAATCAATAAAAGTTGAAACACATCAAGCCATGAGCGAAAGAAAAAATCAATCTATACGTCTATGACTGTATAAATCAACAAAGGCCTCGCATCTCATCGCATGCTCACCAAGGAGACAAATAGAAAGAAGAAGAATTAACATAGAGAAGAAGAAGCTAAGGCAAAAGAAAATCTTACTTCTCCCCATGGCGAAATCTTCAGCTGCTCTAGGGTTTCCTTGACGTTTATGAATGGAAAAGAAAGCTAAACCCTAGATGAAAGGTATTTATAGACTCTCTTCGGCGAAAAACTGTATGGTTCTTGTTACATATTTACATGTGGGCGTGCGTCACGCTGATCGGCCGAAATCGATATGTTACTAAATGATTCGATATGTTACTAAATGATTTCGGTTTTTTTATATTGACCACTGATCAGTACCCTTCGATTGGAATCTACCGTTACAGATTCCTTGACTCACGCATGGGACTGTGCCGACATGTTTCGTGCGTAACAATCCTTCTCTTTTTTTCTTTTTTTTTTGTCGATTGGGAAGTCAATTTTAGACAGAGCCCTAACCAAAACGAAAATTTATATGAATTGTTTTTGTTAACAAATGGAACCGGTTCGAGTGCAGGGGCGGACCTTAAGGGGCCGAGGGGGCCATGACCTCCAGATTTTTAAAAATTTTTTTTTAAGAATTGCCTTAAGTTTGTTAATTTTTTCAGTTTTTTTCTCTTCTTATTAGTGAAATGTCACTATTTAACCCTCAATATTGAGAACAAATTTTAAAGTAAAAATAATGAATATAAATGTCATTTCTAATTAAAAACTAATTTTTCAATCCTTATTTATTCTCCTCTCTCTTTTCTCTCATTTTTTCTACCTATTTATTCTATTCTATTTCTATAATCGTGGATTAAAAGAAATTTTTGAAAAAAAAATCTTATTAGGTATTCAAAAATCAAAATGTCTTTTTTTTTTTTTTTTTTGCCAAAACCCAAAATGTCATTCCTAGTTAGAGAGTAACTCTTCAATTCCTATTTAATCTCTTCCAATTTCTATCTCCTATCTCCTCTCTCATCTTTTTTTTCGTATTTATTCTTTTCCCTTTCTATAAGCTATAAGCGTAGGTTAAGAAAATTTGAAAAAAATCTCCTCCACAATTAGGTGCTCTTTCTCTTTCTCAATTTATTTATCGTTCTCTTTTTTTTTTTTTTTTTTTTGATTTTATATTCTATGTTTATTTATTTCTTATGCAATTTTTGTTATTTGATTTTGTATTGTGAATAAAATGTCCATAGTTAGTAGGTAACTAACTACCATTGGTATGCATTCCTTTCATAAAAAAAAATTGTGGTTTACATCTCCTACCAAAGAAAATTTTGGCTTACATCTAACATTTTAGGATTGAAATCTTGTGAATATATATTTTTTATATTGTTGTTTTAATTTTACTTATATTTTGTTGAAAAAAATATCATTATCAATAATTTACCATTTTTTTTCAAGTATGTGTGGGCTTCACAAAATATGTGAGTCTATTCTTTAATATAATAAAATAATTTAGAGGTGAGACTACAAATAAATCTTATAAGGACTTACACAATATGTGTGCTAAAAAAACATTAATGCTTCCCCAACGGGAAGGTTATTTGTCATTACCAAAAAAAAAAAGGGGGAAGGTTATTTGGCTTTCATTTTTTGCCCCCCTCCCCCCGAATATTGCATTCTGGGTCCGCCCCTGTTCAAGTGGTATTTGAAACCATGCATGGAATGAGAAATCAATTTGGTAATCTCTTATGTAGAGGCAGTAAGTCTAATGAGGTCATTAATTTGAGACTCCATCATTCTACACTTTCTCCCTTCTCCTTGGGGTTCCTAGTCGTTATAATTGATTTGACGATAATAAAAAAATATTAAATTTTTTTACATGGCTAACGAACACCCTCCATTTCCATGGGAAACTATAGCAAAGACACAAAACACACCCTCCACTTTTAAAACTAGATGACATTGGAATTGGTTGGTCCTTTAACCCAAAAAAAAAAAACAGTAGGATTGATTGGTTTACAAATAAACAGTGAGATTGAAGTATTGAACCCAATTAGTATGTATCATTCTTGTTTCTAGTAAAATGGTATGTATCACTGAACAGTAGTTATATTCTTCTACGATTATGTAGGTCGGGTGTTAAATTTTGTAGAATAATGATCTAACAAATGCAAGTTTCAACTCAAATTGCTCGACTGAGATATATCAAATTTTTTTGCCGGATTGATGGACAATCCAATAAATTTATCTTTTGACTAGAGGCTCATAGGTGCGGGGGAGGGAGTAAAGTATGAAAGGACAAAGGTTCAAAGCTAAGATCTCCTTGGTGCAAGGGGGGAGTAAAGTATGAAAGGACAAAGGTTCAAAGCTAAGATCTCCTTGGTGCAAGGGGGAGTAAAGTATGAAAGGACAAAGGTTCAAAGCTAAGATCTCCTTGGCCTATTGCCTCTATCACACCCCTCCTAGATGAGCTAAGTTCTTATGTGTGACCTGACACTACTTGACACAAGACTCCCTTTGGATCATCGATGTGCTGCCATACCCTACATTCAAATCATAGCATATAATCAAAGACAATACGCCAAGATAGTAACACATATGAGTTATATTTATTTAGGGAATTTTAATGATGGTAAATTGTGTAGTTCCGTCCAACAATTCGATTAAACGCTCTCTCCCTAAAACCCATCGTGCAACCATCACAAGTTACCCAACACTTTTGTTGCGGTTGGGAAGAGTCGTGACATGTGAATTACCTAGCCATGCATGGGTCATCCACTCTTCGTGCTATTCTAAGTTAGAGGACACTAAACCTCACAGATTATGCCCTTGCTTTGGGTTAGCACCCCAACAACTCTATTATTAGAACTTTGGATGCCCCTAAAAAATTTGGCCTTGCTTTGGAAAGTCCCTTGGTATGCCACAAATAGTATGTTTTTTGTTACTTATGGCCCTTCACAGACTCGGACCTTGCTTTGGGAACCCCACAAGTAACATCGCACTCGACAACTCACACTACTCATCACTCTTCCATCTTCCTTTGCTCACAAAACTTATAACGTAAACATAAATTATAATAGAAATGGAAATCCAGACCATGAGTTGCCCTAACCTCAATTCCCTATTTGTGAAATCCCTTAGAATCCTCACCCGATAAGCCTTTGTTTCAAGTCCAAGAACCTGAAGTGAAAGTACAAAATAGTTGTGGCCATCCGAGTCAAGGCTCTGGGTCCAAAAGTTGAACCCATGGACATGGATAATAAAGGAGAGGCCCTGTCGCCAAAAATGATTTTGGAAGGAGAGAGAAAGCCAACCTAGATAAAAGCAATTTTGGCATGCACAAAAATCGTGGTTGGAAGACCCTCAATGCGAAGCTAAATGTTGTCATTGAGTCAACCATGTTCAGGGGGGTTACCCGACCAAAGCCTGACAAAAACCGCATTTAGACAAAGAAGTTATAAGGACAGTATCTTGGATGCAATCGGGCATTTTCAGAATTTTGAGTTTTAAAACTCTATTGTATAATTTCTTTGCCTTTTACATGAATTTTTTTATCATTGTTGGAGGCTGAGAGCTCAAGTAGAGTGGGGAGCTTGGTTCTGGATCAAATCCTTGGGGATTTGAGTGTGCTGAAGCACAGATAGCAATGATGATCGCATGTGGAGGTAAGAAAACCCTCTTTCATCTTTCTTTTGAGATATAAGATGGCTATTGGCATTGATGGTGATGAATGTTGGTAGTTGAAAGACTTATATGCTATTGAATGTTTGTTGAGGTTTTCTAGCATGTCTACCAACCCATTAAGTGGTCATTGGTATTTTTTTCTCCCATTTGAGATCGATTGATCATCTCAAGAGATGCCCGCAGCAACACTCTATTAACCAATTTTGGGGTTTTTGTGTTGAGACTTTGTTGGCATTTTGAGGGTGTTTCTAAGGCATAAATATTGTCACATTGAAGCCCCCAAAACTTGGAGTTTTGAAATGAGTTTGTAGAGGCCAACTTGATTCATAGCCCAAGGTGTGGTCGACCAGGGGAAATCAACTGGTCCTGGAGAGCCTCGACCAACTGCCTCTAGTTAGGTGTGTGCTTTTTGGTCTTGTTGATGCCTGGTTTTGTCTCCAACTTAAACCTAATTCAACCTACATTTTTCTAGGGTTTGTGTAGCTTGTTAGCACTTTGATTTTGTGGATCTTCTTAGATTCTTGGAGACATTTTTGTCATTGATAGGTGAAGGATACATCACTATGTGATTACATATTTGGTTCAAATTCCATCTCATGCTATTATGATTGTTGTGTGTGTTCTTAAGACTGATATAATAGGACATGCATGCATGGGAGGTAATATGATTTCATTTGTTTATGATATTCAATATTCATTTCATTTCAATTATAATTGTGAATGTGATATGTTGGGAACTGGGTGGTGATGCATTACATGAATGTTGATCTGAGGTTGTGGGTGCGATCCATTGCCCCTAGCGCCTTTGCATTCATTTAGATATTTATGTGCTTTATTTTTTGGTGTCTAGATGCATTGGCTAGCTTACCCTATATGTATGCTACCACCGATTTAGCATGGTATTGAAGTTGTGTGACTATATAGCGTCCACCAAAGCATATGTGGACAACCATAGGGTTATGAATGTTAATCCAATAGAGGGTTGGTTGTTCAGAAATAACATTCCTAGGTGTGAACGATACGTGGACCAACAGGGCACTAGGCATGAGGGAAGGTATCCAGACCACATGGAGTTAGATGACCTTGCATTAAGCTAGGCTTATCCATGACATGCACTAATACTCATTATCAATGGTGTAGTGAGAGAGTGGTGGATGAATCCCCAACTATGGTTTGATGTGACTGAACCCCTTTTACTGTAGGATTCTAACAGAGGTAACATTCTGCGAGGGATCAAAGTGATGGGACCTTCCCAGAGGAGGCTTGTGAAATCCCCCACAATCCTAACCCAAAAATCCATATAGTAGGTCTGAAAACCTGGAGTGCGAGTAGAAGGCAACTGTGGGCCATCTAGGTAGAGACCATGGGATTGTAGTTTGAAGCAATGGAAGTGGATGGAGATGATGCTGAGTTGGGAGTTATGTCACAGTTTGGAAGGAGATCTAACTCGGACGATGACGGATGTGGTAGATGGATCATGTAACAACCCCCCTAATTCTAACCCAGGATTCGTATTGTAGGTTCGATAACCCGAAGGTCCAGCCTGAATAAGTTGTGGAGTATCCGGATTGAAGTCCATAATCCATATCCTGAGTCCATGGATCTGGATTCTGCTAATGAAGAACCTAACTTACTAGGAAAGTGGATCACCAATCGGAGTCAAGGTGTGTTTGAAGATGTCCGGAATCAAGGTAAGAACTCCCCCACATGTTGTATAGGGTTCGGTTTGAGTTGGGGATCAACCCATTGAGCAAAGCACCCAAGTACTGAAAAGTACTACGGGGCAGTTGCTTAAGACAGTTGATTGGCCAATCAACTGCCCCAAGCAACTGTCAGGTATGCTTGCGGGATTTTTACCCTAATTTGCCCCCAATCTCATATATATAGCAAACCCCGACCGTGTTACTCATTATTTTATTCGGGATTGCTGTTGTGGATGGTTAGGAGGCAAAGAACACATGCTAAAAGGTGAGAGAAGCGTGGTTTGCAAAGAAGATTCAATCCTTTGACAGTTTAGTGCATCAATCGAAGCTAGGGTGATCTCACACTCTCTATATCCTTTCCTTATCTCTTAGGATAGTGTAGATTCATCCTTCCTAGATTGGTTGTGAGTTTTTATGTGATGATTCTCTTCCCCATCTGTGATCTTGGTTAGATCATGTCCGAAAACGAATCCTTGCATTCAAATAAAGGATAGATCTAATCGAAGGAGATGATTTGAATATTGAATTATTAGAATTCTTGAGTTCTATTTCGTGCTTGTGTTGTAGGCTCCTTAAGGATGAAATTTGGATTTAAATCTTCCTGCAATTGGAATAAAATTGGGAGACCAAAAGTCGGAATTTTGAACTTAGAAGCAATCTGGAACAAGGGCGGTCACTTATGGTGGTCGCTTGTCCAACCAACCACCCCAAGCGACTGATTGGGTCATAGTAGCTCTCTGAAGTTGGTCTTTGCTCTGATTTGACTCATGTCTTCAACGTATTTTTGCAACTATATATTCAGGTGATCTATGAGGTTCTCTAAAACTATTGTGGGTGAAGTCTACTTGCATTTTAATAAGTTTTCTACTTGCAATGATATGCTTTATGATGAATTGTTTAATTCTTACATGTATCATTGCTCTTATAACTTGTTGTAGTTGTATAAATCAATGATTAGTAGTCGAATGTATGCTGTAAATGATGTTTATATGAATTGCATTACTTTGTGATATAGAATGAATGATTATGTTATAGTGGTTGGTGATGTGATGTAATTATGATAGAAGGGTATCCATTTGGGTATCCATTGCTTGGGATATCAGAAGGCTGTGGTATGAGACGCATGCTTACTTATGTTGCCAACACTATCATGATTGCTGGATGACATACCTTAGGAGTCTAGATTGCATGGCTAGATATCCATACATGCGACTACCCTTTCAGTAGGGGAATTGAAGCTGAATGACCCGTGATAATAGTGACGTGACTCTGTTTCATCCTACAGCGGTAACTAGTCCGTGCGGAGATTCAGTGGTCCATTGTTGATCATGTAATGGTAGGGTTACATATGTTAGGATTTGGGCTCATGGACATCCAAGGAGCTGCCGGGAGTCATGAGGGGTCATGAGAGCATCTGCCCCAACATATGTAGAGACCATAGGGTTAGAGAATGGAGTCCAATCGCGATAGCCAGTCCGTGAGGGTTCTCATTCCTAGGTAGAGAAGGATATTGAACCAAGTTGGTTGGTGCCATAGGAGAAGTATCTGGACTACACGTAGTATGTTATTGTATGCCTTGCATTGGATTAGAAAACCCCGACATGCGCCAGTACGCATTCTAATGGTTGTGGTTAGAGAGTGTGGACCTAAACCCCAGCCATGGTTGATTGACGAGGACTGATCCCCTTCATCCGAGATCCCAACAGAGGTAACCAGTCCGTGAGGGATCAGAGTGACTAGACCTACCTAGAGGAGGGCTGGTGTTATACCTTAAAGCATACCATCTAGAGACTTGCATAATTAGATTTTAGCTACATCCATATACTTGCATATCATTCTTATACATGTGCTTACCTTGATACACTGTCAATATGTATGTGAGATGTGTTTTCCTTACTAAGTTCGTTAGAACTCATTCCTTTTCTTTGTATGTTACATTATATTATACACATGAGTTTATTGAATCAGGAGAGGTTCCGTATGACTAGAGCAACTCTTATGAAGAGAATGTGGCACCGTCAGTGGGAGACAGAGATGTATGTCATGAAGCCTCCTGCAGATGCATGGAGTGCACTTATAGCACCCATTGATGGCAGAAGGAGACAAATCGCTTAGCATTTTGAGAAGCCTTTGGAGCAAAGCTGGATAGCTCCCGTCATTGCTAGAACTGAAGCAAAGGCTATAGCCCAAGATAAAATTACTTGAATAAAATTGTTTTAGTTTAATTATTGCTTCCGCAGAACTCAATAAATTTTGGAACTTTGTTCCTTGGATTCTTTTCTTGGATTCCTTCCTTTGGAGTATTTGGACTCCTGTAACCTTTCTATTTAATTAATTGAACTTACTCTTGCTCTTGATTATAATTACTTGCATTTATTGTTATTGATGATAAAACCGTGGATCCTGTGACGGATCGCACCCACGGGTTGTCGGGTGGGACCGATTCTTGCAGGTGGGGTGTGACAGATCAAGTATTAGTTAATGACACGTGTGAAAGGTCCCAAAGATCAGCTAAGACCTTTTTGTAATCTAGAATAGGAACTAGGGTAGAGCATAGGCTCTCTGGGCCTTGATTATGCTCCAAGAAAAAAAGTTCCAAGGGTTGGTTGCTTGGCCCTGGTTGCCCCGGCGACCAACCTGATTCTGTGTAAAAAGGACAATTTTGGGAACTTGATTTTTGAAGCCCTAATTAATGTGTTTTCATTTTAAAACGTGTCATTATGATCTGAAGTCATTAGAGAACACTCCGCGAAGGTGAAAGACAGTGTGGAGAGCATCAGATAAAGTTTCCGAACGACGATTTGCTTTCTTAAAGGTTAGTACACATCTTCTTAGTTCTAATTCTCTTTTAGGATTGATTTCTCCTACTGTCTAAACCTAGTTGAAGGCTTCTAGTTACTATACCAACCTAATTCTTCTACCTCTTTACTCTAGAGTGAATCCCCATTCACTCTGACTTATCCATGAATCTTCAAGATTGATTTCAAAGAAGACCTATTATAGGATTCGTTAGGTTTTCATTCTTTTTGTAACAATCCCTGTAATTCTAACCTGGGATCCGTATTATAGGTCCGAGTACCTAAGTTCTAACCGAAATAAACTGTGGACTATCCGGATTGAAGTCCATGATCCATATCCTGAGCCCATTGATCTGGATTCCGCCGACGAAGAACTTGCCATACTGGGAACCCAAAGGAGGTCCAATAGAAACTTTGATGGACTAGGAAAGTGGATCATTAGTCGGAGTCAAGTTGAGTTTGAAGATGTTTGGGATCAAGGTAAGAGTACCCCCCAAATGTTGGTTTGGGTTAGGTTAGTGTTGGGGATCAACTGGATGAGCAAAGCTCCCAGGTTTTGAAAATTACTAGGGGGCGGTTGCATAAGGTGGTTGATTGACCCAACCAACTGCCCCAAGCGACCGGCCAGGTCTGCTTACGAGAATTAAACCCTACTTTGCTCAGGCCCTTTATAAATAACCAACCACGACTTATTTTCGTATTATTATATTCGTGGAGGTTACTATGGACAATTAGAAGGCAGAGAACATGTGTTCAAAGGTGAAGAACGATTGATTCACGGAGAGTGTTCAAAGGTGAAGAATGATTGATTCACGGAGAAGCTTCGATCCATGGTCCATTTTGCAAATTAGTTGGAGGTAAGATGATCTCACACTCTTTCTTACTACTTCACCTCTGTAATAGGGTGTTGTCTTTCTCCCATAATTCTGTGGATGGTGAATTGTGACAGTTAATATCATTCCATCAATGATCACAATTAGATCATACCCGAAAATGGATCATTATATCCGAATCAAGGGTTGATTGAATCGAAGGAGATGATGTGATTCTTCTAAACCATTCGTCTTCATGGTTTTGGATTAAGTATGACTTTTAAGCTTGTTAAGGATGAAATTCGGATTTAGATCATCCCAAAATCGAAATAAAATTGGGAGAACAAAAGTCAGAATTTTAGACTTGAGTTTTTTTTGTCTGAAAGAGGGGCAGTTGCTCAGGGCGGCTGATTGGCCCAACCAACCGCCATAAGCGACCGGCTAGGTCACACAAACCCTGTCAATCTAATTGTTGCTCTGTTTTGACCTCTGTTTTAAATGTAACTTCATAACCCTATTATAGGTGATCACTGAAGCTCTCTGGACTTGTTGTGTGTGAGGTTTAAGTGCACTTTAATAGTTTCTTTAACTTTGTCAGGTAAGGTTAAATTCCTACATATATTGACATGATCTATGATGAGTTGCTATAACTTTGAATGCATTAGTATTCTTGTAACTTGTTGTAACAATATGTTTAAATGATTTATGGTAAGTTATATACTGTGAATAATGATTAGATGCACTTCAATTACTATATGATGTTGAATGACTATTTTTGTGATAAGGACTGATGATGCGTTGTGACTATGATTGAGGGTATCCCTATTAGGTATCCATTGCTTGGGCTATCAAGGGTTATATTATGGGACACTGTTTCTTGATGCCCCAAGCACTATCATGGTTGTTGGATGACATACTTAGGAGGTCTAGATTGCATGGCTAGGCACCCACACATGCCACTACCCTTTTGGTAGGAGTATTGAAGCCAAATGACCCATGATAGTAGTGACATGACTCTGTGTCATCCTACAGTGGTAACCAGTCTGCAGAGACACAGTGGCCCATTATTGATAATGCATTAGTAGGGTTGCATATGTTAGGGTTGGGCTCATGGGCATCGGCTGGGAGTCGTGAGGGGACATGAGAGATCTGCCCCAACAATATGTGGATGACCATAGGATTAGGGAATGGAGTCCAACAAAAGTAGTCGGTCCGTGAGGATTCTCATTCATAGGTAGAAAAGGATACGGAACCGAGTTGGTTGGTGCCATAGGGGAAGTATCTGGACTACATGTAGTATGTCCCTGTATGACCTTGCATTGGATTATAAACCCCAGCATATGCCAGTACTCACAAGTCATACCAATGGTCGTGGTGAGAGAGTGTGGACCTAAACCCCACCATGGTTGATTGATGAGGATTGAACCCCTTGCTCAGGATCCCAATAGAGGTAACCATCCATGAGGGATCAGAGTGACTAGACTTACCCAGAGGAGGGCTGGTGTATTATCTTAAAGTATGTCTGCCATATTAGAGACTTGCATAGTTAGTTGCTAGCTGCATCCATACATTTGCATATCATCCTTTATATATGTTGTTTACCATTATATGATGTTGACATGTATATGAGATGCATGTGTCTCCTTACTGAGTTTGTTAGGACTCATCCTTTTGTGGATTATTGTTAAACTAAGTAGATGGCAAATTTGGATCGGGAGAACTTTCGCAAGACTAGGATAACTCCTGTGAAGAAACTTTGGAGGCGCTAGTGGGAAGTAGTGATGTACACCACGAAGCCACCTGCAGATGCTTGGAGTGTGCTTACAGCCCCCATTGATGGCTGGAGGATTCCGGTGGCTCACCATTTTGAGAGGTCAATGAATGATGGGTTGGATGACTCCTTTATCGAGAAGCTAGAAGAGAAGACTGCCGCCTATGAAAAAGAACAAAGAAACAATTGAACTTATATTATTTTTGCTTCCACTGAAACTCCATTTTTTAGTCATGATTACTTTATCCTTTTTCTTTGATTCTTTCCTTTCAAGTTTTGGACTCATGTAATTCCTTTTTATTTAATTTTTTGGATTATTCTGGCTCTTGACTATTATTATGTGTGTTATTTATCATTGATGGATAAACCGTGGATTTTGTGACTGTGGATCACACCCACGGGTTGTTGAGCTGGACCAATATCGGTGGGTGGGGTGTGACACTTTTTGCTTTGTTTGATGTCTAAACTATGATATATTATGTTCTTGCATTATTTCAGAATTGTTTAAAGTATTTTTGGAGTAGTTTAGAACCCAATCGGAAAGCCTTCTGACGATCTAAGTCAAACTGTCCGAGGGTGACCAAGCCTGCTCTGGTTGCCAGCTTTGGTTGCCCCAAGCAACCATTCCAACCAACCATACATTGTTGTGTTGGTCTTTTCTTTCTTTTTTCAATGTCAAACCTCTAGGGTAATTTCTAACTTTGAACCAACGTGTTAATAAGACTTTTTGGGAAGCGTGAACATACTCCTTGACTTACTTTTTAAAGTTACAAATCATATGCAAAGTGAGGACGTTCACTTGCACATAACCATTGTTACTTACTTAGTTGATATGAAACTTGTTTATTATTACACATGCTATTATTTTAGGATTTAGGAATGATATTTATGTTTTGAAATTACAAAATATAAGTCGTTTGTTATTGATATTGATGTATGGATCAACATGTGACATTATGGACTTAAATCGATTTATGAATTGGGAATGCGATTAAACCTTTTACTACTACTTTGTGGAAAGTGAATGTATGTTGTGATTGTGGATTGGGGAATACCTATTTGGGTGTTTCTAGTTTGGGACATCAGCAAAGGTGGTATGAGACACAATCCACTGATGCCCTAGCACTTTTCACAATTATTGGTTGCCATTACTAGGAAGTCTAGAAGAGTATGGTTAGGTACCCCATCATATCATCAGCCTATCAGCCGAGTATTGATGCCAAGTGACCAGTGGCAATGATATTTGGTTGGTGGGCACCCAAGACTGAGAGAAGCATAAGGGGACACAACATTGCCTTGGGGGTCATTCATTGGTAGGGTTACATATAATAGGCTTGGGCTTGTGGGCGCCCAAGAAGGTGACAAGCATGAGGGGACACGAGAACTTCCCACCCATTATATGTGGATGACCAAATGGGTTAGGGAAAGGCGTAGTCCGAGAAGGAAACATTGACTCTAGATAGGAAAGGATACTGAATCAAGAAGGTGAGAAGCATGAGGAGATGTATCTAGACCTAGAATGATGTGACTAAGTAGATGACTTGCATTGGACTAGGTATATCCTTGACACATGCTAGTACTCATGCCAATGGTGTGGTGAAAGAGTGGTGACCTAAACTCCAACCATGGTGATAGTCCGAGAAGGATGCATCGACCCTTTACCTGAGATCTCAAGATCGGTAACCAACCCGTGAGAGATCAGAGTGACGAGACCTACCGAGTGGAGGCTGGTATTCTATCTAAATGTGTGTCCACTATTAGAGGCTAGCATCCCTTAAAAGTACAGTTGCATTGTTGCATTCCACTTCATGTCATGTTATGCTATATGATGTATTGATTTGGACTGTGATATTGGTTATTTGTTTGTGAACTACTCGCTAAGTTGTTTTGAGCTCACCCTTCAGGGAATATGTTGTTTATGCAAGTGAACAAGAGATCTTGAGCTCCAGTTCGGAGATATTTCCCATTTATTATACTACTGAGGAAGCAATGGGAATTGATAGTGGCTCGTGGCACAATCCCAATACTAGTATGGAGCACTATTATGGCTCCGATCAACAATGATAGGAGACACCTCATTCACCGATGGCACTATGTGTTGGATATTGATCCTAAGTTGCAAGAGTACAAACATTTGGAGAAGAAGGTGAAACATTAGAAGATATAGAATTTTGATTTAGCTTCTTCGTTTTAGTTTGATTACTTTAGTTTTGTCATCACTTCCGCACTCTGATTTGGTTATCAGATCCTTTTGAGATCCTTGTTACTTGATATATTACTCGGTTAATAATTATGACATTGATTTATTATCGCTCATGATTGAACTATTGTGTGGAATGGTTGATGATTGTCTGAGACCTGATCTGTTGGGTTGTGAATCACTTCCCGGGGTATCCAGGTGAATGGATATCGGCTAGGTGGATATGACAAGCCTGGTGTTACGACTTAATGTGTGTTCGCCATAAAGACTAGCACTTGTTTGAGTATAGGGGCATACTTGCACATATTCATTACTCCATTTCATTTACATTTATATTTTCATGTATGGTACATGTATTGAATGTGTGATATGTGATCTCGTTGACCTCACTGAGTTATGTGGAACTCATTCCTTGAAGATATAGTTTCTTAGATTCAGTTGTAGGTTATGAGGATTCCATCATTCTGGAGCATACGACACCTACTGAGCCATATGACATCTCTACAGGTGAGGATATGGAGACCCATGGTGACACGTGTCCATGCTCGGAGTGCTCATATGGTGTTCAAACCTTTTAATCACCGTTTGATTTTCTTTAGAAACATGATGGATTTTGATTGGGACTGCAATACCCTAATCTGGGAAATTGAGGGATTAAACTAAATACACTTTAAACATTTCGTTGATAACTCTTTAGACATTCGCTATTTGACTTTGACTTTAACCTTAACTCTGATTATCATTCGGATGATTGTAATAACAATTATACTTTGATATCCTTATTTCTCTTTTGCTCTATTGATTTTTCTATTATGCATGTGTGGTTATGAATTAGCCGTAAACCTAGATCTTGTGGTGATGGATCACATCCATGGGTATTCAGGTAAGTCTGATATCGGCTGGGTGGGGTGTGACGCTATTGGTATGGTGGTAACACTTTTCGAAATGAACTAACCAATAATGCATGTAAAAGCATGATATGATGATGCATTATGCATATGCCAAGACCAATGCCAACCCCGTACTATCACCTCACATATGCCATTTATCACCACAGATATTCACATAATCTCATATTGAGTTAGTGACCCACCTACTGAATATAAATAAATAAAAGGAAATGAATGTGAGCCTCAAGAGTCAAGAGTATAACATAAATATCAATTCCACCCCCAAGCTTAATACACAAATGAAATGTATGACATGTCAACAAATTTTTTTTTTTTGGTAACCCATGTCAACAAATATTAGAATGTATAGTCACCTATCACTAAAATAGGGAAATATAACATCATCTTAAGATTTAGCATCCAATCTCTTTACCTTGATTTAGGACTAAACTTGCTTGAATTGGAGTGCCCACCCGAAAAATTCCTCACTCACACACTATATCTATCTCTAAAACTAATATTCATGTGTTAGTATGCTTGCCTAAGTTTCCCCTCTGTCTTAGACATCAATTCCTCCTTATAGCAGCAGTCGGTTGATTGACTAGGAGGCCAACCCGTCGATTGGCAATTGATTGGCTTGCATTGCTGCTCAGGATTGAATTGAATTTTGAGGTCTTAAATCCTCAAGCCTTAGTTCATAAGCATAATTACCCTATTTGGTACATCAACAGGCATAACTAATCACAGATCCTACAATTAGAACACTATTAGTGGTCCTTAGCTCACTCTTGATGTAATTAAAACATCTGGGGCTTATTGTGTCTCCACCAATGTAGACTACTCTACCACACTTCATCTTCATCGCCAGATCGAGTTAGGACAACCGATGGTGACTTCGGAGTTAGAGCAGTTCCAGATAGAGGATATGTCCGCAGCGGTAGGTTGGAGAGGTACACTGTTTCTGAACGAATCCACCTATCCGAAACTAGTCAAGTTGTTCTACAGCAACTTGACCTTCCATGATGAGCTAGTGGGAGAGAATGATACTAGGCTTGTCATAGAGAGTCGGCTGAAGACCATAGACATTCGCTTCACCATTGAGGAGCTAGCTCACATCCTCGACATTCCATACATCCACAGCGATAGGAAATGGTTCGAGTGGGGGCAGAGTTTGATGATGTCATCCACTTGGAGGAGAGGGCTCTCATCTACTTAGGCATTTGCATAGGGGAGTGCAGCGGGGTAGAGTCGGTGACTGAGCTAATTCCCTCATGCCGAGTCATCTCACGGATCATTGCATGAAACCTGCTGCCTAAGGCAGGACATCAGAGTGAGATTTCCCTCATGCAAGCCCTAATGACCTTCTCTGTGTACACTTGCTACCAGATAGACTTGGCGTACATTATACAAAATGCCATGATCTATCAAGTGACACATCCAGGGCGAGAGGCTTCTAACTCGGATCTTTGAGCACTTCGGGGTCGACTTTGAGGGAGAGGAGGCTATTCCGGTCGGTCATGGGGTACGATAGGTTACATATTGGTCGCTCAGATGCACTTACTGGGCGGACCAAATTTCACCAGAGATGCTAGACGAGTTGGAGGATATGGATGTAGAGGCTGATGATGATGTTCATGCATACTCACCACCACCATCTCAGTTCGAGGCAGGGGGTACATCTGGGACTCAAGATTCTTCAGAGGTCGCACCACCTTGGGCTAGGGGTCTGTTCACTCGGATGGATCACTTCGAGCAAGGGCAGGTAGAGATGAGGGGCCAGATAGCAGAGTGCCTTGACATACTCCGCCAGATGAGGCTAGCACCACCACCACCACCACCACAACAGTAGTTAGACTTAGGCTTTTATCCTTTTTGACTCAGTACATATTGACATTAGGATTTAGATATATTTATTGTAGTTTTTATTCAGCGCATGTTTATTCCCTACCTTTTTGTAAAGCGTAGAGTACGCTCCAAATTATGTAAAGCTCCTTCTTATTAATGAAGTACAATTATGCTTGTTGCATTTTTATTATTGTTTCTTATGCACTTACTTGATATTTATAATGTAGAATATATTTCACTTTACTTATAGTAAGTTATGCAAAAGAAGAAAATTCATTTACTTTGTTAATTTGTTTCTAATGAAAGATTTTCCTATTATTCACTCTAGTTCTTTTGAGTCACTTCTGGATCTATGACTCAGATTGCTCATCTAACACTTGTATTAACTATTATTAACTTCGTAAAACCATGGCTCTAATACCACCTCTGTCACACCCCACCCGTCGGTCTCAGTTACCTGCCCGACAACCCGTGGGAGTGAACCGTCACAGGATCCACGGTCTTACCTATCAATAATAATAAATGCAAGTAAAGATAATCATGAGCAAGAATAAGTTTCAATAATTAAATAAACAGATTACAGGAGTCCAAATACTCCAATAAATAATCAAAGAAAGAATAAATGATCAAAATAAATAGTGAGTTCAGCAGAAGCAATTTAAAATTACTAAATATAAGTTTCTTTCCGGTTTCTTTTTCTAAAGCTAGAAAAGGGGTTCTCCAGTTCTTCTCTAGACGGTCAGCAAAATGTCTGGCAACTTATCTCCTACACCCATCAATGGGTGTTATAGGCGCACTCCATGCACTCGCAAGAGCTCCCGCACAGGCTATCTCCATCTCCCATTGTCGATGCCACATCCTCTTCATGTGAGAAGGCTCCTTCATGGGATACCAATCCATTTGCTGGCGCATATCCTCCATTTGTACAGGCTAATAATACATAGAAAATAAAGGAATGAGTTATGACGAACTTAGTAAGAACAACATAATTCTCATCCATATGTCATCATCATAAAAAATGCATTTATGATATGTATGAAGTGCAAAAATATGAATGCCACTAAGATCTAACTATGCGAGTCTCTAACAGTTGACATGCTTTAAGTAATACACCAGCCCTCCTCTGGGTAGGTCTAGTCACTCTGATCCGGCAAGGATTGGCTACCTCTATAGGGATCCTGGGTAAAAGGGTAAGTCCACACTTGGCTCTTAAACCATGCTTGGGGTTAAGTCAACACTCTCTCACCAGGACCATTGGCATGAGTACTGGCGTACGTCGGGGTTTCTAATCCAATGCAAGTCATAATGGTGACATACTATATGAAGTCCAGATACATCCCCTATGGCACCAATCAACTCGGTTCAGTATCATTCACAACGGACTGGCTACCGCTATTGGACTCCACTCCCTAACCCTATGGTCATCCACATATTGTTGCGGTGGAAAGCTCTCATGACTCCTCACGACACCTGGTCCACTCCTTGGACGTCCATGAGCCCAACCCTACCATTGTATGAACAACAGTGGACCACTGAGTCTCTACACGGACTGGTTACCATTGTAGGATGAAACAGAGTCACATCACCATCGTCACAGGTCATCCAACTTCAATTCCCCTACCGAAAGGGTAGTAGTATGTGGGGTCCCTAGCCATGCAACTCTAGACTCTACCTAGGTATATCATCCAGTAGTTATGACAGTGCTAGAGACATCAGCGAGCATGTGTCCCATACCACAACTCTCTAATATCTCAAGCCAAGATATCCCAATGGAATACCTTTTCCATCAGAACCGCAATACATCAACTGTCATCATATCACATTCATAATCAATACAGTATATGTAAAGACAATACAAATAGCAAGTATATGATAGGATCAACATGCTATACACAGTTACAGCATCATGTATAATTAAATAACAGTAATGAAAGACACTGGACTAGCATGTTCAAGTCATTACATAAAGATAAGATTGTATGTCCTTACTTGTGAATAAGTAGAAGTCCTCTAAAGTGCAAACCAGAAACAATTATAAAACTTTTACTAGAAACAGAGGACACCTATGAAATCCCCCGAATTTCTAACCCGTTAACCCATGTATGTTTTCAGGACCGTGAACCCAAGCCTTGAGTCGACAACAATTGTGGGCCATTCGAGTCGAGCCCGAAGGTTCGGGAGTGGACCCAATGCAAATGGATGACCCTAGTGATGACTTGACACCTCTTATAGAATTTAAGAGAAGAGAGAAGTTTAGTCATGAAGGTTTTAAAGGGCGATATTGGCATGTCTGTAAAACGATGATGGAAAATCCAAATGACGAGGTATTTTCACCCATCATTAGATCTTTGAAAGACCTTTCTAGCAAGCCAAAGATCTCCCAATTTGGACTTTGTTTGACCCTTCAACAAGGGCCGGTCGATTGGGCTGGTTGAACGGCTGGTCAACCGCCCCCGGCCAGTTCGGGGCCAGAATCGGGTTTTACCCTTTAAAACCCTATTTTTAAGCTCTCTTTCACTCATACTCGCATTTTATGTTGCTAGTACGAGGTTGAGGCTCAAGGAGAAGGAGAAACCAAGGGAGAGGAAGGTTCCTAACCATTTGGAAGCGTGCCAGCACCCGGATCTTTGCGGAATCATTAGGAAAGGTAAGATTCATCAATCCCTCTTCTTTGGGCTTAGTTTTAGGAGTAGTTCTTCGCAATAAATATTGAATTTGAGTAGTTGTAATATGATAGGTGTTTTGAATGCTTGCAAATAGTTTCATTTATGTTTCCCTTTTGTTTGTGAGTGGTTTGTGCGAATCGTTGCAAACGATTTTGCATTTTGGCTCTTAGACTCACCCGGGAGCACTCGCGAGAGCCAAAATTTGGGGCTTTTTGATTGAGATGGAATTAGATCAAATTGAAGGTACCATTAGAACCCTATTGCTGCCAATTAGGCATTCCCAAAGTTTTGTTTCGATTCGACTTCGAATCGATAACGAAATATTGAATTTTCGCCGAAACTAGGTCTAAAACGGCAGGTTTGAACATAATCGTCAGACTGGGTTTTGTTGGGTACTATTAGGGACTCTTTTGAAACCCATATGATTTCTAATATGTGTCTATTAATCTTCTTGTGTGATTATGAATTTTTGTGAGTTAATCGCCGATTCTCGTGAACTGAAATTTGTGAATTTAAGAAGGAAACCGAATTGAAAGGTGAGGATTGACTAACCATGTTGTGTATTATTAAATGTTGTAATTTTGGACTTTATTAGTGATACGAATCTCTCTAAATTGTTATCTACCAATATATGCTTGTATGTGACTTTGCGCGAATGGAAGGTAAGCTTGATGTTGAATGTTATTCTTTATTCGAAACTTTATATTGATGATGTGTATACGATATGAGAACATATGTGATGGATGATGTAGAATGTGATTATTCTTCTTAACTGATCTTGTCAACTGGGGTTGTGGGTTCGCTCATTACCCTAGTGACCTCAGGTCATGGTATCTATATGTAAATTGCATAAATGATAGGTGTCTAGAAGTGTTGGGCTAGGATTCCCTATGAGTACTACTACCCTTCCGGTAGGGGTATTGAAGCCGGTTAACCCATGATGCTAGTGGCTGGGTCCTGGATGTTGAACAGGCCCACTATCATCATAGAGAGGTAGAGTTGCATATAATATATAAGGGCTCCTGGGCGCTCAAGATCGGTAACCAATTCGTGAGAGGACATGGAGAGCATCCTATATATTATATGTGGACAACCACTGGGTTAAGGAATGGGGTCCAACAGATGCCTCCCATTGAGGATTCCATTCATAGGTGGGAAGGTATCAAACCAAAAGGGCGCTAGGCATGAGGGGAGATATCCGGGCCATATGTAGTACAAGACCGTATGACCTTGCACTGGGCTAGGATTATCATTGACACGCGCCAAATCTCATACCAAATGGTGATGTGAGAGAGTGATGACCTATAACCCAACCACGGATTGACAGAACTTTACCCAAAAATCGCGGAGAACCCAATAGACGTCTCTTGTTGAGGGAGAGTGACTGAGACTGCCCAAAGGAGATTGGTGTTTATACTTAAAGCATGTCTACCATAGAGACTGCATGATAGAGTTAGGAACATCATATCATAATCATACATCATTTTGGCTATATTGTTAATCACATGTGTCACACCCCACCCGTCGGTCTCGGTTACTCGCCCGACAACCCGTGGGTGCGATCCGTCACAAGATCCAAGGTTTTAGTCTATCAACAATATTTAAAACAAATACAGATAATCAAGAGCAAAGAATATTCAATAACTGAATTAAATGGATTACAGGAGTCCAAAATACTCCAATATCAAAGGAAATAAATAAAGAATAAAGGAATAAAACAAAAATGAGGGCAGCGGAATAATTCAAAAGTGTTTAAATCAGTTTTTTCCAGTTTGCTTTTCTAAGTCAATGAACTTAGACTCCAGTTTAATAAGGTAAGGGGTCCTCCAATTCTTCTCCAGTCTTTGTGCGAACTGCCTGACCACCTTTCGCCTCTGACCATCAACCGGTGCGATAAGCGCACTCCATGCACCCGCAGGAACTCCCGCACATGCTATTTCCATCTCCCACTGGCGGTGCCACATCTTCTTCAAACGGGATGGTTCCTTCATAGGAAACCAGCCCATCTTCAGATATAAATCCCTCTTCTGTGCAGGCTATAAACATACAAAGAATAAAGGAAAGAGTTCTAAAGAACTCAGTAAGAAACAATCATATATCTCATCCATCATCCAATAATGCCATGATACAACAGTAATATGAATGAATGCAAAATATGAATGATGCTATGATTTCTAACTATGCAAGTCTCTAACAGTTGACATGCTTTAAGAATAAACACCAGCCCTCCTCTGGGTAAGTCTCATCACTCTGATCCGGCAAGGACTGGTTACCTCTGTAGGGATCCCAGGAAAAAGGGAAAGTCCACACCTGGCTCACAAACCATGGTTAGGGGTTAAGTCCACACTCTCTCACCTCGACCATTGGTAATGAGTACTGGCGCATGTCGGGGTTTCTAATCCAATGCAAGGTCATAATGGTTACATGTCTACATGAAGTCCAGATACATCCCCTATGGCACCAACCAACTCGGTTCAGTATCCTTCGCAACCTAGGAGTAAGAATCCTCACGGACTGGCTACCTCTGTTGGACTCCACTCCTTAACCCTATGGTCATCCACATATTATTGGGGCGGATGCTCTCATGATTCCTCACGACACCCGGTCCGGTCCTTGGACATCCATGAGCCCAACCCTAACATATGCAACCCTACCATTTATATGACTAACAGTGGACCACCAAGTCACATCATTGTCATCACGGGTCACTCGGTTTCAATCCCCCTACCGAAAGGGTAGTAGCATGTGGGGTACCTAGCCATGCAATCTAGACTCATCCTAATAATGTCATCAATTAATCATGATAGTGCTGAAGGTATCAGCAGGCATGTGTCCCATTCCACAACCTTCTGATATCACCAGCCAAGATATTCCAAAAGGAACACCCCAACTATCATAACCATATACCAATTACCATAATCATATAACATTCACAATTCACCAGGTAATTATGAAATCAAGGCAAACAACAGTAGTATATTAGAATTAAATACAATTACAGCTGCATATAACAATAGAAATTAAGACTAACAACTATTAGATTAACATGTTCAAGTATATGTAGATAGATAAGATAGACTGTCCTTACTTGCATATAATTGGAATGTCTGTAAAATGGAATCCAGTAACTATTAGTAGACTTTTCTTTCAAACAGTAAACACCTAAACACAGGGTTATTAGAATATATAAGTCACATGAATCAATTTGAATCAGAACCAAAATCCAATTGATCACTGTTTACCAGCCGGTCGCTTGGGCCGATCGCTTAGGTTGAGCGACCGCCACTAGTGACCGCCCCAAAAACAGTGAGTTTCAATCCGAAACTCAGGCTTCTGATTACTCAATTTCAATCCGGATTTCGAGTAATCTTGACCTAAGTCTCGAATTAAACACTCCCTAAGCCAAAAGGGTGAGAGAAAATTAACCATTTTTATCAATAGATTACCCATAACCCTCCCCTTGATTGGATTAACCATCTCACGAAACAAGGGTTCCGTTTACGGTTATTCCATCTCAAGTAGATTAAAAAGAGAGTTAAAATATCCAAGGGGGTAATCACAAAGACGAGGGAAAAAGGGTAAAACTAATTTAACGGACAAAGAGAGTAAAGAACGAAGGGTTAATTCAATACCTCACGCCAGAGAGTCAGAGAAGGAAAGAACTGATCTTCCAAGTTACTGTCAGTACTCCAGAGACTCTTTCGGATCTTCCCCGCAGCCGTCTAACCTCCCAAATAAGCAACCACGAATAAAGTATTCGTTAATTAGACTGAAGTTGCCTTTTATAGAAGTCAGGAGGGCAAAATAGGGCAAAATCCCCGAAAACAGACTGGGCGGTCGCTTGGGCCGGTCACTTAGGTTGAGTGACCGCCACTAGTAACCGCCCCCATGTAATTTGCCATACAAGGGTGCTTTTACTAGGGGCTTGATACCCAAGGCCAACCTAGCCCTAAATAAGAGATGGGGGAGATCTTACCTTCATTCCGGACATCTCTGAACAACACATGACTTCCAAATTACAAGCTCCAGCCAAGGCAGGCTCTTCAGAAAAAGGATCCAGATCCATGGGTCCTGGGTATTGATCATGGGCTTCAATCCGGATACTCCACAAGTTCACCCGACTAGACCTTTGGGTTCTCGGACCTGGAATACGAATCTCGGGTTAGAAATATGGGGGGTGTTACAACATGCTTATCTTATATTTATGATGTGGAAATGATGGATGAATGCATGACATGGATGCTAGTTAACCTCACTGAGTTCTATGAACTCACTCCTTTATTTGGGTATATTTTAGACTTCTCTATAGGTTATGAGGACCCCACACCTATGGAGGATCCTTCGGTGGGAGATTTCCATGAGAGCGTGATCGGGGAAGAGGTGGATGCACATGATGCGTCATGCTCCTGTCTGGATTGTTCTTATGGAGTTGATTTCCATTAGAACCTTCTTTAGAGGCTTTTGCTACGATCAAACTATGGACTTTTCTTTTAAACTTTGATGTTTATGACTTTGGATTCTAAACCTTGGATGATTGTAATTGATATTTTGGATTTTGGGTTTTAATACTTGAACTTGATTATTCTTGTCCTTTTAATTATGCTATATCTTGTGTTGTATGGAATTATCACTGAACCTAGGTCCTGCGATGTATCACCCCCACGGGTATTCGGGTATGGCCAGATCTGGCTGGGTGGGGTGTGACAACACCTATAAACAGGGTTACAATAATATATAAGTCAAATGAATCAAATGGGACAAAAAGCAAAAGTCATATGCTCTCTGGAAACCAGTCGGTCGCTTGGCTTAAGCGACCGCCTTGAGCAACCGCCCCAAAAACAGTGTGCTTTCAATTTGAAACTCAGGCTTTTGATCATCCAATTTCAATCCAATTTTGGGATGATCTCAATCCGAATCGAACCTAAGACACCTGCAGCCAAGGGGCAACACGAAACCTAACAATTAACGCAAATTGGTCACCCAAAATCCTCCCCTTGATTAGATTCATCCTTTTCATGAAAGTAGGGTTTCATTTTCGGACATGATCTCATCAAGAGCACTAAAAAGGGAGGTACTATAATGAGAGGATCATGAACAACCAAAGAAGAAAACAAATCTACTCTATTTAAAAACTGAACAAGGAGACTGAGTTAATGGAGATTCACTTACCTCAACCAGATCAGTAAGAAAAAGAGGGAAAAGCTTCCAGATAACCAACAACACTTTTCTCACCTTCCAGCACGTCTCTACTGCCGCCTAACCACCAAAAATAGCAATCCTGAATATAATATTCGTCAAGTGTGTGAGGGTTGCTATTTATAGAAGTCTGGGGGCAAAATAGGACAAAACCCCTCAACCAGAACCAGGCGGTCGCTTGGTCTAATCAACCGCCACTAGCAACCACCCCCTAGTATATTGCTATACAAGGGTGTTTTGCTCAGGGGGTTGAAATCCAAATACAACCTAACCTTAATCAACACATGAGGGAGGTCTTACCTTCATTCCGGACATCTCCAGACACCACTTGCCTTCCAGAGATCCAACTTCCAAGCAAGGTAGGTTCTTCATCAAGAGAATCCAGATCCATGGGTTCAAAGTATAGATCATGGACTTCTATCCGGACACTCCACAAATTAACCAGGCTAGTCCTTCGGGTTCTCGGACCTGCAATACGGATCCCGGGTTAGAAATACGGGGGTTGTTACAACTATACCACTTAGCACACACATCAGGAGGGTCTTACCTGATTTTGGGTACCTTTCAAATGCACCGATTGCAAATCTCCTAATCCATTTCCTCAAACTATCAACGCTTGTGTCAGATCTTCTTCCTAAACTTAGTAAAACTCTAGATTCATCATCTCCGCCATCCAATTCCATTGGTTCAGGTTTTGATCCAACAATTTGTATTTGGATGGCCCACAACTGTCTTCTACTCGTGTTTCGAGTCCTCGAGACCTATAATATAGTTTTTGGGTTGGGATCTTAGGGGATTTCACATTTTATCTTTGACAAAAGCAAATGAAAACAACCTGCATTGGGTAGTACCAATGAAACAACTAGGGTTCAAGGCAACGATGAACGTCAGAAATAGGAAAAGAGGATTAAAAAGAAAGATGATAATACATATTAGCTTTGATGTGTGATTCTTTCTTCTTTTACATTTCCCATATTGGTCTTTCTATTTTTATTTGTTTCAGTTTTTTACATTTCTACCAGGTTGAAGGTGGTGGTGGTTTATTATTTATTTATTTATTATTATTATTTTTTGAATCCGAAGAGTTTACATATAAAGGTGGGGGGAATACTACTAATATAGGTGCCGCCGGATGGATGCGAACCCAGGACCTCCCCGTGGGAAGTTGGGCTTTTAACCGCTCTACTAATCCACTATTGACAAACATGGTGGATTGGGGGGGGGGGGGGAGGTTTGAGGGGCTAAAAACCAACTAAGATTAACAATGTTAGTAATAGGGGTTCTAACTAATAATTGGATACCTCGGGGGTGGCGCTGAACATTTCCCTTAATTTTAAAGGGTAACCTAAGGGGTGTGTTTGAAAATTTCAAAAAGAAAATGAACATTGGTTAGTTGAATTGTCCAATTCCTAGACAAAAGAGCATGTGAAATAACCACTTAACTCCTTCTAAAATGAAAAATCTCATCAATGTTGATGCCCTTGGACTTGGTCTCATTGGCCCTTAGGCTAATGCGCGAGTTACATAACCAAACAACAATCTTTTGCCTTGGTAACAAAATCTTTTCTAATAGTGATCCAATGTTGTTCCAAAAAACAAGGCTATTCTTGATCAATCTAGATCGCATGTGATTCACTACGAAACCTTTTATGACCAAATACGAAGACGTCTAATAGATACAAGTGTATTTATCTGGATTTTCTTAGTTAAATTGGGTATTCATTATATTTTACAACCAATCCCTCATTTATATGGTGATTATTAACTTCATTGATTAAGTCCAGATCTTCTATTAGTGAAGAGAATAATTGTACTCTTTTTGCATTTGGGAGGATTCCCTTCTTTTTTTTTTCTTCTTTTTTTTTGGTTAGAAGGACTTTTATTCTGTCAATGGGACACATTTTTCCTTTTGAGTAGACTTCAAAACTATGACAGGTTGGGTGACAGTAAATACCAAATGAGCCTAGGATGGTGTGCTTCACCCATTGGCCCTCTGGAAAGATATTCCTCAATGGCTGTATTTGGAAATCCGCAGATTTTCAGAGAAATTTCGAAAATCCTACGAAGTAACGACGAATGACTGAAAAGAAAGAAAGCATGAAAGCAATGATGGAGTGAGTTTTTCAAAGAAGGGGTTTAATGGTGGAGCATGAATCGTTCCACCAATAAAATTACCAGATATTGGGAGACACAACCCAGACGCCATCTTTGTTCATTCTTCATGTCATCAATTTATCCTCTTCTGTCTCTGATTTTCTGATCCTCTTTCACTTCCTCATCCGTAAATGGCACTGAGTAATCTGTCTCTCGCCTTTGCATATAAAATGCTCCTCAATCTTCTTCCTCACCACAAAGTATTGTGAAGAACAGGGAGAAACGCCCCCAACAAAACAAAAGTAATAAAAAAAAAAAAAAAATGGAAAACCTAAAAAGATGCTGACATACAAATACAGAAGCTAAAAGAAAAGGAACAACTGAAATTCGTTGGGGGTGGGTTTTAATCTTGAGGATAACAAAACTTGCATGGGCAAACAAGGGCCTTGTTGTCACTGTGGTATTACAAGTAAGTTTATTTCTCCGGTCTACTTGTTGAATGCTCTGTTTCTTCCTTGCTTCTGGATGCCAACTAAAATGGATTTGTCTAAACAATTTAGTTTGTACTTTGTACTTCACTTCTCACTTTTTTTTTCCGCCCCTCTAGGCTTGGGTTATGTAGTAGTTTGTTTGATTGGAAAGACAGAATTTTTTGTTGAATTCTCACATTTTATAATGTTGTAAGACATTTTGTTTTGTTCTTTGCTCCTTGGATGTGATACTGTATATTTTCACCCCAAATTCTGACTTAAGTTATATCCTGTTGTTAATTTTATTGTTTGAATGTTCTGTTGGTGGAGAAGTTATTTGACATTGTACATGAAAAATCATTGGCAGTTAATGAGTTGAATGTTTCATTTCAACATGTAGAGGCATGAAGGTTACTTCATTTGACAGGCCATCTAGAGTTAGATATTCTTTCCATGGTGGCTAACCCTTATAGTTCACCATGTCTTAACTGATGTAAGAGGTGCACCCAAAAATACTTACTGCGTAGTGACTAAAATCCCAGAGCATAATAAGACAGCTAGACAGCCAAGTGTGCCTTATGGTCAAGTTGGGGTGAAAGTTAAGTTAGCAGCCATGCACTGTTCTCCCTTCTGAAAAATTGCTTAATGGAAGAATTTTGCATGTGAAATTGAGGGTAGACAAGAGAGGTGATGTTTTTTAGGCTTTTGATTTCACTACTCTACAATAGTCCTCTTTTGTTGCTGCTCCATCTAGCGATATAAAAGATGTTAGATCAACAAATTCATACTATAGTTGTCTGCTTACAGCTGAATATAATCATCCATTGCATAATTGTTTTGTTCTTTTCAGTCTGCTCTTTTATAATCTCCTTGATATTATGTCACCATTAGAGGTCCATTACGAGTTTGTGGTGAACATCTTGGCAACATTACTTTAAGTTAAACTTTGTAGTAGGATGAAAATATTATTACTTAATATATTGAATAGAAGTCTTGAGAATGTCAAGAAAAAGAACTGCTGAGAGTTTTTTTTTCTAACCGAAACATTGGAGTAGTATCAATTTGGTAGCCCATGGTCTCTTGAGTCTCTTCTGTTTTGTCTGGGTTGAATACCATAGGCTTCCTTTTGCTTTGAATATTCCTAGATAAGTGTGTGCTCACACTTTTATTTACTTCAACAATGTCTTCTTTTCAACTTGGGAGATAGCCTATCCACAAAGCAGGGTAAAGGCTGGGTACAATATGACCCTCCCCAAGCCTGGCAGTGACAGGAGACTTGTGCAGTGGGTATGCTTAGTATTTTCTTTTTCCTTCTCTTTTGACTCTATTTCATGCAATTAATTATTGTTAAGCTCCATTTCTGACATTAACCAGGCCACTGCAAGAAGGAGCAACAAACTAAAATTTGCTTATGAATCGTCTTATTAAAAAGATCTTGTGAACAATCTGATGAACTACTTTTAAGTTTTAGATTAATATTTACATGTTGAAGCTATAATTTATTTTTAGTCCTAGTACTTGTCTAGGTTTTTGCTCTACTTTGTTTGTTTGTTTTTGTTTTCTTGTTGTGTTTTCGTCTTTTCTTTTTCTTTAGATTCCTCATACTTTTTAATAGATACGCTTTCCCCTTCTAATCAACTATAATCAGTACAGTCTGATAATTCTACCCAGTTCTGAACTGCCAATTTACTTCACCATCATGAATTTCCTTGATTAACATGTGATGAACAATTTCTCTCCTTGAAATGCACCTCCTTATTTTCTTAATAATCAAATGCTGATGCATGGTACAATTGCATAGGCACTCCACTTTGGAGGAATGGACCACCAGAAAAGCCAGTGTTGTGCAATGCCTGTGGATCAAGATGGAGGACAAAAGGCACACTTGAAAACTATACCCCTCTACATGCACGTTCTTTCCAACCTTTTGATACTGAAGAGTCCGATTACACTCAAGAATGGGATGTACCGTCAAAGACAATGACAAAAAATATAGATATCAAAGCCAATGGTGCAGCAGAAATCAAAAGGCAAGACAACTTTGTAGCATATGATCTGTGTCCACCAGGTCTTGAAGATGATACAAGCAATAGATCTAGTTCAGAGTCTGCAATATCCTGCTCTGAGAGCTGTGTTCAGTTAGGTAGCACAGAGGGGAATGAGATCTCAGGTTATCTTTAAACCGTTTCTGTTTTATGATTCTTGACTGACTATCATACCTGGATAGTTCTTTAACGTTAGATGACTCTATTACTGATATTTTTGTTGATACAGCATTACATTTTAGGATTTGTTGTTACTGGGTATATCATACCTTCATGGCACTAATGATACTTCACGTAATTATTACCTTGAAGCTAAATTCTGAGTTATCTTGGTTTCAGGTCTGGCCTAAATGAACCCAAGATCCAAGTTTGAATCTAGTTTGGATCCTGGGTTTCAACCCATGGAGACCCAGGATCAAAACCTCAAAACTAGATCTGATATTTCTTGCCCTTGAAACTAGATCAGAACCTTGGTTATTACTGAAGTCTTTTCTAAAGGCTGTTATGCACCTTAAAAATAGTCAGCAATACCAAAGCACAACATTTTTTATGTCCTTTATGTTAAGGCTTATTATGTATTTGAAAGGTTTATTATTATTACTTTTTAGACCAAATTTTGCACTCCCCTATATTTTGACTCTATTTACTAAAAACTTCCTAACTCAATCTTTCACATCTGGCTCCCCCAAAAATCCAAACTCTCACCTCTGCTTCTCCCTTGATATTCTTACATACCCAAGTTACCCCTCTATTTTTTTAACATAGTTAGTTTCTCTCTTTCAAGTTGAGTTGGTTCACATTACAAAGCCTTTTTTTTTATGATTATGGATTCTGCTTGTTTAATTTTTGTATATGTAAAACAATACATGAAACATTGTTTGAGTAAACTAGATAATAACCTTAATACATGTCCATCATAATATATATATACAAAAAGTCTAGGTACAAAATAGAATAGCTCCACGGCTAACTACAATAACATTCTCTATTCCCTAATACCCTCCCTCAAAGAGAATCGAGGAGGGGAGAGACTCTTTGTCAATATATCTGCTAGCTGATCAGATGTGGAAATATACTGAACCAATAACTCCTTCTTGGCCACAAGATCACAAACGATGTGAAAATCAATCTCTATATGCTTCGTCCTGGCATGAAAAACCGGACTCACAGAGAGGTAGGTCACCCCAATATTTTCACACTAGAGAACAGGTGAAGAGATTAATGAGATGCCTAACTCAGAAGAAAGTGATTGAACCCAAGTCAACTTAATGGTGGCAAGGGCAAGAGCACAATATTCACTCTCAGTACTGGATCAAGCAACAATAGTCTGCTTTCGAGATTGCCAAGACACCAAACTAGATCCCAAAAAGATAAGATAACCACCATGAGACTTACGATCATCAGGACAGCCTGCCCAGTCTGCATCAGAGTAAGCCTCTAGAGATAAGGTGGATGATGGAGTAATACGTAAGCCAAAAAGAATAGTACCCTTGAGATACTGAAACAACCTCTTCAAGGCAATCAAATGATCCTCGGTGGGAGAGGAGAGGATTTGACATTATTTGTTAACAAAAAATGCAATATCAGGCCTTGTAAGTATTACATGTTGGAGCTCGCCAACAAGATTTCAATAAAGAGTGGCATCCAATAAGGGTTTGCCACCTGAACATGATAAATGGAGAGTAGACATCATCGGGTGGAGATTGGTTTGACATTAGTCACTCCGGCTTTATCCAAGAGACTATAGATATACTTCTGTTGAGAGAGAAGAATACCAGTGGGCATAGGAATCATCTCAACACATAAGAAAAACCGCGCATGGCCCAAATCCTGAAGAGCGATCTCCGAAGAGAGAGTGTAATAAGGAGTCAATGGCTGGTGAAGAGGGTCCCGTGACCAAAATATCATCAACATATATCAACACATAAAGAGGCTCAGATGAGTGATGACGAATGAAAAGAGATGAGTCAATCTTATATCCTGCAATCTCAAGAGTGAAGATAAGAGCTAAAATGAGAAACCATGCTCTGTGTGCTTGCTTAGTTTCTTGAGCCCATAAAGAGATATCTGTAGTTTGCATACATAGGAGGGATACCGAGTATCAACATAACCAGGTGGTTGGTGCATATACACATCCTCTTTGAGATTGCCAGTGTTTGGAGACAGCTGAGGTCAGTATGACACGAATAGTTGTGGGTTTGATAACAAGACTAAAGGTCTCATCATAATTTAACCCATGTTCCTGTGTGTAGCCCTTGGCAACTAAACAAGCTTTGTGATGCTCAATGGTCCCATCTGACTTCCTTTTGATGCGAAAATAACCACTTGCAACCAATAACCCTTCTATTTAAGGGTGAGGGTATGAGAATCCAAGTCTTGTTGGCAAGGAGAGCATTAAACTCATTGTCCTTGCATGCCGCCATATGGGAAATTTAAAAGCTTGACTATAGCAAGTAAGCTCAAAATCGAAAGATCCAACAGCTAAGAGAGCCAAAAGAAGTGGGTATCTAGTGGCATAGAAGCTCTAAATTTTTGGGATACAGGTCCCATCTTGAGATTGAGTCACCATTAGATGAGATCTAGGAAAAATATTATGAGTAGATTGACTCACTGAGTTGAGTGGCAACTCGTTGGAGAGAGAGAGTGACATATGATTGTCACTAGATCATGTGTAGGAGGTAAAGACAGCTGAGTGAAATGCTGCCCATGTATAGTCTGCCCATGTAATTGAGTTTTACTAAAAATGTTACCATTGAAATCCCCTTTTGCCAAGATGGGTAATTTGAGTTGAGATATTTGCAGGAGGCCCATTTAAAACACTAGTAGCAGGCCCATTAATGTTACTTAAATCCATAGAAACTAATGGCTCATGTAAATGATTTAAACACCCAGCTGAATCAAACAGTCCACAGTCCTTATTAGGTACAGCACCAAATGAGTCAATTTTTGTGTTGTAGAAATAATATTTGAATCTGGAATAGGAGCACCAGCAGTTGCAGCATTAGGAACAGCAGTAGTTGGACCCAGAAGAGAACCCAAATGAACGCTTTGATTGATGCTTTGGGAACTATCAGGGAGAGCAGTAGCTGAATCAGGAGGGACATCAATAAGTGCATCAGTGGGTGCATCAATGCTAACGCCCGAACAATCATCCAATACCTCCGTGGAACCTGTCTTTTGAACACCAAAATTGGTAGACAATGTAGTTGGTAATAATAAAGGAAAAGCTTGAGAATATGGAGATGGAGAGGTAGGAACCAAAGAAGCAGATCGGAAGGGAAACAAAATCTCATCAAAGACTACATGATGAGATACAAATATCTTCCCAGTAAAGGGTTGCAAGCACCAATACCCATGATGGCGTGTTCTATATCCAATAAACACACAAGGATCTGAACGAAAGTCTAATTTATGTTTATGGAACAGCCTCAACAATGGGTAACAACAGCAGCCAAATGTCCTAAGAAAAGTATAGTCAGGACGGCGTTTAACAAACAGGAAAAAGGAGAGGCAAAATTCAAAGCTGTAGTTGGTAGCCTATTAAGAATAAAAACAGTAGTAGAGAATGTATCCACCGAAAAACACATAGGCATACCAGAGTGAGCAAGCAAAGACAAACCCATTTCAACAATTTGATGATGTTTTCGTTCAACCCTACCATTCTGTTCAAATGTATGTGGACAAGACAAACGATGAGAAATCCCACAACTCTCAAGGAATGTAGAAAAAGTGCGATACTCTCCTCCCCAATCAGATTGTAAGGCAAGAATGGGAGTAGAAAATTGTTTCTCACCAAAGAGTTTAGACATTTGAAAAACTTGCAAAGCCTGAAATTTGGAAGAAATTGAAGACAACCATGTAGATCTAGTGAAGTGATCCACAAATGAAATATAAATCGATGGCGATCATTAGAAACCTTATGGGCAGGACCCCACAAATCAGAAAATACAAGTTGAAGAGGTCCATTTGTATGTTTAGTACATGAAAGAAATGGTAGTTTATAAGAATTTCCATATCAACAAGGTGCACATACAAATTGATTTAACACCAACAGAAGGAAGATTAAACTGAGATAAAACTCTACTAACAATAGCTGTATTAGCATGCCTTAAACGCATATGCCATACATCATGAGAAGCTTTAACAACAGTAAAAGCAGAAGCAAAAGAAGCAGCAGCAAAAGAGTTGTCCACAGGAAGCTGGTACACACCATTTTTAAGGGGCCCAGTGATGTAGGAGAAACCCTAAAAACTAGGGGACCTACAAAGTGGGTTACTAGACTCTTAGAATTGAACACCTATTCTTGACAGATAGTAAGAAAGGAATTTGCAGCACTTGAATTCTGATTAATCATGCATGTAAGATAGCTAAAGTAGAGAAATAAACACAATAAGTCCTACTGGTAAACACAACTAAACAAGAATCAATAGGGAAACAAGGGGATGGGGATCTTGACACCATAACACTAAATTGAATGCAAGGATATTAAGAAACTTAAAGAAAATAGAGCTGTCCTAAACAATATCAGATTTCTAACAAGGAATTCAACAATTAACAATGCAAAGGGAGTCTTAGGAAGTTTTTGTTTTAAACAAAACTATTGCCAAAGAATAAATAATAAATATTTAGGGAGAGATAATGTTACCTGCTGATCCTGGATGGAGAGAGGGGGAAGAGTTAGTTCCGCTAGGAGAGAGAGAGAGAGAGAGAGAGAGAGAGAGAGAGAGCAGCATGAGCTTCTTTTCTAATTCTTTCATTCAATCATTGCTTCCCAAAAACGAATTCCATACAAGGTTTAAATAAAAAAATTGATCCCTCACAACCCTACATGTTTAATTCCCAAAATAACCCCAACTTAAGTTGTAAATATAACTCAAACCCAAAATAATTCAAAATTGGGCCAAAATAGACTCTAGGCCCAACCTATAAAGACTCAAATATGAAATTAAAATATTTCAATAGTAAACTACTACCCAATCCACTAAGACTAAGGAAAATAACATGACAAACTGCTAATGAGCAGTGTTTCTCATCGAACCATAGGATCCTAGCAATCCGATAACCTCCGAACTCATCATCCATCCACATAGATGATATCGTAGGATTATCTCTACGTCGGCATCGCCGGTAAACTCGGAATTGCTCACTGATGTCCTCATCAACTCTCCCCGACTTTGAAGAATTCACCTTCGGTGAATAAAGGCTCTGGTAGTACTCTAGCATGTCTTGGTCAAGTCGTTGTAGCTCTGCCATCGTGATTCAAGTGCTGTCGATCTCAGGATGTCCTCGTCACTTAACTAGGAATTCTCTGTAACCTCCCTCTTTTGTAGTTGTAACTCTTTCATCAAGGATCTCTTCAACTGTCTCAAACTCGTTGTGAAATTTAGGCATAGGTGGTACTGAAGTAGTAAGGAGTGAAGGGGTCTTACCATCAGGGTCATCAAAAACAAAGGGAAGGGTGTCAAGGTCATCAGAAAGATGCAGTAGTAGGAGTGCCATGGAAGGGGACAAGGTCCTCCACATTGAAAATATTGTTGATCCCCATGTTAGTTGGCAGATTAAGAACATAGGCATTAGCTCCTGTTTCAGAATCTTAAATGGCCCTACACTACGAGCATGTAGCTTGCTTGCTTTACCTTTAGTGAAACGTTGTGGTCTGATCCTAACCATCACCATATCTCCTTCTTGAAACTCTTGCAGTCGTCGATGCACATCAGCTTTGGACTTATATTGATCATTACTTAGTGCTATTCGTTGTTTTATACTTGCATGTAAATCAGATATGTGCTGTGTAAAAGACTTAGTTGATGGGGAAGTCCTAGAGCTGGACACAGCTGGAATAAGGTCTATAGGAGCCTTGGGCTTGTATCCTAGGCAAATCTCAAAAGGTGATAGACCAGTGGTTCGGTTCTTAGAGCTATTATAGGCAAACTTGGCTTGGGTAAGGACCCGATCCCAACTGGTAAGGTACTCTCCTATAAGGCAACGCAATAAGTTCCCTAGACTTCTATTAACAATCTCGGTCTAACCATCGGTTTGGGGGTGAAATGCAAAAGAGAAACGGAGTTTGGTTCCCATCATCCTCCATAGAGTCCGCCAAAAGTGACTAGTGAACTTAACATCCATATTGGACACTATGGTATTAGGCAACCGATGGTACTTGACGACCTTATGGAAGATTTAGCCACAATTGATGCATCGCATGTCTTAGAACAGGGAATGAAATGAGCCATCTTTGAGAAACGGTCTACTACTACAAATATGGAATCATGACCTCTCAAAGTCCTAGGAAGGCCAAGCATAAACTCCATACTAAGGTCTTGCCACGGAGCATGTGGTACAGGCAAGGGAGTATACAACCTTGTGTTCTGTTTCTGTTGCTTAGTAGTCTGACATGTCTTACATTGACTCATTACCCTAGCAACGTCTCTTTTGAGTCCTGGCCAATAAAATCGATCCTCTACTAAGCTAATCGTCTTATCTCAACCAAAGTGACCAGCAACTCCCCCAGCATGCAATTCCCAGATCAGGAAATCTTGAAGTAAGGTCCTGGGAATGCATAGTTTAGTTTGGTTCCTTTAAAAAGGAAACCATCTCTTAGAAGGTAATCTAAGCGGCTAATAGGAGGATCTCCACTGAGGGAAGTGAATACCTCACTAAAATCAGGGCAAGTGGGGTATTGGCCCTTGATTTGCTCAAATCCTATAACCTCAACATTCATTGTTTGAAGTAGCACATTGGCCCGACTTGTAGCATTTGTGTGGCGAAGTACATATTAACTTGGCTTAATGCATCAGCAGCAGTATTTTCAACACCAGGTCGATGTTTGAGTACAAAGGTGTACTCTTGTAAAAATTCAACCCACTTGGCATGCCTTTGATTTAGCTTTTTTTGGGACTCAAGTATTTTAGGGCCTGGTGATTAGAATGTAACACAAATTCTTACAGTAAAGATAATGCCGCAACTCTTTGTCATAAGTGGAATAGCATTGCTTGGCTTCATTAAGCTTCTCACTAAAGTATGCAACATGATGTCCTTCTTGACTAAGGACACCACCTATCCCAATGCCAGATGCATCACAATTAACTTCAAAGACTTTAAAGAAGTCTGGAAGGCACAGGACTGGAGGCTCCATCATCAACTTCTTAATCTCTTTAAAAGCCTTCCCAGCACTTTTAGTCCATTGAAACTCTTTTTTTTTTTCTTCATGCAATCTATAATAGGAGACATAATGGTACTAAACTAGTAGATAAACTTCTTATAAAAGGTGGCTAAGCCATGGAAGCTTCGCACCTCATGGATGTTAGTCGGTTCTGGCAGGGGCGGAGCCAGGATTCAATATTGGGGGGGGGGGCGAAAAATAGAAGTCTAGATTGGAGAAACACTAATGCTTTTTTGCCACACATATTGTGTGGGCTCTAATAAGATCCATTGGAGGTCTCACCTATGAATTATTTTATTATATTAAGGAATAAACCCACATATATTTTGTGGGGCCCACACATATTTGACAAAAATAGGTAAATTATTAATAGTGATACTTTTTTTCAACAAGATATAAGTAAATTAAAGCATCATTACAAAAAGAATACACATGACTTCAACCCTTAAAAGTCAGATGCAAACCAAATTTTTTTAACATTAGAGATGTAAACCAATGGTAGTTAGTTACTTTATTAATTATAGACATTTTATTCACAATATAAAATCAAATAACAAAAATTGTAGAATAAAAAAAAAAAAAAGAATATAAAATCAAATAAAGAATAGCAACAAAATGAGAAAAAAAAAAACAATAAATAAAATGAGAAAGAGAAAGAATACCTAATTGTGGAGAAGATTTTTTCCCAAAATTTCCTTAACCCACGCTTATAGAAAGGGAAGAATAAATAGGAAAAAAGAATTCAACCCAAAAAAATAGAAAAAAAAGGAACGGAAGAAAATAAATAAGAAGAAAAGAGGAGAGAGAAGATATGAGAGAATAAATAGGGATTGAGGAGTTAGTTTCTAATTAGAAATGACATTTTGAATATCTAATAATATTTTTTTTTCAAAATTTTTCTTTAACCCAACGTTATAGAAAGAGAAGAAAATAAATAGGAAGAAAAGACGTGAGAGAGAAGATAGGGGAGAATAAATAGGGATTGAGGAGTTAGTTTTTAACTAGGGATGACATTTATACCCATTATTTTACCTTTAAAAATTGTTCTCAATATTGGGAGGGGGGCCAAATAGTGATATTTCACATGTGAAAAGAGAAAAAAGTGGAAAAATGAAGGAAATTAACATAAAAAATACAAACATTAATGGAATTATAATAAACTTAAAAAATCCGGGGGGGGGCATGGCCCCCCCCGGTCCCTTAGTGGCTTCGCCACTGGGTTCTGGCCATGGGGTCTGGCCACTCAACAATGGCTCTCACTTTCTCAGAATCAGCAGATACTCCTTGGGTTGACACAATAAATCCTAAGAAAATGACTTGATCACTCATGAACGTGCACTTCTTGAGATTGGCATACAACTTTTCTCGTTGAAGCACTTGGAAAACTTGACGCAAGTGATCTAAGTAGGAAGACGGGATGTTACTATAGTTGAGGATGTCATCAAAGTAAACCACTAAATATTTGCCATTGAATGGTTGTAGCACCTGATTCATTATTCTCATAAACGTGCTAGGTGCGTTAGTCAAGCCAAAAGGCATAACTAACCATTCAAAGAGGCCATCAACAACAACAATAAGCCTTGTCCCAACTAAATAGGGTCGGCTACATGGATTCTTGCCCTCCAATCAATTCTGTTCGAGGCCATGCTAGATACAAGGCCTAAGCTATACATATCCTTTCTCACCACTTCTCCTAAGGTTATCTTAGGTCTACCCCTAGCTCTTCTAATTCCTTCAATATGGATTATATCACTTCTCCGAACAGGAGCATTTATAGGTCTCCGTTGAATGTGGCCGTGCCACCTCAAACGACTTTCTCTAAGCTTATCACTTATGGAAGCAACTCCCAGACCAAATAGGCCATCCTTTGTCTTAAAGGCCGTCTTCCATTCATCCCTAGGTCTAACCCTAATCTAGTGGTACCCGCTTTTAAGATCAATCTTGGAAAAGATTAATGAACCAGCCATCATATCTAGCATGTCATCAAGCCTAGGTATGGGAAACCTATACTTAATGGTGATTTTATTAATGGCTCGGCTATCTACACAAATATGCCAAGTACCATCCTTGTTTGGCGTGAGTAGGGTAGGTACTGCACAAGGGCTAAGACTCTCCTTAATGAATCCCTTGAAGCAATTCATCTACTGGCTGCTTCAACTCAACGTGTTCTTTGGGATTCATGTGATAATGGGGCAAGTTTGGCAATGAGGACCCCGGGACTAAATCAATTACGTGCTGGACATCACGCATAGGTGGTAATTCATTTGGTAGGTCCTCGAAACCGACTGTCGAAACTCCTCTAATAAGGGTTGCACTTTTCTTGGAACATTAGCAAATTTGTTTGAGGTGTGATGTGTATCTGGATTACTTTGCGAGGCAACTAGAGCATAAACAACTCCTGACTCTTTACACTCAACTTCAAATTCTTGCTGATTTAGTATGCCAAGTGTTTTAGAGCAAGTTTGTTTGATAGTACTGCCTTTATGCTCGACAACCTTAAACTCTTTTGGGGCGCTAGGGGTCAATCGAATCTTTTTCCCTTTATATTCAAAGATACAGATGTTAGATTTCCCATAGGTAGTGACTCCCTATCATATAACCATGGTCTCCCTAGAATGATGTGAGCAACATCCATCTCTAGGACATCACGCCACACTCTGTCCTCATAACAAGAAAAATGTAGGGGAACTAGACGCCTAAGGGTTACAGGGATAGTAGACTGATCGACCCAAGCAACCTTGTACGGTTTGGGGTGAGCCTCTTGTTTGAGCCCCATTCTGGAAACAACACCTTGAGCAACTACATTCATGCAACTACCACTATCTATGGCGACTCGATAATTCTTATCTTGATGGCAAGTGTAGGTAATAAAAATATTAGTCCATTGCCAATCATCAGTATCTTTGGGTTGTGATACCATACAACACACAACTCCAAGCTTAGACCCATATACCATATCGAGATCCTCATCAGATATGTCCTCATCTGGTCTATGGTCTTCATACTCTGGCTCTTGATCATCATCCTAATCTAAATCCACATGGTCTTGCCCTCCAACATAAAGGTTTCTATTGGGGCATTTCCTAGCAACATGTCCAAATCCTTGGCATTGGAAACAGTGGAGTTGGCCAGGTTTCATGGGGGGAGTTCCCAAAATGCCTTTACCCTTGTTATCAATTGGGTGTTGTGGATTAATAGGGGGTCTTTGGAAATTGGTAGTGTTAGGGGTAGACCTTCGGAAACTAGGTTCTCCAGGCTGAAAGCTCTTCTTTTGAGGAAAGGTCTTCATGGACGTCTCAAGTTCTAGAGCAATCCTACAGGCTTGAGGGACATCTTGCACTAAGTGGGGTGCAAGTCGTGACTGGATATCTGAGTTAAGTCCAGTAATAAACCTAGAAAGTATTTGCTCAACATCCTTATGAGTACGGCTTCTAATCTTAAGTTCATTGAATTTGGCCATGTACTCAGTCACAGTTAATTTCCCTTGCTTTAGGGTGTTCATTTCGTTCAACAAGTTCAGCCTAAAGGTGATAGGTAAGAACTCCTTTTTAAGCCTTTCTTGTATCTCAACCCAAGTGGTCACTAGCTCAAGTCCTAGATTGTTCTCTTGGTACTCTAATTCTGTCCAAAAATCTTGGGCAGCCCTGGTAAGCTTAATCTTAGCAAACCTAAAGCGAACCTCTTCCGACATATTATAAAAATCAAAGTACCTGTCCATTTGTCTAATCCAAGCTAGTAAGACTTTCGCATTTATTTAGCCATCATAAGATGGGGCCTCTACCTTGACTATCCTCCTAATATCGAACCCTCTATCATGGGTGTCAAGAGCATTGTCATGCTCATAGGTTGCATGATGCATAGGACCAAGATGTCCACGTGCTCCACGACCTCTACCTTTACCTTGTCCATTACCTTGGAAATTATCCCCAATTCTATCAAGATCCTCGAAGCGGTGGTCAAAGTTTTGGAGGTCCACTTGGTAGTTTTCATTCCTAGGTCCAGTGGCTTGAGCATTATGTCTTTGTTGCCCTTGCTGTCCCTCTATGGCTGTAAATCGTGTTGCAAGGGTCCAAATATTACATTCTATGGCCTGAATGGTGGTGGCTTGAGCTGCCTATGTTGCCTTTTGATTATTTAACTCCTCTTGAGTTGTTTGAATGGCCTTTAAGATCTCCATTTTATTGGAGCAGCTGAGTCAATTGGTCAGGGGTCAATTGGGCACTCGATGAACCAGTCATATTGGAATACTCGTTTCCACTTCGGGTTACTACCATACACGGTCTGACCTAAAGACACCTAAACTAAAAACCAACAATTCTAACAACCCGAAACCTAAAAGTCCAGCAGTACTAACACTCTAAACCATGCTCTGATACTAGAATTGATGTAGGAGAAACCCTAGAAACTAGGGGACCTACAAAGTGGGCTACTAGACTTTTAGAATTGAACATCTATTATTGACAGATAGTAAAGAAAGGAATTTGCAGCACTTGAATTCTGATTAATCATGCATGTAAGATAGCTAAAGTAGAGAAATAAACACAATAAGTCCTACTGGTAAACACAACTAAACAAGAATCAATAGGGAAACAAGGGGATGGGGATCTTGGCACCATAACACTAAATTGAATGCAAGGATATTAAGAAACTTAAATAAAATAGAGCTATCCTAATCAATATCAGATTTCTAACAAGGAATTCAACAATTAACAATGTAAAGAGTCTAAGGAAGTTTTTGTTTTAAACAAAACTACTGCCAAAGAATAAATAATAAATATTTAGGGAGAGATAATGTTACCTGCTGATCCTGGCTGGGGAGAGGGGGAAGAGTTAGTTCCGCCGGGAGAGAGAGAGAGAGAGAGAGAGAGAGAGAGAGAGAGAGCAGCGTGAGCTTCTTTTCTAATTCTTTAATTCATTTGCCCAAAAACGAATTCCATACAAGGTTTAAATAAAAAAATTGATCCCTCACAACCCTACATGTTTAATTCCCAAAATAACCCCAACTTAAGTTTTAAATATAACCCAAACCCAAAATAATTCAAAATTGGGCCAAAATAGACTTTAGGCCCAGCCCATAAAGACTCAAACATGAAATTAAAATATTTCAATAGTAAACTACTACCCAACCCACTAAGACTAAGGAAAATAACATGACAAACTGCTTATGAGTAGTGTTTCTCATCGAGCCATAGGATCCTATCAATCCGATAACCTCCGAACTCATCATCCATCCACATAGATGCAGTCGTGGGATGATCTCTATGTCGGCGTCGCCGGTAAACTCGGAACTGCTCACTGATGTCCTCATCACCCGGTCACCAGGATATTCCCCGAGGAGCAATCCTTGATAGGAAAACAAGTATCATGAAATTCAAAAAAATACAGGATTATCATATGTGAATTTACTCACAAATAAAAGATTATATGAAGTAGAGGGAACATGTAAGATGTTAGACAATTGAAATGGAGAATTGGAAATTGAAATTTTGGAATTACTAACATGATGAATTGATATACTTGTTCCATTGCCGATTTGAACTTGTTTATTTCCAATGTACTCAGCTAGAGAGCTTATGACACCCAAGTTTGGAGTAATATGATGTGAAGCACTCGAGTCAGGTAACTAGTGAGAAGCACTAGTTGAGGCATTGACAAAATGAGCCTGAGGCATCCGATAATGACCAATAGAAGATGAAGAAGGTGCAGCAAACCATTAATTAGACCTAACAAACCTTGAAAATTAATAACAATTTTTAGTTGTGTGGCCTGGTCGATCACAAATCTGACAAGAGAGAGAGAATCGCCCACCGCCACAACCTCCTCTACCAGCAAATCGGCCTGATTTACGACCAGCACAGCGAGATGGAACAAAATTCTGAAAAAATTTGGCCGAGAAGAAGATTGAGATGGAGAAACATAAACATTTGCTACATGTGCTATGATGTTAGTTAGACCTTGTAACACAGAAGTAGATCGGATTTCTTCACAGAACAGCAAACCGTGAAGATCAGGAAGCTTAATAGGAGCATCACGAGTCGTAATTGAAGTAAGAAACGATTGGTACTCAGGTCCTAAGGCTCCAAGAATAAACAACACCAGTTTAGACTTAGAAACAGGACCAGATGCAAGAGCCAAAGCATCTGAAATTTTCTTGACCTTCAGAAGGTATTCATTCATGGAATTGGCTCCCTTCTTTACGTTATGTAATTGAAGCCGGAGCTGCATCACTCTTGCTTGAGAGGAAGAAGCATAGGTGGCAATCAACGCATTCCATACCTCAAAAGAAGTCTTTAGACCAACCACTTGTGAATGAATAGAGTCAGTGAGGGAGGAAAGAAGCAAACTCAACAATAGTTTATCTTGTTTATGCCAAGTAAAGAAAGCAGGATTTGGTCTTGGAGATGCAAAGTCAGAGTCAAGAAATGGATCAGGACGAGGAGTCATTCCATCAACAAGAGACATGAAACCAGTGGTGTTTAACAATGGGAGAAATTGAGAATGCCATATCAAATAATTCTCTCCAGAAAGCTTGACAAACAACTAATGGTGGACATTCGAAAATGAGTGTGAAGAAGACGAATCTAGAAAATGCACATCAGAGGTAGAAGAATCAGAAGCCATGAATCACAAATCTTGACAAATTACACAACGAAAAGAGAGCGTGAATCTCAGAGCTATGGGAACGCTGAAATCAGATCTTGAAACCACAGAACCACACCAGATCTTGAAACCAGAAATGCTGAAACCAGATCTTGAAACGCAAAGCACAAACCTCAAAATCAGAAACGCTGATTTGAGAAGCAGAACTAGAAGAAACATCACTGAAGAACGGATCTGAGAAACAAAATTTAAAACAGAAGAAAATCCTTAAATCTCATCTGAAAACGCTGACCTTCATCTGAAAACGCAGCAAGAAAAAGAAAAAGAACCAAGGAGAAACTGTGTGTAATCAAGAAGAAAAAGGAATGCAGATCTCGAGGAACTAAGAAGAGTCAAGAAGAGTCAGTTCTTTGAACCAGAATAAGAAAAATGAACCAGGGTCAGACCCAAGCAACCGATACCATGTTTGAGTAAACTAGATGGTTACCTTAAATCTTAATATACAAAAAGTGTAGGTATAGAATAGAATAGCTCCATGGCTAATTACAATAACAAACGTGAAGTTTTGTCATTCAAATGTGACAAAATTCATTGTTTGATTTTTAGGTTAGCCTAGATTGGTTTATAGGGTCCTTCTTTTTTTTTTTTTTTTTTTTTCTTTCCCTTTCCCCCTTCTATTCTCTTTGGGTGGGGAAGGAGGGGTTTGGAAGGGGCTCAAAATTATGGTCTATAGGCAAAAGGGTTCATGGTGCTAAAAATGCCTGAACTTGATGTTAGGCTTATAATCAGTTATATTTGCTTTCTAGTGAACTCCTTGTCATGGTCTAGAATGCGGTTCAATGTCCAAATATAAAATATGATTGAGAACTAAGATATACATAATGATTACCAGAAATTTCAAACAAAAAGTAGGAACTACTAACTTGAATCAAGCACAACTAAACTAGAAGAATGAAGGAAGAGAATAAATATTTGAACCCACTTACTCACTTGGAACTAAGCTCCAACTAGCCAACCTTATCATCTCACCAAGGTTGAATCCCTCAGAAAATAGAGGCGGTAAAAGCTGATTTTATTCAATGGCAAAATCATAATGAGCTTTTGGTTTTGCTAGTGAGTGGTCTTGGATTTTGAGAAACTTTACAGGCTCCTCCATTTTTGATTGGGTTGGTAAGCTTGTGTTCAATGCTGCTGTAAATCATCTTTGGTGGGAATGGAATCTTCGGAGATGGACTTCCAAATCCCGCTCGAAAGATATGATTTGGAATGCCATCTATTTTGATGTTTCATTTAGGCTTGTTGCTTCTCCCCTCCTCCTGATTGTTGATATCCCAAGGAACAGGCTTATTGTTGTCTCCTAGGAACTTAACCTTTCTTTTCGATCTTCCTCTTAAAAGACCGTCTTTTGTATGTTTGTTTCTCTTGCATTAGTTCAATTATTTATTCATGAAAAAAAAAATCATATTAAGCATAAGGTCTTTTACAACCTGCTATGAGAGGCATAATAACATTAGCAACCATTTAAACATGTTGTACTCTTACTTTGCATGAGTGTTCTGCAATGCAATCTTTGACTTACTTTGGGACCAAAAGAGAAAAAGATCTATGATTTACTTTGCCTAAAAAAAAGAAAAAAAAAAGAAAAAAAAAAGATTTGGGAATGAATATATTGTAAATATCATTGAGATGACCTAATTTGAGGATCTGGGAATGAATTTATTGGCCTTGATTGAGGAACCTGAGTCGGTGAGGAATTTGAGAAGGAAGGGGAAGGTGAAATGATTAGGAGAAACAGAAGAATTAAGTGTGTGAGAGTAAACAAAGCTGAGTGTTTAGGGAGAAGAGGAATTAGAGAAGGCGATGAGGGAACTGCATATAAATACATGTGGTTTCCGGAGTTGATCGAAGAGGAGAAGAGCAGAGTTCAAAAGAAATAGAGAGCAGAAAAAAATGATTGAGACTGTTATGTTATGAGTCCCACTATTGATACTGTCTTGTTTGAGTTATTATTGGTGGTTCAGAATTTTCGTATGTAATGATTAAAAGTTCTTGTACCAAGTTCCATGACATAAAGTAGTTCCTCAATGTAGACTTTGAGATGTTGGTAGTTGGTTGTCCTTATTAATCCACGTGTATTGCTAGACGTGACAGGGAGATTGGGGACTTTTATACTAAGATTGTATTCTACAACAATACTTACCTACTCGGTCACTTTTACATACTTGCTTGCCACTTTGGTCACTTTTATCCACCTACTTGGTCTGTGGAAGCCAATACTATCTTTTACCTACCTACGTGGTCTGCAGTAATCTATACTGTCATTTACCTTACTTGGTCCATAGTAACCCATACTGCCCTTTTACCTAACTACTTGGTCTGCAGTAACCTATACTACCTATTCAATTCATAATATGATATTTGAATAGTAGAGACCTTTGGTTGAGGCTTTATTTCCGCTGTTGACTGGTAGAATTACCACCTACTATCTACTACTTGCCATCTTGCGAAAAGCACTTGTATGGACATTAGAACTTTACTTTTTACCTACTTTTGATGACATTGGAGATGCACATTTTACCTTTTTTTTTCTTCTGGAGATTCCTCCCTACTACTTGATGTAAATCCAATTCTAGGGTTAGGGTTTCTTGAGAAGATAGCCTAGAATCTTCCAGTAAATTAATGGAATGATCTAAAGAACCAAGGGTGATTTGAAGACTATTATGGGGTGGACAGGTTTAATCCAAAATTATATGGGAAGCTCCCAAATTAGATGGTTGGCTTTTATCAAATTCCTATGGGGTGTAATGAAAAACAAAGAGGAAGGGCAATTATTATTCCTTAAGATTGATAAAAAGAAACTAATAATTTTTGGATTAGGGAAAAGATGGATATGGGTTGAGGGAAAATTAGGGAATGATCTATATGGGAAGGATGGATCTTGAAAATCTTTCTTGAACTCATTCTTTCTTTCTTTTCTTTTTTCTTTTCTATTTTTCTTTCTTCTTTTCTTTTCTTTCTTCATTTTTCTTTTCTGTTTTCGCAAGAAAGAGAGAGAGGGTTGGCAGGGAGAGGGGAGGGGTTGTAGGGCAGGGGCAGAGTGGCGGAGGGGTCTAACAGTATTGTGGGAGGGTAGGGGAGGGAATGTGGTTGTCGTGGGGGTGGGGGCTGGGGATGCTGCTATTCAGGTGTGGCAGCAGGGGCAGGGGGTGGGAGAAGTTGCACGGACCAGGGGAGGGGCAGGAGGCACCTTGCAGGGGTAGGAGAGGGTGAGGGTGGGGCTAGGGCTCTCTCAGAATGAAGGGGAAGGGGGAGAGAGAGGACGCAATGGAGTGAGGTTGGTCTTCTTTGGTGCCACAAGGCAGAGGAGGGTTGGGGGTGGCTTGCAATAGAGGAAGGAGGCAGGGGATTAGGGTGGGGGCCACTGTACTTACTTGGCTTTTGCTGGAACCCTCATGGAAGCTTGCTTGAATGCTTATAAATGCTGGAATGAAGAAGAATAAGCTGAATAGATGGTAGAGGTGCTGATCCTTTGAATAAAACTTTTACTCAACCATGGCCCTCTCAACTAGGAAACCATGATCCTCAACTCGATCAATTTTATTTAATAATCAGACTTAACATTACAAAGAAACAATAGGCTTATTTATAGCCTACTAAGAGCTCTTACACTATGTGGGATTCCTTAACAAACTAGGTTCCTACCACGTAATCTAGACTCTTGAATTTGAATATAAGAAAGACACATGCAGAAAATAATAAGTTATCTCAAACTCTAATAAACATATGCCTGAAATGTATTTTAATTAAAATTCTAATGGCACATGTACTAGAGATTAAAATAACTGAGCACCCAATAACTAACTCAACAAACTCTACTCAAAAGAAAACTCCTGAAGAATAAGAATCCTCTTTGTCCAAGAGTCTTATCTTATCCACAACTTAACCAACTCAAACTCAACTCCAATCAAGAAGTAACACCCAAATAGAACTGTAGGGATAATTCTGGAATTAATTCCAGCAATAAAACAGGTCTGAAAATGCCCTAAGCGCCCTACTAGGGGGTTTAGGCAGCTCAAGGAGGCTTCTTGGAGCCATCTAGTGGGCTCCACTTAGGGTTTTGGCTAGGGGGTTCACCATGTTCACATCACTACTGGCATTAATTGGATTGTGCCTTAGATATTATTGTTGCTGCTGTACTTATGGATATTGATCATCTTTATCTCCACCTATTATTCTTATTGTTGGATGGTTCGTTCGACATGAAGATTATTTACTTACGTTGCCGTTGGTTATCTATTGGGTGAAATTCTTTCGGCATCTACTGTTGCTACAAGCTTTTATTTATTTATTTTTACATATGTTCTTGTTTTTCCAAGCTGGTGTCCTTGATTTGTATGCTCTACCCTGAGGGGTAGTGTTGAAGTTTGCCATTGCTAGGACCAAGTCCTAGTGGCGACTGCAAGGGCAGTTCTGTGAATGTCTCTTAGTTGTTAGATTAGGTTTATTTCAAAATTTAACTTCTTGTAGGGGCAGGGGTTCTTAATGTATTTCAAATATAAATCTATGACTTACAGTTGGGAGATCTAACTCAATACTCTCAATCGCAGGCTTTCCTTATTGCTTGTGACAGGCTGCTTTTTTCTCTTCGTCATTCTTCTTTTTTCTCAATTTCTTTCAGTCTTGGTACATATGTTTCATTGAGTAATTTTCTCAATTATTTTCTATTATTTGCTCTTAAGAAGTTTTAAGATATATCAATTTTCAAATCCTTCCTTCTCCTTGGGTCATAGATTAGAGTCCTATAACCTAGCTGAACTTATTCAACTGATCTTAGTTATTCTGCTGCTGTCTTCCATCATTTTGAAGGTTTGGAATTTCCAAATGGAGTTAACATTACATGTTCCAGTTCCGAGAAATCAATAGCATGTTTATGTTTCATCTCTCAATAAAATGACTGAGAAATCAATAGCATGTTTATGTTTCATCTCTCAATGAAATGACTTATAAGCTTTGATTTGTTTTATCCAAATCATTCCAGGTTCAGTCCAGTTCAATTTATGGGATCCCTATATTCCTTCAAAAAAGAGATCAAGGACTAGACATCACAGTCCATCACCTGTTGAGAAGCTCAGACGAAACCTTGTTGATATTCTACAGGAGCTAGAACCATCCTCTCTTACTACATTTTCGGAAGAGGTGCTCATTTTTGAAAAGGATGATTCAAGGTTTTCTGCTGAGATAGGTCTGGGGGGTGTCCTACTGAAGCCTTCAATATTTTTCACCAGGGAGGAGTCTGAAGCAAGCTCACTTGTTATAGAAAATGATCCTTCTTGCTTGAATAATGGATGTGTTGAGTCGTTGTTACTACGGTCCCAAAGTAGTGAATTCATTAAGAGTAAAGAAAGTTACAGATTGATTCAGGAGACTGGGGATACAGAAGGGTTGAAAATAAACGTTGCAAAACCAAGTGCTCTCAGAAACAAATATCTGTGAGTTTCCATTCCTTGTTTGACAGATTGTGAAGTAGGTTACTTTCTTTCGGAATTACTTACTGTACTGTATCATAATGCATGCTCCCTGTACTCTCTACTCAGGGGAAACACTCTTCTTAAAAACCCTGATATCCTACAAACTTCACCTTCTCCTCATATGCAAATAAGTTGGGAGGTAGTGTTCTGCTCTTGTCATATTATTTCATGATATTTGATTTGTTGTGTTTTCAACTGGATTGCTTCAGCAGAGTTATAAACCCTCACGAGGAAGTTTCTAGGTGTTACTGCAGTTGCATAAATTGGTGTTATTCCCTTTGTTACTAGTTACAAATTGCCTTGATATTATTGTATGCAAGTTTTGTTAATATATTCTGCTGGTTGTATCAGTGTTAGAATTGCATGCATTATTAGTCATATGACTAAGCATTAGTTCTGACAATTGTTAAAATGGGTACTGCATCCAGAATATTGAAAATAGATTCTTCTAAGTTGAGGCTTGGTTATGTTTTGTGTGCTTTGAGACTTTGTATTTATAAGTTGACTTTCAATCCATTGTGATGACATAATTTCTCATTGTATTAAAATACATTAGTTTATTTTCTAATTAGCTGTGTTTAAGCAATATCTGAAGTATGCTTAGAAATGCTTTGATACATTATCTAGAAAGTAAATAATTTCAAGTTTATATATATTCATTTTGTGCTTTGTGTCATGAATTTCCATGGGAAGAAGGTACCGTGAATTAACTTTTGAAAAAAGATTAAAAGGTGAGGGAAACAGAGCTGGTTTGAAACCTTTAGGAATTAAGTTCCTCAAGTTAAGGAACTTCTAATATTGTTAACCGTAAGTATCTCCTGCAGCTTTGCAAATAACTGAAATGGTATTTCTTTGGGATCCATTATGTAATTCTAGATGTTTTAGTAATGGTTTTGCTGCTTGCTGGGACCTAGTTGTGGAGGTACAGGGACCTCTGGTTCCTAAAATTGACTCAGGTCTGGCTTGATCATTTGCAGGAAGCTAAAGATAGAGTTCTAACTACTAAGTAGGTATTGGATGAGGAAGAGATTGAGACTGCTCCTTTATATGCAACTTAGATCACATAACATTCCTGCAAGGAGGGATCAGTGAAAAGTGTTGCAGGCACTTTGATTTTGTGGAATCCATTGAAATTTGTTCCCAAAGCTGATGCAAGTTGTTAGGTCAATTTGACTTGCTGGTTGTATACTTGTACATATACTCTGTAATGGGGCCAAAAAATTGGTGAAGAAGAAGGAAAAGAGAAGAGAAAGATCTTTTTTTTTTTTTTGGGGGGGGGGGGGGGGGGTGTGGGGGAGCAGGAACCTGAGAAGAGTCAGAAGAGAGAATATATTGCATTAGAAGTAAAGGACTGCTCGGGGGGGCATTGCGATAGATACTTGGAAGCTTGGAGAGCAAGTCGTGGAGGCTTGGAGTGCAAGCTGTCACATAATTAGAAAGTGCTGCCTTGGAGAACAAGTTGTTACAGAATTGGAAAGTTTGGGTGCTCTACAAAATTGGAAGTTACTAATTTCCCAGTAGCTTGAGTTTCATATTATGTTTCCTTTTTTGGGGACCCTTTTTAGGGTCTCAGAAAGTCAGTGTTTATTTTTGGAATGTACTCTGAATTAGTAAGTTAGTAGTACTGTACTCTTCAATTATAAATAAAGCATTAGAGGGTAGAGACGCAGGTTACTGCAGACTGTCTTTGCCCCCTTTCTTCTCCTCATTCTCTTCTCTTTTCTTCTTGTTCTTCTTCTTCAACTCTTTACCCTCGTTTTCTGACCTGCGGCTGAACCTTAGTAGAGGTTCTGGTTTGTCATTTTTTTTGGGGGTGTGGGGGGTGGGGTGGGGTGGAGGAAGAGAGGGCATACACATGAACTTAATTCAGTCTTTTCTACTCCGTTTTGATTTGTCGAGATTAATGAATATTTCAGAGTACTGATCTTTACGATAAAACAACTATACTACGACTCTCGTAAGTTTTAGCACTTTAGAACCCACTAAAACAATTCCTATTTATCCTAACCAAATTAAATAATTCGCTTACATAATTTTTCCAATAAAAAATAAAAGAAAATCCCAAGTATCAACTGGTTCTCAATTCGGGTTGGTCCAAGGCTGTGCTGCATCATTTTCTGTGAGAAGTGATTGGAATTCTTACTGAAGGAAGGAAGCAACAAGCAAAGAAAACTACACCATGGTCATGTAAAGAGAATCCATTATAAAAATTTCAGTTTCGATGAAGTCTTAAATTGGAACTTTGGAATGCAAAGCTTTCCTTCTGATTCCAATAGAGTGGGTGATAACACCATCAATCTTATATAGAATTGCAGATATAGATGCTTTGAAAGCTGTATCAGGTATGTATGTTTTTGAAGGCATGTATAAGACTTGAAGAAGAAGAAGAGATAAATATGATAGACCAATGTCTTGGCTAAAACATAAGTGGCAACACATATATGACGTTGACTTCGGCAGATCTATGACATGGTCAAATATAAAAAAGGGCAGTGTCATTGTTTTGTATATTTTTCCTATTGTGTTCCTCATGTGCTAGGCCCTTGTATGTCCAGTGCATCAAGTTTCATAGAAATTGATTTTCCTGTTCTATAGAATGCCATTGATTCAGTTTAATTTTGTTTCTTCCAATAATCATTTTGTCATAATGTACTTAATTGGTCCCCATATCCCCAGTCTTTGTCTGATCTTTTGCCTGAACATCTTTCCAGTCTCAAAATGTTAAAAGCTTTACCCCGAGCAAGGAAATGGCTGAAACCACTTCTTGTTCCTCTTGTCTCGATGGAGATGGAAACTCACTACCTTTGGAGAGAAATTTAGGTCTTCCGTATCTCCCAGCATCTGGAGGTAATCTAGAACCTTGGCAACATTTTAACTTGTTCATGCCTTATTTCTGTCATGTAGCATTTCGCATGTTCACATTAATGTTGCCAACAATATTTAAGTAGAAAAAGATGTGTACATTTTTACAGAAAGATGAAAAGAACGGAGTTCAAAGGTCTTCCTTAAAAGATGTGAACAAGAAATGTTAGTGCCATTGTAGAGAAAACATTTCACAGTTTACCGATATATGGAATTTTTCAGTTGATTTTTTGTTTGTTTTATGGATAGTTTGAGACAGGTTGAAGACTGTTTTTTAGTGATTTGACTTGGTTTAAATGTTTCAATGGAAAATTTTCACTCTTTATGTAGCATCAGTATAAAATCTCATGGTCAGGTTTTTTCCTTTATGAAGCTTGTTCTTTTAGCCAAGATTGCCCCCCCCCCCCCCCCCCCCCCCAATCCTTACTACCTGGATATTCCAGAATGGAACTGTATCTGTTTACAAATATGGGCAGAGATTCCAACACTGGAGATTTGAGAGGCATCTAATACCAATAGTACTGCTGCATTAATCCCAACCCCACCCCCCCCCCCCCCCCCCCAAAAAAAAAAAAAAAGGAAAAAGAAAGAAAGAAAGATTAAAGAAAACCTGATGCTGCAATTAACAGAATGATTTGTATGGAATTACTACCCAAGCATACACACTAGTGCTAACACATAATGTACTCTCAGTTGGCTACTCTCTTCTTCGTCTATGGTAGTGTTGGCCCCATAATCTCTGAAGAGCCATGACTAGATTAGCATTGCAATCCTTATTTCATCATAATCATTATTCTTGACATGTGCCCAACTTTTTTCTGGGATTTCTTTTGGAGGGGAAGGGGAGATATTAGACCAAATGAGTTAAGTATTTTGTATAAGGCCGAGTATATTTTCCGAAGTCTTGTCTAATTCAATGCCTTGTTCTGTTAAAGGGCCAAAGTCTTGGTAACATTCATGTTGAATCTTCAGGTCCAAGTTTTGACACCATTGAAGGCTTCAAAACACCAAAAGAACAGATGGTAGTACAGAAAACTCTTTCGAGCACAAGCATGTCTGCTTTCTCCATCGACAGAGTTAGCAGTATACTTCCCTTGACTGAATTTCGGGCTAAAACTTCTGATGGGGACAAACAGATGCAAGCACATCCTGGAAACAACATCCCAGTTGTTAAATTTCCTAGCCCTTTGGCTCTTCAAAAAGAATCCAATGACGCAGAAAGAGATTCAGCTCCTGAGACAAACCAATACCCAAACAATATAAACTGATAGATTTATTTGCAGGAACTAAAGTTGTAGTGGCATTTGAATTTCTATAAGCAGGAACTTCTTCAGGTCCTTGAGTAAGTTAATTATGCCACTCATTTTCTTGTGGCTTGGATTTCTATCCAGATTAATGTGATCCAGTTTCTACTATTCTGATCTTTTTCTTTTGTTTTAATGTTGAAGGATCCATCACTCACATTGGTGCTCCTGGTACTGTTGCAATAAAAGCCATGAAGATGGAGCTTTTGTGTTGGAAATGCGCATATATGCAAGCAATTTTTTTTTATGCCTGCATTTCGGAAGTGGTATTTTCGAGTTAAAAAGTTAGTTTATAAACCAAATGTGAATGAAAATTATAGTTTCAGATTAGAAAAATTGTTCTATTGCCTATTTTGTTGTGAAGGGAACACCAAAGTAAGAATTAATGAAAATTGATCTCGATGGCAGAAGTTATTGGTTCAGTAAGGCTGGCTGAGCTGTTTTTTGATTTGATTATTCATTTTCCTAAGTTTTATGATGGATATTAACATTTGTCATCATTTCACAAGATCCAATTAGGAGTCCTTAAGGACTGGCTTGTTGTGACCAAAATGAGTAACAAAGGAGTGTGATTGCGAGGATATAAAGCTTAATGAAACTTAAAAATCTGTCCACTAAGGTGACCTCACAAAGAAAAGAGTTGAAGATTGATTTTTTCTCACTTAATTTTTTTAAAAAGCATTTTTCATGGCATCTACTTAAGTTGGGTTAAAATTCTTGACTTGAACGGTGTGGTATTGTACGGTATTAGATGATGCGGTTCGGTACGGTTAAACGGTTTCAGTACACAATTGACACATTTAGATCCTATGATGAAATTGGAAGCATCTCCACCAAGTTTATCGCGTTAATCCATAGATGTTGAATTGCATAGTGCTCAGATTTTGTTTGTTGAATCCCAACTGCAATGCCTTTTAGAATCGCTGCATCCTTTGAGTAAAAAGGCAGGTGTCCACCCTACTATATACAAGTTTCTTGTCATGGACCAAAATAACGACCCATCTCTAGCTTGTCAACCCAAGTGGTTGAAGAATCTGGATCCTCACCCCGTCGGGGTAGCACAGAGTGCTCTCCGACGGGTTCCCGACCACACAAAACAGTGGGGCCCACGGATGAAATTTTAATTTTTTTCTTTCCAAAAAGTGTTTTTCACTGTGGGCCCCACTGTTTTGTGTGGTTAAAAACCCGTTGGGGGAGCTGATCTGGACTCATGATTGAATCCCTTCAACCATCAAGACTGTTAGTTTTTTTTAAATAGAGTAGATGGGCAAGGAAGGAGAATATACCTGTATTATGATCTTGTGTGTTTTGTGATAACAAACCAGGCGGTTCTAAATGCAATGCCGAAACCCAGAAATTAATAGTATTTAAAACTTCCTCAGGTTTCAGGTTTGGGGGTTTTGGTTTGATGTGCAAACTGATTTCTTTGGTGGATTGCAAGAGTAGAGAAGAACCAGTTTAGCATTGGGTTTTGTCTTAAGATAGAATCACCTGCAGCTAGAATGTGTTTTGAAAAATCACAACAACCCAAAAAGACATGCCAAAGGGTAAGAGTTTCATCATTCTTTCTACAAACTGGGCAGGTAGTAGGGGCTGAGCTCCATTTTCCAACCATTGAGTTAATTGGGATGCTATTTGTGAGTAATCTGCATAAAAAAAAACATAAAAAAAAAAAATTTATATCTTGGATGTAGTTTCAACTTTCAACTTTATAAAAAAAGCACCACCACACCACTTTATGTACTTAACTCTAGTAAGATGACGAACGGGTCCCATAGAAGAAGGTATATTGTCAATCTTCCATTTTTTGTGAGAGAATTTGGAATTTCGAGAAGTTGGAAACCGAGCAATGCCAAATCCTGAATCCCATCAATCTCAGACTTGAGAACGGAAAGTGAGTTGGCAGAAAATACCCCAATAAAGATCAGTATTCTAACAGGTGCCAACATTGTTTGAGTAATAGCTTATGACTCTCCTTGATTAAATCCATTTGATAGTAAGTTCTTCCCTGAACATTGTTTGAGGAAGCATGATTGTGATTTTTCAAGTGCTAAGGTACCCAAGGGTCCTTGACCATTCAATTTGAAAACAAACAATCAGGGTATTTGAAAACTCAACGGTGTGTTTTTTAATATTGGTGACAAAAAGTTATAATTTTGAGAAGTTGGACAGCCAATAATTTGCCCGACTAGTGACAACTGAATAAAATTTCTTTTCCAAATGAACCCCAATCCCTTGGCTTTTTCAGACTTGATGATCCGCACTTAAACACTAAACCCTTATCTGTCTTTCTTATATGCTTTTACAAACAAAACCCGGATTTAAGTGTCTGATAGCAGATGAACTACAAGATGTGTCTAGCATAATGGACATTTGTTAAATTTGATTCTTAAAACAGAATTATATGATGTCACCAAAGAAGAAATTGTGATGATCGACTTTGACCTAAAATCGTCACTATAACAAATAGATTTTCTTGGAGAGTTTGATTCAGAAGGAGAAAAGATGAAAAGACAAGTTCAAAGAACTGAAAATCAAAATGCATGAATGATTCAAAGGGAGATCTGGGAATCAGAAATATAGCTGGTTTTTCAGATCTCTGAATAATTCCTTTTCGCTTAGAGAAGATGACGCTCCTGTAAGATATTTCCTTTGTTTTGCTCTGGTTATAGATAATTTGCAAAAATGGTGATCTTTCTGACTCTTAGCCTTAAAGCTGTGACTTTCAACCTCTTTGTCTTACTAATTACTTCACTTATCTCTAGGGCATGGCACCAAAGTAAGAAGCTGTGGCAAATTGCAAGTGCCAAGTGCTTAATTCAATATAACCATCTTGGTTACAAAGCTATATAATTACATCAAGGTAAGAAATTTAATCTGTTAATAACACTGAGATACCTATTTCCAGGCAAATCCCAAATCCACAAAGACCCAAAGATGACCTGCTCTGACAAAGCACTGCCAAATTTTTGGCAACCATCAGAAAGCAGCTAGTACCTTGGATACCAGAACATGCCCTTAATGCCTTCTGGGTCAGTTTCAAACCCCAGATTCCTATAGAAATCAACAACTGCAATGATAGAAAGGACAGATTATGTCAAACATAAAAATAAAACTAAAAAAGAAGAAGAAAAGAAGTAGCTAGAACACATTTAAAGCAAAAAACTGTAGGGCCTGTTGTGTTGGAAAACATTTGGGACACTCTTTACAACAGGATAAGGAAACAATTGAAAGATTCCGTTACAAGCATTTAGTTTACATGACACAAGTTTGTCGCACATTGTCACCATACAATAGGCAAATCTGAATGGTTACATTGACCAAATAAACTCAATTGTGAAATATTAGATTTAGCAATCATACCTTGACTGTCTGCAAACAAAGTTATATTACCAATATCCCTCTGTAGTAGCGCTCTTATTAGTTGCTCAACAAGGGCCTTTCCAAGGCCCTGTCCCTGAAAGTCGAAAGACATTTTCAGGACAGTAACATTTAAGTCTGACTTCAGAGTAACATACCACTAATCACTTGCTGCACTGGTCACTAGGGGCATTTGCAAAAAATATAGTTTCATTTTTCTTTCTTTCTTTCTTTCTCTCCATTTCTTTTTAATATATATAAAAAGAAGAAACTAAAGAAGAATGTTTGCAGTAATTACAAATAACTAGCAGGAATGAGGGCAATCATTCTCAAATACTCAACGTGGACACTGAAAGTAAGAATATGCAAATCCTTGACTCAAGAAATGAATTGTCCACTACTATATTTTAAAATGAGCATGCGACTCTTCCAAGTTTTAAAAAGCAAGGTTTGATTTTTAAGGGAAAAAGGAGAATCGTTTACTAAAAATTCCACCCATCACTACCAATATCTAAATAAAGTGATCAGAGAGATCGTCAGACAAACAATAGGAGGACTTGAATGCATAGGATTGAAAACTGATTACTAGTAGGGGTGTAAATGGATAACCGAAATTCGCTTCCGAATCCGCATCCGCATCCGTTTGGGGGTATCCGAATCCGTCCGATTATTAATAGGATGCGGATATGGTATACCCCTTTCTTACCGATTATTATCCATCCGATAAATTATCCGATTAAGTTACTTATTGAGATTTATTATTCTTATTTTTATAAATTTTACCAATGATTTGTGACTATTTTTCTAGATTTTCTACTAAAATAGCTACCAAAATTGTTAAATTCTTAAATTTCAAACCTAGCCCTCACAAATAAAAATGTAAATATGTAAATAGGTAGTCGAAAACTTGTAGTCAATCTATATTCATGCCCATTTACAAGAATCTACTTAAGAAAATAACTATCTGGTTATCATCCGAATCCGACAAAATCCGTCCGAAAACCAATAGGATATTATCCGAATCCGTCCGAATATAATAGGATGCGGATATGGATATACCACTATCCGATCCGAATCCAGTCCGTTTACACCCCTAATTACTAGCACTCCTGGAAACTGCATTTAGCTAATCAGCAATGTAGTTGGCTGATCTGTAGGTCAACAAATTGAGATACTTGAGTCGGAAGTCAAGAACAAAGCCTATTCCCAGAAAATAATTTCCAGGAGCCTGCCCCAATAACAACAGCTATTTCAGTAATTCTGGTGGAAGAATTTTGACGTTGGTCGCCAGACCCACCCCAGGAGGAGTACCAAAACCCGAAGGAAGCCCTAGGCTTGCTGCCCAGCAGCATAAGAAGCAAAGTTTGACTTCAGGGGCAGTTCGGCAATTATAGCAGTCTTACTCAAGCCCAGCTGGGCATATGCTTGTACTTAGGAATTTCTTAGAAGTTCAATTCTGGTTTTAAATTATTATTTGAGTCCTTCTAGGTTGAGATAAGCAGTCTTCTAAGATTAGAAGTAGAAGTTGTTGGTTGAATTCTACTGGGAGTTCAACTCTAGTAGAGTTTTTGTTCATGTAATTTTCTATTTCTTGTTACCCAAGTAAGGGTATTTATGTAATAGTGTTCTTTTTGCTTTATTATAAATAAAGGGCTTGAGATCACACTGATCAATTCAGGCGATTCTACCAAAATCGTATTCTAATTGGTTGTTAAGTACTGCTAGGAGTCATTTTTAAAGCTATATATAGATAGCCTATGCTTGTAACAAATCACAGTTTCGAGAATACAACTAATAAGAGTTTGTTGCAGCATTGAACAAGGTGTCAAGCAAGCAATTACGGTTTCAACTTAAGGGATTATTCCTTCGGCAGAGGTTTGGATCTGTCTCCGTTACCCTATCTCCATTGTAGCTCCTTACTAGACTTGGATACAGGTAAGTAACCCATCAGCTTTTGTTCCACTCATCATCCTCCAACTTATACTGTTGCTTCTTCATCCCCTACCCCATTCAGCCTGCCTTTCTTCCCAATAGCCCTAACTCTCATATCTCTCAAACTCTCCATTAGAATACTCTATCCTTGCAGTTCCACAATCCCCCTACAACCAACAACACTCGAACCCCACTTCAGCCCTGTTCACCCCCTTAAAAACCCTAAAACCTTGATGTCCTAACTCCTAAACCACCAAGCCCTAACCCTAAAGTATTAGATCTGAAGCTGAGAATAATAAAGGTTCAGACCTTCTAAACTCTAGGCCTATGACCCCAAGTCAGCCTCTGTACACCCATACGAGAAGCCCTAATACCCTAAGCCACAACAGAATCAAATGATCAGAGCTCTTGAAACCCATTTACCCTGCTGATCATCCAGGGATCATGGTTTGTTGGTCCTCATCCTTTTGGGACTACATCAGATATACTTCTACTACTTTTTGAGTATCCAATTCCAAAACCAAAACACAACTTGAATTTGCAGAAACCTAATTATATTTAGCTGTGAAGCAAGTCATACTCAAGAGTTTTTGGGGTATAGGTTCATTCATCTGATCAGGTTTATTTGACACTGAACACCTTATTGGTGTGCTGGTCATCATTGTCTATTAACCTCACAATTTACAAGAATCATTCTAACTTAATGTCTTATCAATATTATTCACTGGATAAATATCCCATATCATACTGTGTAAAGATGTGATCATTTTCATGGATTATTAAGCAGCATCTGAAAACCTTTTCATGTGCAACACTATCAAGGTTGTCTATCTCCAAGTCCAAGTCCCAAATGATACCTGATAGCAAGGATCAACAATGACATCCCATATAGTAGCATTGAAAGCATGATCTGATGTAGCACGGGCCATACCAATAAGCTCCTTCTGATCATTCCCCTCTGTCAAATAACTTCTCCAAATACACTAAGATGTTCATCAGTTATTTAAATTGATCAAAGCTAAAAGTGTCTTACAAGGATCAGTGAGCATCAATTTTAGCCCAAAATAAAGTAGAGACAAATCTACTCATTACTCAATAATTACCTGTCTCTGGTGATTTTCTGATGGAATGCAAAGTTGCAACAATGTAACTGTTTTTCAGAGCAGCAGCTACTTTTGATAACGGTCTACGAGGCCAGCCAACCTATTAAAATAGACAAAATTATGTTCCACCGACAGCCCAAATAGCATTAGCTCACACAAACTGGCAATACAAGAGCAGCAATGTAGTCTACTTTATTGTATGACTAACTTTTTGGGGGACCAGTCTTTTCATTAAAATTCTTATTTAGATCAAAGGAAAGGCAAAATAAAAAGGTAAAGAATAAGAAAAGAACTAAGCTGTTATCCTAAAATTAAGGTTTACATAAAGGGCATTACAAATGAAAATAATCCTTGAATAAGGGAAAATAATTAGTTTTGAGGACCTTACATTCAGAAAGAAGATTGTTCGACATTAAGAAATTACAAACTTACATGTAGAAACAGTAATGCACCTAGGGGATCCATAGTAATATAAACATTCTTGTTGGATCTTTGGTTAAACATATACATGTTTCTTCAGTAGTTATTTGTATCTTATGTTAAATTTGCCAACTAACCTTTGAATTTGTGATAAAAATTTAGAGATTATCAGTGTGCCAAATCAAATCACCTTGTCACATAAGGCTTGGAGATCATAAACATCGATTTCTGCCCCCGAAGAAAAGATTACTTGTTCAATTGTCCCATCTGGTTCTGCCCTTTCAAGTAGAAGAATCTCTTGAGGCAAAGGTTCTTCTTCTTCTGGGATTGTTGGTGGTGGTTCAATAACTTGTGTTGCATTATTCTTCAAAAATCTACGCACAAGTAATTTATGTCACTATCAAGTAACACGGGAATGAAGAAGACCAGTAAAATTGCTTTTGTTATGGCTATTGCTACAGTCTAAGGTAAAGTATTTCCCTATAAGAAGATCAACAAAAATGATTGAAGATTCCTTATTCTTTCTTTGTGAAGGAAAGCAAATGTGGAATTGAAGGGGGTGACATTCTTTTTAAACAAGAATCTCATGGTTTTTCTGATGCAATTTGCAACCACTCGGAAATCCACAACTTGTTTAGCAAAGAAAATTCCTCATTCACATTCTCCTCAAAAACTCCAGTGATTATATAGCAATTCTCAAGGTCAACACATCACATCTTCTACAAAAACTGTGACTTTTCCATTTCAAACAGGCTTTGTGACCCATATTTGCATTTACCCAGATCTGATAGAATCCCAAAGGCTAGCCTTTAATGGAGAAACCTTTTGTTTTCTTCTTGCTGCAGGGGAAAGAAAAAAATTAGGATGATACATTTACTATCAATATTCTATCTCTTGGAAGAAAAAGAGAAAAGAAAAAAAAAAAATAAAATGATAAAATGGTACATTGAGATTCACATACAATACTTCAAAACACAAGCAACTGAGCTAGAAGCTTTTGCTGCCCCCAACAGTTTCACTGCAAAGTTTCATCCTATGACATTTCATGAACGTAAACTTGACAATTGAGACAAAAAAGCTCATCTCAACTTGATGTTTCATGATAACGAACAAACAATCTAAGATTCCCACGATAACGATTAAGGGGGTAACAGAGAAACCATAAGATTCACTGGTGCACAACCCAGATCACAAAACCATAGGCTACCCAAATCCAACAAAAGTTCAAGCACTAGAAGGTAATCAGATATTCAAAGGGTCTAATGATTCTAATTGGTAGGCAAAGGAAAAAGGATGTAAAAGGTATTAAGATTCAGTATTCAGGGATAGATTAGGAGTAAAACAGAATAAAGGAAATACTAGAAACAATGGATTAACGATAGAATTTATATTGCGGCAAGAGGAGTTGAAGGTTGTCTTCAACCAACCACCAGCCAATGTAAGAGGTAGAAATTGAAGCCAGACATGGTTCAAGTGAGATATCCAAATAGCCTGAATCTCTTTCAATGTGAAATTTTGGGTAAAAGGATTCAAAATGGATAACATTCTCGATTGCTTCGGTGTTTTCCTTAAAACAACAACTAATGTGGAAGAGAATCTCTGAACTAAACTAACAATAGGTTTTCAAGCAGTCTAATCGCTGGTTTAATTCTCTAATGCAGGGGTGTTCTGGTACCATTCTTTGGGCATGAGAATAGCACACGAAGGGACAGCTTATAGCCAGGATACCAAAGAGAAAGAAGAGAGGTGAAGGAGATTGATGAGAGCCACTCAGAGACCTTTAGTCTAATAACAACAAGGAGAATAACAAATATGGGAAATTTATGAGGGGGCAGAACATGGAAGGAAACAACAAAGTTTTGTCCAATTAAAATAGTATCTAGAATGTGAATATACGGGAGGTAGCAAAGATTACACTTGTACAAAGAAGACCCATGACTTGGTAGGACATGGAGAACAAGGCCATGTAGCATATGATAAATTTCATAAAGATTTTGAGATGTAGCCTTGGATTGAGGATCAACCAAGGACCAAATTCTGCAGAGATCTTAATAAAACCAGAACTTGGTCCCAAAGTAGTGGCTGTTTTAGGGTTTTGAAGGCTCGGATGGTGTAATGGCTTTAGGATAATGATGTACAGGCCTTAGGGATGGAGTGATGTAAGTTTGGGCTGACTTGGAGTACTACTAAACTTTGGGAGGTATTTAAGTTGAAGTAGGACTCTGTGAATGTGGTTTTATGCCAGATCATGAGCTGCAACTTGGAGTGAATATAGTGAATGGTATTATGGGGTTGGAGCTCCAAGTTATGGACAAATCTGGAAGATAGATGCACAGACATGACTTTGAATTTTGGGTGCCTAGGTAAGCCGAAAATTCAAAAGAAGACCAGAAACTACTGTTTTAGTAATCTGATGTGGCTGGAAAGTGGAGGGGTTGCTGCAGTCATGGAAGGGGCGATATGGTTAAAAGATGAGAGTGATCAAACAGTTAGATGGGTCAAGTAGAGAACTTTCAAAAACACCTAGCTTATATTTATAAGGAAAATCTGCAGAAAGTTGCAGGGTTGGCGGGGTTCTCCTAAATCAAAGAAAGTCACTGACCTTGGGTGGGTTAGGGATGGGAGTTCCCTGACAAGCTCACTGACCTGCTTGGTGAATCTGTAGAACATTGTCCAGCAAACTACTGGTGGAGGCGTTTAGACCTCTAACCTGCTTCCTAATCAATGGTGGGAACTGCACAGCAGTCTCAAGGAACAAGAACTCTCTGACCAGCTTCCAATCTCACTAAATAAATCAATTCTCTACTAAGATTCAGTCCATTTTATTCTACCCTTGAGGGGGTATATAGATGGCTAATCATCCTTGCAACTCACAAAAGATACAGGAATGAAACTGCTAAAAGAAACCTGGTAGACTTAGGACTCAATAAACTTATGATTTGGATGCTTAAAACTGAAATAAAAACATAAGAAAAGACTATTATGCTTAATGCTTTTATAACTTAAGTTGGAGCAGAATTACATTAAAGCGGCATTATTAAAGTTGAACAAATTAGTAAGATAGCTATGAACTCAAGGTTTTGACCCCTAGATGAGGCGCATTACAATTTAAACCTATGGGATGAATAAAGGCCCATAACCTCTCTAAGTCCATCCTAGGCTCATTTTAAGGGGGAAAGCCTCCTTGCTGCTGGATCTGCATCAATTTGTTCCACTGTATGGAGTATCGGTATGTATCAAAATTTCCTCCAAGATTTACAAAAAGAATCAACTGAAAAAAAAACAAAATGACAATAGGATGAAGAAGAAGTCATCAGTACAGAAGAAGTCCTCAGTACCTCAAACTGTCAAAACACAGTAGTCTATCAATTAAGCTTATTATACAAGATGCTTTTGTGCAACTGAATCATTTACTTGGTTGTCAAGTCAGTCTAGATACCTCTTGAACTTTTAAGCGAATGTTATCATGTTGTTCAACATACCCAAATAGAAAATAGGGGTAAAAGAAGGAAAAATGAGGAAAAAGGGGAAATGGGGAGGAAAGGAAAGAAAACAGAGGAAAACAAGGAACAAGAAGAGAATCCAATAGAAGCACTATCACCTGACATGACCAACACCAAACAGAAGCAGAAGAGATGGTACTATCTTGTTCTCAGTTTCTTGCTTTCAGTCCAAACCATGGAGGAGGTGATGCAGACACAGCACCAAGTTGGGCTTATTTTCCTTAGAATAAACCTAGGGTCGGTTAGATAGGCTATGGACCAAGTCCCTTGGGTCTAGATTTGTAATCGGCAACTTATTGGACCTAAAATATGGGTACATGAGTTTTGAGTACAAAAATGGGTATTGAATTAGTTATGTCAGTTAGAAGTTCATCAGGGATACCTAGCATTGTTTGAGTTAAACTAGTTATTATGTTGTTAGGCCGATTAGTTAGACATGTTTTAGGTTGTTACTCAAGTCAGTTGGAATAGTCCTAATATTGTTCTGAGGCCGTGTTTGGCATGATTTTTCCTTTTGATTTTTACCTAAGAAATCATCTTTGGCTCTGTTTGGTACCGTTTATGGGAGCTATTTCCATTTCAGCACATATTGTCCTCCACATCAATTAACATAACTGCACAATTAACCCTAACCTAACCCTCAAGTGGGCCCCACATTGAGTTTGAACTACTCAAATTTGCCAGTTTAATGAAGATCTGGTTAACTGGGCCTAAATGATCCCTTCAATAAAGGGCTACATCACCGTATATGAGAGTTCCTCAAAGTCTTAGAAACTTTGAAGTTGCAAAGCTATTACTTCATGGTCTTAAATAGGATTTACAATGCACAATTAGGTTCTATACTAGGAAGAAAGTTGGAATACCATGTGAATAATTCGTGTATGAATATTCAATAGTATGAAACCAAGAATTTCTTTAGATTTGCAAATATATGACACCTGTGAAGAACACGGTGGAAAAAAATAAGTAAACGTTTAGAATAATAAGAGATAGATAGTGGGAGATACATCTTTTCGGGCTTTACAGATGAAGCCACTGAATGTCTTGGCACTAGTGGGAGGCAGCCGATCTATCTCAAGATAAAATCAAGGATTAATTAATAAGTTTCCTATCTATCTTTCTGTTATGTCTACTTGCAGTTAAATAGGAATTCTGCTAGGACCGGTCTGCCCGACCTAGGTTGACCAGAAGGGTTCACAGGAGACCGACCTGGTCCTGACCAGCCCAACCAAGACAACCTAGCATCCACAACTAACTGCCAGGATTGCGCCACACTCATCCCAATGAACGGCCTGCGTAACAGCCCTCGTCAGAGGAAAATCGTGGATGACTAGGACAAGTCTCCAACACGGCATGGACCTGAACTCCGCAACCCAGGAGGAATCTATCTGCCTGATGCAGATTGGACAATTGAGAAAGGAACAAGCAAGCCAATCGTATCCAACCACTACCACTGCTCTAGGTAGACTATATAAACCCTAGACCTACGCAAGGCTAAGGTAATTGATTCCAACTAAGCTATTCGTTCCTCTTGAGGCTCTGCAACTACTCAAAGTCTCCTTCTCCCCGTTGTGTGAAATACTGACTTGATTGTTGGAGGCAGACCCCAACCTACCAAGGTCGGCATGTTATCTTGCAGGTCGGCAGATCTACACGCAACAAATTCAAACCAAAGATAACTAGCGTACAACTGTGTATCCCACTCCCACGATAAGTCCAACCACTATACTAATAACCACCCACAAAAATTCAAGTTTATAGCTAGCTCTCACCCAATACTTAAAACTACATAAACAAACTTACACAATTGCTTATATAACAATATCATTTCCTTAATACTCTTTCGACCCACTATAGATACAATTTTCTTTTTAAAAGCCAAAGAAGCAAAACCTTGCTTCAAGTCAAGAACAAAAGTGCATAAAATTAAATTTTCTTCATACATGAAGGGCACTAACCTCCCATGAGCTCAAATTTAGGATTATAAGGGAATGGCAATTTATTAGGCAACTGAGAATGAACAGGGCATCTGCAAAAGTAAATAAAGTGAAAAAGGACATTAATTCACTGTACATGCGCAGCTAGAATTATGAGAACTCCAAACTGCAACATAGTTAATTTTGCTGCAAGTGAATGAAAGCAGAACTAAAGACAAGGGAAGATAACCCAGTCCTAAACTACCTAGGAAACTGCATCTAAATTCTCGAAAGAATCCAAATTTTAAAAACATATCAGTAATTTTCAAAGAATTTTTTGACTTCCGAAGTTCCGATGCAAATTAACAATTTTGTAAGACTTGTGGCTGTCGACGCTAAGCTAGCAAAAATCTTTACAGAGTTGAAGATAAATGGATGGAGAGTGAATACATGCTACATAGAGAGAAAGAGGTGTTTGCTTACAGGGAAGGAGGTGCTACCACTGCGTTTGAAAGCATTCTTCTTCGCACTTTAAGTTTCTCTCCAGCGGTTAATCCACAGTAGTTGCGTGTTGGCTTTTGAACACAAAAGGCCCAGGAAGTTCGAATTCCTTCGCCGTTTCGATACTAAGGTCTTTGGTTTTGGGATAAATTCACAGTTCTCAAGACTATCGACCGCAGGAAATGACACACACATGGATTTACACATGGATATCTTTTTTTGCTATATGTCCGAAATAAGTACAAGCACCATTAAATTTTGGGTAATTTTTAGATGGACCCTGAAGTTTTTTCTATATCATTTTCAGTCTAAAATACATGAGACTTTGCATCTAACTCCCCTAGGATTTGGTCTATATCATTTTCAGTCCAGAAAGCATGAAACTTTTCACGTGATATGAAAAAAATTAATTTAAGGACAAATTATAACTCTTATGACCAAATTGCGCTTATTCATATTTTTTTATTTGAGTTTTTTTACATACTTCCCCCACTTTGCCACAAAACTCATGACACCTATTTGTCCAAAAAATATAGATAAGTCTTTGATGCGTCCAAAATCTGCTCAGCCCTTAGATCTCCTCGTGATGACTTGCAAAACGAAAGCGTCAGATGTGGCCTGACCGCTGGGGTCGGGAGTCCACCTCCGAAGGCTAAGTCAGTTGATGAACTTAATCACAAACGGCTCTGCTAGAAGCACAGAGCTAAGGAATGAAGAACTGGGAAAGGTGATCTAGATAGCAGAGCGCTAATAGTTTAAGTTTATCAGTATGTATCTGAACCTGAGTCTCAGATTGTGTCTTTTCGATCTCCTCACCTCGTATGGTAGTGAGGTTTATATAGAGTGTACCTTCGAATCTCCTTCGTTGGATGCACTTGAGCCTTCTTCGGGTAGTCGTTGGATCTTAACAGTTAGATCCGTTGAGCAATAGACTTCTACTAGTTTGGACTAGTAGAGGACTCCTGAGATAACCTTTAGGTTATGTGATGATTATCCCTTCGATAATGATTATCCGCAGCCGTTAATTCGAGTCTGCCATCATTAGGGTAATTACCCTAATCCATAAGTAGGATTAGGGCACGCTTGTAGTTGAATAAGCTTTCTTCTTCAGCAAGCCATCTTCTGGATCCGGTTCGCTCGGGAGCGAGTCGGTTCCCTCTGTCTCGACCGGGGTCGAGGGTCGGACCAGGTATGAACCCGATCTGATCATAATTTCTCCGTATCACGAGCCCCCCAGACCAAGCGTTCGGTCGATCTCGAGGGCTTGGTTTTTAACTGGGTTCTTCGTCAGGCGATAATCTCTGCGTGCTTCATTAAATGTCATATCACATTTAATGCGGTGGTCACTTTTCCTCGAGCCTTGTGAGTGTAAGGCCACGTGTCTCCTTGCAGTCGATCTGTTGTGGCTCACGTCATCCAAGCGACGGTTTCCGAACGCTTATTTCGGATTCGTGAGTTTAAACTTTCAAAACGTCTTTCAATCTTGATCGTTGATTTTGAATCAATCTCGATCGTTCAGATTCCCGAACACTCGTGCGGGGGTTTTAAAAGCAGTTCGTTGTCTTCGTAGGTTTCATTCTTCCTATTTGGAATTTGAACCTTTGTTGTCTGCTTCGCGCCTTCTTGCTCTCAAGCTTCTGCCTCACTAAATCAGTAAGTTTACTGGTCTTTTTCTTTTTGTAGTTTACTGAAACAAGTAATGGCGGACGACGGGTGATGAGCACATTTATGTGTGAAATCTTAGGGCATAAAGCATGCATTTTATACACTTAGAGCGTAACCTTGGCGATTTTAGGACTTTTCAAGATTTAAGCAAATATTTGGAGTTTTGGGCTTGAATCATGCTATTTTACACGTCAAGAAGTTCATTCAAATTCTCAAATGCAAAAATGGGCCTGATCTGGAGCATGATGGGCTAGAGATGTGTGATTATGGGCCAACTCTGAAATATTGAAGAGATAAAGAAGGCAAATCGATCTACACCGAGATTTTAAATCAAATCTACAGAGATATTATTGAGAGAGTCCAAATGGAAAAGAGTCCTTGCATACCTCAATATCTTATTTCCTATCTTGGATTTAATTAAAGAAAGAAAAAGAGGAAAAAGAATTATATTTAGAAAGAAAAAGAGGAAAAATCCCGTTTTTGAATGCCTCTGTCCAGTTTCGATCAAACCCTTCATCGAATGGTCATCTGATGTCCGATCGTGCTGATTTTTGGAGGAGAGCTTCACGACTACTTAAATCTCAAATCCAATGGTGGAATTATGCATCTGATCTCTCTAAGTCGGCGCAATTACTATGTCAAAACCCTAATTGGCTGAGTCAGGTAGAAACCCTGAGTTTTATTCAAATTCAGCCGTGCTTCATATCTCATGTAAACTCTATAAAAGGAGATCATATTCCATCAAAGGAGAACATGTTCTAGAGCTTAGTAGAAGCATTCTTTCTTCTCTCTTTAGTTTATTAAGGTTTTCTCTAGTTTTCTTTGCTTGCAGTTGTGAGATTTTAAATTTCTAGATTCAATGTTTAGATTTAATTTTTATGTAATGCAATTCAAGTTCAAGTTCAAGTTTCAAGTTTTTAGATTCGTTTTTCTCTGGGTCTAGCAATTGCAGATTTAGATCATTCTAGATCTAGATCTGGTTGTTAGGGTTGGTTGAGATTCGAATCATTTGTTCAATTCTCAAGTAAGTAATTTTTCTTTATTAATCTTCTCTCCTCCCTCCATTCCCGCTTCTATCTACCCCTCCATATTCTTAATTTAGGATTTACTTTCAGCATTATTTATTGTTCTGCCTATTCATTCATAATCTCGGACCACAAACCGGAGCAAGCCTACGGCGTGCCTCCGCTACGGTGACGGGTGGTGTTGCATCCGCATTTTAGTTATTTCCTTTTCCTTTTATTGCTTTGTTTATTGCTTTGTTATTTACTTTCATTATTTACTTCGTCTATTCATTCATAATCTCGGACCACATAACCGGAGCAAGCCTACGCGGCCCGCCGGTGACGGGTGGTGTTGCATCTGCATTTTCCTGTCTTTTATTTATGCATTGATTGTGTTTAATTTATTGTTCGTTTCAATTCGATTGCATTAGACGTATAGATTAGGATCGTTTAGTTTAGTTAATTAGTTAACAAAAATTGAATCATTCCACTCTCGCATTACTATTAAGAAGTTGAATTATAAGTGGCATATCTCCTCGAGATCGACCCGTTAGCTACACGATACCGTGCGCTTGCGGTTACTTTTAAAAATTCATAAACAAGTTTTTGCTCCCGTTTTTGAATGCCTCTGTCCAGTTTCGATCAAACCCTTCATCGAATGGTCATCCAATGTCCGATCGTGCTGATTTTTGGAGGAGAGCTTCACGACTACTTAAACCTCAAATCCAACGGTGGAATTATGCATCTGATCTCTCTAAGTCGGCGCGATTACTACGTCATTACCCTAATTGGCTGAGTCAGATAGAAACCCTGAGTTTTATTCAAATTCAGCCGTGCTTCATATCTCATGTAAACTCTATAAAAGGAGATCATATTCCATCAAAGGAGAACATGTTCTAGAGCTTAGTAGAAGCATTCTTTCTTCTCTCTTTAGTTTATTAAGGTTTTCTCTAGTTTTCTTTGCTTGCATTAGTGAGATTTAAATTTCTAGATTCAATGTTTTAAGTTTAATCTTTTTATGTAATGCAATTCAAGTTCAAGCTTCAAGTTCAAGTTTCAATTTTTTAGATCGTTTTCTCCGGGTCTAGCAATTGTAGATTTAGATCATTCTAGATCTAGATCTGGTTGTTAGGGTTGGTTGAGATTCGAATCGTTTGTTCAATTCGCAAGTAAGTAACTTTCTTTATTAATCTTATCTCCTCCCTCCATTCCCGCTTCTATCTACCCCTCCATATTCTTAATTTAGGATTTACTTCGTATTGTTCTCTCTTCCCCTGGATCCTTGATCAGAGATGCCTACAGTCGTGCCTCTCTTTGGTTAAGGCTTCATTTTCCTTTAATTGCTTTGTTATTTACTTTTTGCCTATTCATTCATCATCTCGGACCACATAACCGGAGCAAGCCTACAGGGCCCCGCCCGGTGACGGGTGGTGTTGCATCCGCATTTTAGCTATTTCCTTTTCTTTTTATTGCTTTGTTTATTGCTTTGTTATTTACTTTCTGCCTATTCATTCATTATCTCGGACCACATAACCGGAGCAAGCCTACAGTCGTGCCTCTGCTTCTAGTGACGGGTGGTGTTGCATTTGCATTTTAACTATTTCCTTTTCCTTTTATTGCTTTGTTTATTTCTTTGTTTATTGCTTTTTTATTGTTCGCATTTTTTTTCCTGTCTTTTATTTATGCATTGATTGTGTTTAATTTATTTTTCGTTTCAATTCGATTGCATTAGATATATAGATTAGGATCGTTTAGTTTAGTTAATTAGTTAACAAAAAAATTGAATCATTCCATTCTCGCATTACTATTAAGAAGTTCAAATTCTAAGTGGCATATCTCCCTGAGATCGACCCGTTAGCTACACGATACCGTGCGCTTGCGGTTACTTTTAAAAATTCACAAACAACGGGGCTTCTTTGGTACCCAGTGTTGGTAATAGCAGTGAGGCTTTTGCTTCTCCTGTTCCCGAACAGTCGGATAGTGATAACAAAACCCTAACTGTCCTCTGGCGTGAGTTTGCTGAAGTTTCTCAAAAAGGTTTAGAAAGAAAAACCGAAACTCCTCCTGCCCTCCTCGAGTCTGGATCTTCCAAGATTATCGAGTCTTCTAGGCAGCCTCAAACTTCCAGGTCCGATGGTGGACCTGGCTCTGTTCCCTCCATTTATAATGAGGAAACCCTTCTTTCAGCCATCCAAGATTTTGATTTTCCTTCCTCTTATCAGGTTAGGGCTCCCCACCCTGATGAGAGGGTTGATTCAACCCTCTCGGGTGAATTTTCTCTGTATGTAGATGCACTGGAAAGCAGGGTTCGCTTTCCCTTTTTTAATCCTTTGTTCTCCGCAGTTCTGAATCATTGGGACATTTGTCCCGGAATGCTCATTCCCAATAGCTGGCGTCTCATCGTCGGCTTCTTGGGTTTGTGTTTTGAACTTGGCATTACGCCATCTCTTTCTCTCTTTGTACATTTTCATGTTCTTTCTATCTCCCCATCCTCCCGGATGGGTTTTTCTGTCCAAACGCAATAAGGCTGAACTTGATTGGAGGGGTAGCATCCTTGTTAAAGGAACTTGCCCTTCTAACCACAAAAGATGGCGCGAACGATACTTTTTCTGTCGAGCTCCTCCATCAGATCTTAACTTCCCAACCGCCTGGAGGAGGTGTACTTCTTCTTCCGAGAATAACCGAGGCCTTCCCTTATCTAGAGAAGACGAGGCGGCCGTCAGGAAGATCAAATCCATTCCATGGTATCAAGAGATACATGGACTTGAAGTGGAGTATAACTCCATTCTTCAGTACTAGGGCTTGGCTCATTGTGAGCTTCTAACCACCATCCTTTAATTTTACTGAAGTGATATGTCTTTAATTCTGACTCTCGTCATTCTTCTTTGCAGTGCTTCCAAGAATGAACCCTGACCTGCGAGTGAAGGCCGCTAGGGCCGTTGTGACAGCCGAGCAACAATCACCCAGAGCCTTGACCATAGATCAAGAGGCTTCTGTTCCCTCTCCCGACCCCTCTTATTGGGGTATTAGGAATATCAAGCCCGTGGCTGATGCTTCGGGTAAAGGGAAGAAGCCGATGGTGGAGAGGTCTAATGTCTCTTCCTCCGCCCGAACCAAAAGGAGGCATGACACAATTGATGCTTCCTCCCATAAAAAATCCAAAGCTTCAACGGATTGTGAGGAGGTCTTCACCCCCCAGTGGACCTTGAAGTTGACCGACAGGGTGACTCGGGATCCTGAGAAAGCTGCAGAGTGGAGCTCTCTCAGTCTTGCTCCTTCTGACCGCCAGGAATTTGAAGCCCTGGATGACATTTCCCTTGTTAGTCAATCCACAAGGTACCAGTCTTCTTGCTTACTTATTTTTTTCATAATTTCTTATGACTTCTTCTGATATTTTCCGCCTTCCCAGGAATGCTGCGTTGAGCTTTTATCAACACATGGAAGCATTGAGCCGGGTTGGTCACACCAGCTCCTTGCTGCAAACCTGTGAAGAGAATTTGGCCAAGGCCAATTCTGAAATAGACCGGCTGACTGCAGCTGCTGAGGAGCTGCAGAAAAAGCATGAGGAAGAAATGATCTCCCTCAAGGAAGCCCTCGATGCTTCGAAGATTCGTGCCGCTGCTGCCGAGCGCAAGGCCAGGAAGCAAAAAGCAGCTGCCACGTTGTTTGGTGACAGGCTTGAATTCCGGTGTAGGGAGAACGAAGAATATCTGAAGTTGGCGATCCCTAGCAAGCCCGAGCATATAAAGCCAGAGCTTCGGAAGGAGTGTGTTCGGAAGTACATGAACAGCGTACCTTTCTCCGAGCTGCTAGGTGCCTACAACATTCAAGCTTATCGCTTGGGGCAGAACGACGTTTGGGAGCGAATTCTCGCATCAATCCCTTCCTCGATACCGCTCCCTTCGTGAGGTGTGCCATAAAGAGGTCTTCGGGAAAGTTGGCATGGATCTCCCAGACCGGGCTTGGGAAGAAGATGATCCTTTTCCACCGACCCCAATATGAGGCATACCGGCGACAAGCCGGCGCTCCGGAGGAGAAATCACAAGCCGAGCTCAAGTTGCGCCGAGAGGACTCAGCCGATGCCATTCTTGAGGAAGGCTCTTCTCAAGATCCCGAGAAAAGTCCTCCCGACCGGGGTCCCTCGGCAACAATGAAGAAGAGGCTTAGGGAGTTATCTTTTATTGTAAAGATTTACCCTCTTATTAATGAATAGACATTTCTTTTTCATGTTGGCCTTTCCATTTCCCCGTCTCCCGCCGAAATCTTACCTTGAATATCAAAGTATAAATGATAAAACTTATCACTTAAGTTTACATTCCTCGCCGAATAATAATCTTGTAGAAATATTGTGAAGATGCGTTTCGGAAAGATGCATTAATCTTCCCCACTACTTCATTTATTGCAAAGTCCACACGTCTCCCTTCGCGAAGTTCAAACGTTTTCTTGCTTTTGTATACCATTCCTCGTTTCCAATGAATCGGAAATACATCCATTATTATAATGGCAGTGCGACGATTGGAGGTATCTCTGCATCAGGTGCTCGTTTCCACATGTTTCCATGTGGCATCCCTCCGACCGTTGATCTTGCTTTCTGCGGATTTCGATCTGGGTCGTTGGTTGTCCTTAGCCTTCAACCGTCGTCTTAATACCTGAGGCTATTTAAAGCCTTCGTGGGTACTCTCCATCTATCCCGCTATCTCGCAAGTTAGATTTTCTAAAGTGCTCAAGCGACATTCCGTCCTTTCGCTCGCTCCCGTATTCCTCGTACTCCAACAACAGCTCTATCAACTTCTGAACAAGTGAGTTTTTGTTTTTGATTACTCATCTCTTTCCCCACTTCCCCCCTTGAGTAAACGGCAGAGCAGTAATACTTGGGGTTTATTTAATCGGGTTTTTCAAAAGTGATAGAGAACTAGGGTTTTCCCTCTTTTTTGTCGTTGTTGGTTTTCTGTACTGATACGGCTTTTGTTTTTGCATAGTGGCTCCCAAGATCAACCCGAACTTTATCAGAGCGAAATCTAGCAAGAAAATCGTTCCGTCGGCGGTGGTTGGGGCCAGTGAGGTGGTTTCAGCTAGTGAATCCTCCAAGCGTAAGGCGACTGCTGTTGGTGAATCTTCAAGTCAGATTCCCATAGTTTCTATTGATGCCGCCCGTACGCCTCTTTTGCCCGAAGTGATCGCTCGTCTTTTCCGAGGAAGATCTTGATCACTCCGTTGTTGATGGCGCTGCCGACGCCCCTGCTGGTGAGACTGTTGGTGCACCCCCGAAGGAGACTCTTCGGGCATCTGAGGCAACTATGTTGGCGTCTGATGAAGGTGTGGTCCCAGCAGGCGCTGCTCCTATTTCCAATTCTAGTGCTTGTTTGGCATCCTCCTCCTCTCCTTCCGAGTTGGAGGATTTTGCCACCAGGAAGCGCCGTCGGGTGACAAGTGATGCAGCTCATCCTTCTCTTGATGTAGCTCATCCTTCTCATCCTTCGCTTGAATTAGTGTCAAACGAGTTTGACAGAGCGTTGGAATGGTGTACTGCTGCTCGAATGACTTCTGAGAGCGCAGCTTCTTTCCAAACTTCCGGATGAAGTCTTTACGAAGTCACCGGTGATGTAAGTCTTTCTTCATTATCTTTCGATTCTGAAAAATTACTCTTCTACTCCTTTTTAACTCGGAAGTTGTTTGCTGGAGTCTTACTGGTAACTTCCACAACCAAGTGGAAGCAGTTTCTAGGCTCAGTAGGTTGAGCAATGAAGTTTCTAGGCTTCGGGAAATCTCTGAAGCTAAAGATGCTGAGATTGCTCGCCTTCGGAAACTAGCTTGGGAGGTGGCAGGAGAAAAGAATTCGATGATCGGTCATCTTCAGTCGGACTTGGATGATGCCAGGGAGAAGATCCGGTGACTGGAGCGAACAATTGGAAAGTCAGGAGCCAAAGGATTTGAGACATTACCTCAAAGGCAAGCTGTCGTTCCTTTGCCCGAATCCCTTCCAACTAATGTTCGCAGAGCCTGCGTCTTCAAGTATTTACACAGTAAGCCCTTTGTTGATATGCTAAATGCTTATAACTTGTAGGCGTTCCGGGATGGTGAGAACGAAGTATGGGAATCAATATTAAGGAAGGATCCTCATTTTGATACGACTCCCTACAGTGCTGTTTGCCATCCTGAAGTATTTACCGACCTGGGTATTCCTCCTCCCGATCGGACCAAAGATAAGATTGATCCTCCACCTTCCGATCCAAATATTATGCATTATCCGGAAGATTCTCCGTTTATTCTCCCCTGGAAGAAGTCAATTATGACGAGCTCGTCTTGAATGCAAGTTTGGTCGAGGACCATACTTCTCCTGGACAAGCTGGACAAAGAGTATGAAATTGCGGAGGATTTTATGCATACCGAAACATTTCCCGTAATCCTCATTTCTCCTCTTCTTTTCCTTGAATCCACACCAATGGTTGACTCATATGTTTATTCTAGCAAAGTCGTGTCGATCTTGTATAACTTCTTAACAGTCACTGATGATGACTTTCTTTTTTGACCGAAGATTGTATCCAGCTCTTGTAATTGTTTTGATACTAGCCTCTTTCGATCTTTTGAAGAAATAAGAAATTAACTTCATCTTGAACTTTGCTAGCCATTTGAATCGCTGTTGAATTAGGTCTTAGTTGTTTGAAACAATGCCTGTACTTAAAGATTTCCGGAGAAATACAACAAGTCTGAGAAGGAACTCACTCGGGTTTTAAACCGATGCCTTTACTTAAGGATTTCCGGAGAAATACAATAAGTCTGAGAAGGAACTCACTCGGGTTTTAAACCGATGCCTTTACTTAAGGATTTCCGGAGAAATACAATAAGTCTGAGAAGGAACTCACTCGGGTTTTAAACCGATGCCTTTACTTAAGGATAATTCAAAAATTCAATAAGTCTTGAAGGAACTTACTCGGGTTTTAAACCGACGCCTTGCAAAAGGAACTCACTCGGATTTTCATCCGATGCCTCGACTTAAGAAAGTTCGAAAAAATTCCATAAGTGTTGAAGGACCCACACGAATTTTCATTCGATGCCTTATAGTTGGATCTTGTTCTTGAATGTGGTGTATGATGCCCCCCAATCAAAAGATAGTTTGTTGAAAGCCAAAAATTGCATTGATTGAGTTGAAAATGATTACATCGCGAACAAAATTGAAATCATCATCAAGGATAAAACTTTTTGAGATGCCTAGCATTCCACGAACGATCCAACTCTTTCTTGGTGTTGATGTTCTTCAGCCTGTAAGCTCCTGAACCGACCGGTTTTACAACCATATAAGGTCCTTCCCAGGAAGGGTCCAATTTTCTTTGGTGACGTGGGTCGGAAGCTAGGGTGTTTCTCAACACCAAATCTCCGGCTAAGTACCGACGATTCTTCACTCGAGTATTATAATGAGACGCTATCCTTCTTTGATAATGTTGAGTTCGTGCTATTGCTTTTGCCCGAACTTCATCCAACAGATCAAGACTATCAAGCAGTCCTTGTTCATTTGCTTTTTCCTCGAACTCACGATCCCGTAATGTCCCCGCCGTTATCTCCATTGGTGCCAATGCTTTGGATCCATATGCCAACCTGAATGGAGTTTCTCCTGTGGGTGTTCGAACCGTAGTTCTATAGGCCCACAGTACATTATGAAGTTCTTCGACCCAAGAAGCTTTGTCGCCTTCGAGTCTTCTCTTTATTCCTTCCAAAGAGCGTTCGGTTAGTAACCTCTACCTGTCCATTGCTCTGGGGGTATGCCACTGAGGACATACGATGCTCGATCATATATGTTCCGCAAAATTGCTCAAATTGCGGATAGTCGAACTGAGTACCATGGTCAATGACGATAATCTTTGGAATCCCAAAGTGATATATGATTGATTCAAGCACGAATTTCTCCACTTTTTTCTCAGTAATTGCTGCCAGTGCACTGGCTTCAACCCATTTTGTGAAGTAATCAATTGCTACTATCAGATATTCCCGTCCGCCTGACGCCTTGGTGAATTTGCCCATGATATCAATTCCCCACATCGCAAAGGGAATGGGATCTAGAATTGAAGTCATGGTTTCCGCCGGGCGCTTCGATACTGTAGCGTGAATTTGACAGTTACCACACCGACGAACATATTCCATAGCAGCCTCTTGGACCTTAGGCCAATATAACCCAAGTCTCAGAATTTTGTGAGCCAGGGCTCGTCCACCCATGTGAGCTCCACAAATTCCTTCATGAACTTCAGCCAAAGCTGATTTTGCTCCTTTGGGGCCTATACATCTCATAAGGGGTCCAGAATAAGATCTTTTGTATAGTCTCCCATTTTGAATGACAAATCTAGCTGATCGAATCTTGATCAACTTTGCCTCTTTCGGATCCTCAAGTAATTTATCATCTCTCAGATACTCGATTATCGGATCCATCCAAAGAACGTTCGCTTCAATATAAGAAATTTCTTTCTCATGATAACTTGGAAAAGTTATCTCTTCAATATAGACCGAAGGGTCTAGATTCTTTTCTTTGGCATTGGCTAGTCGGGATAGCTCATCGCCATCGAATTTTCATTCCTCGAAATCCGAGATATCTTCAAATTTCGAAATTGGTTTTGAAATGCCCGCACTATCTCTTGATATTTCGCAAGCGTGGTTCTTTAATACCATACTCCCCCTGGACTTGGTTGACTATAAGTTGAGAGTCACTATAAATAGTAACATCTGCAATAGACAATGCTTTTGACAACCGAAGTCCAGCTATCAGAGCCTCATATTCCGCTTCGTTATTACTTGCTTCAAATGCAAATCTCAAAGCATATCGAATAATAAATCCTGCTGGACTTTTTAATAGAATTCCAGCTCCTGCTCCATCTTTATTACTCGAACCATCCACATATACCTCCCAAGTGGTTGGTATAATGGGATCCTCGATAGTGGGTTCTACCGGTGCAGTAGTTTCTACTACAAAATCGGCTAATGCCTGAGCCTTGATTGCAGTTTTGGGCTTAAAGCTCACTTGGAACTCACTGAGTTCAATTGACCAGGCCACCATCCTTCCAGACAAATCAGGTTTATTAAGAACTTTACTAAGAGGAAAAGTTGTAAATACCTCAATTGGGTGAGCCTGAAAATATGGCCTTAGTTTTCTGGCGGCCATCATGAGAGCCAGAGCCTGCTTCTCAATCTGCGAATATCTTGTCTCCGCATCTAGCAGCACGTGGCTTACATAATAAATCGGCCACTGTTTTTTATCTTTTTCACGAACAAGTACCGCATTGACCGCTGAAAGGGACGTCGCTAGATATAGCTGTAATATTTCCCCCTTCTCTGGTCTGGACAAGATCGGTGGTTGTCCAAGTGCTTCTTTTAACTCCTCGAAAGCTTTCTGGCACTCTTCAATCCATTTTGCTTCCTTGCTGCCCTTCAAGTCTTTAAGTGCCTTGAAGAAAGGCAAACATTTTTCTCCAGACTTGGAGATGAATCGATTCAAAGCAGCAACTCTCCCTGTTAAACATTGCACATCACGAACAGTTTTGGGAGCCTCCATATCAACCAGAGCTTGTATTTTGGCAGGATTAGCCTCAATTCCCCTCTGTGATACCATGAAGCCCAAAAATTTGCCCGAGGAGACTCCAAAGGCACACTTTTCTGGGTTTAGCTTCATTTGATATTGTCGCAGTACTGAGAATACCTCAGTCAAATCCGCAATATGATTTGCTTTTGTAAAGCTTTTCACTAGCATGTCGTCAACATAAGCTTCAACATTCTTTCCTATCAGCTCTTTGAAGATCTTGTTGACGGCCCTCTGATATGTTGCTCCTGCGTTCTTCAGGCCAAAAGGCATGACCTTATAATAATAGCTTTCACGATCAGTCATGAAAGCCGTAAACTTCTCATCCTCCTTATTCATAAGGATCTGATTATACCCTGAGTAGGCATCCATGAAACTTAAAGTTTCATATCCTGCAGTCGCATCTATCAAGAGGTCAATCCGAGGCAACGGATAGCAATCTTTAGGGCAAGCCTTGTTAAGATCTGTGTAGTCTGTACACATCCTCCACTTCCCATTCGCCTTTTTTACCATTACCACGTTGGCCAACCAAGTTGGGCATTCAATTGGTTCTATGAAACCAGAATTCTTGAGTTTTTCAACTTCGCTACGAACGGCTTCATATTTTTCAATGGAGAAATTTCTCCTTTTCTGTATCACTGGTTTCGCCTTAGGATCTATCCAGAGTTTGTGCTCTGCGACGGCCCGATCGATTCCTGGCATGTCCTCAGCAAACCATGCAAATACATCTTTATTCTGTTGAAGAAATAACTTCAACTTATCTTTAAATTCCTCCAGCTGTTCAGAACCGATATAAGTAATCTTTTTCTCATCCTCGGTACACAGCTGGATTTGTTCCAGCTTCTCCACTGGTTCGGGTCTTTGCATCTCTGCCTCTTCCCGATCGTCTCAAACTTCTATAGGTAGGGCTGTTACCTTCCTCGGGCCCTCCTTGTCTTTTAAATAGGCAACATAACACTGCCGAGAGATCTTCCTGGTCGAGGAGACTTGACCAATTCCCATATCAGTCGGGAATTTTATCTTCAGGTGCTTTGTCGAAACAATAGCACCTATCTTGGATAAAGATGGTCGCCCGAGGATCATATTATAAGCTGGCAGTTCCCGAACCACCAAAAAATTGATTCGGACGGTTGTTTCCTTAGGAAAACTTCCAATAGATAAGTCCAACCGGACCGATCCTTCCGCCACCGCAGATGACCCCGCAAAACCATATAGATGTGTGGATGAAGGTTTCATCAAGTCCCGATCCACCTTCAATTTTTGATACACTTTTTAAGAAATTAGGTCACCTGCAGACTCGTATCAACCAAGACTCTATGCACTTCCCGATGTGCAATCTCTACCTTGATGACTATGGCATCATCATGAGGTAAACAAACATCTCTTTCGTCCTCCTCGCTAAAGGTGATAGAATCTTCACCATTCAGCTTCTTCTGCTTCGCGTCTCTCCGGTTCCAACAAATTTGGATTTTGTTTTCGGACTCCGGAGTGATTCGGGCTCTGGTCCCCCGAAGATGGTAAGGATCGGTGACCGAGTAGCTTCAATCACCTCCTTGCCCTTCTTAGACTTCGGGGCCTCCCTTGATCGTTCCGAACTAACCGAACGATCCCTTTTAGGAGCAGCCGTACGTGGCTCAAGTGGCTCACGTGGCTCCTCCCTCCTTCTGCTAACAAAACCGGACAGATGTCCCCGAGATATTAATCTCTCAATATCAGCTTTCGGATGACGACAGTCATTAGTATAATGACCATAGTCCTTGTGGAATCGGCAATACTTTTCTCGATCCCGCCGCTCTCCGGGTTTCAAAAGAATTTTAGGCGGCCACTTCAAAATATTTTTTCTTTTGATGATATTTAAAATATCAGCCCGAGGAACATTCAATGGAGTGTAGTCACTTTTACCGGGGGACCTTTGGCGCCAAGCCTGAGATTTTCCAACCCGATCACGGACATTTTTCTTTGGCTTCGCTTTCGCTCTCAGAGCCTTCTGTTCCTTATTGGAGACTTTATTATCTCCTTGGCGCGCGTCTAGAATCTCCATGACTTCAGCCTTGCTTCGGCATCTCTCGTACCAACTCAAAGCATAAGTCGCAGGCATATCCCGTAGTAATAACTCCAGGAGTTTCCGATTAGTGAGTCCCGTGAATAGAGCAGTTTTGGCAACTTGCTCATCCAAATTTTCTATCTCCATCATTACTTTGTTGAATCTTTTCAGAAACTCTCTGATTGATTCGTTCTTTCCTTGTCTGACAGTAAACAAGGTTTCTTCCGTTTTCTTGACTCGTATTCCACTGCGGAATCGCCCTATGAATTTGCGCGCCAATTCATCAAAGTTTACGATCCTTCACGAGGGGAGGTTTGAAAACCACTTTGTGCTGCTCCTAGTTAGAGATGAACCAAAAACCCCGCATAAAATTTCATCATAATTACCTGAAACTGCCATGGTCTGTTGGTAATAGCCGATGTGAGCTGTTGGATCTCCGGAGCCATCGAATGTTGAAAAGGTAGGCAAACGGAAGTTATGGGGAAACGGATATCCCGCAATTGGATCGGCAAAGGGAGTCTTCCGAATGACTGAGTAAATATCCTCAGTTATTCTTCCCTTAGCCAACTGCCCTAATTTCTCATTGATGTTGGCCAATTCCTGACCAATCTGGGTCGGGTGATCTTCAGCAATATGATCATGACCTCGATTAACACGATCATCCCGTGCTACTCGATCATCACGAACAGCCCGTCCTTCCCGAGCATTCCGCTCGTCGCGAACTGCTCGATCATCACGAACGGTTCTTTTGACAGTGGGTGAGTGAGTTCTTACTTACCCCTGTATCCAACCTTGTATTTGAATCAGTTGTACTCTCTTGCGGTCTGTCGAACCAATCGTCTCGCCTAGGTTGATCATCAATCCTCCTAGGTCCTCGGTCTCCTTCACGAAAATTCTGACCGATATTCCGGTCTTCAACCAATCTCTGATCACGTGGCAATGCACGTCTCCCTAAATCGCGTTGATCAGGTTCTTGTGGTAAAACCACTCGTCTGGTGAGCATGCGGAGTGCTTGGCTCACCTCCAAGAGTTGAATCTTTACCTGATCCAATTGATCTTGGAGTGTATCGGAGAGGAGGATTACGTCCTCCCCGGCCACCATCTACCTTCGATAGGATTTTGGCTTCCCTGGGGAATATCTGGATTATTCGCTCCAGGGATCTGAACACCGGAATTGCGCTGTGCAGCGGCTGCTGATCTAGTCACCATGGCTTTTCAAGTCGTTTCCCACAGACGGCGCCAAATGATGCGTCCAAAATCTGCTTAGCCCTTAGATCTCCTCGTGATGACCTCGCAAAACGAAAGTGTCGGATGTGGCCCGACCGGGGTCGGGAGTCCACCTCCGAAGGCTAAGTCGGTTGATGAACTTAATCACAAACGGCTCTGCTAGAAGGCACAGAGCTAAGGAATGAAGAACTGGGAAAGGTGATCTAGATAGCAGAGCGCTGATAGTTTAAGTCTATCAGTATGTATCTGAACCTGAGTCTTAGATTGTGTCTTTTCGATCTCCTCACCTCGTATGGTAGTGAGGTTTATATAGAGTGTACCTTCGAATCTCCTTCATTGGATGCACTTGAGCCTTCTTCGGGTAGTCGTTGGATCTTAACAGTTAGATCCGTTGAGCAATAGACTTCTACTAGTTTGGACTAGTAGAGGACTCCTGAGATAACCTTTAGGTTATGTGATGATTATCCCTTCGATAATGATTATCCGCAGCCATTAATTCGAGTCTGCCATCATTAGGGTAATTACCCTAATCCATAAGTAGGATTAGGGCACGCTTGTAGCTGAATAAGCTTTCTTCTTCAGCAAGCCATCTTCTGGATCCGGTTCGCTGGGAGCAAGTCGGTTCCCTCTGTCTCGACCGGGGTCGAGGGTCGGACCAGGTATGAACCCGGTCGATCATAATTTCTCCGTATCAGTCTTAAAATTCAAATAAATTTTATTATACGACCAAAATACCCTTATATGTTAAAATGATCTAAATACTCTTTAATTTAAATCTTATTTTTAAAATTGAACCTTAGACAAACATAGGTGAAGGTATTTCCCTGTCACCCACCTTGAGTTGAGCAAATGGAAGATTTAGCACCTTGCCGCAAATCACTCACCACCACCACCACTCGGGGAAAAAAATGCTCAGGGCTGGTTACATGGAGGGTTTGGTCTAAGTCATAGCAAGCATGGAGATGGAACTCAACCGAGCAATATTCACATTGATCGTCACCATCACAGATTTCTCAATCACAAGAGAATTGCATGCCCATGGCACGACCACTAGTAAGAGAAATGAAACCAAGACAGTGGCAATGAACTCATCATTAAGCGTTGATGAGTTCTAGTCGATCTCAACCAGGTCGATTGCGATTGTGGGAACCTCTGTTATCATCACATGGCAAAGGGCATTTGCAATGCTAGCTTCCATCTTCCAAAGCTCGAATCCCCGTATCTTCACCTTCAGAAATCATTGGTATGAAATTCCATCCATTTTTCTTGCTCACTCTCTATCTCTAGAACAGAGAAAATTGTGTGGATCACTACATTGCCGCAATTATGTCATGCTTAAACCAGTAGGGACCATAATGTTATAACCATGACTAGCAAAAACCTATAGAAATATTCAATTGGAAGAGTGGAATTTTAAGATTAATAAAACAACAATAGTAGAAAATCCAGTAAAGCTTATGTTGTAATGTGTTTAGGGTCTTTATGGTCTTTTCACACATGTAAGGGATATGAGAGTCTTATGTATTTTAATGTAAGGTTAAGGTCATTTAGGTGGCTTGTATATATTGTTTTTTTGGGCCTTAGGGTTTCAGATATTCGATCATTCTCATTCCCTCTACTATTCATGAGTTAGAGCTGGTTCAGCTCTGGTGAAGGTGCTCTGTTGCTGCTGCTGCTTCATGAGGTGTTCTAGCGTGATGTTGATGAAGCTTAAGAGCTTCTAAGGCGTGGAGTTACTGCTGGTTTTGGTGGTCTCGATTTGCCTTGAAGAGAAACTCCGCCAGTGTCTTGCTGCTGGTCCCAAGCCTGGGTAAAGGAGGAGGGTTGGTGCGTCAGGTCGGCAGCTGGCATCGGAAAAACTGTAGCCAAACCTTTTTTCATGGATTCGACCTTATATGATAAAAGCTATGCTAAGGCGTTCCCCGACAAAAGAAGCGACACGCTACACTATGGCCCGGGTGTAGTGATAAGTGGGCAAGGGTTAGCTAGGGCGTCCCCTGTAAGCGACGCGTCACATTGGCGCTTGGACGCGGTGATAGATAGGCAAGAGTTCCCGCGCCGTGGACGAGTGCAGGTAAAGAAGCTAGTCCATAAACGTAGGATTAGTTTGGCATCTTGGAACATAGGATCTTTAACTAGTAGGAGCTTAGAATTAATAGATGTTATGAGGAGAAGAAGGATTAATGTAGCTTGCATTCAAAAGACTAGATGGAAGGGTAAAAAAGCCAAAGAGTTGGATGACTTCAAACTTTGGTATACTGGGGATAAAACAAATAAAAATGGAGTGGGTATAATAGTGGATAAAGATTTAAAAAATGATGTGGTGGATGTTAAAAGAGTGGGTGATAGGATTATTGCTATCAAGCTTGTAATGGAGAAAGAGTTCGTAAATATAATTTGTGCATATGCACCTTAAGTAGGATTAGATGAAAGTCTAAAGCTAGAATTTTGGGAAAATATGGATGGATTAATGCAAGGAATTCGTCAAGGAGAAAAGATTATCATAGGAGGCGATTTAAATGGACATATTGGAAAAGATTAAAGAGGATATGAAAGTGTACATGGAGGATATGGTTTTGGAGAAAGGAATGAGGAGGGGATTTCAATTTTAGATTTTGCTACTGTTTTTGATCTATCTATTATAAATACTTACTTTAAAAAGAGAGATGAGCATTTACCTTCAAAAGTGGATAGCATAGAAGCCAAATATATTTCTTCCTAACTAGAAGGACTGATATATTGTTGAGCAAGGATTGCAAGGTGATACCGGGGGAAAGCTTAAATGCATAACATAGACTTGTGGTCTTGGATATGTGCTTAGTCCCAATAATACATAAAATGTCCAAGGTAAACTATCCCAGCATAAGATGGTGGAATTTGAAAGGAAAATGCTCAAAATCCTTCGTTAATGAAGTAGTCAAACAAGGAAAATGGAATTTTAAAGGGGATACCAATGCAATGTGGAATGAGATGGGTATGTGTATTAAGAAGGTGGCTAAAGATGTCCTAAGTGAATCAAAAGGAAAGTTCCATTCTTATAGAGATATATGGTGGTGGGATAGGGAGGTTCAAGCTTCCATTAGGAATAAAAAAGCTAGTTTTAAGACATGGGAAAGAACTAAGGATGTTGAGGATCTTCAAAGGTATATGTTGGATAGAAATGAAGCTAAGAAAATTGCGGGAAAAGCAAGGGAAAAGAAGTATGAAGAGTTATACAATAAGTTGGGCACAAAGGAAGGGGAAAAATCTATTTATAAGATAGCTAAGATGAGGGATAGGAAGAGTAGAGATCTTAACCATGTTAGATGTATTCAAAATGGAGATGGTAAAATATTAGTTTGTGAGGAGGACATTAAGAAAAGATGGGAAACCTATTTCTCTAGTTTACTAAATAAGCATTCTTCAAGCACTTATGATTCGGACGATTAAACCTTTCACCAAGGCACCAATGTCCGAACTTATATATGTAGAATTTCGATGTCCGAAGTAAAAGAAGCTTTAAGGAGGATGAAATTCGGCAAGACACAAGGTCCCGATGAAATCCCAATTGAAGTATGGAAGAGCTTAGGAACCCATGGACTAGTTTGGTTGACAAAGTTGTTTAATAAGATTATGAGCACAGGGAAAATGTCAGATGAATGGAGGAAAAGCGTCGTGGTTCCAATTTACAAAAATAAAGGAGATATTCAAAGTTGTAATAACTATAGGGGCATTAAATTGATGAGCCATACGATGAAATTATGGGAGAGAATCATTGAAACTCGTTTGAGACACTTAACTACAATTACGGATAACCAATTTGGGTTTATGCCGGGAAGATCTACAACGGAGGGTATTTACCTAATTAGGAGACTTATGGAAAGGTATAGAGAATGTAGGAAAGACCTTCATATGGTATTTATTGACCTAGAAAAAGCTTATGATAGAGTCCCTAGAGCGTTAAATTGGCAAGTACTAGAGAAAAGAAGTGTTGCAAGTAAATATATAGATATAGTTAAGGATATGTATGATGGTTCGGTGACTAGTGTTAGAACAGTGGGGGGACAAAGTAATAAATTCCCGATAACAGTTGGACTACATCAAGTGTCAACTTTAAGCCCATATCTATTTGCACTGGTAATGGATGAATCAACCAAGGACATTCAAGATGAGGTCCCCTGGTGTATGCTTTTTGCGGATGATATTGTGTTGAATGATGAGACCCAAGTGGGATTAATACCAAATTAGAATCATGGAGAGTAACTTTGGAATCAAAAGGCTTTAAACTTAGTAGATCAAAGACAGAATATCTAGTTTGTAACTTTAGTCATGATCGGGTAGATGATGAGGTGGTGATACTTAACGATAAAGAGATTTCTCAAAGTAATTGTTTTAGATACCTAGGTTCAATCATAAGTAAAAGAGGTGATTTAGAGGATGAGGTTTCCCGAGGAATTAAAATAGGGTGGAGGAAGTGGAGAGGTGCGTTTGGGGTCTTACGTGATCAGCGTATTCCATTAAAGCTTAAAGGAAAATTTTATAGGACCGTTGTTCGACCAGCTATGATGTACGGTGCAGAGTGTTGGGTTGTTAAAAAGAATCATATAGATAAACTCAAGGTGTAGCAATAATGAGGATGCTAAGATGGATGAGTGCGTGGTAAAACTAGGATGGATAAGAAAATAAATGATCATATTAGAGTTGGTCTGGGAGTTGCTCCCATAAGTGATAAGCTTAGAGAAAGTCATTTGAGGTGGCATGGCCATGTTCAACGGAGACATATAAATGAATCTATATGGAGAAGTGATATTGTCACACCCCACTCGCCGGTCTCGGTTAACCGCCCGACAACCTGAGGGAGTGATCCGTCAAAGGATCCACGGTTTTAGTCTATCAACAATATTAAATACAAATAAAGATAATCAAGAGCAATAAATGTTCAATAAATGAATTAAAGAATTATAGGAGTCCAAATACTCCACTAACAATAATAAATAAAAATGAATACGAGTTCAGCGGAAGTAAACAAAAGAGTTATATCAATTTCTTTCCAGTTTCCTTTTCTAAGGTTAAATAGTGTTTTTCATGAATCTCAAGATAGGGTGTCCTCTAGTTCTTCTCCCTTCGCTGGGCGAACTGTCTAACCACTTTTCCTCTCTGACCATCAATAGGTGCGATAAGCGCACTCCATGCACCCGCAGGAGCTCCCGCACAGGCTATCTCCATTTCCCACTGACGGTGCCACATAGTCTTCATACGGGATGGTTCCTTCATAGGAAACCAGTCCATCTTCCTGTACAATTCCTTCTTCTGTGCAGGCTAATAAACATATACAAAATAAAGGAGTGAGTTCTAGAGAACTCAGTAAGAAACAATCATAATTCCCATCAATTATCCAACAATGCCAAAATGCACAAATAATATGAATGAATGCAAAGTATGAATGATACTATGATTTCTAACTAGGCAGGTCTCAAACAGTTGACATGCTTTAAGATATACACTAGCCCTCCTCTGGGTAGGTCTAGTCGCTCTGATCCGACAAGGACTAGTTACCTCTGTAGGGATCTTGGGAAAAAGGGAAAGTCCACACCTGGCTCTCATTTCCATGGCTGGGGTTATGTCAACACTCTCTTACCACAACCATTGGTAATGAGTACTGGCGCATGTCGGGGTTTCTAATCCAATGCAAGGTCATACTGGTTACATGAAGTCCAGATACATCCCCTATGGCACCAACCAACTCGGTTTAGTATCCTTCGCAACCTAGGAGAGAGAATCCTCACGGACTGGCTACCGCTGTTGGACTCCACTCCTTAACCCTATGGTCATCCACATATTATTAGGGCGGATGCTCTCATGACTCCTCATGACACCCGGTCCGTTCCTTGGACGTCCATGAGCCCAACCCTAACATATGCAACCCTACCATTTACATGACTAACAGTGGACCAACGTCACATCACTATCATCACGGGTCACTCGGTTTCAATCCCCCTACCGAAAGGGTAGTAGCATGTGGGGTACCTAGCCATGCACTTCTAGACTCTACCTAAGAATGTCATCAAACAGTCATGATAGTGCTGGAGACATCAATAGGCATGTGTCCCATTCCACAGCCTTCTGATATCCCAAGCTAAGATATCCCAAAGGAATACCTCATCTATCAGAACCATATACTAATCGTTAACAATACATAACATTCATAATCAACAAAGTATATATGTAATCAAGACAAACAACAACAGTACAACAAGATTAGTATATAAAACATGACTACAACAATATATATAAAGAAATACTAATTCTAACAGACACTGGACTAGCATGTTCAAGTCTATTCAAAAGATAGGATTGAATGTCCTTACCTGCATATAAGTAAACTGTCTGTAAAAAGAGATCCGTTAACTATTACAAGACTTTCTTTTCAAATAGAGTATACCTAAACACAGTGTTACAATATTATATGAGTTAATTGAATCAAAGTGAATCAGAACCAAAAGTCATTTGGTCACTGTTTACCAGCCGGTCGCTCGTGCTGGTCGCTTAAGTTGAGCGACCGCCACTAGTGATTCCCCAAAAACAGAGAGTTTCAATCCGAAACTCAGGCTTCTGATCACCCGTTTTCAATCCGGATTTCGAGTGATCATGGCCTAAGTCTCAAATCTAATACTCCCAAAGCCAAAGGGTGAGGGAAATCCTAACAATTACCACCATTGGGTTACCCAGAACTCTCCCCTTGACTGGATTATCCCTTTCATGAAAGCAGGGTTTCGTTTTTGGATGAATCACCTCAAGTAGATTGGAAAGAGAGTTACAATTGATCAAAAAGGGTAACCACCATGATGAGGGGATGGGTTAACACAAAATTAAAAGACAAAGGAGATAAAGGATGAAGGGTGAATCCATTACCTCACTTCAGAAAGCCAGAAAAAGGGAAGGACTGATCTCCAGATCACTGCCAGCACTTCAGATCCACTTTTGGAACTTCCCCGTATCCGTCTAACCTCCAAAATTAGCAACCATGAATAAAATATTTGTTACTTGGACGAGGGTTACCTTTTATAGAAGTCAGGGGGCAAAATAGGGCAAAAACTCCGAAAACAGACCGGGCGGTCGCTCCAGGCGGTCGCTTGGTTTGATTGACCGCCACTAGCAACCGCCTCCATGTAATTTTCCATACAAGGGTGCTTTTGCTAGGGGGTTGATATCCAAGTACAACCTAGCCCTAAAGAAGAGATGGGGGAGATTTTACCTTCATTCCGGACATCTCCGAACAACACTTGTCCTCTAGAAGATCAACTACCAAGCAAGGCAGGCTCTTCAGACAAAGGATCCAGATCCATGGGTTCAGGGTATGGATCATGGACTTCTATCTGGACACTCCACAAGCTTACCCGACTAGACCTTCGGGTTCTCGGACTTGAAATACAGATCTCGGGTTAGAAATACGGGGGTTGTTACATCCCTCCCTCCTTAAAAGAAATTTCGTCCCCGAAATTACAACGTACCTGAAGGTCCCAAAAGGTGAGGATACTTGGACCGCATCTCATCTTCTTTCTCCCAAGATGCTTCCTCAAATGAATGATTCTTCCATTTGATCTTCACCAAAGGTATAGTCTGATTTCTCAACTGCTTATCCTTCCGATCCAAAATCTCATCCGGTTCTTCATCATACGTCAAATCCGCACTCAAACCTTCCGATTCGTGCTGGAGCAACTGCTCTGCGCTTGCCAAGCATTGCCTTAGCATAGACACATGGAAAACATCATGCACACCAGCAAGAGACGGAGGCTGAGCCAACCGATAAGCTACTGGTCCAACTTTTTCAATAATGTCAAAGGGACCAATATACCTAGGGCTGAGCTTTCCTTTGATATTAAAACGCATGACTCCCTTCATCGGCGAAACTTTCAAAAACGCACGCTCTCCAACTTGAAACTCAAGGTCAGACCTTCTTTTATCCGCATAAGACTTCTGTCGAGACTGAGCAGTTTTGATCCTTTCTCTAATCATATCCACCATGGTACCGGTGGTTTCGATTAGATCAGGGCCAAGAACACACCTTTCCCCAACTTCATCCCAATACAGAGGAGTTCTACAAGTCTTTCCATACAGAGCTTTAAACGAGGCCATTCCAATAGTAGACTGATAACTGTTATTGTAAGAAAACTCCACCAAAGCTAGGTGGTCATCCCAATTACCACTCATATCTATGACACATGCTCTAAGCATATCTTCCAAAATTTGTATGGTCCTTTCCGATTGGCCATCGGTTTGAGGATGATGAGCAGTACTCAAATTCAGCTGAGTACCCAGAGCTTTTTGCAGACTATTCCAGAAACGCGAAGTAAACCTCGGGTCTCTATCTGACACAATGCTAACAGGAACACCATGTAGTCTCACCACATTATCAACATAAAGTCGGGCCAACTTGTCCATAGAATAGGCGATCTTCATCGAAGTGAAGTGTGCGGATTTGGTTAATCGATCCACTACCACCCACACTGAGTCATTCCCTTTGCTAGATCGGGGTAGACCTGTGACAAAGTCCATAGCAATATCTTCCCACTTCCAACTAGGTACTGGAAGAGGTTGCAAAAGGCCGGACGAAGGCTGCCGGACAGCTTTCACACGTTGACAAGTTCCACACTTAGCAATGAAGTCTTCCACATCATTCTTCATGCCAGTCCACCAAAAGTATCATTTCATATCATGGTACATCTTCACACTTCCGGGTTAATAGTAAAGATGGACTGATGAGCATCAGTCAAGATTTCATTTCTGAGGTCTTCAACAGCAGGAACACAAACTCTTTCTGTAAAAACAAGAGCACCATCAAAGGCTAGGGAGAAATCTTCCACGTCCTTAGTCTTCGAAATGATCAAGTCAATCTTCTTCTTCAATTCCGGATCAGTCAACTGCAGAGCAACAATTCGGTCTCTCAAACTTGGTCGAACCGACACAGCTGCCAAAATAGCACCGGAACCATCTAACAAAATCTCAAGTCCAAATCTAACAATGGAGAACAATAAGGGCTTACTGAGAGATGTCAGCACTACACTTCCTCGATTACTCTTTCTACTCAAAGCATCAGCAACCACATTAGCTTTTCCTGGATGATATTGAATATCACAATCATAATCCTTCACCAGTTCTAGCCATCTTCTCTGTCTCATATTCAACTCCTTTTGAGTAAAGAAATACTTGAGACTCTTGTGGTCAGTGAAAATCGATATCTTTTCACCATAAAGATAGTGACGCCAGATCTTCAGAGCAAAAACCACAGCTGCCAATTCCAAGTCATGAGTAGGATATTTATGCTCGTAGTTCTTCAACTGCTTAGAAGCATAAGCTACAACCTTCCCATGTTGCATCAGAACACAACCCAAACCAACTTTAGAGGCATCGGTATACACTATCAAACCTCCAGAGTCATCTGGTATTGTCAACACAGGAGCGTTAGTCAACCTTTTCTTGAGTTCTTGGAAACTCTTTTCACAAGCTTCATTCCACTCAAACTTGATTCCTTTTCTAGTAAGCTTCGTCATAGGTGCTGAGAGTCTAGAGAAATTCTCAATGAAGCGCCTATAATATCCCGCCATACCAAGAAAACTTCGAATCTCAGTGATTGACTTAGGTTGGTCCCAATCGGCAACAGCTTGAACCTTTGCAGGGTCAACCTTAATACCGTCAACTGAAACAATGTGACCTAAGAACATAACTTTAGGTAACCAAAAGTCACATTTACTGAACTTGGCAAACAACTTCTTCTCTCTCAAACGCTGCAGAGCAAAACTCAAATGCACAACATGTTCTTCTTCACTCTTTGAATAAATCAGAATGTCATCAATAAATACAATGATAAACTTATCTAAGACATCCTGAAATACTCGGTTCATCAGATCTATGAATGATGCCGGTGCATTAGTAAGACCAAAAGGCATAACTCGAAATTCATAATGCCCATATCTAGTCCTAAATGTGGTCCTGCAGACATCACTGGACTTCACTCTTAACTGATGATACCCAGATCTTAGATCGATCTTCGAGAACACAGAGGCACCTTTCAACTGATCAAAAAAGTCGTCGATCCTAGGAAGAGGATATTTATTTTTAATCGTCAACTTGTTCAATTCTCGATAGTCTATGCACATTCGCATACTACCGTCCTTCTTCTTCACGAACAACACCGGGGCTCCCCAAGGCGAAACACTGGATTGAATAAACCCTTTGCTTGACAAATCATTTAACTGAGTTTGGAGTTCCTTCAACTCAGTCGGAGCCATCCGATACGGAGCTTTAGACATGGAAGCTGCTCCAGGAATTAGATCAATTGAAAACTCTAACTCCCTCTCTGGAGGCAAACCAGATAAATCATTAGGGTAAACATTAGGAAAGTCCCTGACAACTTCGATATCAGACAACTGTTTCACACCTTCCGAGACATCCACAGAAGAGGAAAGAAGTCCAACATCCTTAGTCCACTACCTGACTTTCACAGTCGCAGCCACAATCTTCTTGCTCAACTTCCCTTGACTACCTTGATACTCAAACGGACTATCATCCTTAGGATGAAATAGTACCTTCCTTTCCGAGCAAAGGATAACTGCGCCGTACTTAGATAACCAATCCATTCCAAGTATCACATCAAAATCAGACATATCCAACTTGATCAAATGGGCTTCTAGGGTTCTACCAGCAATAACAACGGAACAAGATTCAACCACTTCATCTAATCTAACAATAGATCTGGTAGGAGTACTAATAACTAGTCCTCTTTCCAACTTCGCAAGTGTAACAGGAATACGACTCACAAAAGAAGATGCTATGAATGAATGAGATGCACTAGTATCAAATAATACGAAAGTAGAGGTAGATGATAAGCAAAATAATACTTGTCACAACATCATGATCTGTCTCAGATTCTGAACCAACCACATTGAACACTTTTCCAGAGGGAACATTCGAAGTAGACTTCAAAGCTGACACCTGAGGATTCGGCTTCTGAGTGCAGTTACGAGAATAATGACCCGGCTTTCCACAGTTAAGGCAGATCAAATCCCTACCACTCACAGGAGCTGCTGAAGAAGGATATGCAAGTCTCTGGTTATCAACCACTGGACGGGGGTTAGCATAGATCGGTCCAGTACCCTGACTACCTGCAATAGGACAAACCGGCGCACTACTAGAACCATAGCTTGAGGCAGAGCTAAAATTGGAACTAGCTCCTCTAGGTTGAAACGAAGGGGCAGAATAAGGACCAGGCCAAGAGAATCTCCGGTTACGGTCCACCAAATGATTCCTGTTCGCAACAGAACGCTAGAGCAGATAATTCTCTCTCTCATTATCTTCTACCTTCTTTGCATTCTGTACCATCTTAATCATAATCCACAATCGGATGAATCGCCAGGTAAGTCTTCAGTGACGGCCTCAAACCTTTGAAGAACTTCTTTGCCTTCTCACGATCACCTTTGAAAATGGCCAGGGCAAAGTAAAACAATTCTTCAAACTTCTTCTGGTACTCCGAACCAGTACTAGGTCCTTGTGTGAGTGCCATAAACTTAGCTTCTTTAGCATCTCTATCAGACTCAGGAAACTAATTCTTGAAAAATGCATCCTTGAAAGTTTCCCAAGTAAGAACCGGGTGCGAAGCTTCCAAAATAGGTCTGGTAGCATTCCACCATGCATCAGCTTCATGCTGCAGTCTTTGTTCTGCACATAGAATCTTCTGAGCTTCATTGCAACGGAGGTTGAGAAAAGCTTTTTCCATCTCTCGGATCCACTTGTTAGGAAACAATGTATCCGACGAAAAACCAGTAAAAGCAGGAATCTAAAGCTTCAAGAAATGCTCCATCAACCTTGCATGCGAACCAGGGGCAAAACCGTCCAAAAAAGTACTAGCTGTAGAAGTACTAGCTCCATTAGGGTTAAGATCTGCCTGGGCATTCTGTTGAGTAGTCGCAAAACCTTGCATCATAGTGGTAGTCTGATCCTGTTGCTGATGCATCATGTTTCCCAAAATATTCATCACATCCTGAATAGAGACTACTTGTGGTGCACGCGGAGGATTTTCAGCCAGTAGAAGGAATTTCAACATGGGGAGGCTCAGTTCTAGTGTTTACGACAGGTATCTCAACACTACACAGGTAATCTTCTCACAAAACCCTTCATTTTCGTGGTTTGCATGTAAGAAACTACAATGTGCAACTATTTCTAGGTTTTCTTTGGTGCAAAATGTTTTTTTTACTTCCCATAACATGTCTAGGCATAGATTTACTGTTCACTATGCATTTTTACGCTAACAGTTAATTATTGGACATCTCATGACTCTCATTTTGCATCTTTTTTCGCCTAAAAACAGATTTTCTCACTAGATGGCTGCCCTCGGAGGTAGGAGAGTACCGATTCGCGGCCGAGGTTGTGGTCCAGGTAGAGGTGACTCACATGACCCAGTCCATCCAGACTACTTCAGGTCACCGGAGGCATAGAAGCTGTACTTCGTCCACTTCAGTCAGCGCCAGATCGAGTATGGTCGACCGGTAGTGACTTCAGAGGTCGAGCAGTTCTAGATCGAGAGTAGATTTGCAGCAGTGGGCTGGAGAGTTACCTTGTTCTTAAACAAGGATGCCTATCCGAAGCTAGTTAGGTTATTCTACAGCAACCTGACCTTCCACAGAGAGAGGGTGGGAGAGCATGACACTAGGCTGGTGATAGAGAGCCGGGTGAAGACTACAGACATTCACTTCACCATAGAGGAGCTGGCTCACATCCTTGACGTGCCATACATCCACAACGACAGGAGATGGTTTGAGCCGGGGGCTGAGTCAGACGATGTCATCCACTGGGAGGAGAGAGCTCTCGTCTACTCGAGCATTTTCCCGCGGGAGTGCAGCGGGGTAGAGTTAGTGATCGAGCTGCTTCCCTCATGCAGGATCATAGGACGGAACCTGCTGCCTAAGGTAGGTCATCAGAGTGAGATTTCACTCATGCAAGCTATGATGACCTTCTCTGTGTACACCCGCTACCAGATAGACTTGGCTTACATAGTCCAGAATGCCATGATCTATCGAGTGGCATATCCGAGGGGAGCGAACCTTGTATACGGGCGACTTCTGACACGGATCTTCGAGCACTTCGGGGTTGACCTAGAGGGCGAGGAGGCTATTCCGGTTGGGCATGGCTACATGATAGGTCACAGATTGGTCGCTCAGATGCACTTACTGGGCGGATCAAACTCACTAGAGATGCCAGCTGAGCCGGAGGACATGGATGTAGAGGCTGATGATGAGGATCATGCAGACTCGCCACCACCTTCTCAGTTCGAGATAGGAGGCACATCCGGGGCTCAGGATACTTCGGAGGTCGCACCACCTTGGGCTAGAGGTTTGTTCACTCAGATGGACCAGTTCGAGCAGGGGCAGGTAGAGATGAGGGGCCAGATAGTAGAGTGCCTTGATATGCTCCGCCAGATGAGACTAGCACCACCACCTCCACCACAACAGTAGATAGACTTAGACTTTGATCCATTTTGATTCAATACTGACTTAGGGTTTAGATATGTTTATTGTAGTTTTTATTCAACACATGTTCATTTCCTATCATTTTGTAAAGCGTAGAGTACGCTCCAAATTATGTAAAGCTTTGTCTCATAGGATCCACGGTTTTAGTCTATCAACAATATTAAATACAACTCGTGGGAGTGATCCATCATTGGATCCACGGTTTTAGTCTATCAACAATATTAAATACAAATAAAGATAATCAAGAGCAATAAATGTTCAATAAATGAATTAAAGAATTACAAGAGTCCAAATACTCCAATAACAATAATAAATAAAAATGAATACGAGTTCAGCGGAAGTAAACAAAAGAGTTATATCAATTTCTTTCCAGTTTCCTTTTCTAAGGTTAAATAGTGTTTTTCATGAATCTCAAGATAGGGTGTCCTCCATTTCTTCTCCCTTCGCTGGGCGAACTGTCTAACCACTTTTCGTCTCTGACCATCAATAGGTGCGATAAGCGCACTCCATGCACCCACAGGAGCTCCCGCACAGGCTATCTCCATTTCCCACTGACGGTGCCACATCCTCTTCATACGGGATGGTTCCTTCATAGGAAACCAGTCCATCTTCCTGTACAATTCCTTCTTCTGTGCAGGCTAATAAACATATACAAAATAAAGGAGTGAGTTCTAGAGAACTCAGTAAGAAACAATCATAATTCCCATCAATTATCCAACAATGCCAAAATGCACAAATAATATGAATGAATGCAAAGTATGAATGATACTATGATTTCTAACTATGCAGGTCTCTAATAGTTGACATGCTTTAAGATATACACCAGCCCTCCTCTGGGTAGGTCTAGTTGCTCTGATCTGGCAAGGACTAGTTACCTCTGTAGGGATCCTGGGAAAAAGGGAAAGTCCTCACCTGGCTCTCATTTCCATGGCTGGGGTTATGCCAACACTCTCTTACCACGACCATTGGTAATGAGTACTGGCGCATGTCGGGGTTTCTAATCCAATGCAAGGTCATACTGGTTACATGAAGTCCAGATACATCCCCTATGGCACCAACCAACTCGGTTTAGTATCCTTCGCAACCTAGGAGAGAGAATCCTCACGGACTGGCTACCGCTGTTGGACTCCACTCCTTAACCCTATGGTCATCCACATATTATTAGGGCGGATGCTCTCATGACTCCTCACGACACCCGGTCCGTTCCTTGGACGTCCATGAGCCCAACCCTAACATATGCAACCCTACCATTTACATGACTAACAGTGGACCAATGTCACATCACATCATCACGGGTCACTCGGTTTCAATCCCCCTACCGAAAGGGTAGTAGCATGTGGGGTACCTAGCCATGCACTTCTAGACTCTACCTAAGAATGTCATCAAACAGTCATGACAGTGCTGGAGACATCAATAGGCATGTGTCCCATTCCACAGCCTTCTGATATCCCAAGCTAAGATATCCCAAAGGAATACCTCATCTATCAGAACCATATACTAATCGTTAACAATACATAACATTCATAATCAACAAAGTATATATGTAATCAAGACAAACAGCAGTAGTATAACAAGATTAGTATATAAAACATGACTACAACAATATATATAAAGAAATACTAATTCTAACTGACACTGGACTAGCATGTTCAAGTCTATTCAAAAGATAGGATTGAATGTCCTTACCTACATATAAGTAATTTGTCCGTAAAAAGAGATCCGTTAACTATTACAAGACTTTCTTTTCAAACAGAGTATACCTAAACACAGTGTTACAATATTATATGAGTTAATTGAATCAAAGTGAATCATAACCAAAAGTCATTTGGTCACTGTTTACCAGCTGGTCGCTTAAGTTGAGCGACCGCCACTAGTGATTCCCCCAAAACAGAGAGTTTCAATCTGAAACTCAGGCTTCTGATCACCCGTTTTCAATCCGGATTTCGAGTGATCATGGCCTAAGTCTCAAATCTAATACTCCCAAAGCCAAAGGGTGAGGGAAATCCTAACAATTACCATCATTGGGTTACCCAGAACTCTCCCCTTGACTGGATTATCCCTTTCACGAAAGCAGGGTTTCGTTTTCGGATGAATCACCTCAAGTAGATTGGAAAGAGAGTTACAATTGATCAAAAAGAGAAACCAACATGATGAGGGGATGGGTTAACACAAAATTAAAAGACAAAGGAGATAAAGGATGAAGGGTGAATCCATTACCTCACTTTAGAAAGCCAGAAAAAGGGAAGGACTGGTCTCCAGATCACTGCTAGCACTTCAGATCCACTTTCGGAACTTCCCCATAGTCGTCTAACCTCCAAAATTAGCAACCATGAATAAAATATTCGTTACTTTGACGAGGGTTACCTTTTATAGAAGTCAGGGGGCAAAATAGGGCAAAAACTCCGAAAACAGACCGGGCGGTCGCTCCAAGCGGTCGCTTGGTTTGATCGACCGCCACTAGCAACCGCCTCCATGTAATTTTCAATACAAGGGTGCTTTTGCTCGGGGGTTGATATCCAATTACAACCTAGCCCTAAAGAAGAGATGGGGGGAGATCTTACCTTCATTCCGGACATCTTCGAACAACACTTGTCTTCCAGAAGACCAACTACCAAGCAAGGCAAGCTCTTCAGACAAAGGATCCAGATCCATGGGTTCAGGGTATGGATCATGGACTGCTATCAAGACACTCCACAAGCTTACCTGACTAGACCTTCGGGTTCTCAGACCTGAAATACGGATCTCAGGTTAGAAATACGGGGGTTGTTACAGATTTAATCTATATTGAAGGAATTAGAGGAGCTAGGGGTAGACCTAAAATAACCTTAGGAGAAGTGGTGAGAAAGGATATGTATACCTTAGGCCTTGTATCTAGCATGGCCTCGAACAGAACTGATTGGAGGGCAAGAATCCATTTAGCCGACCCCATTTAGTTGGGACAAGGCTTATTGTTGTTGTTGTTGTTGTTGTTGTTGTTGTTGTTGTTGTTTGGTTTGCCTTGAAGAGAGGAGATATTGTATATTGTTTACCAAGTGTGGTTGTTCTAATACTGTGTTGTCTCTCTCTTGGTTCGTGTCTTGTGAGCACACGTTGGGTAGCAAATAGATCTGTAACCTTCTTTGATATCTGATTAGTGCAATGCTTGCTAAGTCTCTGTACTCATCCTTGGATGTAAGTCTTTCAGACCGAACCAAGTAAAATCCTTGTGTCTTTAATTTTGATTGTATCTTCTTGTTTATTCCGCTGCTATAAGGTATAGATTTCTTAACAGCTTAGGAAGCAATGAGGTGCTTTGGCGGTGGTTAGGGGCAAGAAATACTTGGGAGGACATTTTTCCTAGGAAAAATATCATGGGAAAACTCATTAGAGGTCACTTGAGACTTTGAGGATCAGACTAGAAACCAAAAGATAAAGTCGCAACTTTAGGGAACCCCTAATTCGAAAACCCTCTTGAAATCTAGAGTTTCTAATTACAATGCATCCCTGTTCTCTCTCTTAATGTCAAGTTAAGATTCAGAACATTTGCAAGATATCAGGTTATCAAAACCATGCCGAGTGGTTGGATCTTAAAAGAACAGCAAAAGAGCTATTTCTTGCTTAGGAATAGCCACCTTGTGAAATTCAGATTAAACAGAACCTCAGTGAAGTGAAGGTAGGCTTCTCTTTTCTTTTCTTTCCCCAGTGGCGATGGTGGGTGATTCCCCGTGAGGTCCTCTCCCATTTGCTTAGCTTAACCGATGAAGAAAATAGGTGAAAGGGAAATTCCTTCACCCATCTTTGTCAAAGATTCAACTTTGAAAATAGGGCTTACACTAAGGGGCATATGAGTCATTTTAACATATAAGGGCATTTTGGTTATATTTCAAAATTTTATTTGAATTCTAGGACCTATCTATAAATTTTGGACAAAAAGGGGTGTCATGAGTGGGGGTGTGTATTATGTAAAAAACTCAAATTTAAAATAGGAATAAGGACAATTATAAAAGTGATAATTTGTCTTTAAATTGGTTTTTTTTCATACCGCAAGGGAGACAGATCCAAAGTTTCAGTTTTTATGGACTAAAAATAGTATACACCAAACCTCAGGGGGTGGAGATGAAAATTACACTTAAATTTTTTGTCATCATCAAACCAATCACAAGAACTCAAGGCCTTAGGGATGGGGAGAGAGAGGGGAAGGTGGGGAGATATGGAGGTTCGAACCCAAGACTTCCTTAGACATAGTATCTTTAACACATTGAAGGTGCAAGGGAATGGAAGTTCATTGTGCTAGAAACATATCTAGAAGGGGCGGAGCCAGGATGAATATTGGGGGGGGGGGGTTGAATAGTGAGTTTGGATCACCTCTCCATCGGACAAGCACTAATGTCTTTTCACCATACATATTATGTGGGCCAATGTGGGACCCATTCTGCATGCCACCCTCTGAATTATTTTAGGGCCTGTTTGGTTAAGCGAATCCAGAGATTTCAAATCTCTGGATTCACAAATGGGAGATTTTTACCTGTTTGGTTGTGTGAATCCCTAGATTCATGAAATTTAGAGATTCACATTTTTACACTAAAAACGTGAATCTGTAGATTTATGGCTATGAGGTGAAATCCAGAGATTTCACCCATACTATCAAAGAGTTAAAGATTTGAACCATAATTCAATAAATATTTTTTTAGGATAAATCTAGAAATTTCATTTCAAAAATTCAAACTAACCAAACAGTTAATTTTACGAACCATAACTCTAGAGATTTGAAGTCTGTAGATTTGAAATCTCTAAATTTTTGAAATCTCTGAGACTCAAGAAGGGGGGGGGCCCACAATAACCTTAGGAGCCCTAAATTACATTTGGATGTGGGGTCCACATTAAAAATTTAGGTAAATAAATAAGAGGACTAAAATATAGATAACACCAATTATAAGTAAATTATAAAAAATATATTGAAATAATGCATAGGGGCTAAAATTGTGGGAAAAAACTTTTAAAAAATCATGAAAGAAAAAGGTGGGAAAGAAATTGTGGGAGAAATTGTTGGAAAAAAAAAAATATAGATTTGAAGTCTATTATTTATTTTTGGTAATGAAATCTATTTACTAAATATGAGATAAACAGTCAATTTCCGTAAATTAAGTAAAAAAAAGTAAAAATTCAATGATTATAATTAAATCTAATAATATTAATGGTTGAAATTCTAAACATTGAACTAATGAAATTTAGAATTTAAATTGCTATTAGTAGGAATTGAATGTTTGGGGATTCAAAAACAAAAGTAAATGATTACAAATAGATCTAATAAAATTGATGGCTGAAATTCTAAACAAGATTTAAATTTCTATTAATAGAAATTGAAATTTTAGGAAAGAGTTTAAGAGAATAAAAAAATCAAATAATTATGATTAGATCTGATAAAATCAATGGCTGAATTCTAACGAGATTTAAATGACTATTAGTATAATCGAAATTTTATAAGAAAGAAAGAACAACGAAATAAAAAAAAATTAAAAAAAATTCAATTATGTTTTTTGAAGATAATACTAGAAAAATCCTAAGAGAGAGAGAGAGAGGAATAATTTGAGAATGAGAGAGTGAATACCTGATAACTATGGAGAAGATTTAGGAAAACTCCAATGCTTACTAACTACTCTAATGTTTTGTGAGACAAGTGAGATAATAAAAAATAAAAAAAAAAAAAAAAAAAAAGGAGAAAAAAAGAAGAGAAAAAATAGGAAATAAAAGGAGATTCAGGAGAGAATAAATAGGAATGAAAATATGAGAGAATAAATATGAAGAAATTCACCAACGGGGGTTGGTCCAAGTGGTAAGCAGCTTGGTTCGCTTAAGTAAGGTTCCCGTATCGAATCTTTGTGGATGCAAAAAATCCCCGCTGGGAGACTCACCCACCACAGCCAGGTACGCGGGTCAAACACAAAAAAAATGAAGAAATTCATGAATCGTGAGTTAGTTTTTAATTAAGATTTAACTTTTATTCCTTAAAACTAGGGTTTGATGGTAACCATCAGATAATGATTAAGAATGACATCTATACCCATCAGCTTTATCTTAAACTTTTATTTTTAATTTGGGGGGAGGGCAAATAGTGGTATTTCACATGTGAAGTGAGAGAAATAAGGAAAAATTATATCATTAATCAAATTTTTTAAAAATCCGCCCCCGGCCACAATGTGGCTCCACCACTGATATCTAGTAAGTACTATATAGATGGTGAGCCTTGTTAACAAGTTTAAATTTGGATGGCAGCAATCAAGCTAATACACCTAATTGTGTAGCACATGGACTGACACAAACATGGAGTTGCTTATAATTAGAGTTTTAAACTTCATTTGAGATATGGTAGATATTTATTTGGATAATTAGATATTTGAATTTGTATGATAAATATTAGGTTTTAATCGAGGAAGTTGTTGCTACCAAATCCAATCAGTTGAATCGTAAGCAAACCTGACCTTGAGTAGGTTTTTATCTGAGTCAAGAAACAAGAAAAGGGAACTGACCACTAGGATCAATGTGCTTCCTCTGATGCTAAATTAGTTCACATCTCTATTCCAGCAAATAACGACTTTTCCTCATTCGTGTGACTCCGCACCCTAGTGTTATTCATCTCTAGAGCAGGGGCATTTATGTTATTTTCTTTTATTGGAGATATGTGTAATGTTTAGCGTGTCTTGAGGGGCTCTTTAGTCTTTTCATTTGCTATAATAATAAACCCCCAAAAGAGGGTTTAAGGTTTCTTATTGTTTGATCTCTCTTGGGTTCGTGCTCTGCTCTCTACGTGCTGTGATTCTTCTCTTTTGCTGCTGCCTCTGGTTTGAGGTAGTCTTGTGGTGAATCTCTCGGTTGTTTGAAGGCTTCTTGGTCTTCGGTTGGGCCTTCTAGTGCTCGTTGACTCATCGGTAGTGTACAAATCAGTTGAGATCATTTCATGGCTTTTGTTCTTGTTATGCCATGAGTTCTCTTGGATCTCTTGAGAGTTTCATCTCTGAGTTGTTGTATTAGTTGTAGAGAGTTCCTTGTTGTACCCAACTTAATGTTGATATTAGTTGTGCATTTATCTCGAGTCCTTTGGACTTACCCTTGGATGAAGGTCATTTGACTGAACCAAGTAAACTCTGTGTGTTGTGTGTTGTTTTGTGTTTTATCCTCTGAGCATTTGGGTTTATTCCCAACATATTGGTATCAAAGCTGTCTCGGTCCTTGGCTGACTACAACTAATATGGTTTGTTTTCCCAATTGATATGTTCTTGGTTAAGTTTATGTATCTATTGTCTCTATTATCCTCCCCATATCTTATTTATATGATGCTATGAAAAATCTCCAATTCTTGCTTACCTAATTCGGTTAGGGTTTTCTGAAATTGATGCTTCATTTAGGTTTTGACATTAAAACCTTGACAAAATAGCTTGTGTTGCTTGATTGTTGCATCATTCTTGTATTTCTTGGTTTGAATCTAATCAAACCTATCTGTTCTTGTGGCTACCCATATTCGGCTATTAAGGATTGCTTATATAATTTGGGGGTTTTTGTTATTTATAGCTTCTGTTTATAAATTCAGGTATTTTAAAACATGTTTCACTTGATTATGATATTGTGTTGGCCTGTTGTTACATATAATAGTACTTTGTGTATAAAGAAACTTCTGAGCTGTTATTCTTAAGCTGACTCAGTACTTGATATTAAAATTACTTGCTCTAATTGTCACTGAAATTGCATTCTTATTTGTTTCTTTGTTTTATTTCTTTGTCATGGCTTCTGCCTGATATAAGCTTGATAAATATGAAGGAAAATGTGACTTTGTTGTTTGGAGAAATAGAATGCATGCAATTTTAGTGCAAAAGCACTACCATAAGGCTTTGAAAGATATTGGTAAACTCCCATCTTCTATGACTAATGATGAAAAGGATGATATGATGGAGTTGTGCTATAGTACCTTGATTTTACATTTGTGAAATAATGTTATAAGAAGAATAAGGGATTGTACTGAAGCTGATTAGGTATGGACTAAACTTGAGGAATTGTACATGACCCCATCCTTACCTAGCATCACCTTATTAAAGGAATAACTGTTTAGTTTCAAAACGGATCCTTCTCTTTATTTGATAATATGGAAGACTTTTATAAAATTTCATGTGATTTAGTTGATCTTAATGAAGAACTATCTGATAACACTCTTGCTGTCCTGTTATTAAATTCTTTACTTGAATCTCATGCTAGTGTAAAGAATGCTATTAAATATGGTAGAGAATTTGTGACTCTTGGTGATGTGATGGAAGCTCTTAAGATTAGGAATATAGAAGTGAAATCTGAAAAGAAAGGTAAGGCTAATGGTGAGGAGTTATTTGGGAATTCTGAAATTAAGAATAACTTTGAAAATAAGAAGTTCTTAAATGAGAAAAGAAGAAGTTTGTGGGTAAGAGTAATAATATTAATAACCACCTCAATAACAATAATCAGAATAATAACAATAAAGCAAAAGGCAAAGTGTGTTATTATTGTAAGAAAGAGGGGCATATTAGGAATAACTATTGGAAAAGATTGAGAAAACAAAAGGAGAGTAGTGATGAGAGAAGTGAAGCTACTAATGTGGCTAATGTTACTAGCGATGCACTAGTTGTTTCCCTTAATTCTAACCTAGAGAATTGTATCCTTGACTCGGGGTGTAATTTCCATGACTCCTAGAAGAGAGTGTTTGTGACCTTTAGGTCCATCAAGGGTGGTAAGGTCCTTATGGGAAATGACCAAGCATGTGAAGTTGAGGGAATAGGTTCTATAAGGCTTAAGTTAGATGATGGGAAAGTGAGGGACCTAGAGCAAGTTAGACTTGTCCCTGGTTTAAGAAGGACTTTGTTATCTTTAAGTCCATTTGACTCAAAGGGGTGTCATTACTATTTTAGGGATGATTGCCTTAGAGTTTTGAGGGGAAATGATGTGATCTTGACTGTTGAATTGAGGAATGGACTTTATTTTCTCAATAGGAATGAGATTTTTTGTGCTGCCTCTATTGCTAGTAAAGAGCTAAGTGAGGTGGAGTTGTGGCATAAAAGACTAGATCATATAAGTAGCAAAGGCCTAGGTTATTTTTGTAGAAATGATCACTTGAAACTAAATAAATCTGAAATTTAAAGTTTTGTGACATATGGGCCATGGGTATGCTTCATAAAACTAAGTTTTTACATTCTACTTATAACTTATAAGACCTCTCATGTGCTTGAATATATACATTCTGATTTGTGGGGCTCTGCCAATGTTCCCCCATCCCTCTCAGGTGCACAATACTTCTTGTCTATTATTGATGATTACTCTTGGAAAGTGTGGTTATATTTCCCCAAAGATAAATTTGTTGTATTTGATAAGTTTCTTGAATGGAAAGTGATGATTGAAAATCAAACTGATAAAAAAGTAAAGAAACTTAGAATTGATAATGAACTTGAGTTTTGTAATGAAAGTTTCTTAATTTTTGTAAAGTATATGGCATTACTAGACATAGAACTTGCACCTATAATCCCCAACAAAATGGAGTAGCTGAAAGAATGAATAGAACCATCATGGATAAAGTGAGGTGTATGCTCATTGAGTCTATCCTAGGTATGAGGTTTTGGGCCGAGATTGCTAGTACAACCTGTTTTGTCATTAATAGATCTCCAAGTTCTTCTATAGACTTTGAAACTCCTAAAAGTAAGTGGTCTAAAGTTGGTTGGGATTGTAGTGTTTTAAAACCTTTTGGTGTGTAGCTTATGTCTACCAAAGTAAGGGAAAGTTGGAGCCTAAGGGTAGAAAGTGTTTGTTTTTAGGTTATCCTCATGGAGTTAAGGGTTATAGGTTGTGGTGTCTTGAAAGCAAGAAAGTGATTGTGAGTAGAGATGTCAGGTTTAATGAACTAGAGTTTATTAAACCTAGGACCTCTAATAGAGAACCTATTACCCAAGACCTTGATGGAAATCTTATTGAGGTGGAGTTTGAGAATAGGCCTAGTGTGGATCTTGATACCCCTGATCTTATTGATTCCTATTGATTTGGATTCTCCTAGTGGGTCTTTGGATGTTAAACAAGATGTTGGTGAAGAAGGACCTCTAGATAATTATCTCTTGGCTAGGGATAGGGCTAGAGAGATTAGAAAGCCTTCTAGGTTTGCTAATATGAGTGAAAGTATAGTTTCAGGTTCAAACTTGGTTTCTTTTGCCTTTAGTGTTGTTGATCAGTTAGAAATAAGTGAACCAAGAACCTTTAAAGAAGCCCCATATAGCCCTGATAGAAATAAGTGGTTAGCTACCATGGAAGAAGAGATGGACTCTTTAGCTAAGAATGAGACTTGGAAGCTTGTAGATAGACCCAAGGGTAATAAAGTCATTGGCTGTAAGTGGGTTTATAAGCTTAAGTTTGGAATTCCTAGAATTGAAAAACCTAGGTTTAAGACTAGGTTAGTAGCTAAAGGTTATTCCCAAACTTAAGGTATTGATTATAATGGGGTGTTTTCACCTGTAGTTAGAAATACCTTAATTCGGGTTCTCTTGTCTCTTGTTGCTATATTTGATCTTGAGTTGGAACACATGGATGTCAAGATTGCGTTCTTGAATGGTAGACTTGAGGAACAAATTTTCATAAGCCAACCTAAGGGTTTTGTAAGAAAAGGAGATGAAGGAAAGGTTTGTTTGTTGTTGAGATCTTTGTAAGGGTTGAAATAGTCTCCATGACAATGGTACAAGAGATTTGATGCTTTTATGCTTAAGAATAAGTTAAAAAGAAACTACTATGATCATTGTGTGTACTATTGTGAATTCAAAGTCATGCTTTTATTTATCTCTTGTTATATGTTAATGATATGCTTATTACTTGCAAAGATAAATTTCAGATTTGTAAGTTGAAGAATGTTCTTAAATCTGAGTTTGAAATGAAGGATTTAAGGGCTGCAAGGAAGATTCTTGGTATTGACATATTTAGAGATAGATTTAATGGCTTACTTACTTTGTCTCAAGTAGGTTACTTGCATAAATTGACTACTAACTTTGGAAGTGCAAATTGTGAGTTGTTGATACTCCTTTGGGTGCACATTTCAAGTTGAAATGTTGTCTTGATGTTGTTGTAACTGAAATGCCTTATCAAACTTGTGTTGGTTCACTTGTGTAGCTATGGTCTGTTCTAGACCTGATTTAGCCTATGTTGTTGGGCTGGTTTGTAGGTTTATGAGTCGTCCTAGTGATGCTCATTGGACTGTTGTTTTGTAGATTTTAATATACTTGCAAAGTTCAGTTAGTTACAAACTTTTATATGATAATGCTTGTGGTGATAAGCTGAATATTGTTGGATATTGTGACTCTGATTTTGTTGCTGATCTTGATAAAATAAGGTCTTTAACTGGTTATGTGTTTACCATTGGTGGAAACTTGATTCGTTGGAAGTCTTCTCTTCAACATGTGGTTGCTTTTTCTACCACTGAGGCTGAGTATATTGCCTTGTGTGAAGCTGTTAAGGAAGCTATTTGGCTTAAGGGTATCCTTGAAGAACTTGATTTTGGTGATAAATGTTCATGTATACATTGTGATTCTCAAAGTGCTATTTGTATCTCCAAGAATAACATGTTTCATGAACATACTAAACATGTGAATGTGAGGTTGCACTTTATTAGGGATATTATCTCCAAAGGTTTAGTCAAGATTGTTAAGATTGATTTAGCTATCCATTTTGCTGATATTTTGACTAAAGTAGTACCTGTTAACAACTCAAAACTGCATTGAACATGTTAAAGGTGCTTGTTGTTTATATATATATATATATATATATATATATATATATATATTTTGAGTTCATTGTGATTCAGGTAATTATGCACATCCAAAATCATTGTCAAGGTGGAGGATGTTGGAGTATCTCTAGAGCAGGGGCATTTATGTTATTTTCTCTTATTAGAGATATGTGTTATTGTTGTAATGTCATGTTTTCAACAGTTATGTTTAGCATGTCTTGAGGGGATTTTTAGTCTTTTCATTTGCTGTAATAATGAGCCCCCAAAAGAGGGTTTAGGGTTTCATATTGTTTGATCTCTCTTGGGTTCATGCTCTACTCTCTACATGGTGCGATTCTTCTCTCTTGTTGTTGCCTCTGGTTTGAGGTATTCTCATGGTGAATATCTCGGTTGTTTGAAGGCTTCTTGCTCTTCGGCTGGTGTGAAATCCAGCCCTAACCCAAACTTGGAAAACCCATTTGTTTGTAGGTCTGAAGACCCGAAGTGAAGGTAGAAGGCAATTATGGGCCATCTCAATGGATGACATGGTGTTTGATCCAGAACCCATGGAGATTGATGATGGAGTTCCATACTTGGAAACCTTGTCAGAGTGAAGAAGAAACTGCACCTTGAAGATGAAGAGCTTGGTTGATGGACTTGAAGCCTAGTTGGACATGGCTTGAAGGCATCCCTCAATGCTAGGTCAGTTACTTGTTGAGTTGGGAGAAGCCCCATTGAAAATCTTAAGGTTTGGTGCTTCAATTCCCTGATCTGGGCTTGCTATCAGACTGGGTCAACTGCTTGCTATCAGATGGGCCAATCGACCCACAATCACAGGGGCTTAATTGTGAAAAGCCTGATTTTAGGGTTTTGATGATCTATTTAATGGGACTACGTGGTTTTCAGCCACACTTGATTCTAAAGCCTCTGAAGAACATGGGAAACCTCTCTCAAGCCCTCTCTTTGGTATTGTAGAAGATCCTTTGTGAATTCTCAAGTCTTTAGGCGATCATTCTTCATTAAGGTATTGTAATCACTCGTAATATGCATTGATCTACTCTTCTATTGATTGCTTCTCATCTTTGTGATTATGAATATGGTTTTGTACTCTTGCAAACACCTCTTCTTCAATCTCAGTAGTTGTGAGTGAATCTCCATTCACTCCAATGCTTCTATGATCTACACAATTGATTTTAAGAAGAGATCTTGTGAAATCTTCATGGATGTGTGATCATTCTAGTGTTTTGTTTTCTAAAGTATGTTATATCCATTCTTATGTTAGTTTCTAACTATGATCTACTGTTGTTATTCTTCTAGAGTGAATTCTCATTCTCTCTAGCCTCTTCGTAAAATTCACAGACTGTTTTCTCTGAAAACCTAGCTTTTGATTAATTTAGAATTCCATTCTCTTGATCAATGTTGATGTCTAATATATGCTAGTTAATCTTAGATTACTGTTCTAGAAGTTCCCTTAAATTTCAGAGTGTTTTGAATCCCAGAAGATGAGTTTTCGATCAAAATTCAGATTTCTGCTTTGTACTGTTCATTGGGTCGACTGGACCAATCGACCCAAGTTGACAATAGTTGTTTTGTTGGTCTGTTTCGATCCGTTTGACTTCCAATCTTCAAGGGTTTGTTCCTAATGATTGAACTATGATTGTTTAGGGTTTATTTGCTAACCTTGGACCTATCATCTTTGTTCCTCTAAAATTCTTCGAGATTAATTAAGGTAAGGATGGTTAATTCCCTAATAACCTGAGATGCATGATCTATTGTTTATGATCGTATTTGCATGATCTTACTACTATTTTTATAATTCTTTATAATTTCATTACTATTGTAAGTACTGTAATTACAGTAGGTCTTGTTCATGTAATTCTTTTATTAAATTAATCATGTATGAGTGATTATCTTTCTATGTATTGAATTATCAGTTGTGTATGTGAATAATTGATTTGGGAATGTGATTGCTTAAGTATAATTTGGGAAAGGGGAATGTCCTTTTGGACATCAGTGGAAGTGGTATGAGACATTTCCTATGGCGCCCCTTGACTCTTTCCTGGATTATTGGTTGACATACCTAGGGCTTGTCTAGCAGTGTGTGTAGGATGTCCATGTTATATCAGACCTGATTCGGAAGGGTATTGAGACCGAGTAACCAGTGGCAGCAATGGGGATTTGTGGGCGCTCAAGACCGGTAACCAACCCGTGAGAGGACATGAATCACATCGTGGGGGTCATTCATTGATAGGGTTGTAGTAGTAAACTTGGGCTCATAGGCACTCAAGACCGGTAACCAACCCGTAAGAGGACATGAGAGCTTCTCGTTTACTATTTGTGGATGACCAATAGGGTTGATGAGTCCGTAGTCTGAGTTGGTTGTAGCCATAGGATACGCTGACTCTAGTGAGAAGGATACCGGACAGGATCGCGAGAGGCGAGGAATGGAAGTATTTAACTTTGACTTGATATAACTAAGTAGAAGACTTGCATTGGGCTAAGTTTAACCTTGACATGCACCAATACTCAGACCAATGGTGATCTGAGAGAGCGGTGACCTAAACCCCAACCATGGAATGTCCGAGAGGGATGCATGACCCAATTACCACCGGAGAACCCAAGATACCGAGATGGTTGAGGGAGAGTGATTTGAGACCTACCCAGAGGAGTATGGTGTTATGACTTAAAGCATGTCTGCCAATAGAGACCACCATACATAAAGTTAGAATCATACATGCATTGTCTGTTTCATATCATCTTGCATCCTTTATATTCTGCTATCATGCTTTACTGTGTTATTATGGAATAAACTGCCTTGCTGAGTTCTTTTCAACTCACTCTTTTTTGCAAACATTTTTGTTAGATCTATCTATAGGTGTTGATGACTATGACGGTGTAGCATATAAGTTTGCCCCAGATGACTCATACTACACCTAAGGTGCTGGCTACGGTGACTACGACGGTGAAGAATATCATGGTGACGGAATATTGTACCAAGATTAGTCGTACTCATGTGCTGGTGCAACGGTATCTGGATATGGAGGCCTTTACTTTTAGAAGTGTTCTCTACAGACTTGAAGAAACATTAGTTTAGTTTTGATTACTTCTTTTCTATTCCTTTTATTTTGGGAATCGATTGTAATCTTTCTTTTTTAGTTTCGATCTACTTTTCCGCTGTAACTGTAGAGTGATTTTCTGCTACAACACTCTACATTTGATTATTCTATTGGTATCATTTTTCCGCATTCTGATTATATTATTTATTCTTTTGAATCTTATCTTGATCTTTCACTTAATGTAGTTTAACATTGATTTAATCTTGTTATTGATTATATTATTGTAAATGTGGGAGGTTGATCTCCTCGATACTGATCTTTGGGCTGTGGATCACACACTCGGGTATGCCAGATAGGGTACCAGCTGGGCCTTCTAGTGCTCGTTGACTCGTCGATGGTGTAGGAATCAAGTGAGATCGTTTTATGGCTTATGTTCTTGTTATGCCATGAGTTCTCTTGGATCTCTTGAGAGTTTCATCTCTGAGTTGTTGTATTAGCTGTAGAGAGTTCCTTGTTGTACCCAACTTAACACTGATATTAGTTGTGTATTTATTCGAGTCCGCTGGACTCACCCTTGGATGTAGGTCATTTGACCGAACCAAGTAAACACTGTGTGTTGTGTGTTGTTTTGTGTTTAATCCGCTGCGTATATGGGTTTATTCCCAACACTTGGCGACTTATGAGTGAGGCTCTCAGGGCTATCTACTTTAGGGCAGCATAAATATAGTTGAAGAGCTCGAATTTTGCCTCTTTTTTTTAAAATTTTTTTTAAGGGTTGCTTGCCTTTTGAATAGATGGAAGTGGGATAGTGTAACAACCCCTGTATTTCTAACCCGGAATCCGTATTGTAGGACCGATAACCCGAAGTTCAAGTCAGAATAAGTTGTGGAATATCCGGATTGAAGTCCATGATCCATATCCTGAGCCATGGATTTGGATTCTCTTGATGAAGAACCTACCTTACTAGGAAAGTGAATTTTTAGTCAGAGTTAAGAGGTGTTTGAGGATGTCTGGATTGAAGGTAAGACCTCCCCCGCATGTTGTATAGGGTTACGTTGGAATTGGGGATCAACCCCTTGAGCAAAGCACCCAAGTACTGAAAAGTACTAGGGGGCTGTTGCTTAAGGCGGTTGATTGGCCAATCAATCGCCCCAAGCGACCACCAAGTTAGCTTGCGTGGTTTTGCCCTAATTTCCCCCCTGTTCCCTATATATTGCAAACCCCGACCTTTTTACTCATTATTTTACTCAGGATTGCTGTTTTGGACGGTTAGGAGGCAGAGAACACGTGCTGGAAGGTGTGAGAAGCGTGGATTGCGAAGTAGAACCAATCCCCCGTCTGTTTTGCGAATCTTGAAGAGGTAAGTGATCTTCACTCACTCCATTCTCTTCCCTCATCTTTTGGAATAGTGTAAATCTATTTCCTTTTTGTTGGTAGTGACTAAATTGTATTAGTTCTATTCCCTATCAATGATTTTGAGAAGATCCTATTCAAAAATAGATCTTTGCATTTGAATAAAGGAGGATCTAATCAAAGGAGATGAATTGAATTATGAATCTTTAGAATTTTAGGTTGCTGATTCGCACATTTATTATAGACTTCTTAAGAATGAAATTTGGACTTAAATCATCCCGAAATCGGATTAAAATTGGATGATTGAAAGTCAAAATTTTGGACTTACAGACTGTCAGTAACATGGGCGGTCGCTTGGGCCAGTCGACCCAACCGACTAGCCCAAGCAACCGGTTGGGTCATAGTAGCTCTGTGAAGTTTGTTTTTGCTCTGTTTTGACTCATGTCTTCTATATATTCTTGCAACCTTATGTTTAGGTGTTCTTTGAGTTTGCTGGAAGTGTTGTGGGTGAAGTTTAATTACGTTCTAGTAAGCTTTTACATATTTATGAGTAAGGACACACTTTCTTATTTATATATAATGACATACCATATGATAAATGGTATATTTCTTACACTCACCATTGTTCATGTAACATGCTGTAGTAGTATAAGTCATTGACTTAATGTTGAATGTATGTTGTATATGATGTTTTTATATACTTTATTACATTGTGATATAGATTGAATGGTTATGATATAATGATGGATGATGTGATGTAGTTGTGATGGAAGGGTATCCATTGCTTGGGATATTAGAGGGCTGTGGTATGGGACACATGCTCACTGATTCTCCTAGCACTATTATGACTACTGGATGACATATCTAGGGAGTCTAGATTGCATGGCTAGGTACCCTTACATGCTACTACTCTTTCGGTAGGGGAATTGAAACCAAATGACTCGTGATAATAGTGATGTGACTCCGTTTCATCCTATAGCGGTAATCAGTCCGTGCGGAGACTCAGTGGTCCACTGTTGATCATACAATGGTAGGGTTGCATATGTTAGCGTTTGGGCTCATGGACATCCAAGGAGCGGCCATGGAGTCATGAGGGGTCATAAGAGCATCTGCCCCAACAATATGTGGATGACCATAGGGTTAGGGAATGGAGTCCAACAACGGTAGCCAGTCTGTGAGGGTTCTCATTCCTAGGTAGAGAAGGATACGGAACCAAGTTGGTTGGTGCCATAGGGGAAGTATCTGGACTTCATGTAGTATGTTATTGTATGACTTTGAATTGGATTAGAAACCCCAACATACGCCAGTACTTATGCCAATGGTTGTAGTAAGAGAGTGTTGACTTAACCCTCAGCCATAGTTGATTGATGAGGACTAAACCCCTTTACCCAGGATCCCAAAAGAGGTAACTAGTCTGTGAGGGATCAGAGTGACTAGACCTACCCAGAGGAGGGCAGGTTTTATATCTTAAAGCATGTCAACTGTCTAAAGACTTGCATTCATATTCTTACATACCATTCATTTCATTTATGTTTATCTGTATATGTTGTCAGATGTATGCGAAATGTGTTATCCTTACTGAGTTCATCATAACTCATTCCTTTCTTTGCATGTTACTATATATTGCACAGTTGGTAGTGCGACGGAATCAGGAGAAGTTCCGCATGAGTTCAACATCATCTTTGAAGAAGACGTGGTACCGTCAGTGGGAGACAGAGATGTATTCCATGAAGCCTCTTGTGGATGCTTGGAGTGCGCTTACAGCACCCATTGACGGCAGAAGAAGGCAAATTGCCAAACATTTTGAGTAGTCCTTGGAGAAGAACTGGAGAACTCCCTTTTTGGCTAATTTAGAAAAGCAGATTTTAGCTTTATAAAAAGCTACTGGAAATAAACTGATTTAGTTGTTTATTTTGCTTCCGCTGAACTCGATAATTTTTTAAACTTAATTTATTTGATTCATTCTTTGGAGTATTTGGACTCCTGTAGTCCATTTTTAATTAATTATTTGAACTTGCTTTTGCTATTGATTATCTATTTCTTGCATTTATTATTATTGATGGTAAGACCGTGGATCCTGCGACTGATCGATCCCGCGAATTGTTGGGCGTAACTGATACCGGCAGGTGGGGTGTGACAGATAATAGGGGTGATTTCGATAAACTAATGCATGAGCTGAGGCTCCCATGTCCTATCGACCCTCAGAAAAAGGTTGGTTGCAAAACGGCTCTTAGGAAGTTAGATGCAAGCAAAGTCAAATGGAGAGTCAAAAGGAATTTGAGAGTGAGAAATGTGCACTGCTGCATAAAATTGGTTGGGGAATTTATACCCAAACTAAGGGCAAACGCATTTAATGCATCCTAATTGTCACCAATTCTCCATCGGATTGGTCACACTAAATGAGATTTCACGAGTGGAGTGATGGATGTGACATGATGGCACTTGCACCAAATATGTGTTTTAGGGGATTGATAGTGTGGGTTGTTAGATAGCAAAACTGATGCGATGCAAAGACGCCGATAGTCACCCACGTCCTTGGGCACACAGGTTCGTTAGTGGCTAGATAAGCAACCAGCCTGAACATAGTCTATGGTCACGATGTCTTCAGTGCCTTCACTCATGGTTGGCCCATGGGTACTGCTTAAATTGAGCCCCCAAGTGAATGGTTCATACACCGGTTCACTAGTCAGACTAGGGATCAACATATTTTATCCTAACATAAGTTATTTTTATATTTTTATACTTTGGTATTTCATATATAGTTCCTACCCCAAAAAAAAAGTATTTCATATTATATATAGTTGATATTCTTAGATATTGAGTACTTAAAACTTTTAAAGAATCGGATTCTGGCCATCCACTAATAAACAGGAGTTAATCCTTGTTTTGGGACCATTAGTCAATGGGATGGTCTTGGTCTTGAGTCCTTTAGGACCAAAATGTGTACGAACCATCTCATTTGACACCCTTAGCATCCGGCACCACACATCGCTCAATCATAGAAGAGGAAGCCAAATCCAAGATGGACTGGGATCCTCTCCATTGTGCATTGGGTGACTAGGAGAACCCAAGATAGGGGATGCTATTCCCAAGGTTATGAATTAGCCCAACTAAATACAAATATGTTGCACGCTTTCTCTCTTTGAGAGTGTTTCTCTTCTCTTACTGAGTGTTCATCTCCGTTATACCTTGCATTTCACCAGAATACCTATAACCAAAACCCACTCTACCATTCCTTACATCTCACACCTTCCCTGAACCAACTCCCCAAAACCTACTCCCCACACCCACCATCCATCATCATAACCCTTGCCAAACACCGCAACCCTTACCCAATCTACCTTTGGCAACCAGTTACATTTCCCTATTCCTGTGTCTCACAAATTTCAAACCACCATTTGGCAGTCCTGCAATTTTTGGACATCTCTAGTCACAAACCTTTGTCAACATTGAAATGGCCTCTTCCTCAAATATCCAAAGACCGAGCATGGATACATTCGTTGTTGGTGAAGAATTAGAGAAGCAGATTATCTTCACTCCTAAAAAACTTTAGCTAGAAAGATCCTTGAAGGTAAACGTCATCGTGTTCAAGTTGTTCTAAAAGGATTGTATAATAGATGGAATACCAAAGGCAGAGTCAAAGTTAGCCCCTATGTTGAGAATATATATCTTTTCTACTTCCACCATGAGAAAGACTTGAAGAACGTCCTTGAGGAGAGCCCATGGACAGTGGGAGGAAACTTACTCATTCTGGAGTGATGGAATAGAGAAGAAAAATGGAACTTCTCCTATTTCGATATAAGGGAGCAGCTTCATGATGTGCCTTAAGACATAGAAAAACAAGAACTTGCATTACAGTTGGGGGAAAAAATCTAGGAATCCCATAAGCCATGAATATGTTGGGCATCCAATTTGGTGAGTAGGTCTGATTTCAAGTCTGAGTTTCTCTACCTGTTCGACAACCACTCAAATCTCAAACGAACCTACAAAGGACCTAGAGCAACACTACTATACGCCTAAGGGAAGAACGATTACCATCCTACTGTGTTTATTGTGGGATGGTGGATCATGAGGATAACAGATGTGATGCACTAGAAGAGGCGGAAATGGTGCACAAGGAGAGTCATGGCTGCCATAGAGATGAAATATGCGAGGATTTTGTTGAAACATTTATGTGTGAAATCTTAGGGCATAAAACAAACACACACTTAGAGTGGAGTTACCTTGGGTTTTATGTTGTTTTTGCAGATTTTAAGATTTTTCAGGATTTGAGCAAATAGTTGGAGTTTTGGGTATGAAACAAGCAATTTTACGCATCAAGAGGTCCGTTCAAATTCTCAAGTGCGAAAATGGGCCTGATTTGAAGCATGATGGGCTAGAGATGCGATTATAGGCCAACTCTAAAATATCTTAGAAATAAATAATCCAATTTTGATCTATGATTGAGATTAGTTAGGATTTTTATTTTATTTTACTTTTTTGTAATTGAAAAAATGTATGGGCTCACAAGTAGTCAAAGAATAGGATATATATATATATATATATATATATATATATATATCATACTACTATAATAAAAGCATGTACTCTACTTTTTTCGCAAATCCTTTTCTGTCCTTTTCTATCCTTAGAATTTTTCTAAAAACCAATAATGTTGTACTATTTTTTATTTCTTTACTTATTTTTATAAGGATAATTTAGACATTTTAGTCATAAATTATTATTAATTTATCATTAATTTTAATCCCTCTTTAATTTCTCTCTCGATTTATCTCTCGACCTTTTTCAATCTCTCTCAAAGTCTGTCGCTCTCTGTATCCTCTCCCTCTCGAACTCTCTCTGAATCTCTCTCTAAATCACCACTCTCTCTAAATCTCTTTGACGACCTCTCTCTCAATCTCTCTCAAAGTCTGTCGCTCTCTATATCCCTCTCCCTCTCGAACTCTCTCTAAATCTCTCTCTGAATCCCTCTCGATCTCTCTTAATTTCTCTCTCAATCTTTCTTTTCCCGTTGGTACCCTTTATATTTTTCTTTTTATTTAAATACATATAATCAAATCAAGAAAAAAATTTCTTAAAAAAGAAAAGATATATTTTTTCAATGTCAATCAAGAAAGAAATTTTGACAATTGAAGTAATAACCATCATTTTACTTTTTTGTCTTAATACAAGCTACCTTTTTCCAAAAAAAAAGAAAAGAAAACCATCATTTTAAACCACTAATCAATTCTTAGAAAAGGAAGTAAAAGATATTTATTGTTTTCTTTACCTAGAATATAATATACCTATGTTGATCGTGTTTTAGTCTCTCTCAATCTCCTCTCACGACAAATTGGGAAGATTTAATTTCTGTCGATTTCTCTCAATATCTCTCAATCTCTTTGGATCTCTCTCCATCTCCTCCTCTCAAGAAGCGAAGACATGGCACATATCATGTGAATCTCTCAGTGGGTTATAGACTTGAAGAATATGCTGCAGCTGTAGTTCAAGTAGTTCGTCATGTCTGTGATCAGAAATTTGTGAAGCATCCAGTGATTTGTAGCGAGAGCGGGCGGGCAATTGTCTTTCATCACTTTGTTTTGATCTTTCAAGCAGTCTCTGCAATTGCAATAGATAAGCAGTCGATGTCATTAATCAGCCCAATCTGCAATGTTGGTGAGGTTCGAAACATTGTTGGCTAAGATATCTCTATTCTTGTGGTTTGGATTTCATTGGAAATCTAAGGGTTTTGACCCACTATTCCTGTGAATGTTGGCAGGTACGAATATTGAGATCACTATTTCCTCCATTGTTGTTACAACTTTTTAAATGGTGATAGCACCATTAGGGAGTAGAAGAATTGCTGCCATGATGGTTTGTGAGTTAATCTTTCCTATCTTGCATCTGAGAGCTGTTTTTTATGTTATTATCTGTCTCTCCCAATGAGTTATTGCTAAATTCGCTCTTTTATCTTCTCCAAGTGTAGTGATCACTAAAATTTATCTTCAAGCAAGAGTAACTGCACTCTCTTGCCAATGCCTTGTGGGTACATTGACATTCATCTTGTAGAAGCGGGGTAGTAGCTAGCAGCTTCTAGCATTTCATCTAATTAAAATTGAGTTGGTTTATTTCGTTTTATATGGCTGTTCTTAATTCAGTGAAGCTACCTTTGCTGTCAATGGGACTATGCATGTAGGTCTTGGTAGAAAGATGCAAATATTTGGAAGAAAGCAAAAGAGTGGCAATTTGCATAAGTACATGTAAGCTGCCTACACAAGTTAGCGCTTATTTTATTTTTATGGGATCAATGTTCTAGCATCTATACTAATTATTAAGAGATACCCTCATATTTGATTCCTTGAAATTGCTTTTACTTGTTTACCAAAAAAAAAAAAAAAGAAATTGCTTTTACTTTTTGTCGCTAAATACTTTCTTCAAGGACTACATGGGTGTTCCTTTGCTTATGGAACCTAACTTCGTTGACTATAGCTGTAAGGTAAAATAGTTTACTGGTCAGTTTTGAAAGTTTTAGATTTAATATGTTTCTTGTTTTCTGGTAATTTTTATTTCAATTTGAAGCAACTGGTATTGCCACCTTCATGTTCTAAAAAACTTTTAGTCAACTCTTCTGTCTAAACTAGATATGCTAGCTATCGACAGGACAATTTCACTTGTCTTGCTTATGCTGATGGATATTTGAGATTAGAAACTACCTGGTTGATGAAGCTAATGTGTTATTTGTATAACCTCAATTTTCATCTGAATTCATTGCTTATGGCATGGGTTTCAATTGTTTTTGTAGTTTCAATTTGGAGCTCCTCCCCCTGCAGAGGATAAGACCCTGAAGGACCCTTGCTTGGAAATGTGCCCAAATGCTTTTCGGCATCAAGGAAGAGGAGTTCTTAGACATGAACCACAATGCCCCAAGGTAAACTGAATCTGTCCTCTCATAGGACATTGTAAAGCACTAATTGTGCACCAAGCACATCTCTCTTCGTGAGTTGTTGATTGTATTCTTATTGCTTTGCCCTTTCTTTATTTCCAAATCCAACCCTTGAATCATTCTCCTATAATTCTAATCAGTCTTTTTTTGTTACGATAAATCCTATCCATTCTTTTTAAAATATCAAACATAGATAATTATCTCCATCATTGATTCTCTCCCTCATACCATTTCTTATGCAAAAAAACTAGGAATGCCTCGCGAACCCTTTTTTTTTTTGTGGAAAAATAACTACTAACAGTTATTTGTAGCTAGCCAGCACTTGAGCATTAAGCTTGTCACATTCCAGCAACGAAAGCCTAACGGGAAGAAGATATGTTTGTCAAGCTGATTTGCACTCTTCGTAAATTTTGTTGACACCAGTGAACAAGGATTTTGTTTTTGGTCAGCATATTGCTATTTTTCGTATGTTTAGTTGATGCCGATGAACAACGATTATGTTTCTAAATAGCATACTTGTGAGACCCTTTTCTCTCTTTGTGAATTTTGTTTCGAGTTCTGATTATTGGTATTAGTATTTTAATCGAGAATTCCATCCTTTCTTTTCCATATGGTTGATTTAAAATGATCGAATCATGGAAAAGATGTAGAAGAACTTATTGCGCTTGTATGCTTTTCTATTTGGTTGGATAAAGAAGATCCAAATTATTATTCTTGCAAGTCTTTTCTTCTGTTGGTGTTATTAATTGAATAGATTTCTTGCACTAGATTGGATTTTTAGTACCCTTCCTAATTCACTATGTTTAGTTTTTAGACTACTTAATTTTATTTTTGATCCTTTTTATTCATAATTGAGTTACTCATCATGTTGAATTGACTACTTTGATCCATGCTTGGCAACGTGGTCAATGGGAGTTTATTCACTTTAATGATTTTCAAAGCCAGTGTAAGATTTTATAACTTCCTACTATTTCTTATTGATTGTCAATTAACTTAGAGTTTTCATTGTAACTCTTTGAAATATATTTGGGTAATTGAATTTAGACTTATTTAAATGTTGATTGAAAAAAGAAAAATAAAAAAAAGACTATCTTTTCTCTCTTATATGGGCACGTGTCAGTATCTAATGCCATATGGTACTTCTTCAGCGATTCCTCAGTCTTGAATTTCTTTTTAGAGCAAAATGTTTTCTTTCTAATGCCATATGGCTTGCCTACATGGGTTTGAATAGGAGATAAAATAGTTGAAGCTCAAAATGTATGAATTACCATAGCCCCTGTGTGAAAAAAAGGAGGTTTACCAAAGGAAGAAAGCTGCGTTATTATTAGACTTCATTATCGACTTTGAAACAGGTTTATATCCTTTTTTTTTTCTTCACAAAATTCCTGCAGTGTTAGTCTATGACAAATGATCTAGGTCCTTAATGTTAAATAAATTGTGTTTATTTGGACATTTCATGGCCAATTTGATCTACACAAGCTTGGCTATTGTCTTCTAATTGAATATTGATTTTGGTATTTGTCTTATATATATATATTTTAACTTGTATTAAATTTGTAGTAGAATAGATTTTTGAAATTTGGATGGATTATTTCAAATATTTTTATCCTAAAAGAATGAAAAAAGACTTTACTAAGGATATTTAAGTAGTTGTCCCTGACAGCCCATTTAGAGACCATAATAGTTGCAACTCTGTAGCTATCTCCTTTGCATCCTTCTCTATTGCATTAAGGAAACCATCTTCCATTCCATCCAATTGAATTGATCTTCCAAATGAAAATCATTTTTCAATTAATTTTCATATAATGCAAATTGGCAGATTTTATATTTGGCCCTACACTTATCATCTTGTACAGGGTTCTGCATGCCAATAATGAATCTCACCTTCTTAGTATAAATTGTGAAAGTGAACCCTCTATAGCAGTGTTATCAACTAAGCCAATTACTTAGGATAGCGTAAAGCATGTTGTAAGTCTCCTTGTTGTAATTAATTATTAACACTTTAAAGAATTTAAGAATTTAATGTTGCTCTAAACCCTTTGACATGTCCTCTGATTTCTTGATATAATTTGAAAAACCAAGTTTTATGACAGTTGTCACTAATACTATTAGCTTGTGGATAAGCTTGGGTTCTAGGGAAAAGTACCAGCATTTCATCACCAAACTGACGAGTTGACAGCACTACCAAGGCACCAATTACATCTTTGACATCGTCATTGCAGGATGCAACAGAGTACAAGTTGAAGGTTAGACAACAGGCTAAGCAATACCCACCTCTGGTCTGACACCATATGTAACCTTTTTTTTTTCTGAAATAATGGCATTTGCCAACTGCAAATTGGTGCATTTATCAATTGCTTATGTATGTGTGTATTTAGACTTTTGAGTGATCATGCCTTCTAATTCACAATTGCATTATAATTCTAAATCTATGATGATAAACAATTAGTGAAAGATGATTTCAAATTCTTAACTTATATCCAATATATGATGAGCTCAATTAGAAATTTGAAACTCATTGCTTCTTTAGATCCAGCGTATTACTCCACTCATCAATACATGAGTCACAAAACCAAAAAGATATGTACAGTAGTTTTTGCTGTTAGGCATTCACTATACAAGCATAGAGATAGTGCAACAATTAGCATGCATTAAATATCTATTATTAATTATAGAATGATTGAGCTCAAATTGAAAGGAAATTATTTACCAAGGAAAAAGAAAATTAAAACTAAGTTTTTAAAGAAATGTAAGAAGGCCAATGGTCCAGATAATCATGAGATTAATGGTCTTATGTCTTATATGTTATGGTATAACTTATTGGTAACTTTTCCAACTAAGGTTTGTTTCAACTTTTTTCCATGTCAAGCACCATAGGCTTGTTTTAATTCTTTCAATGTTGTAATAAACTCATTTTACATAAAAAAAAATAAAAAAAATGAGAGACACTCTAATTAGGGAAGGAAGAGGACACTACAAGAAATCTAAAGCTCCTCGGATATGATGGACACCAGATTTTCATAAATGCTTTATTGGAGCTGTCAATTGCCTCAGCAAAAATAATGGTAAGTTTCAGTTGTAGTTCCCTACTGGATATATGAAGTTTGATATATATATATATATATATATATATATATATATATATATATATATATATATATATATATATATATATATATATATATATATATATATATATATATATATATATATATATATTTTATGAAAGTTTGATATATTTCTAATATAAATTGCAAAAAGAGGAGATGTCTGATTACCAAAAATAAATAAATAAATAAGAGGAGATGTCTAGATATTCATAAATAAGTTTGATCTTCTTACTTCCAATCGCCAAAACTTCATGATTTAACCAATTTTGCTTTGGAATATCAACTTCAAATTGACTAAAGAAGGTATTTGTTTTTCTCAGTGGAAATAAAGAAGATATTGCTGGTTAGAGGACAAGTGGGCATTTAAGTGATCTAAATACGACTTTGACTTTTAACCGGGGAAAAAAAGATTTCGTTCAAATGCCTTTTCTTATGGCTCTGTTATTTGCACAAACAACACAGAGCGACGTGCATTTGCACGTGTGAATTTTTACTAGTTTATTTAAGTTTTTTCTAGTTCTTTGATTGCTTTTGGGATTTTAGTTTCTAGAATGAATGTTTATGTTCAAAATTTTTATGTAATGCAAGGAATATTGAAATTGTTTAGTTTATTTTATGCAAGTGTATTTTCCTTTCTTTTGATCAATGCAATTTCAATTTCAAATTCGAGTTTCAATTTTCAAAAGGATTCATTTTTCTCTAGATCTAGCAATTGCAGATTTGGATCATTCCAGATCTGGTTGTTAGGGTTGGTTGAGATTTGAATCAATTGTTCAAAGATTATTTTTGTCATTCAAGATTCAAAGATGCAAGTAAGTAGCCTTCGTCAATAATCTTCTCTTCCCCCTTCATTCGCGCTTTTGTCTACCCCTCCATATTCTTAACTTAGGATTTATTTTTCAACATTTATTTATTGTTTTCCTTTCCCCCTGGGTCCTTGATCAAAGATGCCTACAATTGTGCCTCTCTTTGGTTAAGGTTTTCCTTTTCATTTTATTGCTTTGTTATTTACTTTTTGCACTTTTTCTCTTTTTAATATCCATTCCCCTGATTGGTGGACTGTAAGCTACGACAAAGGGTCCACAGTTAAAGTCATCATAGTTATTCTCCCATTCACTCAATCCAGAGCTAACACTCAGATCACTTCCCTTTATTTATTTATTTATTGTTTGCATTTATTTTATTCTTGCCTTTTTTTCATTTATACGTTATTTTTTCATTTATTTATTAGATGATGAATGGTTAAGTTATGTTTGTTTTATTTTTAATCCCAATTTGATTGTATTAGATATATGTGTTAAGACCACTCATTTAGTTTAATTGATTAGTTAAAAATTTTGAATCATTACACTCTCGCGTTACCATTAAGAGGTTAAATTCTAAAGTGTCATATCTCCCTGAGATCGACCCATTAGTTACACGATACCATGTGCTTGGGATTACTTTTATTTTGCAAACAGATTTCATTATGAATCACTTCAGAGCTGAGATTAGAGCAATCCACCATCAGGTAGGCTCATTGAGGCAGCCCAAGCCACCATCCAGCTTGCCAGTAACAGAGGTGAGGATGCCAACAAACAAGCAGTGACAAATTCTACCTACAACTTGCCACGTACTAATTTCGTACCTGTCCCAACTAAGCCACAACTTTCCATTCCAGGTATGAACCCTATAAACATCTTTCCAAACTCGTCTTTTGTGCCTACCAAATCCCAAGTAGCCCCCCTTTCCCTGTTCTCATGTTCGACAACCCAAATATACCCCTAGTTCCTTGCTCACCACATGGCTAACCATTTCCATAAATTTGCACAAGCGACAACTAACTCACCTTTTCATCCCACCCTTTTTCCCTATCATATTCAGTTTCTACAACAATTTCAAACCTTTGATAACCAACATCTCACCACTAGCCCTAATTATCCTTTGCACCATTTTCCTATTTTACCCCAAATATACCAAAAATCCAATCGCAGTCCGTTCTACTATCCATTGAGCTTTCTTATTTGCAAACTCAGATGATGCACAACCCTAAACTAGCTTCCACTATCCGGAACTTGCTTCCCCAAATGTTGAGTTTCTCCATTTTACAACACACACAATACACCTCTCCTTCCAGACAGTGACCTATGTAATAACCCATATGATGCCAACCTGAAACTCGAATTGCAGGACTGAAGACTCAAGTATCGAGCCTGAAGAAGTTGTGGGCCATCCGAATTAAAGCCCATGTCTTGGTTCCAAAACACATTGACCTAGGTAAAGATGGTGAAGAACCTGCTTTATTTGGAACCAAAAGAAGATCCAGTTGGAACCCAGATGGTTTGAGTAGGTGGACATCTAGTGTAAGAGAGTCAAGGTTGGAAGATGTCATTAAGCAAGGTAGGAGCCTTCTATAGGATGTTTAAGCTTGCAGCAGTGTTAGGGATTAGCCTAAATACTAAAAAGCACTAGAGTCGATTACTTGAGGTGGTTGATTGGCAAAGCAACCACCACCCTGGGTGGTCTTTTGGAATAGTATGGGCAGGTTTGCCTACTTTGCCCTCAACACCCTATTTAAAGCCCCTTAAAGCCTATTTTTACATTATTTAAAAGCTTTTGACTGTTGGAGATGACTGCAAGGTTTAAGAGCAGGTGTGGGAGAAGAAGACCCATTTTTGCAGAGAATCTCGCAGAGACTTTGTTGACTTTTGGATCCTAGAAGAAGGTAAACTAACTACTCTCTTATCCTTAATTTTCTTCTTTTTAAAGAGTGGTTTTTCTTACAAATCTCTGTTGGAAGAAGATTGGAGATGGGAAATAATTATTTTTCTTCATGTCCAATCAAATCATGTTGGGATAATAGATCAAATATCTATTTTAATGGCAAATACTTTCAGAAAGAGATACAAATTTTTAGATCTATGTTGTAGTTAGTTTTTCGTTTTCTTAGTTTTTTGTTTTCTCGTGGTTGGAGAGGCTTATGTAGTGTCTCATGAACGCGATTTAGGCCTAGGATAATCCCCAAAAGATGGATGACCAGAGGTTTGAATTTTAGACTTAAAATTCTACCACAAAACCTGGTGGTTGCTTAAGGAGGTCAGTTGGATCAACTGACTCAAGCAACTGGCCCATGTGACCGATTGGTTCACAGAACTTGTTTTGAGGGTGTTTCTGCTTTGTTTGATTCCCACACCTAAATGTAACTCTATGAACATAACTTTAGGCTTTACTCGGATCAACTGGAGTATTTGATTGTGAGGATCTTGGTCATATATCAGTAAATTTCCGCTAAGTCAGCTAAGGACACAATTACATATTATGTTGTATTATTTGATATGCTGATCTATTTATTATTTTAAGCATGTCTATAATCCTTTACTATGATGTAATTCTTGTTTAAGCATGATCAATTATGTAATGTGAGCCATGAATGATAATTATTGTGCTTTACTTCAGTATATGATGTGAGATGATGATTGATGTGGTTTTGACTTCGGGAATTGGATTGGTAAGCTTGTCCTTGAACATCAAGGGTTGTGGTCTGGACCATTATCCTTGGTGCTTATTGCACATTCCTTAGTTGTTGTCCTTCATAACTGGGAAATAGATGCATGGTTATGTTACCCATTACATGCTACTACCCTTTTGGCAAAGGTATTGAATTCGAATAACCCATGATGACAATGTCCAACAGATGTAGCTAGGATCTGTGAGGAGATACAACCCCACTATTATCATGCAATGGTAGGGTTGCATATATTAAGGGTTAGACTAATAGGCGTCCGAAAGATGGCTTGGGTGTGGTGAAAAGACATGAGAGACATCTGCCCTAACATATGTGGATGACCATAGAGTTAAGGATGTTGTCCAACAGAAGTAATTAGTCCATGAGAATTAGCATTTATAGCTGGAGAAGGATATTGGACCAACATGGCACTTGGCATGAGGAAATATATCTGGGCCACATGTAGTGTATTACTGTATGACCTTGCATTAGATTTTAGAGTCCCTGACATCTGCCAGTACTCAGACCAATGGTCATAGTGATAGAGTGTAGACCTATACCCTAGCCATAGTGGAAAATATGGACTATACCCCTTACTCGGGATCCTAACAAAGATAGTCAGTCTGTGAGAAATCAGGGTGACAAGACTTGCCTAGAAGAGGGCTAATGTATATCTTGATGCATGTCTAGCTAGATAAAGTTTGCATAGTTAGATTCACTAGATGTGTACATAGCATATCATTCATCATTTTTTTTATTTTATATTCATGCAATCTGGGTATACATGTGGTTGTTGCCTTATGGAGTTCTTTACAATTCATTCCTTTTGGATTTTTTGTTTTTCTTCAGATGGCTATGCAAGTATAGAAGAAACCTTGCATTTATGGGAGAACCCCACTGAAGAAATATTGGAGACGCTAGTAGGAACTGGTAACAATGAGCACAAAGCTTCATGTAGATGCCTGTAGTGCTCTTACGACTGTGCATTGACAATAGTAGAACTTTGGTTGTTCGTCGGTGGGATAAAGGGATGAAAGAGAGACTTATGACTCCTTTAATAGAACAACTAGAAGAAAAAATCCATAAAATGCTTAAAGAGAAATGTAAACAATAATGAGACCATTTTTAATTTTGCTTATGCTCGCATATTCTTATTTCAGATACTCTTTGCATTCATTTTGGAATTTTGGAACCTTTTTATTATTATTAATTGATGAGCGATTTATTTATTGCTCTTGATTATGGGATGGAGTGCCTTATTTATTATTGATAGTGTAACCTGATTTTGTGGTTGTGGATCACACCCACGAGTTGTCGGGATAGATTTGATACCGTCGAATGGTGTGTGACAGCCCCACCTTCCACATTTATCCAAACACCAGCACCACCTCTTGCAACATTACCAAATCTGGCATACCAAACACCGCCTACCTTTTTGGATGTTCCAAACCGAAAGAAGGCCAAAAACAAACAGTCCAAGGCCATTGTCATTAAACCAAACCAACCAAGTCAGGGCCTACCTCAATCGCCATAACCCCCCCTTCTACCTCCTCCTCACCCCTACTCTCTAACTTAGACCTCAAATTCCACTTCTATGGATCTTGATGGGCATCCTCCGCATTTTTTAACAATAGGGCTCGTGGACTGTCGCAACAACGCAATCCACAAACACCCACAAAACTATTGAGTTGGAAAGTTCAGGGCTTGGGCAACCCTGTGATTAGAAGTGTTTTGAAGAAAGTAGTGAAGAAAGATAGCCTAGATGTCATGCTTTTTATGGAGATCAAATTAACTTCCAATATTGCACAGATGTTTTGTGAGTCAATCAGGATGAATAATTCTTTCCATATTCCTCCAATTGGCAAGGGATTATGTTGCCTTCCTTAAGACTTAATTTCCCCCCACCACTGTGTGTAAAAGGGTTACAACAAATTGTCTCCCAAGATACAAGAGAGCCTAACAATTGTTGATTTTTACTTTTTAGGTTTCTTTATGCACTTACTAGACTGAAACACAGAGTACTTATGAAAAACAGTAGTCTATTATGTGATCTAAGGGTATCTATTGGTAGAGAGGTTCATAATTTGTAAGTTTGTACTCTATATAGATAGGAACCATTATGTATAATCACCTCCATATGAGGTCAAATTTAAGCTGTTGGATCGTTTGGTTGTACGATTCAATAGTCCAAATTGATCGGATGTATCAATATGGATATACCTTTCTTGGTACAAAGACGCTTTTTATATATAGGGGATGGAGGCGTTACATACGCCATCAACAAGAGTCAAACCCACAACTTTATTACTATGAGGTATTGATCTTACCAATCGAGGAAACATGCGTTATATATACTTTTATAACGAGTAGATTACGGATGCTACTCTAACTGTTGGATCTTGGATTCAGATGAATCTACCTCCATCATGTTGACCAAAAACAAATGGCAACAATAATAAACAATTAGGTAAAGACAATGCTAAGAGCGGAAAGTTGTAAGAATCTCATTGAAACATAAATGGCGTAAGTGAACCTCTGCAGCACTCAAACGCATGCCGCTACAAATAGTGCCACGTGGTGACCACGTAAATCCCATCGTTGAAGCTTTAAATGTTATATTCCTTTTAATAAGGGTCTAACTAAAGCGGTTCATCAACGACCCAACTAACCCTCCACCCTCAACTCACTTGTGTAAAAAACAAAAAAAAAAACCCCAGGTCCACTCAGAATTCCTCTCGTCTTTACCCTCTTCTTCACTGTTGTTGCCGGCCAGAAGACGAGATCATCATATTCAATGCCAAAATAGTCATTGTCGTCACTTTCGCATTCATTTTCCAGAGTCATCGTTGTCTTATTTTGAGAACATGATTAGAGAGCTTCTCCTTCTCTCCTTGTTGTGTTCTAACCAAGTGACCCTGTACCAATGTGTCATCCGTCAGTTCCATGGCACAAAATGGCGAATTAAAGCTAGATAGATTTGATTCATATGGTACATCAAGTTGCCTAGAAAGAACATGAAACAGAGAAGTAGTATTTCTAGAACTAGACTGAATAACATGATCAAAAGGTCTTAAGATTTGGTCACTGAAACTTAATTTATTACAATAATGCAAATAGAACTTTATGGGAAAACAATGGAGAAAGAGACAAAAAAGGAGAAACTTCCTCTTTACCTCTTCCTCTGGCTAGTGAGACGACAGTGACGCTGCGGAAAGAGGGTAGGGATGAGATCTAGGCTTCCTTTTTTATAATTTTTTATTTATTTAAGTCGAGGGTTGGTTGGGTGGTCGATGAACTGCTTTAGTTGAACTGGTATGTGATGTGTCCAAAATTGGTTCAATCCTCAAATTCCTACAAGACAGACGTCAGGTGTGGGCCGACCGTGGGGTCAGGTAACCACCTCTGAAGGTTAAGTCAGTAATGGATTACCACAGAGCTCTGATAAGCTGCAGTGCTTGAATTGAACGAATTAATGGAGGGAAACAATTCAGTTACCTTTGTTCGATGTGATCCTTTAGTTTATATAGGATTTACCCGTGGTTCTCAACCGTTGGATCAATCCTTGCTTTCTTTTTGCAACCATCTGATCATAGGGTTTTACCCTTCTTTCGGAGGTAATAGTAGTTACCTTCTTTGGTACGATTGCTCATTCCATATTGGTGTTGGTTACCTTCTGTGTCATGATCGTATATCCCGAATTCCATGGGATCACATCTCTTGTAACTATTAAGGTTCCTTCACCCTTACGTTACTCATTGGTTCGAACTCTGGACTGGTCCCGACCGGGTTTTTGGGGGGGGTAAGGGGGGAAAAGGGGTGGGGGGTTTTTTATCCTTTTTTGTGTGGGAGGGAAAATAATTTTTAAAGGTTGGGTTTTTTTGGTGGGGTGTGGGGCTTCTTTGGGGTGGGGTGGGGGGGGGTGTTTTGTGGGTTTGGTTGGGGTTTTTTTTTTGTAAGGGTTTAGGTAAGGAATAAAATAGGAGGAGGGGAAAAATTGGGAGTGGGGTGGTGTGGGTTGTTTAAAAGGAAAGTATTTGATGGGAGGAGAAAAGAGATTTTGTTAGCCAAAATTGATAATATAATAAAGGGAACAAAGAATTAAGAGAAGATTCGGAAAGACAGAACTTGAACCGAAAAAGAAGAGTAAAGGAAAACCGTCGAGGCGCGTTAGACGCTTTCCTTAAAACAGATTCGTCCCCTCCACAGTGTGCTTGAGGATTCAACAGACGTCTGTCTCCCAAGATACAACGACGAACAACGATGTACTTAGCACAAAGTATATCGCAACTACGAACTTGACATGTGCCTTCCTTCTATCACCACACGATTCAAATACGAAACCAAACTCGAAGCCAAACTCAAACCATTGACAACACTCACAAATCGTTTTTAAGAAGACCCTTAAAACACACTTAGCATTCTTCTTAAATCATAAAAGAAAACACAACACAACAACCATCTTCACCAAGGGGGATCCCTATTTATAGATGAGATCAATGTCTCTTTAACTAGCTTGAAAGATGAAAAGCCATAGTCACTTATTACCAAACTTAATGAATAAGTTATGGGAAATGAAAAGCTTTAGACTTTTAATAACAAGCTAGGAAGTGAGAAGTTTTCTTGGGAAATCAAGAGTCCCAAAACCCTCCATTAATCACAATAGGGAAATGAGAAGTTTGTTGTTAGGAAATAAAAGGTCTCATAACCTCCATTCATGAATTCTCCTTGGGAGATGAAACACCCAATAGTCCATAGGTATTCCCATAACCCTTCATTCATGACCTCTCCTTGTGCAATGAATCACCAAATAGTCCATTGGTATTCCATGCACATATTTCCACAAATTCATTTATTTCCACAAACTCTCCATATGAATGATTTTCATTCACATTCACTCATGCTCAAAGAGCATATTCCAACAATCCCCCACATGAATGAAAATGACGACGAAAAACAAAATAAACAACGACCGACAAGGTGATAGAATTCTACGGTGAAAGCCTGCATAGGATAGGTAGGTTTTGCCTTTGAACCTTCCCTTGTGAAAGTATATTTACTTTACTAGCTGATCAGTAGACGCGATGTCCTTGAACTGTTCTGCCATTTGTGTAAATGATGATATACTCCACACAGACATTCCCCTGACACAATTACAGTTCTCATGGTTATGTCCATTTTGGCCGTGGACATCGTCCTGGTTTTGCGAGAGTTTCTAGAGAATTGAGCCCTCACAATTCTCCTTTGAAGCGGCCCCTCTTCTCTCACACATAGGTGATTTCTTACTTAAGAGTAACCCGCATTACTCTGCTCGGATCCAACGTTTGTCCAATGCATAAGAATCATTAAAAGCATAAGCTTAACCTATTCCTTACGGGTATCACTGTTTTCATCTTAGGAATGGGTAGAGGATGAACCCCCATAGTGATCTCACTCGGTTATTACAGTTTAGTTGTCCTATTGAACCTAGATCTTGGGATCTCCAGTCAACTAGGTTAGGTTTCCACTGTAATCAACCTATTCATTCATGGGCTTGAGTCCCATTCCTCTTGATGTTTGTTTAACTTGATCTCAATTCAACCTTTGGTCAGTGGATCTGCAATCCTTTTCTTTTGACCTTATACAGTCATATGTCATGACTTTATTCGAGATCAATTAGCCAACAATATTATGTCAACGACATATGAGTCTTGACTCACTGTTATACATCACATTCTGCATTCTCTTAATAGATGCTTAGCTAGACATATAGCATGCATAAGAGATGCTAGAAACCAAAACAAATTTCATTTGCCCGTGTAACTTCGAGATATATAAATCTCTAGTATGAAGCTAATCAGCTATACAGTCCATTCCTACACGAGATGCTCACCATCTAGTTTGCTTTCTAACTTGCCTTCTAGCAAGCCTTGTAGCTTTCTTTCTAGCTTGCCTTGACAATTACCAAAAGTTCCAAACTAATTAGGGAACTCAAAATACAAAACTGCCATAACAAAACAAAACTGGTTTTGCAAAAATTCGAGATGAAAATAGATAAGTTTTTACAATAGATAAAACAATTTTGCAAAACCACATTGCCGATAAAACTTATAAATAGAGGCGATCAGTAGGTATGCGCATACACTTTCATAATTGTCAAGTTACTACTAATGGAGCATCAACATATTCTATCCATGGATGGACTTCACAAATTTTAAGTGCACTAACCATCAAGAGACTATGCCTCACATCTCTTATAGTATAAACAACTTTAACTTGCACCTCTCAAACCCATCATGATCAATAATGTATTTTAAGCAATTAATACATATGGATGGGTGCGGTCAAGTTGAGAATATCGTAGTGGTTTAAACCGGATGATCATCCATAAAATAAGTCCATAACAATTCAATGGACCAAATATTAACCACTAGAATGCCTTAAAAATAACCTCATATATACCCAACTCGGGAATATCTTCTTAGAAGTTCCATTGCCGTTTGGCCTCTTTGCCATACATTTATCCAAGGCTACAAACTCAAATTCTATCATGAATTTGGTTACCACCTTCTAATTTGAAGGATTTTTACGAGATCCATTACTTTCAGTCATAAACTGATAAAGAAGTCATCTATCACATGACTGCCGTGATCTCAAATCTTTTCATTTTTCCATGAAAATTCACATAACCCCCCACAATTCGGGTTTAATATATATAAAGTTTTATAACCTTATATATTTGGTATGTGCTCCATATGTAAGTCATAAGCACCATGCACACAACACTAATGAATTAGATTGCATGAATTATGCTACATCATTCATCTCTTACGACCCTTTTCATGGCTAACTATGGATTTTCTTAATCCACATAGTCAAAATACACTTGATGAATTTGCAACATGCAACCTCATATGATTACAACAAAATGTAATCAACAAGAAAATTCTTCCAACACAACCCAAGGTTGTCATATATGCATAGTGCAACATACAAGTAAATACACTTGCATATATATCAATAGAGAATGAAATCATCTCTTTATTTTTGTGCTTCCAATATTTCTTGAAGTCTTTCTACAAAGATTGTAGCTTCTTAATTATTGCAACTACTTGGAAAGACTCACTCATGGTCATTCCCTCAACATGAATTTCATGAATGATCGTTTGGAGTTCTTGAACTTGACTCATCACAGTCTTTGAGTCTATCATCTTGAAATTCAAGAACTGACCCACAAGAAACTTTTTAGCACCAGCATCCTTAGATCTATACTTATGGTCTAAGGACTCCCAAAGTTCCTTGGCAGAACCCTTAGGACTATACACACTATACATTGCATCAGTCAAGCCGTTTAGAACATAGTTCCGGCATAGGAAATCAAATTGTTTCCATGATTCAATCGTTTGAGCACTTGAACCATCCTTCCCATCAATAGGAGGATCCTCTTTTAAGAATCTCGCAAGATTCAAAGTTGTTAAATAAAACAACATCTTTTGTTGCCAAGTTTTGAAGTTTAGTCCTCCAAACTTTTCAGGCTTCTCATGGTGATTTACTGGAATCGAGACCGATTGAGTCGTGGCCGTAGGAGCCTTCACACTCGTGTTATCTCCCATATTTCAACCTGAACAAAATCTGAACCGCTAATGCATTTGACTCAACCTCTCCAACAGTAGGAAGATTAGCTTTTAAGAATCATACTAGATATAGTTTTGTTAAACAAAACAACATCTTTTCTATCCAAGTTTAAGGTTCAACCCTTCAAACTTTTCCATCTATTTTCAATTACATGAAAGAGTACATAAATAAGATTCCAATAGATAGCAATTCTAATTTTGGTCAATATCCAATTTCAAGACCATACTCTTTTTGCTATTTTAAGCCAAGATACTCTATGAGTATAGGAAATTGCAATATGCATATGATTCAATAATCCCATACCAAAGTATTGGAGTTACACATATTGATCACACTAGAATATTATCTAGCCCATATGTCTATGCAATTCATCCGTTCCATAATGCAATTATGGAGCCATAAACTCCAAAACATTCTCTTTGAAAATACCACCAAGATAGTTTGATATAACAATCACGTGAACCAAGTAAACACATTTTCTCATGAAAATTGTAAACCCAATGAACTGTTGTAGTTCCAAAAGAATCATGCCTTTAACTTTGTTATGAAACAATAAACTCAAGGCTAACAACTTTGATCATTTAGAGTTTTTGCATCCAACCCAACAAAAGCAAATCATATTAAATAAAACATGATAAAGTTGGGTAAATACCTTGAACAAAGTATCTCACAGAAGAATAATATTCACAAGATGAACTTAAAATCTTCTTTTCTTCCCATACTTCTTAACGGATTTTTTAGCCGTCACAATTCAATACGTACTAGATGAACTATTTGAAATCATAAGTTCACAATACCTAGTATATGAGACTAATAAGAACCAATGTAATGGTGCCCTTAGCTTGAGTAAGCAATACTTTGGAAAAACCTTTTACTTACCCATATTTAGCACAGGAAGATGAAAAAACCATATAATCAATACACATCATCATCTTCTCTTCCTTTCAACTTTATTTCTCCTTACATTAAATATATAGAGAAAGTAAAGTAAATAACATTATAACCTATAATGATAGGTTAACATTTTAAACAACCAAATAAATAGATGAAAACCCATGGTTGTCATCCTTGTAAATTCATTATCAGAATTCAAGGAAGGTTTTCATACTAAAGCAACAACCATTATGTAATATCTCAATGAGGATTATCATTAGAATTACATAAACAAGCAAACATATAACAGTCTTGTACTGATGTTTCAAACATCATAAAATTGGTGGAAATATCATATGATCCCCTTTCATTAGGTCTTTAGGAAAGGAGCATCAAGCAATTTAGATAGTAGTTCATGGAGTTTCTTAACAGCTAAAGTGTCTAAGAAACTTTCAGCCCTTACCATGATGTCTAATAAATCAATTTAAGAGGATAACCTCTTAGCAATAAAGTCAAGATGGCTTTCACCATGCTTGCACCAATCACTAAGTATTTCAACCATAGCTATTGTCCACTCATTTACACCACCATCTGCAGTGAGTAATTTATCTTTCCAGAAACTCAAAAGATTATCAAGAATTAGCCCATCAAAGGTTTCCATCCTCTCATCCAGAGATTGGACTTCTTCTATTCTTTGACGCTTGGAACAAGAACCCATGTCTTATACCTTAAATAATATGTTTTAAGATTGTTAGCCAAAATTGATATAATAAAGGGAACAAAGAATTAAGAGAAGATTTGGAAAGACAGAACTTGAACCGAAAAAGAAGAGTAAAGGAAAACTGTCGAGGCTCGTCAGACGCTTTCCTTAAAACAGATTCGTCCCCTCCACAGTGTGCTTGAGGATTCAACAGACGTCTGTCTCCCAAGATACAACGACGAACAACGATGTACTTAGCACAAAGTATATCGCAACTATGAACTTGAGATGTGCCTTCCTTCTATCACCACACGATTCAAATACGAAACCAAACTCGAAGCTAAACTCAAACCATTGACAACACTCACAAATCGTTTTTAAGAAGACTCTTAAAACACACTTAGCATTCTTCTTAAATCATAAAAGAAAACACAACACAACAACCATCTTCACCAAGGGGGATCCCTATTTATAGATGAGATCAATGTCTCTTTAACTAGCTTGAAAGATGAAAAACCATAGTCACTTATTACCAAACTTAATGAATAAGTTATGGGAAATGAAAAGCTTTAGACTTTTAATAACAAGCTAGGAAGTGAGAAGTTTTCTTGGGAAATCAAGAGTCCCAAAACCCTCCATTAATCACAATAGGGAAATGAGAAGTTTGTTATTAGGAAATAAAAGGTCTCATAACCTCCATTCATGAATTCTCCATGGGAGATGAAACACCCAATAGTCCATAGGTATTCCCATAACCCTTCATTCATGACCTCTCCTTGTGCAATGAATCACCAAATAGTCCATTGGTATTCCATGCACATATTTCCACAAATTCATTTATTTCCACAAACTCTCCATATGAATGATTTTCATTCACATTCACTCATGCTCAAAGAGCATATTCCAACAGAAACCCCCCCAGGGGGGGGGGACCCCAAAGGGGGGGGGGCCCCCCCCCCGGGGGGAAAAAAAAAACCCCCCCTGGCTCTATATACATAGAAAAAAACCAAAAAAACATCCAATGGAGAAGAAAGAAAAAAAAAAAAAACCCCCAAAAAAAACTACTTGAAGAAAGAAAGAACAAAAGAAAACCCCCAGCCCCTAACGAGAGTCACCGAATTGGACCATTTGCAGCAAGCACGCTCTCAGACACACTCTTTCTCTCTACCATTCCATTCATCTTTGTATATTTTCTCATTCACCATGTTTGTGATGATTCCAAATTGTTGAAAACTTGAAATGATGGTGATACTCTGTCCAATTAAGTAGAGTGGCGGAGAAGGCTAATCTCATAGTTCTAAAGAGCATATCATACCAAGCATTTCATACTCATCTTCAAATGACAGTTATATCTATATGATTTGACATGTTGAGTTCCATCACAATAATTCAATTGTTATCCTCGTGAATCTTTCATTCATTAAGTGAAAGTGGGCTTCATACATAAACATAAGAGTATTATATCAAGCATTCCATGCTCATCTTTAGATGACATGATATCTCTATGATTTGACATGCTGATTTCCATCACCATAATTCAATTGTTATCTTCGCGACTCTTTCCTTCATTAACTAAAGGTGGGCTTCATACATAAACATAGAGTATCATATATCAAGCATTCCATGCTCATCTTTAGATGATGTGATATCTCTATGATTTGATATGCTGATTTCCATCACCAAAATTCAATTGTTATCCTCGTGAATCTTTCATTCATTAAGTGAAGGTAGGCTTCATACATAAACATAAGAGCATCATATCAAGCATTCCATGCTCATCTTTAGATGACATGATATCTCTATGATTTGACATGCTGATTTCCATCACCATAATTCAATTGTTATCTTCACGAATCTTTCCTTCATTAACTAAAGATGGGCTTCATACATAAACATAAGAACATCATATCAAGCATTCCATGCTCATCTTTAGATGATGTGATATCTCTATGATTTGACATGCTGATTTCCATCACCATAATTCAATTGTTATCCTCGTGAATCTTTCATTCATTAAGTGAAGGTAGGCTTCATACATAAACATAAGAGCATCATATCAAGCATTGCATGCTCATCTTTAGATGACATGATATCTCTATGATTTGACATGCTGATTTCCATCACCATAATTCAATTGTTATCTTCGTGAATCTTTCCTTCATTAACTGAAGATGAGCTTCATACATAAACATAAGAGCATCATATCAAGCATTCCATGCTCATCTTTAGATGACATGATATCTCTATGATTTGACATGCTGATTTCCATTACCATAATTCAATTGTTATCTTCGTGAACCTTTCATTCATTAAGTGAAAGTGGGCTTCATACATAAACATAAGAGCATCATATCAAGCATTCAATGCTCATGTTTAGATGGTGTGATATCTCTATGAGTTGACATGCTAATTTCCATCACCATAATTCAATTGTTATCCTCGTAAATCTTTCATTCATTAACTGAAAGTGGGCTTCATACACACACACTCTTTTTTTCTTCTTGAAATGCCTTTCATTTTTGTAAGTATGTTTTTTTTTCTTCATAAATTCTTTGTAAGTATTTTTTTCTTTTTGGTAATAAATTCTTTGTAAGTATCTCATTTGCTATAATTGTAATAACTCCAAATGGTTGAAAACTTGAAATGGTGGGGATATTCTTTGTAAAATAAATAGAGAGGAGCAAAAGGCCAACCTTATAGTTCAAAATGCATCATACCAAATATTCCATGCTCATCTTCATATGATGTGGAATCTCTCTGATTTCTCATGCTGATCTCCATTACCATAATTCAATTGTTGTATTGCCCTTTCTTTGAAATGACGTAAATTTTAAGAAAGATTATCAGTCCTAAGGGTGTCAACGGTGCAGTTTGGGACGGTTTCGGGCTGAAAAATACTAGCCCAAACATGGCCCATTAGCAAAATAATGATTTCGGGCCGGTTTCGGTTTGGTGCGGTTTTGGTTCCGGCTAACTAACGGTTTGGGCTAACGGTTTAGACTCGGGTTGACTAACGATTTATGGTGTGCAAGAAAATAAAATTAAAAAAAAAAAAAATAATAATTGAACATCCTACAACAAAAGCCAAAATTCTATGAAAAACAAAGTTGATCGGTCAATTTCCATTAAAAAATCCACCCATTCTTGAGAAATCAAGAACCTAGATATTAAGTAGTAGAATGACTATTTGATCTTTGAATTTATGCATAATTTTTTTAATTGTCTAGACCAACTACATAGTAGTAATATAATGATTCAAATACTATTTAATGTAAAATTATAAAACGGGTTGTAAAATAGGCTATAATGGGTTGCGGTTCGGTTTTGGGTTGGTGTGGGCTCTACTACCCTCAGCCCAAACACATCCTAATAAGGTTTGGTTGGGGCCGGTTTGGGCTATAACGGGCCGATGCGGTTTGGTTTCAACAGTTCGGGCCACAAAATTGACACCCCTAATTTATGCATGATTTTTTTAATTGTCTATACCAACTACATAATAGTAATATAATGATTTAAATACTATTTAATGTAAAATTATAAAACAGGTTGTAAAACAAGCTATAATGGGTTGCGGTTTGGTTTTGGGTTGGTTTGGGCTTTGCCACCCTCAGCCCAAACACAGCCCAATAAGGTTTGGTTCGGGCCTGTTTGGGCTATAATGGGCTGGTGCGGTTTGGTTTCAACAGGCAACAAATTGACACCCCTAAATTAGTCCATTCATTATGCAAACAAAAATGATTATTTATGATGCTGCCCAGGATCGAACTGGAGACCTTCAGTGTGTAAGACTGACGTGATAACCACTACACCACAGCATCAACATGTTGGAGAAGTGGCAAATCTATTTTTGAGTAGATTAGGAGAATCGGAATGCTGAAACTAAGCTAATAGGAACATGATAATCCCCAACCAAGTGATTGTTTTATAATTTATTTAACATAGATAGTGAAAGAATGCAAAGAAAAACTCTAATTTTGATAAATAGGTTGCTTACTTGAAGGGTAAGTCTTATGTATTTATAAATAAAATGGCTGTTGTACAAGATTCGTTTACAATATTCAATTTTGAATTCAAAATTAAAAACTTGAATTCAAAAAATCAAATTCAAACCATAACAAAGCCGTTATGGTGTTTCATCCCCCCTCAAACTCTGCATTGGCAGGTGCAAGAGTTTGTCTCTATGCTTGAAGAAAGCTTGTGACATTAAGCCCTTTGTAAAGACATTTGCAATTTGATCATTTGATAGAACAAAGTGCACTTTTATGGTGTTGTTCTGAACCAAGTCTCGGACAAAATGATAGTCCACTTCTATATGTTTTGTGCGAGCATGTAGCACTAGATTTGTAGCCATTTGTGTTGCAGACACATTATCACAATAAATTTCCATTCCTCTTGGAAGTTATACTTGCAAATCATGTAAAACATAATAAAGCCATAGTAACTCAGATGATGTGACGGCAAGGGATTTGTGCTCAGCTTCTATACTTGATCTAGATACTGTAGGTTGTTTCTTGGAAAACCATGATAATAAATTATCCCCAATTAAAAAAAGTGCAAAATCCACTAGTTGATCGGCATGTGTCTGGACATCCTGCCCAATCTGCATCAGTGTAAGAAACTATGAAAGAAAGTTGGGTTGGTTTCAAGAGAACACCAGCACCAATAGTATGCTTGACATAACGTAAAATACGTTTTGCTGCTTGTAGATGATCTTCTGTGGGAGATTGCATGAACTGACACACTTGATTGACTGCATAGGAGATGTCTAGTCTAGTGATTGTCAGATATTGTAAGGCTCCTACTAATTGTCTGTATGGTGTTGGATCAGGTAGGGGATAACCTGTTGTTGATGATAACTTTGTTCCAACTGCAATTGGGGTTGTGCATGGCTTTGAAGTCTCCATTCTTGTAGACTTTAATAAATCAATGGAGTATTTACTTGGAGTGAGTAAAAGACCATCTGAACTCCGATTAGCCTCAATTCCCAAGAAGTAATGTAAGTGTCTCAAATCTGTCATTGCAAATTCTTTGCTTAGGCTTTGAATAACTTCTTAAATTGCAGCTTCATTGGCTTCTATCAATATTATATCATCTACATATAACAGCAATACTGTCATTGTACCTTGGGTTTTGCGTGTAAACATGGAAGAATCTGCCATGCTTTGCTTGAAGCCTTCTCTTCGTAGGTATGTTTTGAATCTGTGAAACCAAGCTTGTGGAGCTTGCTTGAGACCATAAATTGCTTTTTGTAGATGACAAATATGTGTTGGTGGTTTAGATGTGCAAACAAACCCTTGTGGTTGTTCCATGTAAACATCTTCTACTAAGTTGCCATTCAAGAAGGCATTTTTTCACATCAAGTTGATGTACTAGCCATGACTTTGAGAGTGCAATAGTTAATATTGTCCGAATGGTGGCTAGCTTTACAACTGGACTAAATGTTTCATGAAAGTCCATTCTTGCCTGTTGGTCGAACCCCTTGGCAACTAATCGTGCTTTGTATCTCTCAATGGAACCATCATTTTGTCTTGATTCTGTACACCCATTTACAGCTTACAATATTCATACCCTTGGAATAAGGCACCAAGTTCCAAGTTTGATTGTCTATCAACGCTTTGTATTCTTTTTGCATTGCATCAATCCACTTTGGGTCTTTGAGGCTGATTTGTAGGTTTTAGGTTCAGTTGGGATGTTGGAGATGGTGGTAAGAAAGGTTTGAGGTATTGGGTGTCTAATAGTGAGTAAAGAGAGAGGGGTTTTTGGTTTGGCGGAATTGGTTTTACTCTTAGTAATCATAGGATGAGATGGTTGGGGCTGTGGTTGGTCTATTGTTGGTGAGGATTGATTAACATCTTGGGTTGGATTTGCCATTGATATGATTGGTGGTGATGTTGTAGGGGCTGTTTGTGATGGTTGGTTGTTTGAAATAGATGAAGAAGAATGTGAAGTGAGTGGAGGCACATTTGGTGGGTTGTGTGGGATGAAAACAAGTAGAGAAATAAGTTTGATTGGTGGTTTGTTTGATGATTGGTGTGATGGGGGATTTGAAAAGGGAAATTCCTTTTCTTCAAAAATAACATGTCTAGATAAATATACCTTGTCAGTGTCCTTATCTAAGCATCTATAACCCTTGTGATAGAGATTGTAACCAAGAAAGACACAAGCCTTGGACTTTGGCGATAATTTGTCTTCTCTGTAGGGTGTCAAGTTGAGGTAACAAAGGCAGCCAAAAACTCTCAATAAACAATAATCTAGTTTTAAGCCAAACAGTGCTTCATGAGAAGATTTTCCTTGCAATACCGGTGTAAGTACCCGGTTTATTAAATAGACAGTAGCAGTAACGGCTTCTAACCAATATTCTTTGGGCATGTGAGCTTGGAATAGAAGGGATAAACCCATCTCTGTAATGTGTATGTGTTTTCTTTCTGAAACTCTATTTTGTTCTGGAATATGAGGACATGAAATCCTGGATACAATGCCACATTCATCAAGATAGTTTTTGAAAGCTCCCCTTGTTAACTCTAAGGCTTCATCACTTTGAAAAAATTTAATAGAAGTAGAAAGCAAGTTTTCAGCCATATTTTTAAATGCTTGAAACAATGAATTGCATCAAATTTAAATCGTAGAGGATAAAACCTAGTAAATCGACTGAAATCATCAACAAAAATAATATATGAATTGAATCCACTAATTGACAAAGTTTTAAGTGGGACCCCACAAATCACAATGAATAAGCTGTAATGGTTGAGTAGTTCTACTCACTGAAATAGAAAAGCTTAATTGGTGATGTTTGCCAAGTGGGCAAGCGTCTTTATTGAATCCAAGTGTTTCTCAAATGAGTAAGTACTACAGAAGAAGGATGACCAAGCCGGCGATGCCAAATATCAGAAGGATCTTTATTTCCATAAAGGGCCAAAGGAGGCACAGCATTGGCTGAGAAAGAATACAATTTATCTTTGACTAGAACCTTCAGTAGAATGATGCCTGACTCCAAATCCTTAACATATAAACCCCATGGAAAAAATTCAATAGAACAATTATTGTCAGATGTAAGTGGAGAAATGGAAATTAAATTCTTGGACAATTGGGGAACTATTAGTATGTCATTAAGAGATAAATTATTTGAATTTGTTTTCAAAGTTGAGGAGCCTATATGAGTTATAGGGAGTTTCTTACCATCACCAACTGAAACCTGGTCTTCTCCTTTGTAAGTGGCAGATTGCTGTAGCATGGTTGGATCAAATGACATATGGTTGGTAGCACCTGAATCTAGTATCCACTGTGCATCATTCTGTGGTGTAATGTATTGGGTATTTTGGGTACCATGTAAGCTAGTATAAGGAATGTGAGGTGGTGGATTAGGATTATTTCGGCTCTGAGCATAGCGGAAATAGCATCTATTGGCCGAATGGCCTTGCTTAGCACATATTTGACATCTGAAAGAATTAGTATTATAGGTGTTTTGGTTTGGTCCGTTATATGAATTTTGAGATCTTGGAGGGCCATTTGATGAATTTTGAGAGATAGTATTCATGAATAGTATTTTTAAATTTAAGATCAAGTTTTGAAAATATTGAAAATAGATAACATTGTGAAGATTTATGCTTAGGATGAAAATTTTAAAATACTATTCACGAACACTATCTCCCAAACATTGTGAAGATTTATGCTTAGGAGAGGAAAAAATTGCAAAAGGCAGAGGGAGACGAAGAAATGAATCGAACATAGGGTTCTCCGTTAGTCATTCTTATCCTTTTGAAATGTTTAACTATCTTACATCCTTTTGAATTTTTGATATATTTTCATCCTTTAGGAAGTTTGTTTAATAAATTAAATAACTCACACAAGGGGAGGCATTAATTTTAGGGGGTAATTAAGAGGTGCAAAACATGAAAACAAAAGATATAGTAGAATAATTGCATAGGCCACGTGGAATCCGGTGTGAATCTACTACTATAATAGCTTCAACTGAATGTGTTTTACTCTTCTCCTTTACTTTCTTTTGGTAGGTGGGAATGGTTTTGCTCAAAATATCATATTTGAGCAGATGAATTTCACATCTGTGCAGAATCCTATAATTATTGATCAAAATTATTGCGGCGTACCTGGTGCATGTAAGGAACAGGTGAGAATCGATCTTTCTCTTTCTCTGCACCTTTGGCCAGTACAATTCTATATATGTTCAATATTATCATGAGTTATTGACTTTGTTAATAATGTGTGTTGATGGAAGCCCACCGGTGTTCAAGTAAGAAACGTAATCTACAAAGGATTTAGTGGAACATCAAGCACTGAAGTGGCATGAAATTCGATTGCAGTCAAGCTGTCCCTTGCAACCAAATATTGTTGGATTCTATAGCATTATCTCCGGCAACCAATGTTCAACAAGTCTTGTCTAGTTGTAATAATGCTTTTGGATCACCTAAGGATCAGTTCAGCCTCCAAGCTGTTTGAAATGATTTTCTTTACTAAAGGACCGGCCAGTTTTGCCAACTCTGTTACCTTTGAACCTTCTACAAATGCTCCTACTCTTGTTGCTTCTTCTTCGTCAATGGCGTTCTCTGATGTGCATGACTTTCTGACCATTAAGCTTTCACCTAACAATTATTTTGTTTGGAGGTCACAGTTCCTCCCTCCACTCAGTAGTTTTGGCTTTGTGGGTTTCATCGATGGATCAAACCCTAAACCTTCACCGTTTTTGAATCCTAATTTTTCTTCGCCAGTGGCAAATCCTGCTTATTTTGCTTGGCATCGTCGGGATCAAGCTCTTTTCAGCTGGCTTCTCTCTACTCTTAGAGAGTCAATACATTCGCATGTTGTTGGCCTTCGGACCTCCGATAATGTTTGGGAGGCTCTTTCCTTAGCTTATGCCTCCTTTCTAAAGCGAGGATTATGCAACTACAAATACAATTGCACGGCATTCAAAAGGGACCCAATTCAATGGCAGATTATTTAATCAAGATCAAGATGATCTTTGATGCTCTTGCTCTAGCTTCACAACAAATCTCTGACTTTGATCTTGTTTTGTTCATTCTCCATGGCTTAAGGTGAGAGCATCAAGCTCGGGCCTGCAAGTAGGGTTTCAAGTTAGGATCCTAAGGGATTTCACACTACCTCTCACCAATCCATACCGCTGCCATCCTACCCATCACCCATTGCTTGTTTATCTTATTCTTGTCCTCCACCACAAACTTGTAACCTACCCAGACACTATTACATCTCACCATGTGACACTTGACCTTCATACCCTATCATTCTATGATACTCCCACCTGCTCGAATCAGTTGCAACCTAAAAACGGTAAGGTCTCCCCATTTCCCGTATTGGTAAGTCTTTTATCTCTTCTACAGCTGCATTTCCTATGTTGGTTCTCCTTTCATGATTATTCTTGTGAAGAAAACATTTTCGGTGAATCCATTGACTTTTTAGGGCCCTTGCAAGGCTTTCGGTAAAGATGTGTGGACTGTGTGACTTTATTTTTCAAGTGTATTAACAGTAGCATCAATGTAATTGAGGTCCGCATAAACTGGCCCCAATGAACCTGATATCCATAAAAAAAAAAAAAAGTAGGAGATGAAAAGGGAATTTTATGGGATGATATAATAAAGATCTTCCAATAGTTTTTGAGCTTTGGCTTGAAAATGTGAAAATGTCCAACTGAGATTATCTTGAGGAATACAACTATAGTAAAGAGATTCATGGATCCTACAATTTTTCAATAACATAAATTTAAAATAGTAGTTTATTCTTAATTTAAAATTTTATTTTATTATTGCTTTCTTCTTCCCTAACAACTCTGCATTATGATGATTTATTTTTACTTGTAATAATTTCTTTTACCCCTTAATAGACAATTAAACACGGATTATGCTTGGAGCAGCGCTGCTCCGAGCAGCTGACCACTCCGAAGAATTTTGGGTCTGAATCAAATCTAGACGGTTAAGTTTAAATGCTTCATCAGGCGGTCAGCTGCTGGGAGCAGTGCCGCTCCCTAGCAATTTCAACTAAACACAGCTTTAAAATGACTTCCTATGTGCTTCCTTCTTTTCTTGGTAAGATCTTTCTATACGCTTCTTTCATCATCCTCATATGTGTAAGTTTGCTTTCCACGTATGTATAAAAACAAAAAGAGTTTGGTTTTCACATACTACTCAGAGATAATGTAGCTTCTGAAAACGTTGAACATATGGTTGTGAATCTAGAGAAAACAGTGAACCAAAAAAAATAAAATAATAATAAAATCTAGAGAAAACAATGAATATTCACCGCAAAAAGCAGAAAAGTATATCATCATTATCGTCATCAGACGCTATGTTCGTCCCTCTCATATGCTTAAGCTTCCTATTTCAGTTAAGCATCTACGATGCTGCTCCCACACCTTCACTTGCCGATTACCTGAACCCAAATGAATCAATCACTGATGGCGAATTTCTTGTCTCAGCTGGAAACGATTTTGCTTTGGGCTTCTTCAGCCCTGGCAATTCTAGCTACAGATATGTTGGGATTTGGTATTACAAAATTCCTAAAACCACAGTGGTCTGGGTTGCTAACAGAGACAACCCTATTAATGATTCCTCCGGAGTCGTCTCCTTTGCCCAGGACGGGAATCTCGTCGTCTCTTCGCGTAGCAATCCGAGACAACCTCTGTGGTCTACCAATCTCTCCTCAAGTTCCAATTCCACCTTTCTGAGGCTTCTTGACTCCGGAAACCTCGTTCTATACATGAGCGGCGACGCTGCAAGTGACACAACTAGCTCTAGGGTCCTCTGGGAGAGCTTTGATCATCCTGCACACATATTGCTTTCTGGAATGAAACTAGGGTTGAACAGGAAGACCGGTCTTAACAGGGTCCTCACATCCTGGAAATCTAAAGATGATCCTAACCGTGGGATGTACTCCTTCGGGTTCTATTCCAGGTAGATTTCTTATTAATTGTAATCTAGCTTCCAGAATTTCTAGGTAGTAGTTAACGGATTCAAATCTTCTGGAGCACCCAGCTCGAAAGTTTATCTCTGCATTAGTTTCTCCATAATATACATACCAATGTTCACCCAATCCTGAACTTAACAGCTTCGATTCACACGGACGGTCTACAGAACAGTTCTTGTACAATGGATCGGCCCCGGTATGGAGAACTGGTCCTTGGAACGGCCAAAGGTTTAGTGGTGCTTCAGAGATGAGCCAGAATAACTACCTCTTCAATTACGAGTTCGTCAACAACAGCGACGAGCTCTATGTGATGTACAGCATGAACAACTCCTCCATCTTCTCACCGTTCGTACTCGATTATTCTGGCACGGTCGAAAGGCTGATGTGGATAGAAAGGACCAGTAGATGGAGAACGTACTATTCCGCGCCCAAAGATAACTGTGACTATTACAGACACTGCGGGGCCTATGGGAGTTGTCGCATTGCAGATAACGCGTTAGAGTGCTCTTGTCTGCCAGGATTTGAACCCAAATCTCCAATGGATTGGTACTTGAGGGATTGGTCAGATGGGTGCGTGAGGAAGAAAAAACCTTGGGTGCGGCAATGGAGATGGATTCTTAACATTGGTAGGGGTGAAGCTTCCTGACACGTCCATGGCCACCTTAGTGGACAAGAGTTTGAGTGTCAAGGAATGCGAGCAAGTTTGTTCCAAGAACTGCTCTTGCACTGCTTATGCCCCTGCAGATAAAACTGGTGGAGGCAGTGGCTGCATTGCTTGGTTTGGCGAGTTGATGGACATTCGGTATTTTAATGAAGATGGCGACAATTTATACCTACGTGTTGATGCTGTGGAGCTAGGTTTGTATACATTTATCCATTTCTTCCTTAATTCTCACTTCAGTCCATTTTTTATGATTCAAATTGTTCACGAAGATATCTGGGTGTTTTCACGTACTACATAGCAGCTGCACATGCAAGAAAACATAAAGGATTTCTTCACGACAAGCGGAATGTGATTATTCTTACAGTGTCTCTTGTAGTAACCTCTCTGCTTCTATTTGCTGCATTTATGCACCATTTGCTGAAGAGGAGAAATGGTAAGGGCAAAACTAAATTCTGTTATGTTGTAATTCTAGTAATTTACTCAAACATGGTTTCACTGTCAGATAATGTTAACAATAATGCTCAATCATGCAGGGGCAGCTGAACGTAGTTACGAGGACTTGACCGGAACAATTGAGCTTCAAGATGATCGGACGAATCCAGAAATACCATTCATTGAACTAGATGTTGTTGCAGCTATAACGGACAACTTCTCTCCCAGTAACTTGCTTGGAGAAGGCGGTTTTGGTGCTGTTTACAAGGTTTGTGTCTCTTGGCATGCGTCGCTACTGCATGATTTCTTTGTCTTAATGCATGTAGTTTACATCAATTCCTAACTCAATTTCTAGGGTCAGCTGTTTAATGGGAAGGAGGTGGCTATTAAAAGACTATCCAAGAATTCAGGGCAAGGAATGGAAGAGTTTAAAAATGAAGTTCTATTGATTTCCAAGCTTCAGCATAGAAATTTGGTGAGGCTTCTCGCTAGTTGTGTCCATGAAGAAGAAAAGATATTAATCTATGAATACATGCCCAACAATAGCTTGGACTCCTTCATTTTTGGTATGTTTCAGCCAGTCTTTCTATGCAAATTCATATTATCATGTATGGTGGCATTGACTTCTCTTTGTATAAGATATAGAGAAACATAAAAGGGGCATTGGGTTAATCTAGTATGGGATAGGTTAGAGGATTTGGCTCTGCTCTTTCAGTTACTTTCTGAAATTTTGGTGCAATATTGATCAAGAACCTAATATTTTACAACATGTATGATCTATTTTTAACTTCTAATTGTTTCATTTGAAAAATTCAACGTACAGATAAAACTAAGAGTGCAATGCTTGATTGGAAAAAGCGATTTGAAATCATAGACGGTATTGCTCGAGGTGTCCTCTATCTTCATCACGACTCCAGGCTGAGAATCATCCATAGAGATTTGAAAGCTGGAAATGTGTTACTAGATGACGAGATGAACCCCAAAATTTCAGATTTTGGTATGGCAAGGATTTTTGGAGTAAATCAAGTTCAAGCAAATACGAAGAGGATAGTTGGGACATAGTAAGTACTCCCTTTCTTCTTTTATTTAATTAAGAGAAAAAGGATATAGTCAAATTCAACAATAATGCATGAATTTTCCCTTGGTTGCTACCAATCTTGCCTAGGTTGGTTTCAATCAAATTTAGACCCTGCACTGTTTGCCAGAGCAAGCATTTGAGAGGAACCCATCAAAGGTGAGCAGGATTGTAATCTGATAAGACTAGTGTGAAACAAAGTCCAACACCCCTAATTAGCAAGAGGAAAGAGTTTGGCTTTCCTCAGGGTATCCCCCCTTATACGTACAAGCAACCTTTACCCTAGAAAAAGAAGTGTGAAACAAAGAGAAACAATCAAGAGAAATTGCACATATATTCTTGTTGAATTTATATTGGCTTTACACTTGCTTACATCCATCATATTTTGGCTTAGTTAACTTCTTTTCTTTTCTGTTGCATTGTTATAGTGGTTATATGTCACCAGAATATGCTATGCATGGAATTTTCTCAACAAAATTGGACGTATTCAGCTTTGGAGTACTATTGTTGGAGATAATTACTGGCAAGAAGAACAATGTATATTTCCATGAAGATCCTTCAACAAATTTAATAGAACATGTAAGTACACTTGTTTATTTTCATTGTTGCTGCTACAAAAAAAAAAAAGGGTTCAGTTCCCATTTCTTATGTTTGTTGATTGTTTTGAAATGGCTATAGGTATGGGAGTTATGGAAAGAAGGTTGTGCATTGGATTTAGTTGATTCATCAATGAATGGCTCATACCCAATTCATGAGGTTTCAAGGTGCATTCAAGTTGGGTTGTTATGCGTGCAAGAAAGTGCATTAGATAGACCAAACATGTCGAGGGTTATTTTCATGTTAGGGAGTGAAATAGAACTACCAACACCTAACCGACCTGGTTTTATTATGAAGAAAACACTTAAAGGTCTAGATTCATCTTCCACAGACATGGAACCTTGCTCTATAAATAAAATGACGACAACGATGGTAGAACCTCGATAAAGAAGAGAGCTTTTTGCATTGTATATTTGTAAACTGTAGAGATCCATTGTCCTGCAAATATACATAGCCATAGATATTTTAAACAATTGAACCATTCCATGTATTTAGGCCAAGGTTGTTTAGCCATTTCACTATGGGCGGTTGTCCTTTCCATTTTAAATAAGAGCAAATTTCTATCACTTCTCTATACTTAGGCTCTATTTTCTAAAATTCCCTTCAAACTTTTCCATCTGATTTCCTCAAAAACCAAACTCACTTCTCCTTCTCCCCTGATGTTTTTAAATACCCAATTTACCCCTCTATTTTTCTAACCCAGTGAATTTCTCTCTTTCAAATCGAGTCACCTTATATTATTTGGTTCAAACTTATTGCTTGAACCACCAAACTACATTGTATTTTATCAACCTCCAAAATCAACTTCTTAATTTAAAAAAATATAAAATAAAATCAAACGTATGTTGTAACAACCGTGTAAAGTTGTTGAATTGAATATTTCTAAGTTCTAAATGATCTTCCCTCTTACCAGAAAAACAAAAAGAAAAAATGATTGGGAAGTCAATTATAGAACAAACCTTTGTGCAGAAGAGGTTGTGTCGATCTGTTGCTTCATCTCCTTCTTCTGTTTAATAATTCTACAAATAATCAAGCTTCAGGAATGGAAAAGAAAGATCCCATTTAGATCTAAAACATAGACTAAGAAAGTAGCCGATGACAAAAATTAAAACTTAAAACTTGGAGGCAAACAATCCAGTTCCAAAAATGGAAACCAAAAATCTTATTCAAATCTCAAACATGGACTAAGAAATTTGCTAGTGATGAAATTTGAACGGAAAACTGGCATGGGGAATGCTACTTTTGCCAGTCATGACAACTCACTGCCTTTCTTCCTCTTCTCAGTCATATCCATTAACTGTTTGTATATTCAAACCCCCCCCCCCCCCCAAAAAAAAAGAAAAAAGCCTACTGGCGAATCTTGCCTCTCAAGCACTTTTTGGTTATGAAATGCTGTAATTTTTCTTCCTTTTTTTGTCTTTTTCAATTAATGGGTTCTGAAATGTCCTTTGTGTTAGGGTTAGGGTTTAAGCACAAGGTTGTTGAAAGCATTACACCCTGAGTATCTAGATTGGAATACTTAGACCATTGCTTCCAGCTAGTATTTATAGACTAGCACTAGGTTCTATGCTTAGTTGGACTCTCACACAAAGGCCCATTACATCGTTGGATCGTAACTGATCCAATGGCCTATATTAGAACATACGTTGGATATAACTAAAATACCTCAACCATATTTTAATATGACTCAGATACCTCAACAATCTATTCCTATGTTCTACATATGGCTCTAGCGTTAGTCCCAGAAATGTAATGTTCCAACTCAATACAGAATCATTCATAACTTTCCAAAAAGATAATAGTATTCAATAAAATCCAAAAGAACACTTTAAATCAAAACATGAATTTTAGAACAAATCTAAACCCAATCTAATTAGAAGTTCTTCTTGGAATTGAATTACTTATGCTCACAAAGAACAATATAACTGTTCATTGCATCCTTGAACGATTTACTCATAAAGTGAATCATTCCTGTCAAAATCCATCCTGACAGCTTTGATTGATTTTACTTGTCAAGTAAATCTTTCCACCAAGCCAGAGGATTGGATTTGCTCCTCCATTTTCGTCATCCATTGCAAATTTAAAAAAATATGAATTTCATAATATATATATATTCAATTATTTGCATAAATATCCAATTCAATAAAAAAAAATGTAGTACATGATGACTAAAAATCATTCGCATTTTCATCAATTTTTATACAAGAACAAGATATAAATTGTTTATTTTACAAAAAACCATTACATGTTTCTATTTGGAATGTTAAGAGTTATAGTGTCCAACATAGTTATTGGTTGTATCATCAAATTTGGAATGATAAGCCTTTCTAGGGAAGACATATCATAAGATGTGGAATGATATAAATATAATAATAACATCATCGAAACATATAAACAATTTCTATATTCCTTGTTTGGAATAATAAGGTAATCAAGCTCCATATAAAGGTTGCTATATCATCAATGTGGAATGATTTCATAAATCTCTATACTCCACAATCCTACCAAATTATCTGAAATATGTAAATTGTTATAAATGTTAACTATGGCTAGATGAATTTCGAACAATTCAAAATAACATAGAATTGGATTAAGACCTATCTATCTATATGGTCTTTTACCCCATTTCCCCTACAATTTTGAATGTTCGATTTGTATTTCAATCCCTTTATAAGAACATCTGCCATGTTTTATCTTGATCATACATCAACTAAAGTAATTACTTCTTGTTCTATTAGATAATTCAGCACAACCCGCATTAGCCTAATTTGTCTCATCTTACCATTAAAGAGTGAGGTATTAGCTATCATTGTTGTTGCTTGATTATCACAAAACAAATCTTTAAGTTAATCAAAGGAATACCCAATATCAGATCTGTTGCGTCTAGAATTTCTTCGAGAAGCCGGATATTGAGATGATCACCTTAAGAGCTCTCCAACCAAGTTGGAATAACTGGGATGCCTGTACACACAAAGAAAGCAAGAACGGTCCGGCCTAGTTTTGGCCGGGGAACCGCCTCCGACGCTCAAGTCAGCCTAGGCAACAATAATGGTTCTTGAGAGAGTTCTCAAGAACGTAATGAGTAAGTACTCAGATGAAAGTTCTCATACCTTTCTCCATGTAGGAGGTGGGTTTATATAGAGGTTACCTGGAGGCGGCAATTCCTTAAGTTCCGGATCGATAGTTGAGGAGTGAGTGGAGTAGTGGAATAATGGCTCCTTCTTTGTCGCACCTGATAATGCCGTTATGCTGACTCACCTCCCCAATTCTCGGAATAGATATGCTGAGTGTTTATGCGTAACTAACTCTTATTGACTTAGTCAAGAGAGTCCTCTGAGAAATGCTAGAGTTGGATATAGATACATATATTTTTCCCAAGTGTGGCACTTCTCCAACGAAGAAATGAACCTGCCCAAGAGGGAGGTATCTCTCCCGAATGAGGCCCTCGGGACCTTCTCCAACGAAGAAACGAGCCTGCCCAAGAGGGAGGTATCTCTCCCGAGGGAGGTATCTCTCCCGAATGAGGCCCTCCGGACCTTCTTCAAGGATGAGATGCACCCGCCCACGGGGGTGCCTTTCTCTCCCGAGATGGGGACTCGGGACTTTAGCTCCCCACAACAGAGCCCCCCATTCCGTGCGATCGGTTTCTCGAGTGTATGGAATGCTTTTCTCATACCTCTTTGAAGGTTTTTTCTTTTGAAGAAATTCCAATGCGTCGTCTTGAATGATAGCCATCATTTCTCTAAAGTCTCGTTGAGTCGAGAAGCCCCCAGCCTGGTTCTCCGAGAGATGCCATTGCCTTTATTAAGGGTGACTACCCGAGTGAGGTCCCAAGTGAGACGCCTTAGAAATTCCATCTCATGAGAGTCTAACTTGGACTTTCACGAGAGGTGGGGAAATGTTCCCGAATGGATACCCAAGTGAGGTCCCGAGTGTAACGCCTTTGAATAATTCCATCTCATGAGAGTCTAACTTGGACTTTCACAAGAGGTGGGGAATTTCTCCCGAATGGCTACCCGAGTGAGGTCCCGAGTGTAACGCCATTGAATAATTCCATCTCATGAGAGTCTAACTTGGACTTTCATAAGAGGTGGGGAAATACTCCCGAGTGGCTACCCGAGCGAGGTCCCGAGTGTAACGCCTTTGAATAATTCCATCTTATGAGAGTCTGCATTGGACTTTCATAAGAGGTGGGGAAATACTCCCGAGTGGCTACCCGAGCGAGGTCCCGAGTGTAACGCCTTTGAATAATTCCATCTTAGGAGAGTCTGCATTGGACTTTCATAAGAGGTGGGGAAATACTCCCGAGTGGCTACCTGAGTGAGGTCTCGAGTGTAACGCCTTTGAATAATTCCATCTTATGAGAGTCTGTATTGGACTTTCATAAGAGGTGGGGAAATTCTCCCGAGTGGCTACCCGAGCGAGGTCCCGAGTGTAACGCCTTTGAATAATTCCATCTTAGGAGAGTCTGCATTGGACTTTCATAAGAGGTGGGGAAATACTCCCGAGTGGCTACCCGAGCGAGGTCCCGAGTGTAACGCCTTTGAATAATTCCATCTTATGAGAGTCTGCATTGGACTTTCATAAGAGGTGGGGAAATACTCCCGAGTGGCTACCCGAGCGAGGTCCCGAGTGTAACGCCATTGAATAATTCCATCTTATGAGAGTCTGTATTGGACTTTCATAAGAGGTGGGGAAATTCTCCCGAATGGCTACCCGAGTGAGGTCCCGAGTGTAACGCCTTTGAACTCTCTTGGGTTCTTCGTTGATTTGAAGAGCGCTCCTGGGTTCTTAAGCTTGTTAAGAACTCTCCTGGGCTCTTCTTAAGAAAGCTCTTGGGTTCTTGAATTTGTCAAGAACTCTCTTGGGTTCTTCGTTGATTTGAAGAGCGCTCCTGGGTTCTTAAACTTGTTAAGAACTCTCCTGGGCTCTTCGTAAGAAATGCTTGTGTCTTCTTCGCTATAACTTTCTTTTCAAGAAAAAGGATGTCAAAAATGGAGACGTAGACTTTATTGAGAATCAAATGGTCTTTCGACTTGCTTGCATTTTCTGACATAGTCCACGGCATCTTTCTGAATAGTCGGCCAATAAAGGCCTTGGCGTATTATTTTGTGGGCTAAAGCACGACCTCCCATATGCGCTCCGCATATTCCTTCGTGTACTTCAGCTAAGGCATATTGAGTTTGAGAAGGGCCAACACACTTTAGAAGAGGTGTGTGGACTGATCTTTTATAAAGCCGTTCTTCAATAATGGTGAACTTCGCTGCTTGATTTTTAACTGCCTTAGCTTCCTTGACGTCTTCTGGGAGGATATCATTCTTCAAATATGCTATAATTGGGCTCATCCAACTAAGCTCTTCTTCAATATCCATCGCCTCGGCCTCCCGAACGCTAGGAATTTCTAACTGTTCAATATAAACGGCTGAGCCTAAGGTCGAATATTTGGATAAAGCCAACTTGGATAACTCATCTGCTACTTCATTTTCCTTTCTCGAAATTTTTTTTAAAAAAAAAGGAGGAAAAAAGGGGCAAAAAAAAAAAATTTATTTAATAAAATATTCTCTTCTTTTTTTCCGTGCGGGGGAGCACCCCCCGGGGGGGGGGGGGGGGGGGGGGGCCCGACAACCCGCGGATGTGAACCGTCACAGGATCCATGGTTTTAGTCTATCAATAATAATAAATACAAATACAGATAATCAAGAGCAAGAATAGTGCAATAATTAATAAACAGGTTACAGGAGTCCAAATACTCCGATAAATATCCAAGAAATAATCAAAGGAAAGAATCAAGAATCAAATGTAATATCGAGTTCAGCGGAAGCAAAATAAATAACTAGATAATCTTCATCTTCAGGAGGCTTCATGCTCTGCAAGTCCATGTACCACCTGTCTCGTGCCACATCGCCTTCAAACGAGAAGGCTCTTTCATACGAATCATCTCCAACTTCCGACGTTGTGCAACCATCTCGTACGCTTTATATAATACATACAATGAAAGGAATGAGTTCCAACGAACTCGATGAAGGAACAAGCAATTCTCATATATATGTCAATACAATCCACGAATGCACGGATGAAATGATATGGATGGTATGCGAAATATGAATGCTACTAAGATCTAACTATGCAAGTCTCTAATGGCTGACATGCTTTAAGATATACACCAGCCCTCCTTTGGGTAAGTCTCATCACTCGATCCGGCAAGGACTGGTTACCTCTCGTAGGGATCCTGGGCAAAGGGGTAAGTCCACACCTGGCTCTCAAAACCGTGGTCGGGGGTTAAGTCAACACTCTCTCACCACGACCATTGGCAATGAGTACTTGGCGCATGTCGGGGTTTCTAATCCAATGCAAGGTCATAATGGTAACATACTATATGAAGTCCAGATACTTCCCCTATGGCACCAACCAACTCGGTTCAAGTATCCTTCGCAACCTAGGAGTGAGAATCCTCACGGACTGGCTACCTCTGTTGGACTCCACTCCTTAACCCTATGGTCATCCACATATTATTGGGGCGGATGCTCTCATGACTCCTTGCGACACCCGGTCCGCTCCTTGGACGTCCATGAGCCCAACCCTAACATATGCAACCCTACCATTACATGACCAACAGTGGACCACTGAGTCTCCGCACGGACTGGTTACCGCTGTTGGATGAAACATAGTCACGTCACCATTGTCACGGGTCACCCGGCTTCAATTCCCCTGCCGAAAGGGTAATAGCATGTGGGGTACCTAGCCATGCAATTCTAGACTCCCTAAGTATTGTCATCAAGTAATCATGATAGTGCTGGAGACATCAGCAGGCATGTGTCCCATTCCACAGCCTTCTGATATCCCAAGCCAAGATATCCCAATGGAATACCCCTTCCATCACAATCACACTACATCACTCTTTATCATATCATGAACAGTTGTGCAATATCATAAAAGATGAAGTACATCAAGGAACACCACAAACAGCAAGTGTACAATAAGATTCACATGCTTTATACAATTACAGCAAGTTACATGATCAAAGAATAGTAAATAGAACAACAGAATCATCATGTATATGTAATTGCATAAATAAGAATGCATGTCCTTACCTGTAATTTAGTAGAAGTCCTCTAACTTGCAATCCAAAAACTATTATAAGACTTTTATTTGAAACAGAGAACACCTAGGCATAGGGTTACAAGAATGTATAAGAGTCAAGAGTCAAAACAATTCAAAAATCAAACCTACACGATGCTATCGGAAACCAGTGGTTGCTTGTGGCGGTTGCTTAAGTTAAGCGACCTCCACAAGCGACCGCCCCTGCTTTCAGCACGGTTTCCAACTCCGAAAATCAGACTTTTTATCATCCGATTTCAATCCGTTTTGGGATGATCTTAGTCCGAATTTCAAGCTTAAAAGGTCTAGAACAAGGGGGTAACAAGAAACCCTAAAATTAACAAAGATTTATTACCCAAATCATTCCCCTTGATGGGATCCATCCATTAAACAAATGCGGGGATTCGTTTTCGGACAGGATCTCATCAAGAACATTGAAAAGGGAGATACAACAAATCAATTGGGTAACCACTAACAAAATGGGGATGGGTTCATATCAATCGGAGGTTAAAAAGAAGAGAATAGAAGATGGAGATTCATTACCTTAATAAGAATCACCAAGAATAGAAGAGAAAAGGTTTCATATCATTAACAAGACTTTGACACTGAATCCCGCACGTTTCCACAGCCGCCTAATCGCCCAAAATAGCAATCCCGAACATAATAATGCGTTAATAGGGCGAGGGATGCTATTTATAACGAACAGGGGGCAAAATAGGGCATTTTCCCACAAGCAGAACCGGGCGGTCGCTTAAGGCGGTCGCTTGGTTTAATCAACCGCCACTAGTAACCGCCCCCAAGTATATTGCTATACAAGGGTGCTTTGCTCATGGGGTTGAAGACCAAGTACAACCAAACCCAAATGAAGACATGGGGGAGATCATAGTCCGAAAAATCAATCATAATAGGTTTGTAATAAAGGGGTTAGGGTTTCATCATAACATATGACTCATGAAAAGGTTATGATCACGGAAAGAGAGGGAATGATTGTTATCAAGAAAATAACAAGAAATCATAGGAAATCTAGTTTATGTTAACAGAAACATTACCCATGAGGTTTCCCTCACATGGAAGGTTACAAGAGGTTTCCAGAAAGATCATAAAAGGATTAGGGTTTCAAAGAATTTATTTGACTAGGGTTAAGATCATGATGATGATCATAGATCTCAAAGAATAGAATGAGATCATGGAATAGATGGTTGCAAGGATGCATCATCTTTTTCCTGATCTCAAACAAGAACAAGAATGAAGAAAGAATAATTAGAAATCCTAATTAGGTTAAACATGGATCATGAAGAAAATATAGTGATCAAGTTTAGGTTAACACAAATATCACCCCAAGGAAAGAGAAACAAAGAATCAAGATTCACCCATGGGAAAGAGAAACAAAGAATGCACAATCTGAAAAAGTGTTGGGAAGTTTCCAACAAATAAAAGAACAATAGGGTTTCATATATGGTTACCTCTCATAAGAGTCGGTTACCTCTCATGAGAGCTACCCATAATTAATTCTCACAAAAACAACCTAAGATAGATAAAGGAACATCTCATTAGTATTTCAAAATAAAGAATGGAATTAGAAAGGGTCTACTAATGAGAGAAAAATAAGGTTCTCAATTAAAGTGAAGGGAAATAAATTCAAATCATACAATTAGGGATTTACTAACAAGAATCCGTGTATCCCACGAAAAGACTAGGGAGAATAAAGATTCACCCTTAGGGCAAAGAATTTACAATCAAGAAAGGTTTTGGGGAGAGTCCAATGAATTAATAGAAAATAAAAGGGTTGCCAATTGTTCCAAGGAAAAACAAGGATCAACTCCTCAATCATGAGGACACAAGGGAAGGTCATGGTAATAATATGAGACCTTCCCCACAATAATAAAGATAGGTAGGAAATTAGGGAAAGTATCATTAAGAGCTTTGGTGGAATCAAATTCAAGGATCATCGCCATATGGCTTCAAGATCATAGAGTGAATTGGGGGATTCACTCTAGGGTTAAAAGAATTAAAGAAGAGGTCATTACAGTAGTGTAATACCCTTCTCATGATCAGAAAATCAGAAGTAGAGAAGAAAGAATGAATTAAAGAAGAAGCGAATTGAATACCAACCTTTTAGAAGAGAAACCGATGAAGAAACCTGAACAGATTGCTTGAGGATCTTCCTTGGCTTCGAAGGAGAGGTTCTAGGAATCTTCCCACGTTCTCCCAAGGCTTAGAAACAGATTGAGAGTGAAACACATGGAGTTCCCCCTTTTAAATAGCACAAAGAGTTCAAGAGTTACTAGGGTTTCACCAAATTGACCAAATTGACCCTGTTGGTTGATTGGTTGCCAAAGAGGAAGTTCAAAGGTCGATCCCACACTATCTAGAGGTTTAGAAACATGGTGGGAATAGTTTACCACGAAATTAAAAGAAATAAAGCTTTTGAAAACCTTCAAAACAGATATTTACCAAAATGCCACTGCCTGGACAGCTTATTCAAAACAAAGGATTTAATGGGCCAAACTTCAATATTTTTGGATGGGCTTCTTTCAATACATCGTACTACTTACCTAGTATGGAGGGAAGTCTTCAAACCAGGTCCAACTAAGCTTTAGGTCCATCAACCAAGTTCTTCTTCACAAATAAATAGTTCAACACCAAATCAAGTAAGGTTTCCATAAGGAAACACCATCATCAATATCCATGGGTTTTGGGTCAAACACCATATCTTCAACTGAGATGGCCCACAAAGACATCTTCCTAAGATTTTCAAAGATAGAAAAACTGAAATCACGGTCAAACTTCAAAGTCAACATTAAATAAAACCCGACTTCACGCAAAAAAAAACCGAGAGTCGCTTCGGACTTCCAATTCTTGGACTCTTAGGGCTCGGGCAAGTCTTAGTCCTGCTAGTAGGGCTTCATACTCGGCCTCATTATTAGAGGCTTTGAAGTTGAATCTTAAAGCATAATGAATAGTGAATCCATCCGGGCTGATAAGCATTAGGCCTGCTCCACTCCCCGAAGAGTTGCTCGAGCCGTCGACATATAAAGTCCATAACTCCTGACCGAGTGGATCTTCTACTCCCGAACTGGGCATGCTATTCTCAAGAACAAAGTCAGCCAAAACTTGTCCCTTTATAGCTGGACGAGTTCTGTACTCGATTTGATATTTGCTTAACTCAATGGCCCATGTTACCATTCTTCCTGCTAAGTCTGGTTTCTTCTTCTTTTACTAACACCGCGCTCACTGCCGCTGGAGAAATGGCTAAGTATGTGAATAATTGTTCTCCCGTTGAAGGTCGGGCTAAGAGAGGTGGAGTCCCGAGTTTCTCCTTCAACTTCTCGAACGCTTTCTGACATTCATCGGTCCATAAGGTATCCTTTGCCTTCCCGAGCTCTTTGAGAGCTTTGAAGAAAGGCAAACATTTCTCACCCGATCGCGAGATAAATCTGTTTAAGGCTGCGACTCTTCCAGTTAGGCATTGGATGTCTCTAACCGTCTTTGGTGACTCCATCTCGAGCAAGGCTTTGATTTTCTCTGGGTTTGCCTCAATTCCTCGTTGGGATACCATAAACCCAAGGAATTTTCCGGAAGAAACTCCGAACGCACATTTCTCCGGATTTAGCCTCATCTGGTATGTTCTCAAAGTATCAAAGACTTCTTCAAGATTTTCCAGATGACTTCTTCGGACGATACTCTTTATGAGCATATCATCCACTTATACTTCCATATTTCTTCCTATTTGGTCTTTGAAGGCTTTGTTTACCATTCTCTGATAAGTGGCCCCAGTGTTCTTCAACCCGAAGGGCATTACTTTATAAAGGTAACTTTCTCAATCCGTCATGAAGGTCGTATCCCTTTCGTCCTTGGGATTCATCCTAATTTGATTATATCCCGAGTAAGCGTCCATGAAGCTCAATACTTCATGTCCTACTGTGGTGTCGATCAAAAGGTCGATCCGGGGAAGTGGATAGCAATCCTTTGGGCATGCTTTATTCAAGTCTGTGTAATCTGTACACATTCTCCATTTGCCGTTGGCTTTCTTCACCATGACTACATTCGCCAACCAAGTTGGGCATTCTATGGGTTTTATAAAACCCGATTGCTCTAGCTTCTCCACTTCGGTTCTGATGGCAGCATGTTTCTCGAGCGAAAAATTCCTTCTTTTTTGGATCATTGGAATTGCATCGTCCCTGATCCATAAGCTATGTTCTGCAACTCTTCGATCTATTCCGGGCATGTCTTCGGCCGACCACGCGAATACATCTAGGTTGTTTTGGAGAAACTCGGTGAGTTCTTCCTTGAATTCTGTAGGCTGTTCTGAACCGATCATTGTCCCTCTCTCGGGAAGATCCGGATGAAGTTGAATTCGCTCAAGTTTCTCAACAGGTTCGGCTCTTTGCATAGCTTCTTCATCCCGGTCATCCTGAATTTCAATACTCATTGTATTGCCCGATCTCTCGGCTTTTTTGACTTTCTTAAGATAATTCACATAACATTGTCTGGAGAGTTGTTGATCGGAAGAGTACTCCCCGACTCCCGCTGTGGTTGGAAACTTCAACTTCATATGTGTTGGAGAAACCACTGCCCCTAAGGCATTAAGAGTTGGCCTCCCGAGTAAGACATTGTAAGCTGAAAGGTCCCGAACCACCATGAATGTTGCTTAGACGACTGCCTCCCGAGGGGAGGTCCCGATCCTTAGATCCAATTGGATGGTCCCTTCGGATATGGCGGACGACCCGGCGAAACCATATAAGTGAGTCCCGCATGGAGTCATCATCTCGTCCTCAAACTTCAATTTCTTAAATGCTTCATAAGATAGTAAGTCGGCGGAAGATCCCGTGTCCACAAGAACTCGGTGAACTTCTCGATTTGCCAATTTCACTTTGATAACTATAGCATCGTCGTGAGGAGAAGTGACGCCCTTGAGATCTTCGTTGGTGAAAGTTATTGGATCTGGGCATAGGTCATTTCTTCTTTTTCTTGGCAACTGCATCGATCCAACGAACCGTGCCTTTTGCTTCGCCTTCTTAATGGATTCTTCCGTCGGATTTCCCAAAACAATGTAAATGGGGGAAAACTCCCGAGTGTCGGGTTTCTTCTCGGGATTCTTATCTGCCCTCTCGGGACTTTTGGATCTGAGTCTTTTTGTTGATCTAGGCGGGGACTTCTCTCGGTCTTGTCGGCTCTTCTGAAGATATTTTTTTAGATGCCCTGCTTGGATGAGCTTCTCGATCTCGACCTTGAGATTTCTGCACTCATCCGTATGGTGGCCGTAGTCCTTGTGGAAACGGCAATAGTTCGTCATATTCCTATCTTCGGGTCGGGCTTTTATCTTACCAGGCCACTTCAAGTTTTCTTTATCTCTGGATCGTAATAGAATTTCTGACCTCTTAGTATTAAGAGGTGTAAAGTCTCCATTGGCGAGTCTTTCTTTCCAACCTCCCTTTTTGTCATCTCTTGCCCGAGCATTTGAATTCTAACCTCTTTCTCCATAATTCTTCTTTTCCTTTACGCCTCTCGTAGACTCTTCTCGGGCTTCGATAACTTCTGCAACCGTTGCTTGCTTTTGGCATTTCTTAAGAAGTGCTCCATAAGTCCTCGGCTTATCTTGAAGCAATACCTCGAGCAAACGTCTTTGGGTTATTCCGCTCCATAGTGCATTGTACGCCACCGTGTCATCCAACTCTTCTACCTCGATAGCCACTTTATCGAATCTCAGAAGGTAGTCCCGAACGGACTCATTTGGTTTCTGCCTAATGGCAAAAAGGCTCTCTGCTGTCTTCTTACTCCCGATGCAACTTCGGAATCGGGCAATAAATTTTCTCCCGAGTTCTCGAAAGTTTTGGATGAATCTTGGCGGTAGGCTAGAAAACCATTTTATCGCCGGGCCTTTGAGAGATGCCGGGAAGGTTCGACACAATAGCTCATCTTCTCGGCCAATAACAGCCATGACATATTTAAAATAACTAATATGTTCTCGAGGATTAGACTTACCTTCATAGGGAGTAAATGTCGGCATGATAAAGTTTGGTGGAAGAGGTGCTCTCATAACTTCTTCTGAGAAGGGTTCTCTGTCAACCACGTCATAGTCGTCATCCAGGTCCCGATCATCAAGCCGTCTCTCCATGGCATCTAATCTTCTCCCGAGACCATGCGCCTCTTGACGCTCTTGCGGAGACCGAACACTTCCGAGATCAGAATATTGGGAAGTTGGTCTATGAGAAGATCCATATTGACTAACCGACCCTCTCGGGTTATTAGATCTAGAATGGCCCCTTCCATGGCTTTCTCCTTCTTGCTCTCGAACTCCTTCATTTCTGCGCCCTTTTCTGGGTAAATCTTGAGTTTGCCTAAGCCCAGCCAAACGGTGGAACACACTTCCCCTCGACCGATCCTCTTGGGGACGTGGCTCTTCAATATGCACTCCTTGAGATCTTTCTCCAACTCGTTCGGCTGGTCGTCTTGGTATTCTGGGATTTCTCCTTTCTTCATTCACCAGACGTTGCCTATCCCGAGTCTGACGGACGGCTTCACGCCTTCGTCCCTCTTGGGAATTTCTGGGGGGTCCGGATGGTACCTCGATTTGATGGACTAGGCCTCGAACAACTCCTTGGAGCTCTAACATTTGTTGTTGGACTTCTCTTTGCATATTCTGCAAATCGGCCACTGTCGCTGGAATTGGAGGTTGACTCGAACCGCCTTCTCCAAATGGAGTTGGAATAGTTAACGGGGGATTCTCCGGAACTCCTTCTTGACCTTCCTCTGGAATAGGAATTTGTCGATCTAGAGAAGGGAGAGTTTGTTCTTCAACATGTCCGTTTTCCGTCTCCCTTTCTCTCGCTCGAGTGAGAATTTGAGAACTTGTCACCTGAGGTGTGGTACGTCTCGTCATGACTTTTTGTGACGTTTCCCACAGACGGCGCCAAATTGTTGCGTCTAGAACTTCTTCGAGAAGCCGGATATTGAGATGATCACCTTAAGAGCTCTCCAACCAAGTTGGAATAACTGGGATGCCTGTACACACAAAGAAAGCAAGAACGGTCCGGCCTAGTTTTGGCCGGGGAACCGCCTCCGACGCTCAAGTCAGCCTAGGCAACAATAATGGTTCTTGAGAGAGATCTCAAGAACGTAATGAGTAAGTACTCAGATGAAAGTTCTCGTACCTTTCTCCATGTAGGAGGTGGGTTTATATAGAGGTTACCTGGAGGTGGCGATTCCTTAAGTTCCGGATCGATAGTTGAGGAGTGAGTGGAGTAGTGGAATAATGGCTCCTTCTTTGTCGCACCTGATAATGCCGTTATGCTGACTCACCTCCCCAATTCTCGGAATAGATATGCTGAGTGTTTATGCGTAACTAACTCTTATTGACTTAGTCAAGAGAGTCCTCTGAGAAATGCTAGAGTTGGATATAGATATATATATTTTTCCCAAGTGTGGCACTTCTCCAACGAAGAAATGAACCTGCCCAAGAGGGAGGTATCTCTCCCGAATGAGGCCCTCGGGACCTTCTCCAACGAAGAAATGAGCCTGCCCAAGAGGGAGGTATCTCTCCCGAATGAGGCCCTCGGGACCTTCTCTAACGAAGAAACGAGCCTGCCCAAGAGGGAGGTATCTCTCCCGAATGAGGCCCTCGGGACCTTCTTCAAGGATGAGATGCACCCGCCCACGGGGGTGCCTTTCTCTCCCGAGATGGGGACTCGGGACTTTAGCTCCCCACAACAAGATCTTTTATCGACTCTTTGCCTTGTCTCTTCCTGAGGCAGGAGAATATAATTCTGATTCTATAAAAAGTAGAACTCAAAACAATACAAGTTCATCTTTTGGATTTTCTTTCAACAGCCACTTCACTTAGTGTAAAAATAATCACTAGGTAGATTTGCTGTTTCTATTTCTGAGCAATAAGATGCACCAGAATTATCCTTAATTTGAGGATGTCTAATTTAGAGAAGAGTATAGGTTAAAGTACCCTTAAAGTATCTTATTAGTCTTGTAAAGGCAACCAAAGCTCTCTACTAAGATTACTAGTGAATCAACTCAGCATGTCTACTGTATAGACAATGTCTGACTTAATGCAACTTACTGCATATAAGAGACTATCAATCAGTTTAGAATGATCTAACTAATTCACAGCTTTACCATCATTCGGTACAAGCTTTTGTTATAATCATATGATGTCTCTACTAGTTTGCATCCACTATATCCTCATCTAGAAAGTTTTTTTTTTCAATATAACTAGATTGACTAAGGGTAATTCATTGCCCATAAAAACTTACTTTTATGCCAAGAATGGTGTTTACAACACCAATTTGTCATGTCAAATTATTTAGCTAAGGTTTCTTTGATGTCATTCACTACAGAATGATCAGAATCAAGAATCAGCATATTGTCTACATATAAGCAAATAATTATGATCTTATTCAACATAAACTTATAATAAACGCATTTATCAAAGTTACTCATTTGAAACTCAAAGCTCTTTACTTATTCTGTCAAATTTTTGTGTCATAATTTAGTTGCTTATTTAAGATCATAAAAGGACTAGCTTATTTTGTAGTCAATATGTTTAAAACCTTTCATGATATACCCTTTAAGTTTGTTCATGTAGAATCTATAATAATATACTCTTTGTCCATGTCATTCACTCTATCAAAATCCACAAAATTTAAAATCGATATGAATCACTTGATATGAAATGAAAACTTAGAGACATGTCCTTTTTAATTACAAGACCACGAATCATGAGACTAAAACAAAAACACATTAGTGTTCTATAGAACAAATTTAGACTCTTTCATCCAACATTTTGTTTTCTCTTTCTTGCATTGATTTTAGACCCAATGAAGGTCTCTAACTTGGTCAGGTTAATTGGACGCATATCTCCATTCAAGTGTTCTCTCTCTTCCCTTCCCATATTTTTCTTCAAAAAAAAATTCTTCACAGAAGAGAGTAAGTGGCAGTTTCTTTCTGGATTTCGATAGTGTCAAAGCCATCACTTTATTCACTTTAACGGAATCCTTTCTTTTGTATTTTTAACAATAGTAAAGTTGGAAGAAAATTACCACCAACTCATTAGGAATTGGGTTTATTTTATTTCCTAATTTTAACTTCAATGAATTGAAGTAACAATTGACAACCATGCCTTCTCCATTATGTGGTTATGCAAATATGTTATCTTTCTTATTTCAAATTTCATGGCTTAAGGGTTCACTTTGAAGTATTTAAGTCAAATGTTACCCATCTAATATACCATGCATATAAACCACAAGAAGGGGCTTTAGTTAACTAACAAACCCAACCACTTAAGAGAAATCTTATTCTAGATTTCATAAGCCTCTTCTTAACACCTCTCTAACACCTCCTCCAATTTCCTTGCCTCTCCAGTGAAAACCAAGGGAGGGAAGCTCTCGAGAATCTTCCGAATGGAATCGAGCTCCTCCTGATTTGGGTAACCAGGAATTTGAAGAGCCTTCTTGCATTTCCATCCATCAATAGTCCAATTCGACAACCACGAAGAGCCAATCTTGGTCTCTAGGACAGCTCAGTTGGATTTTTTTCATTGGCTCAGCTGCATGAACAACGTAAATAGTGTGGGGCTTTGGGGAGATTAGGCAAAACAAACAATACCCAACTCCCAAAGAAAGACTACTTTTCAGATTTTAAAATAAAAAATTCAGACTATTTTGAATAATATAAACTTTTCTGAACATGAGTCTATCATGTGTCTGTTGGATAAGCACAATAATCACACCAAAATTGTTTTTCCTTCACAGGTTAGCCATCCATCACAGTTGGAGAGCTACTCGGGTGGGAAAACCAGAGGCTGTTAGAAATGGATTTCAACAAGTTAAGGTAATTGGTATGTTGCCACGATGAGAAAATAGGGTAACGCTCAAAGAAGCCAAAGTTCCCTTCAGCAACCATTCCATAATTTTCTTATCGTTTGCCTTGATAAAATCACTTGCTGCGAATTGAAGCACTGTTGAAGTGGACGGTCGATGAGATGTAATTATCCATTTGAAGATAACTGAAACTCCATAGTACTGGAGCTCAGAGTGAAGTTAAGCACAAACTGAAATTCACAAAGAAATTCGTAATGCTTTAAGATTGTTAGGGTTAGGGTTTAAGCACAAGGTTTCTTAAAGCATTACACCTAGAGTATCTAGATTGGAATACTTAAACCGTTGCTTCTAGCTAATATTTATAGGCCAACACTAGGTTCTATGATTAGTTGGACTCTCTCACAAAGGCCCATTACACCGTTGGATTGTAATTGATCCGATGGCCTATATTAGAACATACGTTTGGTATAACTCAAATACCTCAATCATATTTGAGTATGTCTCAGATACCTCAACACTTTGATGTTGAATGAAAGAGTAGATTAGAATACATCTAGGGAAAAATAAATACAAAGAACAGTAAAAGGACTAGAAAGAAGTCAAACTTTTGATTGAATGGTAAAACTTGTGGCCATCTTTGAGGAAACCGAAGGAGAGAAGTAGACAAAAAGGTTGAATTCATGTTTCAAGATACATGATAGTTTGGTGATTCAAGGAATAAATTTAAACCATGTAATGCAAACCAACCCTATTTAGAAGAGAGGGATAACTTGGGTATTTAAAAACATCAGGGGAGAAGAAGAGGTAAGAGTTTAATAAAAGAGTCTAAACATAACTGAGTGATAGAAATTTTGTTTTTGGAATTGACGATTTTTTATTTATTTATTGGGGGTATGGGTATTACATAATATACCATCAGGAAAAATAAAACCTAGCCTCTTCATTAAGAGGTGTTGGTCTTACCAACTGAGCAAACATGCGATGGTAACTGAGTGATAGAGATTATACCAATCCAAGCGCTAAGTTTTTTTTTTTTTTTGGTAGAAGACAATTGGGATTTATTTAAATTTAAAACCACATTCAAGTTTACAACCTAAGTTATCAAACAAAATATACGAAACCAAAAGGGGGGAGGTGTAGAATGACAGAACATAGATTGTTGGAAGTGGGCTCCTTCGGGTGCCAAGCAATCTACTATGCTATTGCCTTCTCGTTTTGTATGCTGGAAGACTAACAAATCAAATTGAAGGGCAATATGGTGACAATCTTGGATGATAGTTTTAATTTTCCAACAAGGATCTCTATCTGTGTGAATCATGAGATCAATACATCCCAGTTATCGCCTTTGAATATGAGGATAATTAGCCCCAGGTCTGTTGCCCAACTCAGAGCTTTCTTCATTGCCATGGCCTTTGCTACTATAGAAGATTGATGTGTACAACCTTCATGGAAACAAAACTTCCTTTTTGAATATGCATTGATAAGCATGTGTTCTACATCTAGTTCTAAGAAGCCGCAGAGCACACAATCTTGTGGTAGATGGTGTCCCTTCTTGGGAAGTAGATCCATAGTAGGTAATTTGTGATGCAAAAGTATCTAGATAAAAGTGTGAATTAATCTAGGAGCAAAATGTAGGTGCCAAAGTTTCATCCAAATGCTAGTCTTGGCGCTGGTTGGGGTTTCCATACCTAGTCTATAAGAGATAGAAAATTTTCCTGAAGAGCTAGGTGACCAAATAATTTCATCATCTTTTGAAAACAAAAGCAGTGTGATTTGGGTGATTGCTTGTACCATCTTTGGTGACCACCATTCATTTAATAGCTCCACATTCCAAGTATTTGATTCTTGATTAATGAAGGCTGAAACATTGCTTAGTGGGTTAGAGGATGTCGAGAGGGGGCCAAGAAGTCCGTTGGTACCTAGGATCCAATTGCCAGACCATGGCTGGATTTTTTTGTCCATTCCCAACCAAATGGAAGAGACCCAGTTTCATGAATTCTTGTGCCAAAATGATAGACTTCCATTTCGAGGAAGAATTTGGGGAAGCTTTAGCCTACAAGAAGTATACATCTCGAATATACTTTCAATTCATTAGTTTTCCCCAAAGTGAGTTATTGGGAATGAGGAGTTCCCAGCCCTCACAAGCCAAAAGGGCTAAGTTCATAATTTCAAAGTTTTTGATGTTCAATCCTCCTGCTCGCTTTGATTTGTAAATTGTTTCCCAATTGATGGTGTGCACAAGAATTTTGTCACCATTAGAGTAGAAAATTTTCTTTTTCGCTTGTTCTTATTCGAGTAAAGTTGCTTTGGGAAGCTTGAAGCATGACATATAGTACGAAGGCATGGCAAAAGAAGTAGTTTGTATTGACACTATTTTCCTGTTTGACTGAGATATTTGGCCTTCCAGCTCTACAACCTACTATTTACTCTTTGCAGCAAGGAATCACAGTGATTTCTTTTAAGTTTACCACTAATAAGTGAAATGCCTAAGTATATATCCATTTCTGAAGTTGGTCTAATAGCAAAAACTGTCTGCCCCTCAAAGTCACAGTGCTAATGACTAAGAGACTTTATCCTGCAAGCCTCAAACCGTCAAATGAGGAAGTCAATACCTAAAACCAATTTGAAAGATAGACTAATTCAAGTTTGGGTCTAGCCGAATCTTCTAGGTTAAGTTAAGATAAAATGAGGAATTACAGGCCGCAAGTGATGGAATGAAAGTTTCAAGATTGACGAAAAGCTATCGCCTCCAAATAAAGGGTTTCGTCAGTGCTGAGAGTAACTATTAAAAAGAGAACAAAATATGGTTTTGGCTATATAAATCAAAATGATCACCATCAAAGGGTAGCTCAGTTGGTAATACTGGCACCTCTTATTGAAGATGTTATAGTTCGAGTCTCCCTATGGTATATGTAATAGTCCCCAACCCCTATTATAAAAAGCTACTAATTCCAACAAAAAAATCAAAGTGGCCTTGTCGCAATTATTTGTTACAGTACCGTCGGTGTTTTTTAGTTCAATCCCATCGGCCTATTCGATTTTGGCTCTGTTTCAAAACCGAAACCAGACACCCTTTTTTGGTAAATTCAAATTCCTATAGGTTGATGCTCTCTTTCCCCCATTTTTCATTACGGATGAAGTAGAAGGATGAGATGATACTTTGAAATCTTTTAACTATGCACATGTAAAATGAGGCTGTCATATCTGACAATGCAAACTGAAAAATCACTCTTGGGAATTCCAGTGCTATTAGAACGGAACCAGTTGCATGAGTACTCCTCAGACATAATCCCAGTTGACCTGAAAATTTAACAGAATATTCCTAAGAGATGTTGAATAATCCAATTACTCCTCAGACATGTTGAATGCCTTCTCATTGGCCCCTTTGAACTGGTGCAAGCCTTTAGCAGTGACCAAGCTCCCAACAGGCGTATTTTTTTTTCTTTTAAAAAGCAATCTCATAGTTTATCGAAGTACACTCTTCTCCCATGATATAATTGGGAGGTTTGGTTTCTACCCAAAAAATAAAAAGGCAGGTTTTGGTAATCTCTCATGATAAATTTAAATGCTTGAGCACAGTTAGAATTTCGTTTGAGAGAGAATTTTTCCACACTCAGATTAGTGAGTGGAAGATGTATATTAATATTATATGAATTACAATTCAAATATTTGAGTTTGAACTACAACTTGTTTACAATCAAACTCTACAACTTGTTGATACTTTAACTATAACTCAAAACTCTTCTCAACCGGATGGAGATAAGATCAATCGAGGATAGAGCAAGTTATGGTGGATTTGGATTTCAATTTGAATTTGAATTCAGAGACTTATCCTTTACACTCCCTCACAAGGTCACTGGTTGAGAACAAACAATGAGCTTGTACTTTAAAAATTTAAATTGTGGAGCAGATAAGCCTTTGGTGAGAATGTCTGTGATTTGGTCTCCTCTAGGAGCGAATCAGATTGAAAGATTTTTGGTGGCGACTTGTTCACGAACAAAATGATAGTCAATCTCGATGTGTTTGGTTCGTGCATGAAAGACCGGATTTGCAACAAGGTAAGTAGCTCCAATATTATCGCAATATAAAGTTGGTGCAGAAGTGACAAGCCCAAGTTCAAGCAGTAGCTGACGTAACCCTTTGTACTATGATTCTATAGAGGAGCGGGCCGCAGCGGGTTGTTTCTTGGAACTCCAAGAGATCAAGTTAGTGCCCAAGTAGACACAATAACCACTTGTAGATCGTTGATCAATAGTTGAACCGGCCCAGTCTGCATCACTAAAGGCAGTGAGAGAAAGATTAGTTGTTGGCCGAAATAGAATTCCATGGGGATGGGGTCTCTTTTAGATAACGAAGAATTCTCTTAACTGCAGCCCAATCATCAATTGTAGGGCGATGCATATATTGACCAACCCTATTGACAGCAAATGCTATATTAGGGAGTGTGAGAGTCAAATACTAAAGGGCACCCACTGTACTTCTATATTGGGATGGATATCATACAGGGAGGTTCCTCAGTTGTTGCTTTGGTGATGGAGGTCGTGGTTGCTACTGATTTTGCTTCATGCAATTGGTCCTTCACAAAAGATCTGAAGAATATTTTGATTGGCAAAGATGTAAACCGTGAGATGAGCAAGTGACCTCGACTCCTAAAAAGTAGTTTAACTCACCAAGATCTTTGATGGTGAATTCCTTGCCAATGGCCAAAATGATAGAATTAACCTCAGAAGAACTAGATCCAGTGAGGACAATGTCATCCACATATACAAGAAGATGAATTGTTTGATGTGCTGAAGTACGAAAATATAGTGCCGTATTAGATGAGGACTGTGAGAATCCCAAAGTGAGTAAATAACTGCCAAGCCGATGAGACCATGCCCTAGGGGCCTGTTTTAAACCATATAAAGCTTTCTGAAGGTGACATACATAAGTAGGTTTCTCTGGATCAATGAAACCATGTGGTTGAACCATGTAAACTTCTTCAGATTATTCACCATTTAAAAATGCATTTTGAACATCCAATTGGCGAAGAGTCCATCCTTGGGCAACTGCTAGCAATAGAATCAAGCGTATGGTAGTAGGTTTGACAATGGTACTAAAAGTGTCAAAATAATCAATTCCTTCACGTTGATGAATTCCCTTGGCGACCAAACGAGCCTTATAACATGAAATAGAGCCATCACTGTTTTGTTTGATTCTGTAAACCCATTTATATCCAATGAAATTCATGTGAGGCTAATGAGGAACTAGACTCCAAGTACCATTACGTAAGAGAGCATCAAATTCGTCACTCATAACAAGCCTCCACTTGGGGTCTTTACTGGCAGTGGTATATGAGGTGGGTTCGATTTCAGGATTATCAACAAAAGTGGTGACTAGGAGGTTTAGTTTAGAGATGGGTTTAGGATGACCCGTTTTGGATCGGGTTTGCACATGGTAAGGTTGAGTTGGTTGGGATGGTGCAGGTGAGTTATGGGCTAGGGTTTCGGGTGGGTTATGGGCTAAGGTTTCAGTTGCAGGGAGAGGTTGTGATAGAGTTTCCAAAATTTCAAAATTTGAATTTGAATTTGAATTTTGACTGGGAAAGGAGAGTTCAAAATTTGAATTTGAATTCGAAGTTCAGGTGGGATGGGAAAATTCAAAATTTGAATTGGAATTTTGGGTGGGATGGGAGATTTCAAAATTTGAATTTGAAAAGTGATTGTCAACTGTAACTATGGTGGGAGTGGAGTGAGAGCGGGAAGGGTGGTTAAGAGGTTGAGTTGCAAAGGGAAACTTGGTTTCCTCAAAAACTACACGTCTAGAGATGTAGGATCGGCCAAGAGTTCGATCATAACATACATACCCCTTGTGTGAGTTGCTGTATCCAAGAAAGATGCATTGCCTGGAGCGATATTGCAGCTTGTTTTTCTTATAAGATCGTAACCAAGGAAAACATGCACAACTGAATATTCTGAGAAATAAAAAATCTGGATCTTTGTGATATAACACCTGAAATGGAGATTTATTCCCAAGTACCGGTGTAGGCATTATGTTAATTAAGAAGACGGCCGTTTCAAAGGTGGCTAGCCATAAAATAAGGGGGACTGAAGCACTAGCCATAAGAGTGAGGGCTGTTTCTACTATATGTCTATGCTTTCGTTCCGCTCTCCCATTCTGTTTAGAAGTGTGTGGGCATGAATACTGATGAGATATACCATTATTTTTTTAAAAAAATGATCAAAATATTCATATTCCTTGGCACCATCATATTGAAAAACTTGAATCTTGGAATTAAAGACATTGGTTGCATAATAATAGAATTGCTTGAATACGAAAATTGCATCAGAACGATGTACAAGTGGAAAAATCCATGTAAATCTACTGTAATCATCCAAGAAAGAAATATAATAATTGTAACCTTTGTGTAGATGGTGAAGGGGAGGGGCTCCAAATATCAGAGTGCAATAATTGCAATGGAGATACTGCCCTTGATTTATTCAACTTGAAAGGCAATTTATGTGATTTTCCCATCTAGCCTGGGACATACAAAACTGGTGAAATAGATGAAGGTTGGTGTAGGCCAGCTCTGCAAAGGAGAGAGTCCAAAGTTCTCTTCGACAAATGCCCTAATCGGTCATGCCACACTTCTTGAGACACATGTTCGTTGAGATGAATAGAGGGAGATGCGGATGGTGGATAGAAGTGATAGAGGCCAGCTTCAATTGATCCTTGAAGTAGAACAGTCCCCGTTTTGAGATTCTTCACAAAGCACGAACTTGGATGAAATTCCATATAAACATCATTATCACTTGTAAATTTACTCACAGAGAGCAAATTTTTAGTAATAGAAGGAACATGTAGCACTTTAGATAAAATAAGAATTTTAAAAGGCGTTGATAGAGAAGCACTTCCAATATTTTTATATGCAAACTTGAACCATTACCAATGTGAAGTTGATAAATACCATGGTAAGGCATTGTTGTATCCATGTGAGTTACATTGGATGTAACATGATGAGTGGCACCTGAGTTAGGGTACCAAGAAGGATCAAATGAAGCCGTGGGTCCTGCCAAGAAAGCTTCTAGAGAAGAATTCAGCTTGGAGGCATTGTCACCTGGTGCATAGCAAAAATAACATTGCACCGCTGTATGATTACTTTTGTTGCAAATTTGACAAGCAACCATAGGGGTAGGGAGGAGAGGTGGAAGATGTTTTGCATGTCGACCACGATTGTAGTAACCTCAAGCTTGTCTTCTGCCATAGCTGTGAAAGGGGCCACGATTTCGGTTAGTGGGTGGGGGGGTTGATCTGGTGGATAGATTAACTTCTGATGAAGGCAAGTCAAGTTGTTGTCTTGTTTGATCTTTGAAGATTTCTTGATTCAGTAAAAGGCCTATGAAATCATCAAGGGGAAGAGGGTCAAGACGGGAGGTAATTGAGGTGGCAAAGGATTCATACTCATGGCCTAGGCCACGAAGCATTGTGAGGATAATATCCGCATCAGAAACTGAGTGAGCAGCAGTGGCAAGATGATCAACAAATAGATTTAATCTTCTGAACATATTCGGCCATAGAAGAGTGGCCTTTGCGAATTTGCAAAAGTTGGTATTTCAATTGCATAATGCGGGCTTGAGATTGGGAGGCATAAGTCCGTTCAAGGGAATTCCAAGCAGCGTGGGAAGTGGTGAGACCAACGATTTGAGAAAGAGCACATTCAGAAAGGGATGAGATGATCCAAGATAAGATCATCTGGTCTTGCTTGCGCCATTGAGAATATGCAGGGTTAGGAATGGAGGTTGATGTGGGTGATGTGGTGGAGGGATTGGCTATGGTTTGAGGAGGAGCTAGATTGGTTCCATCAACATAGCCATAGGTCATGTGCATGAAGTAGAGGAAGAAATTGAGATTTCCAGAGGAGATAGTTGCTTCAATCAAGCTTTACAGGTAGGAGAGAAACTGTAACAACCCCTGTATTTTTAACCCGGGATCCGTATTGCAGGTCCGAGAACCCGAAGGTCTAGTCGGGTAAATTTGTGGAGTGTCCGGATAGAAGTCCATGATCCATACCATGAACCCATGGATCTTGATTCTCTGACTGAAGAGCCTGCCTTGCTTGGTAGTTGGACTTCTAGAAGGCAAGTGATGTCTGGAGATGTCTAGAATGAAGGTAAGATCTCCCCCATGTCTTCTTTAGGGTTAGGTTGTACTTGGACATCAACCCCCCTAGCAAAGCACCCTTGTATAGCAAAATACATGGGGGCGGTTGCTAGTGGCAGTTGATTGAACCAAGTGACCGCCTCAAGCGACCGTCTGGTTCTGGTTGCTGGATTTTGCCCTATTTTTTCCCCTGACTCCTATAAATAGTAACCCTCGCTTATTTTACGAATATTTTATTCGGGATTACCGTTTTTGGAGGTTAGACGGCTGTGGAGAAGTGCTAGAAGCAGATCTGAAGTGTTGTTAGAGTCCAGAAGGTTCTACCTGTCATTCATAGTTGATATGGTTGAGGTAAGTGATTCCCTGTTCACTCATGCTTCACCACTTGCTATGATAAAAGTATATTAGTGTTTCCCTTTGGTTGTTCTTGATCCTTCTATTGCAATGACTACCTTTTTGTTAATCTTGGTGAGATCAGATCCAAAACGAAACCCTTGCTTTCGTGAAAAGGGCTGATCTAATCAAGAGGGAGGTTTCTGGATTTCCAATTTGATGTCTTTGTTTAGGTTTAGTATCACCTGTGGTTATGGGAGTAATAGATTTGAGATTCGGACTATAATCATTCAAAATTCGGATTGAAAACGGATGATCAGAGCCTGAGTTTCGGATTGAAACTCTCTGGTTTTGGGGCGGTCACTAGTAGCGGTCGCTCAACCTAAGCGACCGGCCCGAGCGACCGGCTGGTTTCCAGTGACCAATTGACTTCTGGTTTTTATCCGATTTGATTCATTCGACTTATACCTTATTGTAACCCTGTATATAGGTGTCCTCTGTTTGAAGAGAAAGTTTTATAATTGTTTACGGATTACTTTTTACGGACGAATTACTTATATGCAGGTAAGGGCATACAATCCTGTCTTTATGAATTGACTTGAACATGCTAGTCCAGTGTCTAGTATTATTAATCTTTCATTTCATATGTTGTTGTAACCATGTTTCACATGCTGATCTTGTTACGGATTACTTTTTACGGACGAATTACTTATATGCAGGTAAGGGCATACAATCCTGTCTTTATGAATTGACTTGAACATGCTAGTCCAGTGTCTGGTATTATTAATCTTTCATTTCATATGTTGTTGTAACCATGTTTCACATGCTGATCTTGTTATATGACTGCTGTTTGTATTGTTTATACATGCACTTTGTCGATTATGAATGTGATATGATGTTGGTTGATAGTACGTGGTTCTGATGGAATAGGTATTCTATTTGGATATCTTAGCTTGGGATATCAGAAGGATGTGGTATAGGACACATGCCTGCTGATGTCTCCAGACCTGTCATAACTACTGGATGACATACTTAGGTAGAATCTAGAGTTGCATGGCTAGGTACCCCACATGCTACTACCCTTTCGGTAGGGGAATTGAAGCCGGATGACCCGTGATGATAGTGATGTGACAATGGTCCACTGTTAGTCATATAAATGGTAGGGTTGCATATGTTAGGGTTGGGCTCATGGACGTCCAAGGAACGGACTGGGTGTCGTGAGGAATCATGAGAGCATTCCGCCCCAACAATATGTGGATGACCATAGGGTTATGGAATGAAATCCAATAGCGGTAGCCAGTTCGTGAGGGTTCTCATTCCTAGGTTGCAAAGGATACTGAACCGAGTTGGTTGGTGCCATAGGGGATGTATCTGGACTTCATGTAGTATGTTACCAATATGACCTTACATTAGATTAGAAACCCCGACATACGCTAGTACTCATGCCAATGGTCGTGGTGAGAGAGTGTTGACTTAACCCCAACCATGGTTTGAGAGCCAGGTGTGGACTTTCCATTTTACCCAGGATCCCTATAGAGGTAACCAGTCCTTGCCGGATCAGAGTGACTAGACCTACCTAGAGGAGGGCTGGTGTATATCTTAAAGCATGTCAACTGTTAGAGACTTGCATAGTTAGATCTTAGCAACATTCACACTTTGTACTCATACATATCATATATGCATTTCTGATTGGTTGGACATATGGATGGGAATTGGTATTGTTCTTACTGATTTCTATATTTGTATATGTTTTATTAGCTTGCGCAGATGGAGGAAATGTGTCGGAAGATGGATTGGTTTCCTGTGAAGGAACCTTCCCGTATGAAGAAGATGTGGCATACCCGAGTGTGTGATCCACAGCCCCGAAGACCAAGTATCGAGGTAATCAGCCTCCCACATAGACAATAACATAATCATGAACAATAATAATCAATGTGTAAAAGATAAACAAAAGATCAAAATAAGGAAAGAGTAAATCATATATAATCAGAGTATGAAAGATAATCAGAATGTCAAATCAATAAAGTAAAGTGAGGCGGAATCCCACTCTACAACCAGCGGAAAAGTAGTACTAAAAGAAAAGGAAAAGGAATGAAAACTAATCCCAATAGCAGGTACAATAAGTAACTAAATTGTTCTCAATCTTATAGATGACATCTCTATAAGTATAAATCTCAAAAATGGGGCAAGGGCCTTCCACTCTATGGTCGGACTAAGCATCGTACGCAGCATAACCACCCGCGGAATCTTCAGTGTAATTGTCGTAACCGCAATCACCTTCCTGGAGATATGCCTCTTCTCCTTGAGCTTCTTCATACGAGCAATCATGATACTCGGAACCTGTAGAGTAGTCTAACAAAACATTGCACAAAATGAATGAGTTTCAAAGAAACTTAGTAAGGCAGTTAATCCATAACATAAATGGCAGGATTTCAAAGCAAAGTAAAATGCTATATGATATGAAACACATGATGCAATATGATTCTAACTCTATGTATGCTGATCTCTATTGGCAGACATGCTTTAAGTCATAGCACCGTACTTCTTTAGGAAGGTCTCATCACACAACGCCTTTTGGTAGTGGGTCCGGCATCCCTCGGGACATTCCATGGCTGGGGGTTAAGTCACCACTCTCTCACATCACCATTGGTCTAAGTACTGGCGCATGTCAGGGTCAAAGCCTAGCCAAATGCAAGTCTCCTACTCAGTTACATCAAGTCAGATCCAGATATGTCCATTCCTGGCCCATGGCGATCCTTTCCGGTATCCTTCACACAAGAGTCCTCATAGTCCCTGACTATGGACTCATCAACCCTATAGGTCATCCACATATGGTAAACGGGAAGCTCTCACGTCCCCTCACGGGTTGGTTACCGGTCTTGAGCGCCCGTGAGCCCAAGTCTAACCATATGCAACCCTATCGATAAATGGTCCCCACAATGTGATTCTTGTCCTCTCACGGATTAGTTACCGGTCTTGAGCACCCATGAATCCCCATTGCTACCACCGGTCGTTCGGTCTCAATACCCCTCCGAATACCCCTCTGATTAGGGTCTGACATAACGGGACATCCTAGCCAAACACTACTAGACAGTCCTAAATATGTCATCCAACAGTTTAGGAAGGTGTCCAAAGGGCATCTCCGGAAACATCCCATAATATTCCCGTAGTAGTCCAAGGATAGAAGTGTCAAAAGGACACCTCCCCTTTCCAAACCATACTTAATCATACACAAACATGAATCCATAACATCACATATTTAGTAACTTCATATATGGAAAGAAATCAATAACAACATATATTTTGCGTATAATTAATAAGTAAATCATACATGAATCATAAACAAGTAAAGCTATTGAAATCAAGATAGTACAACAGTAGTATAACATTGTAAGAATCTAATTAAAGAAATAAACTAACAAGATTCAAATATAGAAACTAAGATATGCAATCTATGTAGTTAAGGAAGTAACCATCCTTACCTTTTATAACTCGCAAAGGAATCTTAAGGAATCTTAAGGAATCAAGTAAGATCTTGACAAAACTTGAGAAGAAGGTCCTAAACAAGTGTATACAACGTATTAGGAAAGATATCAAAACATCCAAAACAGACCAAATATTGAGTTGCTGTACTCATTGGTCGATTGACTTGGTCTACTGCCTCAGTCGACCAATGAGTCGACCAACCGAGACAGTGGCCTTCAAAAATCAGAATTTTGAGAATAAAGAACCGAATTTGGTGGTTCAAAAGGGTACTAAACAAGGGGTAAACTACAATGGCAGCATCCTAGTATATAGAGAACTTCAAAACACTAATCGAATCAAGTTTTCAAGTTACAAATTAAGAAACAAAAGTTACCATAATTAGATCAATCATGGTTCTTAAAGAAAGAACATAGTAGGATCAAGGAGCTAGAACTAGAGATTGATAGGTTATAGATCTTGTAAAGAAAACATAGCGATTGACTACTAATATGATCAATAAAATAGATCTAAGAATATCATAATTTAAATCAAAAGATGAACGAAGACAAGATCATGATTTAGATCATGATTCCTTCAAAAGCTTGCAATTGCTTTAGCCATTAATCCTTAGGAAATTATGAGAGATAAGTAAAGAGATGTTTGCAACAGAGAATGCAGCATCTTCTCTACTGTCTCAACCCAAAGAGGAAAGAAATCAAAGATGGAGAAGAAAAAGAGTGTAGACATACCTTTTGATGCAAGAGGAAGAAGATTACTTGAGTTCTTGCGAGGGATCAACCAAGGTTGCAAGGAAGATGTCTTGCAGAGGTCTCTGGTACGTTCCATAGAGTTTGGAGGCAGCAAATACAAAGTAGACTCGAGATTGAACTTAAATAGAGCAAGCAAGACCTAATTAGCAAAAACAGAACCCATTGGTCGATTGGATTGGTCCGGGTCGTCCGGTCGACCAATCAGAACAGCAAGACCAAAACAGGGAAATGAAGGCTTAGATCAAATCCAAACATCAAGGGGTTTTGCACACACACCAAGTGACTTACCTAGTAGGTAGAAATGCCTTCGAACCATGACAGAGAGCACTCCAAGTCCATCAACTAATCCAATCTTCAACATGATACAATTTCCATAAATGGAACACTGACATCAACACTCATGGATTCAAAGCCAGTCACCAAGTCTTCCACTGGGATGGCCCATAGCTGACTTCTTGCTTTACTTCGGGTTGTCGGACCTACAAACAACGGGGTTTCCGGGTCAAGGTTAGGGCTGGGTTTCACATGTGGCACCGGCAATGGGAAATGTAGATAGCTTGTGCGGGAGTTCCTGCAGGTGCATGGAATGCGCTTATCGCACCCATTGATGGGCGGAGGAGACAGGTTGCCATACAGTTTGCTCAACGAATGGAGAAGAACTGAAAGACTCCTTTTTTTGAAATTCATGAAAAACATTACTTAGCTTTAGAGAAAGAAACTGGAAAGAAAATAATTTAATTCTTTTTGATTGCTTTCGCTGAACTCGTATTCTTTTGATTTATTATTCTTTCATTGATTATTTTATTGGATTATTTGGACTCCTGTAATCCTTTTGTTTAATTATTGAACTATTCTTGCTCATGATTGTCTTTACTTGCATTTATTATTACTAATAGACTAGAACCGTGAATCCTGTGACGGATCGCTCCGACGAGTTGTCTAGCGGGTAACCGAGACCGGCGGGTGGGGTGTGACAGAAACGATGTTGGTAGGTGAAATCAGAAAAGAAGCCATGGCAGTGGTGGAGCTGGTCTTAAAGATCGTGTAGACGACGGTCAAAGGCTGAAAAACTGAAGTTAGAATTTCGTTTGAGAGAGAATTCTTCCACACTCAGATTAGTGAGTGGGAGATGTATATTAATATTATATGAATTACAATTCAAATATTTGAGTTTGAACTACAACTTGTTTACAATCAAACTCTACAACTTGTTGATGCTTTAACTATAACTCAAAACTCTTCTTGATCGGATGGAGATAAGATCAATCGATGATAGAGTTAGTTACGGTGGATTTGAATTTGAATTCAGAGACTTATCCTTTACAAGCAACATATTACAAGTTTACGAGTATGATGAAATTTCTAACATGTATGCCATCTCATCTTCTAAAGCTCAACACTTCATGGGTCTCGAAAACCCATCCCTGAAAAGACCTCAAAGTCTAAATCTGCTGAGGCAATGGAAATGGAGACTATTAGGGACAGCATTCAGCTGGCTGCAACTCTAAATTTGAAACATATATGCGTATTTTCAGATTGTTTCCAAGCTGTGAAGATCTTGAATCGCATTCCAAACTCCTACGATTGGGTGGCTTCTAGTCTAGCAGGAGATATAGAGAGTTACTGCAAAAATTTTGAGCTGTTTTTTTCTGTTCGGTTAAGAGATCCTAGAACTCCTTTGCTGATTTTTTAGTTGTTGCAATTGTCAGACGGACACAATTTGAAAGTAAGGCTGCTTGGATATGATTCATTGGAATGCATCACTTATGTAGAATGTACACCCAAAAGTGGCACTTAGAGTTCAGATTAGTACCGGCCATGGTTCCTCGTGTCGGCGATATATTTGCATATTCACAAAAATCACGTCAATCAAATAGTTTTTTAGGATGAATCCACAAATTTCATTCCACAACCAAACATTTAATTTTATAAATTATGACTCATGTAACAAAACAGGCCCTAATTTAGTTTTGAGAATGTAGTTTTCATTTGAAGAGATGCATGTTTTGAGAGTATGAAAGGATATTCCTCTTAAGGGGCATTTTTGTTCAATGAAATAGCATACCCAGACAAAACTGAGTTTGTACTTCTGTATGATAATAGTATGATTTGATTTTATATGTTTCTTTTTCTAGTTTTGATTACTTATAAGACGGGAAAAAAATCCTCTGATCTGCACATCTTTTTTTTTTTAAATGTATCTTGTTACTATGGGGTGGAAATTAAATTACTAATATACGCCGCCAAGTGGGTGTGATCCCAGGACCTCCCCGTGGGAGGGCGGATACTAGCTACCTTTCCCAAAGGGATATGCCATGTCTGTTCGAACAAGAACATCCACAGCCACAAAATTAGTGTTACTGAATCTGTTTTCACAACCAAAAATTTGTCTCCATTGTTGCTCGAGTGTGACCTGGTAATTACATCTTAGTAAGTCGAGTGCAATGGTTGGCTTGTTGGATTTATTCCAGATAAGACCTTTCCAAAGTTAAATCCTTATAATAGTTTCCCTCCACAATGAAAGGGGATGCAAAGAACTGAGGTACTAAGTAAAAAGAACAACATTGGTTCTTAGAAATCCTTAAAGCAATGGAAAGTAGTTAGCTGTTGTCAAAAAATAGAGCAGAATTTCCTCCTTCACTGTTTTAGAAACAGAGTATATACATAAAAAACGAGTTAACTGCCAAAAGAAACAACTTACACAATTCAGATTACATGGAGATTCACAAACTGATATTCACAACAATCATGATAGGGAAACCTAAACCAGATTTTGAACGAAATGGGGCATGGAGGAATAAAAGATTCACAACCTGAACCCCAAATTCACAAATGAAGGAGAAGAAGAAGAACGGGTGAATCAATCAGAGAACTTTTACCTGCAAATCGATCTCTCCAAACCCACAAACACAGTAGTCTAGCTTTCTCCACTAGGCGTCCTCTTCTACTTGCAAGTCTGCAACTGCTCCTGGGGCGAGAGAGATGGAGGAAAGGGAACATCGTGGGAAAATGATGGGAGTAAAATGGAAAGAAACCTTGGGCATCCATATTTAGAACTGGATCACAAAACGGGTTATTATTATTTTTTGAACGGGTCATAAGATGGGTCACTTTCACTTAAAACCCTGCTTTCTAATCTGAACCATTTATTAGGAATATGCCATGTGTCAAATTTTGGTGCCGCACTGTTCGTGCACAGCAGAGGATTTTTTTTTCCATATAAGATTATCTATGTCAAATAAATTGAAAAACAATCATCTGGTTAGGGATTATCATGTTCCTATTTGCTTAGTTTAAGCATTCGGATTCTCCTAAGTACATCCAATAAAGTTTTGTTGCAATTCAACATGCCGATGCTGTGGTGTAGTGGTTATCACGTCAGTCTTACACACTGAAGGTCTCCAGTTCGATCCTGGGCAGCATCATGAATAATTATTTTTATTTGCATAATGAATGGACTGATAATCTTTCTTATAAATTTACCTCATTTCAAAGAGGGTTTTGGCGAAATTCGGTGAATTTCGCCCCCGGCGAACAGAAACCAGGGGGCAAACGATAATTGTCGGAAATGGCGAAATAAACTGATTTTCAGGCGAAATCTTCGAAACTTCGGCGATCACCGAATCCAATCCAATTTTTTTCTCTTTGATTGCGAAAGTTTCGAATTTTTTCTCTTTGATTGCCGAAGTTTCGAAGATTTCGCCATTTCCGACAATTATCATTTGCCCCCTGGTTTCGGTTCGCCGGGGGCGAAATCACCGAATTTTTTTCTCTTTGATTGCGAAAGTTTCAAATTTTTTCTCTTTGATCGCTGAAGTTTCGAAGATTTCGCTGGAAAATCAGTTTATTTCGCCATTTCCGACAATTATCGTTTGCCCTCTTTGATCGCCGAAGTTTCGAAGATTTCGCCGGAAAATCAGTTTATTTCGCCATTTCCGACAATTATCGTTTGCCCCGGTTTCGGTTCGCCGGGGGCGAAATCACTGAATCTTTTTCTCTTTGATTGTGAAAGTTTCGAATTTTTTTCTCTTTGATCACCGAAGTTTCGAAGATTTCGCCGGAAAATCAATTTATTTCGCCATTTCCGACAATTATCGTTTGCCCCCTGGTTTCGGTTCGCCGGGGCGGAAATCACCGAATTTCGGCGATCGAAGAGAAAAAATTCGAAACTTTCGCAATTAAAGAGAAAAAAATTGGATTGGATTTTTCCACATATATAATCAAAGTAGAGATGAGATCAGAGAATAGAAACCAATTCACGAAAATTTTAGCAGTGACAAAGGAAAATGTTCAAGGTGAGAATACGATGGGAAGACGAGGCTTTTAGCGTTTTTGGCCTTTGTGGTGCTCTCAGTGTCAGAATCGCTAAAATCACTGCCTGAAAAAAAACAGCGTCGGAATCGCCAAAATCACTGCTTGAAAAAAAAAACACTTTCGCCGGAATCACCCTGTTTCTCCTCTTTTTGCCTCGCCGGAACCACCCTATATATTTTTGCTTGTTTAAAATATCAGAGAACAGTGAGTGACCTGAAGAGGTGAACTGTGACCCAATTCCCACACGCAACCCAACTTTAAAAAATAAGAAAAGAATAATACGTGAAGTCTGAAGTGAAGAAATATCTTCTCTTGGGTTTCATGATGATGGAAATGGGCTGGGGATTTGGGGTTGCGTGGAATGAAAATAGGCTGAATTGGGTTTGTGTGATGGGGAAAATGTGTTGAAAAATATTGATTTTTATTAAAAGTTGTGAGAGTGAGACTCATGTCATACACTCATACAGTATGAGTCATACTATCATGATATTTCATATTAAGAGTTGGGAATGGGTTCTGGGAAATTAAATACCTTGAGGAGATCAGCAAAATCGCCAATTCGCCAGGTAGCGAATCGGCGATATCGCCCGAGATTTCGTTCCCTAGTCTCTAGTTCGATCCTGCGCAGCATCATGAATAATCATTTTTATTTGCATAATGAATGGACTGATAATCTTCCTTATAAAGTTTTTTTTTTTTTGGGTGAAAAAATAAAGACTTTATTTATTTAACTGAAATTTCCGCAGGATCTTACACATTAAAGAGTCAAAGAGTAAAATTCAAGATAAAAAGGGGGGGGGGGAGAAGTGATACATGAATCAATCCTGTGAGAAGGCCACTGAAGTGATACAGTTTATTTCTTATAAACTTATGTCATTTCAAAGAAAGGACAATCTTTTTATAAGACAACAATTGAATTATGGTAATGGAGATCCACATGAGAAATTAGAGAGACCACGTTATTTGAAGATGAGCATGGAATGTTTGGTATGATGCATTTTGAACTATGAGGTTGGCTTTTTTCTCGTCTCTACTTATTTGACGAAGAATATCTCCACCATTCCAAGTTTTCAAGTTATTACAATTATAGCGAGTGAAATACTTACAAAGAATTTATGAAAAAAGAAAGAAGATACTTACAAAAATAAATGGCATTTCAGGGAAAAAACGAGAGTATGTATATGAAGCCACTTTCAGTTAATGAATGAAAGATTCACGAGGATAACAATTGAATTATAGTGATGGAAATTATCATTTCAAATCATAGAGATATCACGTCATCTAAAGATGAGCATGGAATGCTTGATATGATGCTTTTGTTTATGCATAAAACCCACCATATGAAACAAATATACCTAGCTTTAAGTCGCCATTTTGTGCCATGGAATTGACGTACAGGGTCACTTGGTTAGAACTACCGGCTGATACCTATTTACAGAAGCTGTACTTGTGATGCCTTCAGGTGCACTTCTTGCAGAATCAATGTTACACTCCTTTGCTTCTCCTTTTATGAATTGGGAAAAGCATATACAGAGTTGGTTTTAAAGCTCACACACATGAGCAGTCACAACAATAAGAAGATTCATTACAAACAGCAATTCAGCATTTACATGAATGACTGACACAGATCAGTATATTCGCATTCAGCTTTAGGAATCAACCATTTAGTGTGATCAATTTTAAAATTGGCAATCCAAACATATATAATAGGCAAACATTGTCTGGTCATCTACAGCTTATATTGTCATCCTAAAATGTCAATTCGGGTTTGGTCAACTGCTGGAGGGAGGGAGGGAGGGAGATCGCACAAACACAAACCCACCTGAGGCCCCCAATTCATATGTTTTTCAGCAGATCAACATTGGGAAAACAGTAAAATAAGGGTTGGAAAATCCAAGACTATCAAGGAGACGGACCAAGAAAGAGACTACATACGGGTGCATGCCAATGCAAAGGAGGAAGTATATGATTTGATTTTGGCTCTGAAATATGACTTCTGACCAATTCAGATCATGTCTTACCTATCTGACAGTGAGAATTACCACATCATGGATTATCAAAACAGCCCATCTAGACAGAACCATTCTTTTAGCATTTTATCTCATAATAACAACGCCAAGATACAAATTTGACAACCGCTATTTATTAATAATTAACATATGAACATATCATTTTCATGAACCTAAATTTATCATCAAGAAGATGGAGAGAGAGAGAGAGCTTAACTTACAGAGCTCAGTAATACAAGGTCAGCACCAAAAGTACAAGCAAACCTAAATGTTAGATCACTGACAGCTCTGTTAAAAGAGCAGAAGCAGACGGAAGGAAGGTATAATTGCATTTTTCTTTTGAGTAAAAGTTCACAACAGAACCAAAAAAGGTGAACCAAGCCAAGCAGGAATGGTAGATCCAAACTCCATTTGATATCAAGAATCGGACCCCAACCGAAGTTGCAGACAGAGCAGCTAAAGCCCACTAGGAATATTTTGAAGCACATAAGCCTATACCACTGTTGGGGCAAGCCCATTACCAATGGAAGCCAACCTCCCATCAAATGAGATGATTTGAGATTTGAGATTGAGGAATGTCCTGTTGACATTTTTGTCCTTGGACATCAGAGGGAATAGTATTGGATGTTTCCGATGATGTCCATTGACGCTTTCCAGGATTATTAGATGTTGTTGGAATTTATTAATATGATTAATAAATTAAATGCCCAAGGGCAATATTGGAAACTCACTATTAGGGCGGTTACAAAATAGGGTTATATATTTTGGTAACCACCGCATTAGTGAGTAACTGAGTGATTCATTCGCACGAGATTTATCTCTGAGAAACGGCGGCTCCATCTCTCTCTTCCTCTCTCTTAGAATCGCAGGCTTGGAAATTTTTCCTTTCCTAGTTTTTGATCTTCATTCCATTAATCCACGACATTTGGGTTGTGGATATTATTCCCTTTCCCAGTGATTGTGGAATCTCCCCGGTAAAGCTTTGGTGGTGGAACGAGAACGTGGATCTAGACTTCCGCTGTGAATACTTCAAGTAAGGGAAAACGAATCCAGGTAAGGAATCTTTCCCCCATCAATTAATTGAATTGAATTAATTTTGATGTATTACCAACATTGGCATCAGAGCCAAAGGTTCCCACGGTTCTTTGTTCCTCCCCATTGTTTATTTTAATTGTATGGATCCAATGGGAGGATCAAGGGTTTAATACGAAACCCATGGGAGAATTGATAGGGTTTTTGGAAACCCTTAATTTTGATTCGAATCCGAGTGGGAGGATCCCTGTGAATTTCCCTAATGAAGATTTGCATGAATTGATAATCCATGATGATAATTATTTTTGTTTAATAATTGATGCTGGATTTTTTTTCATGTATTTTTTTTGGATGATTTTTTGGGTGAAAAAACGTGTTTTCCGTTTTTTTTGAAAAAAATTTCGTTCAAGAAAAATTGAAAAATCGTCGTTTTTGGTCACTGTGGACCAGAGGTCGTCCGTCTATTATCAGAGTAGTCACAGTGACCCAGACAAAATTTCCGTTTGGGAGACGGTCATCCGTCTGGTCACAAAATGCCAGACGGAATTTCCGTCTGGGCAGACGGTCATCCGTCTGGGCATAAAAGGCAGACGGAATTCCGTCTGGGCAAACGGCAGTCCGTCTGGGAGATGGATTTTTTTGGATATTGGTCTGTCCGATTCGAGAATGTGTTTCTAACTTACTGGACACCAATGGCCCGACAATTTGTGTGATGTTTGGGCATTGAGGGCCTATTGGGGCCTAGTGGGAGCTAATGAGGTAGAAGTGTTCTGTGTGAACCACCTCATAGCTTTAACATAATTGCATGTTTTATTTTAATAAAACTATTTTTTTTATTTATGGGTCTATCAATCATGTTTCTTGCACAGAGTGAAGCTAGTGTATAAGTCTATGTGGGTTTGCATGAGAATTTGATTGAATGTTTTTTTTTAAGCATCTCTTTTGGTTTAAGTGCTTATCCCATAGGTTGACTATGCTAGTGTGATTTGTTGTTGCATGAGTTGTGTTTTATGCTAGATTTATTGAACTCATTCTTGTATATAATATCTCTAGAAAAATGGCTACTACCAAGAGCATTGTTGCTGACCTCACTAAAGGAGATAAGTTGAATGAGAGGAATTATGACCTCTGGCACCGAAAGGTGCAATATCTCCTGGAAGAGCAGGATATGCTGGAGACCATAAACCAAACCATGAACCCACCTGAGGAAGGTACCACTGCACAAGCATCGCAGGGACCTTGATACATACAATGCTTGGAAGAGGAAAGACCGGGTAGCCGGGATTACAATCCCGAGCTCCATGAGGGATGACCTGATGCTTCGTTATGAGAAGCATATGACTGCAAAGTCTTTGTGGGAGGCTGTGAAGTTCCAGTATGGAGGGACTTCCACCACAAGAGGCCGCCAGCTCGGACTCACTTTTGACGGTTATAAGATGCGCCAGGGTCACACCATGAGGCAGCATATAACCATCATGTCTAACATGATTAGTGAGTTGAGCGCATGTGGGCGCCAGAAGACTGATGAGGAGCAAGTCTCCGCAGTCATCGAGTCATTGCCAAAGACTTGGGAGCATATGAAGATCTTCTTGACTCATGCCGATGAAGTCAAGACTTTCGATCAAGCTGCCAAGCACCTTGAGCTTGATGAGGATCGGATGTTGGCCGATACCCACAAGCGATGTATTTGCTACTGAAGCTAGCACTAGTAAGGGTGCGGGCTTCAAGCGCAAGAGAGAGAAAGCTCAACCTCGGCGGTCCAAGCAAAGTAACCGGGGTGGGAACAAAAACAAGAGTGGGCCCAAGCGTTCAAGGGGGACTAGTGCTTGGCAAGAAGAAATCAGCTTTGATTTGCTTCAAGTGCCGCAAGCCTGGTCATTTTGCTCGTGATTGCACTGAGCAAGAGGTATGTACTGTGTGTTATACATCATCTTGTTATGTAACAAGTTCTACTATGCTTGCTGAACTAAATCATTTGTGGATTGTTGATTCAGGTGCGACAGAACACATAACAAGGGAACGCTCGAGCTTCGTGGAATACCGTCGTATTCCAAGAGGAAGCAAAAGAATAACGATGGGGAACAACTAAAGCGTGGAGGTTCATGGCATAGGCACATGCAAATTAGTTTTGCGACGTGGCCGTGTAGTTGTTACTCCATGATGTGTTGTATGCTCCGGACATTCGGCGAAATCTTGTTTCTGTTATTTATCTTTTAAGACATGGTTTTAGAGTTGTATTTGAAAACAATTCTTTGGTTTTGTATCTGGGTGATACAGTTTATGGTTATGGTTTTCTTGATAATGGTTTCATTGTATTGGATACAATTGATTATTCATTTAATTCTAGTAATGCTTTTGTTTGCCAAAATACTGTGTGTATTGATTCTAATTTGTGGCATGCTAGACTAGGACATATTGGCTTAGATAGGATGAACAGGTTGGCAAGAGAAGGTCTCTTAGGCCAAGGTTCACTATCCTGATTTGCCAACTTTGTGAGTCATGTCTAGCAGGAAAAGCAACTAGAAAACCATTTAAAAAGGCTTTGAGAGCCTCTCTTCCTTTACAACTTATCCATTCAGATGTGTGTGGACCCATGAATGTGCATACTAGAAAAAGACAGGCTTATTTCATCACATTCATAGATGACTATACACGGTATGGTCACATTTATCTAATTTCTCATAAGTCAGAAGCTTTGGAATGTTTTAAGAAATTCATGAGCTTAGTTGAGAATCAGTTAGATAAAAAGATTAAAACTCTTAGAACGGATAGAGGTAGAGAGTATCTCTCCGATATGTTCAAAGGGTTATGTGATGAAAAGGGGATATCTAGACAACTTACTATTCCAGGGACTCCACAGCAAAATGGGGTTGTTGAGAGGAGGAATAGAACCTTGCTAGACATGGTGAGATCCATGATGGCGCAGGCAAATCTACCCATCTCTTATTGGGGAGATGCTTTGCTAACTGCGGCCTATATCCTCAACAGAGTTCCAATCAAATCGGTTCCTTCCACACCATATGAGTTGTGGACCGAAGGAAGCCAGATTTGAGTTACTTGCGCGCATGGGGATGTGCGGCATATGTTCACTCTACTTCTCACCAATATGGAAAGCTTGGACCCAGAGGAAGAAAGTGTATCTTTGTGAGATATTCTGAACCCTCAAAGGGCCATGTCTTCATTGGACTAGATGAGAGTGAGAGGAGAACGGAACTTGAGTCTAGGGATGCAACATTCTTGGAGAATGATTTTCCATCTCTTTCAGGAGTTAACAAAGAATCATCGGAATTCTTTGAGATACAAGATAGTGGTCTTGTCACTCCGAGGATTCAGATTTCTGGATAATGAACCCGGGGTTCATCCGGAAGATCCTAGTGGGAGTGGGAGTGCAGATGTGATAGTTACCTTAGACGGTGAGCAATCTGACATGCACTTGCGCCGTAGTGGGCACGGGCTAGTTCCTCGTCGACGTTTCGACATAGAGGATGAAGCCTACATGGTAACTCCTGAAGAGATCGGCGTGAGATGATTTCAGTCGATGAGCATGAACCAAAGAGCGTGCAGGAAGCTCTTGCGGGGTCAAGCTCAAAGGAATGGTTAAAAGCAATAAAGGAAATGTTGGAGTCGATGAAAGTTAATCATGTCTGGGACTTGGTTGACTTGCCGCCAGGCCGAAAGGCAACTGGGAACAAGTGGGTTCTTAAGATCAAAAGAAAGGCGGATGGATCTATTGAGAGATTCAAGGCTCGTTTAGTGGCTAAGGGCTACACCCAACGAGAGGGCATTGATTATGAGGAAACTTTTTCCCCTGTGGTTAGGTTTGCCTCAATTCGCCTCATACTAGCCATTGTTGCTCGGTTGGACTTGGAGCTTTATCGGATGGATGTAAAACTGCTTTTCTCAATGGAGAACTTGAGGAAGAGATCTATATGGATCAACCTCAAGGCTTTGAAGCACATGGACTTGAGCGCAAAGTGTGCAAGCTTAAGAAGTTCATATATGGCTTAAATCAAGCATCTGGACAGTGGAATGTGCGCTTCCACCAAGCTATGATGGAAAATGGTTTTTTCATGCTTGAGGAAGACCACTTGTGTTTACACCAAGAGATCGATAATAATTATGTCATTCGACACTCGTATGTAGATGACATACTTATGGCTAGCAATAGCAAGGAGCTATTGGAAACCATTAAGAAATGGTTGTCCTCCGTATTTGATATGAAGGACATGGGTGAAGCAAGCTATGTGCTTGGTGTCAAGATTGTCGAGAAATAGGCAAAAGAGATTCCTGGGTTTATCTCAAGAGACCTATATTGACAATGTCTTGACGAGATACAGATGCACAACCGCAAACCAATTGATACTCCGGTGGAGAAGGGTTTGCATTTGAGCCTTGATATGGGTCCTAAGACTCCGGAGGAGAAAACCAAGATGGAAAGAGTTCCATATTCTAGTGCGGTGGGTAGCCTTATGTACGCTATGATGTGTACTAGGCCGGATATTTGTTATGCGGTGGGTTTGGTTAGTCGGTACCAATCAAACCCGGGCATAAAGCACTGAAAGCGATCAAGAGGATATTGAGATATCTCGGAGGAACGAGTAACTACATGTTGTGTTACCAAGGATCGGATTTGCGGTTAGTTGGCTATAGTGATGCCGACTGGGCTGGAGACATCGATGAGCGCAAATCAACCTCTGGATATGCTTTCTTGCTGAATGGCGGGGCCATTTCGTGGTGTAGCAAGAAGCAGGCTTGTATATCCCTCTCAACCATGGAAGCAGAGTATGTGGCATGCTCAGCTGCGGTTCAAGAGGCTGTTTGGTTGAGGAGATTCCTTCGACATATTGGGATTGTGATGACATCCAAAGAGGCTACCCTTGTCTACTGTAATAGTACGGCAGCCCTTAGCTATGTCAAGGACCCCAAGTATCATGGGAAGACCAAACATATACAGTTGAGATATCACTTTTTTAGAGACATTACATCAAGAAAGAAAGTTGTACTTAAGCACATATCTACTAGTTTGATGGTAGCTAACCCTCTTACCAAACCTATAGCCAAGGATGTTTTTATTTCTCATGTAAAATCCTTGGGCTTGCGTAGATTGTGACTTATTTTTTGTACTGAGACTTTCTTATTAATGAGTAATATGAGTTCATTCCAGCATTTTTTTTATTCACTTTCTGTGTGATTGTGTTTTGCTAGCATAAAACAAGATATGTCAATAGGCAAGAGAATGGCTCACTCACACGAGCATTCGCCTCTGGCGCCTTGGAGACGAGCGGAGATGAGACTGATTGTGAATGACTTTGTGTAGGTCAATTCATAATCATGATGTCGCCTTGATTTGGAATCAAGATGAGTTTCTCTATTATAAAGAGAATCGACATGAATGTTCCCACTATTCATGTTGCCTATAGGAGCTAGGTGCGAGTACTTTATGTGGCGCTAGGGTGGCGACAATGAAGAAACTCGAGTTAGGCGCAAGAGGTTGCGACTAGACTAAGACCTGTATGGTGTTGAGAAGGACATACGTTCTATTGTATATAGAATGCTCCACCATAGCACATATATCATACTATGTGTGCTTAGCGATCATTGGAAATAAGAGGATGGATCCCTGCTCCTCTCATTGTGTGAGTCCTGGACCTTATGGTCCATTAGTGTTCTTAGTGACTTTCGATGACATCATGAAACGAAGGGTTGATGTGGCTACTTTGGGGTGTTACCTATGGTCATGATTGATTCGACCTAAAGCGGCACTACCAGGAAAGGAGTCAATCCTAAGTGTAGTGATGGTCTGGGGCGAAAGGAAAGGTTTGATTCAACTGCACCCTAAAAAGTGTTCTCTGGCGCCAATTGTATGTGTTACTGAGTAGTGAACATTTTAAGGACAAGAAGGTGATCTCTCGGAGGGATCGAGATACCTTTAGTCCGGTGAGTTTGAATAAACCTAGGACACTGTGTTATACTAATGCTTATTTGATTTGTTTCTATGAGTGATGTGCCATTCGGCCTTCTCGGGAAGGTTTCTAGTTTGGGGCTCACGCGTGCAGGTATATCACCGGTCGCACAACCCATTTTGCCAGTATGACTTGTGGATGTTAGTGTCTGGGACACATGTGGTCTATGTATCTGGGATACATAGTGAAGAGATCAATATATATATATATACCTGGGATATACATGTGTGTACGGGACACAAGAGGTCTATGTATCGGGATACATACGGAGAGAGATTGAATATGTATATCTAGGATATACATGTGTGTCCGGGACACAAGAGGTCTATGTATCCGGGATACATAGCAGAGAGATTGAATGTGTATATCTGGGATATACAAGTGTGTCTTGGACACATTGAAAGATTAACACTTGCCCTTGTGCAAGTGGGAGCTGTTGGAATTTATTAATATGATTAATAAATTAAATGCCCAAGGGCAATATTGGAAACTCACTATTAGGGCGGTTACAAAATAGGGTTATATATTTTGGTAACCACCGCATTAGTGAGTAACTGAGTGATTCATTCGCACGAGATTTATCTCTGAGAAACGGTGGCTCCATCTCTCTCTTCCTCTCTCTTAGAATCGCAGGCTTGGAAAATTTTCCTTTCCTAGTTTTTGATCTTCATTCCATTAATCCACTGCATTTGGGTTGTGGATATTATTCCCTTTCCCAGTGATTGTGGAATCTCCCCGGTAAAGCTTTGGTGGTGGAACGAGAACGTGGATCTAGACTTCAGCTGCGAATACTTCAAGTAAGGGAAAGCGAATCCAGGTAAGAAATCTTTCCCCCATCAATTAACTGAATTGAATTACTTTTGATGTATTACCAACAGATGTCATACATAGGACTTGTCTAGTAGTATTCGCTAGGATGTTCTTGTTGTATCAGACCCGATTCGGAAGTGTATTGAGACCGAACGACCTGTGGTAGCAATGTGGATTTGTGGGTATTCAAGACCAGTGAGTTACATCCATGAGAAGACATAGATCACATTGCGAATACTCGTGAGAGGCCATTTATTGGTAGGGTTGCAAATAGTAGACTTGGGCTCACGGACGCTTAAGACCGGTAACCAATCCGTGAGAGGACGTGAGAGCTTTCCGTCTATTATTTTTGGATGACCAATAGGGTTGATGAGTCCGTAGTCCGAGTTGGTTGTAGCCATAGCATACGTGATTCTAGTGTGAAGGATACTAAACCGAGTTTGTTGGTGCCATAGGGGAAGTATTTGGATCTGACTTGATACTACTAAGTAGATGACTTGCATTGGGCTAGGCTTTACCTGATTGACATGCGCCAATACTTATACCACATGGTGATGTGAGAGAGCAGTGATCGGAAACCCAGCCATGGATTGTCCGAGAGGGATGCAGGACCCATTACCAAACAATGATGAGTTATTGGACTATTCCAAGAAGTATGGTGCTATGACTTAAAGCATGTCTACCATAAAGATTAGCATACATAGAGTTAGATTCATACGTGCATTGTCTGTTTCATATCATCTTGCATCATGCTATGTTTTGTATCATGTATTTATGTTATTGTGGAATAATTACCTTGCTGAATTCTTTTGAACTCACTCCTTTTGTGCAGATGCTTTGTTAGACTATCCTACAGGAATAGAAGAGCTTGATGGCTCCTACTATGAGACGACCGTTGATGAAGCATACTACCATCAAGGTGCTCACGAAGATTACTCTAAAGATCCCTCAATGGATTATGCTGCATACCAGGATTAGTCCTACCCTGGAGCGGAGTTGGCCATGTCTAGTTTCATTTGTTTATGTTTATGAGAATATTTTGTATAAGACTGAAGAAACATTAGTTTAGATGTTCATCCCTTTATTTTCCTCTTTTGAGGATTGGATTGTAAACTTAATTATATTCGTACTACTTTCCGCCTCGATTTGGGGAGTGATTTCTCCATATACTATTTACTTATGATTTTCATATACTGGTATCATTTAAATCATGCACTCTGATTATATTATCTCTCTTATTCTTATCGATCTTATTGTTTATATGATATTATATTGATTTTATCCTGCTCATGATTATGTTATTGTATATGTGGGAGGTTGGTTCCTCGATACTTGATCCTCGGGGCTGTGGATCACACACCCGGGTATGCTAGGTAGGGTATCGGCTAGGTGGATGTGACAGCACTGCTGTGCACAGCAAAAGTTTTTTTTTTTTTTTTTTTTTTTTTTTTGTCAAATAAGACTATCTATGTCAAATAAATTGAAAAACAATCATCTGGTTAGGGATTATCATGTTCCTATTTGCTTAGTTTAAGCATTTGGATTCTCCTGACTGTATCCAAATAAAGTTTTGCTGCACCTTCAACATGTTGATGCTGTGGTGTAGTGGTTATCACGTCAGTCTTACACACTGAAGGTCTCCAGTTCGATCCTGGGCAGCATCATTAGTATTTATTTTTATTTCCATAATGAATGGACTGATAATCTTTCATATAAATTTACGTCATTTCAAATCAAATAATCATTTTTATTTGCATAATGAATGGACTGATAATCTTTCTTATAAAGTTTTTGTTTTTTGGGTAACAAATAAAGACTTTATTTATTTAGCTGAAATCCCTGTAGATCTTACACATTAAAAAGTCAAAGAGTAATTAAAGATAAAAAGGGGGTAGGGAAAAGTGATACATGAATCAATCCTGTGAGAGGGCCGCTGAAGTGATACAATTTATTTCTTATAAACTTATGTCATTTCAAAGAAAGGGCAATCTTCTTATAAGACAACAATTGAATTATGGTAATGGAGATCCACATGAGAAATTAGAGAGACCACATCATCTGAAGATGAGCATGGAATGTTTGTGATGCGTCCAAAATCTGCTCAGCCCTTAGATCTCCTCGTGATGACCTGCAAAACGAAAGCGTCAGATGTGGCCCGACCGCTGGGGTCGGGAGTCCACCTCCGAAGGCTAAGTCAGTTGATGAACTTAATCACAAACGGCCCTGCTAGAATCACAGAGCTAAGGAATGAAGAACTGGGAAAGGTGATCTAGATAGTAGAGCGCTGATAGTTTAAGTCTATCAGTATGTATCTGAACCTGAGTCTCAGATTGTGTGTTTTTGATCCCCTCACCTCGTATGGTAGTGAGGTTTATATAGAGTGTACCTTCGAATCTCCTTCGTTGGATGCACTTGAGCCTTCTTCGGGTAGTCGTTGGATCTTAACAGTTAGATCCGTTGAGCAATAGACTTCTACTAGTTTGGACTAGTAGAGGACTCCTGAGATAACCTTTAGGTTATGTGATGATTATCCCTTCGACAATGATTATCCGCAGCCGTTAATTCGAGTCTGCCATCATTAGGGTAATTACCCTAATCCATAAGTAGGATTAGGGCACGCTTGTAGCCGAATAAGCTTTCTTCTTCAGCAAGCCATCTTCTGGATCCGGTTCGCTCGGGAGCAAGTCGGTTCCCTCTGTCTCGACCGGGGTCGAGGGTCGGACCAGTGTGAACCCAGTCTGATCATAATTTCTCCGTATCACGAGCCCCCCAGACCAAGCGTTCGGTCGATCCCGAGGGCTTGGTTTTTAACTGGGTTCTTCGTCAGGTGATAATCTCTGCGTGCTTCATTAAATGTCATATCACATTTAATGCGGTGGTCACTTTTCCTCGAGCGTTGTGAGTGTAAGGTCACGTATCTCTTTGCAGTTGATCTGTCGTGGCTCACGTCATCCAAGCGACGGTTTCCGAACGCCTATTTTGGATTCGTGAGTTCAAACATTCAAAACGTCTTTCAATCTTGATCGTTGATTTTGAATCAATCTCGATCGTTCAGATTCCCGAACACTCGTGCGGGAGTTTTAAAAGCGGTTCGTTGTCTTCGTAGGTTTCATTCTTCCTGTCTGGAATTTGAACCTTTGTTGTCTGCTTCGCGCCTTCTTGCTCTCAAGCTTCCGCCTAACTGAATCAGTAAGTTTACTGGTCTTTTTCTTTTTTTAGTTTACTGAAACAAGTAATGGCGGACGATGGGGCTTCTCTGGTACCCAGTGTTGGTAATAGCAGTGAGGCTTTTGCTTCTCCTGCTCCCGAACAGTCGGATAGTGACAACAAAACCCTAACTTTCCTCTGGCGCGAGTTTGCTGAAGTTTCTCGAAAAGGTTTAGAAAGAAAAACCGAAACTTCTCCTGCCCTCCTCGAGTCTGGATCTTCCAAGATTGTCGAGTCTTCTAGGCAGCCTCAAACTTCCAGGTCCGATGGTGGACCTGGCTCTGTTCCCTCCATTTATAATGAGGAAACCCTTCTTTTAGCCATCCAAGATTTTGATTTTCCTTCCTCTTATCAGGTTAGGGCTCCCCACCCTGATAAGAGGGTTGATTCAACCCTTTTGGGTGAATTCTCTCTGTATATAGATGCACTGGAAAGCGGGGTTCGCTTTCCCTTTTTTAATCCTTTGTTCTCCGCAGTTCTGAATCATTGGGACATTTGTCCCGGAATGCTCCTCCCCAATAGCTGGCGTCTCATCGTCGGTTTCTTCGGTTTGTGTTTTGAACTTGGCATTACGCCATCTCTTTCTCTCTTTGTACATTTTCATGTTCTTTCTATCTCCCATCCTCCCGGATGGGTTTTTCTATCCAAACGCAATAAGGTTGAACTTGATTGGAGGGGCAACATCCTTGTTAAAGGAACTTGCCCTTCTAACCACAAAAGATGGCGCGAACGATACTTTTTCTGTCGAGCGCCTCCATCAGATCTTAACTTCCCAACCGCCTGGAGGAGGTGTACTTCTTCTTTCGAGAATAACCGAGGCCTTCCCTTATCAAGACGAGGCGGCCGTCAGGAAGATCAAATCCATTGCATGGTATCAAAAGATACATGGACTCGAAGTGGAGTATAACTCCATTCTTCAGTACTGGGGCCTGGCTCATTGTGAGCTTCTAACCACCATCCTTTAATTTTACTGAAGTGATATGTCCTTAATTTTGACTCTTGTCATTCTTCTTTGCAGTGCCTCCAAGAATGAACCCTGAGAACCTGCGAGTGAAGGCCGCTAGGGCCGTTGTGACAGCCGAGCAACGATCACCCAGAGCCTTGACCGTAGATTAAGAGGCTTCTGTTCCCTCTCCCGACCCCTCTTATAGGGGTATCAGGAATATCAGGCCCGTGGCTGATGCTTCGGGTAAAGGGAAAAAACTGATGCTGGAGAGGTTTAATGTCTCTTCCTCCGCCCGAACCAAAAGGAGGCATGACACAATTGATGCTTCCTCCCATAAAAAAATCCATAGTTTCAACGGATTGTGAGGAGGTCTTCACCCCCCAGTGGACCCTGAAGCTGACCGACAGGGTGACTCGGGATCCTGAGAAAGCTGCAGAGTGGAGCTCCCTCAGTCTTGCTCCTTCTGATCGCCAGGAATTTGAAGCCCTGGATGACATCTCCCTTGTTTGTCAATCTACAAGGTACCGGTCTTCTTGCTTACTTATTTTTTCATAATTTCTTATGACTTCTTCTGATATTTTCCGCCTTCCCAGGAATGCTGTGTTGAGCTTTTATCAATACATGGAAGCATTGAGCCGGGATGGTCACACCAGCTCCTTGCTACAAACCTGTGAGGAGAATTTGGCCAAGGCCAATTCTGAAATAGACCGGCTGACTGCAGCTGCTGAGGAGCTGCAGAAAAAGCATGAGGAAGAAGTGATCTCCCTTAAGGAGGCCCTCGAAGCTTCGAAGATTCATGTCGCTGCTGCCGAGCACGAGGCCAGGAAGCAAAAAGCAGCTGCCACGTTGTTCGGTGACAGGCTTGAATTCAAATGCAGGGAGCTCGAAGAACATCTGAAGTTGGCGATCCCTAGCAAGCCCGAGCATATAAAGCCAGAGCTTCGGAAGGATTGTGTTCGGAAATACCTGAACAGCGTACCTTTCTCCGAGCTGCTAGGTGCCTACAACATTCAAGCTTATCGCTTGGGACAGAACGACGTTTGGGAGCAAATTCTCGCATCAATCCCTTCCTTTGATACTGCTCCCTTTCGTGAGGTGTGCCACAAAGAGGTCTTCGGGAAAGTTGGCATGGATCTCCCGGACTGGGCTCGGGAAGAAGATGATCCTTTTCCAGCTGACCCTCAATATGAGGCATACCTGGCTGACGAGCCGGCGCTTCCAGAGGAGAAATCACAAGCCGAGTCTCAAGTTGCTGCTGTAGAGGACTCAGCCGATGCCATTCTTGAGGAAGGCTCTTCTCAAGATCCTGAGAAAAGTCCTCCCGACCAGGGTCCCTCGGGCAACAATGAAGAAGAGGCTTAGGGAGTTATCTTTTATTGTAAAGATTTACCCTCTTATTAATGAATAGACATTTCTTTTTCATGTTGGCCTTTACATTTCCCCGTCTCCTGCCGAAATCTTGCCTTGAATATCAAAGTATAAATGATAAAACTTATCACTTAACTTTACATTCTTCGCCGAATAATAATCTTGTAGAAATATTGTGAAGACGCGTTTCGGAAAGATGCATTAATCTTCCCCACTACTTCATTTATTGCAAAGTCCGCACGTTTCCCTTCTGCGAAGTTCAAACGTTTTCTTGCTTTTGTATACCATTCACTGTTTCCAATGAATCGGAAATACATCCATTATTTTAATGGCGGTGCGACGATTGGAGGTATCTCTGCGTCAGGTGCTCGTTTCCACATGTTTCCATGTGGCATCCCTCCGACCGTTGATCTTGCTTCCTGTGGATTTCGAAGCGTCATTTCGATCTAGGTCGTCGGTTGTCCTTAGCCTTCAACCGTCGTCTTAATACCTGAGGCTATTTAAAGCCTTCGTGGGTACTCTTCATCTATCGTGCTATCTGCAAGTTAGATTTGCTAAAGTGCTAAAGCGACATTCCGTCCTTCGGCCTGCTCCCGTATTCCTCGTACTCCAACAACAGCTCTATCAATTTCTGAACAAGTGAGTTTCTTGATTACTCATCTCTTTCCCCACTTCCCCCCTGAGTAAACTGCACAGTAGTAATACTTGGGGTTTAGTTATTTGGTTTTGTCAGAAGTGATAGAAAACTAGGGTTTTCCCTCTTTTTGTCGTCGTTTGATTTCTGTACCGATACGGCTTGTTTGTTTGCATAGTGGCTCCCAAGATCAACCCGAACTTTATCAGAGCAAAATCTAGCAAGAAAATTGTTTCATCGGTGGTGGTTGGGGCCAGTGAGGTGGTTTCAGCTAGTGAATCCTCCAAGCGTAAGGCGACTGCTGTCGGTGAATCTTCAAGTCAGATTCCCACAGTTTCTATTGATGTCGCTCATACGCCTCTTTTGCCCGAAGTGATCGCTCGTCTTTCCTAGGAAGATCTTGATCACTCCGTTGCTGATGGTGCTGCCGACGCCCCTGCTGGTGAGACTGTTGGTGCACCCTTCCCGAAAGAGACTCTTCGAGCATCTGAGGCAACTATGTTGGGGTCTGATGAAGGTGTGGTCCCAGCAGGCGCTGCTCCTATTTCCAATTCTAGTGCTTGTTTGGCATCCTCCTCCTCTCCTTCCGAGTTGGAGGATTTTGCCACCAGGAAGCGCCGTCGGGTGACAAGTGATGCAGCTCATCCTTCTCTTGATGTAGCTCATCCTTCTCATCCTTCGCTTGAATTAGTGTCAAACGAGTTTGACAGAGCGTTGGAATGGTGTACTGCTGCTCGAATGACTTTTGAGAGCGCAGTTCTTTCCAAACTTCCAGATGAAGTCTTTACGAAGTCACTGGTGATGTAAGTCTTTCTTCATTATCTTCGATTCCGAAAAATTACTCTTCCGCTCCTTTTTAACTCGGAAGTTGTTTGCGGGAGTCTTCTTTGGTAACTTCCACAACCAAGTGGAAGCGGTTTCTAGGCTCGATGAGGTTGAGCAATGAAGTTTCCAGGCTTCGGGAAATCTCTGAAGCTAAAGATACTGAGATTGCTCGCCTTCGGAAACTAGCTTGGGAGGTGCCAGGAGAAAAGAATTCAATGATCGGTCATCTTCAGTCGGACTTGGATGATGCCAGGGAGAAGATTCGGCGACTAGAGCGAGCAGTTGGAAAGTCAGGAGCCAAAGGATCTGAAACGTTACCTCAAAGGCAAGCTGTCGTTCCGTTGCCCGAATCCCTTCCAACTGATGTTCGCAGAGCTGCGTCTTCAAGTATTTACACGGTAAGCCCTTTGTTGATATGCTGAATGCTTATAACTTGCGGCGTCATCGGGATGGTGAGAACGAAGTATGGGAATCAATATTAAGGAAGGATCCTCATTTTGATACAACTCCCTACAGTGTTGTTTGCCATCCTGAAGTATTTACCGACCTGGGTATTCCTCCTACTGACGGGACCAAAGATAAGATTGATCCTCCACCTTCCGATCCAGATATTATGCATTATCTGGAAGATTCTCCTGTTTATTCTCCCCTGGAAGAAGTCAATTATGACGAGCTCGTCTTGAATGCAAGTTTGGTCGAGGACCATACTTCTCCTTGGCAAGCTGGACAAAGAGTATGAAATTGCAGAGGATTTTATGCATACCGAAATATTTTTTGTAATCCTCATTTCTTCCCTTCTTTACCTTGAATCCACACCAATGGTTGACTCATATGCTTGTTCTAGCAAAGTCTCGTCGATCTTGTATAACTTCTTAACAGTCACTGATGATGACTTTCTTTTTTGACCGAAGATTGTATCCAGCTTTTGTAATTGTTTTGATATTGGCCTCTTTTGATCTTTTGAAGAAATAAGAAATTAACTTCATCTTGAGCTTTGCTATTCACTTGAATTGCTATTGAATTAGGTCTTAGTTGTTTGAAACAATGCCTTTACTTAAGGATTTCCGGAGAAATACAATAAGTCTGAGAAGGAACTCACTCGGGTTTTAAACCGATGCCTTTACTTAAGGATTTCCGGAGAAATACAATAAGTCTGAGAAGGAACTCACTCGGGTTTTAAACCGATGCCTATACTTAAGGATAATTCAAAAATTCAATAAGTCTTGAAGGAACTTACTCGGGTTTCAAACCGACGCCTTGCAAAAGGAACTCACTCGGATTTTCATCCGATGCCTCAACTTAAGAAAGTCCGAAAAAATTCCATAAGTGTTGAAGGACCCACACGAATTTTCATCCGATGCCTTATAGTTGGATATTGTTCTTGAATGTAGTGTATGATGCCCCCCAATCAAAAGATATTTTTTTGAAAGCCAAAAATTGCATTGATTGAGTTGAAAATGATTACATCGCGAACAAAATTGAAATCATCATCAAGGATAAAACTTTTTGAGATGCCTGGCATTCCACGAACGATCCAACTCTTTATGGGTGTTGATGTTCTTCAGCCTGTAAGCTCCTGAACCAACTAGTTTTACAACCATATAAGGTCCTTCCCAGGAAGGGTCCAATTTTCTTTGGTGACGGGGGTCGGAAGCTAGGGTGTTTCTCAACACCAAATCTCCGGCTAAGTACTGACGATTCTTCACTCGAGTATTATAATGAGACGCTATCCTTCTTTGATAATGTTGAGTTCGTGCTATTGCCTTTGCCCGAACTTCGTCCAACAGATCAAGACTATCAAGCAGTCCTTGTTCATTTGCTTTTTCCTCGAAGTCACGATCCCTTAATGTCCCCGCCATTATCTCCACTGGTGCCAATGCTTCAGATCCATATGCCAATCTAAATGGAGTTTCTCCTGTGGGTGTTCGAACCGTAGTTCTATAAGCCCATAGTACATTATGAAGTTCTTCGACCCAAGAAGCTTTGTCAGCTTCGAGTCTTCTCTTTATTCCTTCCAGTAGCGTTCGGTTAGTAACCTCTACCTGTCCATTGCTCTGGGGGTATGCCACTGAGGACATACGATGCTTGATCATATATGTTCCGCAAAATTGCTCAAATTGCGGACAGTCGAATTGAGTACCATGGTCAGTGACGATAATCTTTGGAATCCCAAAGAGATATATGATTGATTCAAGCACGAATTTCTCCACTTTTTTCTCAGTAATTGCTGCCAGTGCACTGGCTTCAACCCATTTTGTGAAGTAATCAATTGCTACTATCAGATATTCCCGTCCGCCTGATGCCTTGGTGAATTTGCCCATGATATCAATTCCCCACATCGCAAAGGGAATGGGATCTAGAATTGAAGTCATGGTTTCCGCCGGACGCTTCGATACTTTAGCATGAATTTGACAGTTACCACATCGACGAACATATTCCATAGCAGCCTCTTGGACCTTAGGCCAATATAACCCAAGTCTCAGAATTTTGTGAGCCAGGGCTTGTCCACCCATGTGAGCTCCACAAATTCCTTCATGAACCTCAGCCAAAGCTGATTTTGCTCCTTCGGGGCCTATACATCTCATAAGGGGTCCAGAATAAGATCTTTTGTATAGTCTCCCATTCTGAATGACAAATCTAGCTGATCGAATCTTGATCAACTTTGCCTCTTTTGGATCCTCAGGTAATTTGTCATCTCTTAGATACTCGATTATCGGATCCATCCAGCAACGTTCTGCTTCAATATAAGAAATTTCTTTCTCATGATAACTTGGAAAAGTTATCTCTTCAATATAGACCGAAGGGTCTAGATTCTTTTCTTTGGCATTGGCTAGTCGGGATAGCTCATCTGCCATTGAATTTTCATTCCTCGAAATCTGAGATATCTTCAAATTCCGAAATTGGTTTTGAAATGCCTGCACTATCTCTTGATATTTACGCAAGCGTGGTTCTTTAATACCATACTCCCCCCTGGACTTGGTTTCGCCTCGTTATTACTTGCTTCAAATGCAAATCTCAAAGCATATCGAATAATAAATCCTGCTGGACTTTTTAATAGAATTCCAGCTCCTGCTCCATCTTTATTACTCGAACCATCCACATATTCCTCCCAAGTGGTTGGTATAATGGGATCCTCGATGGTGGATTCCACCGGTGCAGTAGTTTCTACTACAAAATCGGCTAATGCCTGAGCCTTGATTGCAGTTCTGAGCTTAAAGCTCACTTGGAACTCGCTGAGTTCAACTGACCAGGACACCATCCTTCCAGACAAATCAGGTTTATTAAGAACTTTAGTAAGAGGAAAATTTGTAAATACCTCAATTGGATGAGCCTGAAAATATGGCCTTAGCTTCCTGGAGGCCATCATGAGAGCCGGAGCCTGCTTCTCAATCTGTGAATATCTTGTCTCCGCATCTAGCAACACGTGGCTTACATAGTAAATCGGCCGCTGTTTTTTATCTTTTTCACGAACAAGTACTGCATTGACCGCTGAAAAGGACGCCGCTAGATATAGCTGTAATATTTCCCCCTTCTCTGGTCTGGACAGGATCGGTGGTTGTCCAAGTGCTTCTTTTAACTCCTCGAAAGCTTTCTGGCACTCTTCAGTCCATTTTGCTTCCTTGCTGCCCTTCAGGTCCTTAAGTGCCTTGAAGAAAGGCAAACATTTTTCTCCAGACTTGGAGATGAATCGATTCAAAGCAACAACTCTCCCTGTTAAACACTGCACATCACGAACAGTTTTGGGAGCCTCCATATCAACCAGAGCTTGTATTTTGGCAGGATTAGCCTCAATTCCCCTCTGTGATACCATGAAGCCCAAAAATTTGCCCGAGGAGACTCCAAAGGCACACTTTTCTGGGTTTAGCTTCGTTTAATATTTTCGCAATACTGAAAACACATCAGTCAAATCTGCAATATGATTTGCTTTTGTAAAGCTTTTCACTAGCATGTCGTCAACATAAGCTTCAACATTCTTTCCTATCAGCTCTTTGAAAATCTTGTTGACGGCCCTCTGATATGTTGCTCCTGCATTCTTCAGGCCAAAAGGCATGACCTTATAATAATAGCTTTCATGATCAGTCATGAAAGCCGTATACTTCTCATCCTCCTTATTCATAAGGATCTGATTATACCCTAAGTAGGCATCCATGAAACTTAAAGTTTCATATCCTGCAGTCGCATCTATCAAGAGGTCAATCCGAGGCAACGGATAGCAATCTTTAGGGCAAACCTTATTAAGATCTGTGTAGTCTGTACACATCCTCCACTTCCCATTCGCCTTTTTTACCATTACCACGTTGGCCAACCAAGTTGGGCATTCAATTGGTTCTATGAAACCATAATTCTTGAGTTTTTCAACTTCGCTACGAACGGCTTCATATTTTCAATGGAGAAATTTCTTCTTTTCTGTATCACTGGTTTCACCTTAGGATCTATCCAGAGTTTGTGCTCTGCGACGGCCCGATCGATTCCTGGCATGTCCTCAGCAGACCATGCAAATACATCTTTATTCTGTTGAAGGAATAACTTCAACTCATCTTTAAATTCCTCCAGCTATTCAGACCCGATATAAGTAATCTTTTTCTCATCCTCGGTACACAGCTGGATTTGTTCCAGCTTCTCCACTGGTTCGAGTCTTTGCATCTCTGCCTCTTCCCGATCGTCTCGAACTTCTATAGGTAGGGCAGTTACCTTCCTCGGGCCCTCCTTGTCTTTTAAATAGGCAACGTAACACTGCCGAGAGATCTTCTGGTCAGAGGAGACTTGACCAATTCCCATATCAGTCGGGAATTTTATCTTCAGGTGCTTTTTCGAAACAATAGCACCTATCTTGGATAAAGATGGTCGCCCGAGGATCATATTATAAGCTGGCAGTTCCCGAACCACCAAAAAATTGATTCAGACGGTTGTTTTCTTAGGAAAACTTCCAATAGATAAGTCCAACTGGACCGATCCTTCCGCCACTGCAGATGACCCTGCAAAACCATATAGATGTGTGGATGAAGGTTTCATCAAGTCCTGATCCACCTTCAATTTTTGATACACTTCGTAAGAAATTAGGTCAGCTGCAGACCCTGTATCAATCAAAACTCTATGCACTTCCCGGCGTGCAATCTCTACCTTGATGACTATGGCATCATCATGAGGTAAACAAACATCTCTTTCATCCTCCTCGCTAAAGGTGATAGAATCTTCACCATTCAGCTTCTTCCGCTTCTGCGTCTCTCCGGTTCCAACAAATTTGGATTTTGTTTTCAGACTCCGGAGTGACTCGGGCTCTGGTCCCCCGAAGATGGTAAGGATCGATGACCGAGTAGCTTCAATCACCTTCTTGCCCTTCTTAGACTTCGGGGCCTCCCTTGATCATTCCGAACTAACCGAACGATCCCTTTTAGGAGCAGCCGGACGTGGCTCCTCCCTCCTTCTACTAACAAAACTGGACAGATGTCCCTGAGATATTAATCTCTCAATATCTGCTTCCAGATGACGACAGTCATTTGTATAATGACCATAGTCCTTGTGGAATCGGCAATACTTTTCTCGATCCTGCTGCTCTCCGTGTTTCAAAAGAATTTTAGGCGACCACTTCAAAATATTTTTTCTTTTGAGGATATTTAAAATATCAACCCGAGGAACATTCAATGGAGTGTACTCACTTTTACCGGGGGAAAATGATATCCCGCAATTGGCTCGGCAAAGGGAGTCTTCCGAATGACTGAGTAAATATCCTCAGTTATTTTTCCCTTAGCCAACTGCCCTAATTTCTCATTGATGTTGGCCAATTCCTGACCAATCTGGGTCGGGTGATCTTCAGCAATATGATCACGACCTCGATTAACACGATCATCCCGTGCTACTCGATCATCACGAACAGCCCGTCCTTCCCGAGCATTCCGCTCGTCGCAAACTGCTCGATCATCACGAACGGTTCTTCTGACAGTGGGTGAGTGAGTTCTTACCCCTGTATCCAACCTTGTATTTGAATCAGTTGTACTCTCTTGCGGTCTTTCTAACCGGTCGTCTCGCCTAGGTTGATCATCAATCCTCCTAAGTCCTCAGTCTCCTTCCCAAAAATTCTGACCGATATTCCGGTCTTCAGCCAATCTCTGATCACGTGGCAATGCACGTCTCCCTGAATCGCGCTGATCAGGTTCTTGTGGTAAAACCACTCGTCTGGTGAGCATGCGGAGTGCTTGGCTCACCTCCAAGAGTTGAATCTTTACCTGATCCAATTGATCTTGGAGTGTATCAGGAGGATTACGTCCTCCCTGACCTTCATCTACCTCGATAGGATTTTGGCTTCCCTGAGGAATATCTGGATTATTCGCTCCAGGGATCTGAACACCGGAATTGCGTTGTGCAGCGGCTACTGCGGCTGCTGATCTAGTCACCATGGCTTTTCAAGTCATTTCCCACAAACGGCGCCAAATGATGCATCCAAAATCTGCTCAGCCCTTAGATCTCCTCGTGATGACCTGCAAAACGAAAGCGTCAGATGTGGCCTGACCGCTGGGGTCGGGAGTCCACCTCCGAAGGCTAAGTCAGTTGATGAACTTAATCACAAACGGCCCTGCTAGAAGCACAGAGCTAAGGAATGAAGAACTGGGAAAGGTGATCTAGATAGCAAAGCGCTGATAGTTTAAGTCTATCAGTATGTATCTGAACCTGAGTCTCAGATTGTGTGTTTTCGATCCCCTCACCTCGTATGGTAGTGAGGTTTATATAGAGTGTATCTTCGAATCTCCTTCATTGGATGCACTTGAGCCTTCTTCGGGTAGTCGTTGGATCTTAACAGTTAGATCCGTTGAGCAATAGACTTCTACTAGTTTGGACTAGTAGAGGACTCCTGAGATAACCTTTAGGTTATGTGATGATTATCCCTTCGACAATGATTATCCGCAGCCGTTAATTCGAGTCGGCCATCATTAGGGTAATTACCCTAATCCATAAGTAGGATTAGGGCACGCTTGTAGCCGAATAAGCTTTCTTCTTCAGCAAGCCATCTTCTGGATCCGGTTCGCTCGGGAGCGAGTCGGTTCCCTCCGTCTCGACCGGGGTCGAGGGTCGGACCAGGTGTGAAACCTGGTCTGATCATAATTTCTCCGTATCAGTTTGGTATGATGCATTTTGAACTATGAGGTTGGCTTTTTTCTCCTCTCTACTTATTTGACGAAGAATATCCTCACCATTTCAAGTTTTCAAGTTATTACAATTATAGCGAGTGAGATACTTACAAAGAATTTATGAAAAAAGAAAGAAGATACTTACAAAAATAAATGGCATTTCAGAAGGGAAAAAAAAAAAGAGAGAGAGTGTGTGTGTATGAAGCCACTTTCAGTTAATGAATGAAATATTCACAAGGATAACAATTGAATTATAGTGATGGAAATTAGCATGTCAAATCTTAGAGATATCACTTCATCTAAAGATTAGTATGGAATGCTTGATATGATGCTTTTGTTTATGCATGAAGCCCACCGCCGACCATATGAAACAAAAATATCTAGCTTTAATTCGCCATTTTGGGCCATGGAATTGACGTACAGGGTCACTTGGTTAGAACCATGCTCCGACATGTCGCCAGGTGTCGCCCTGTCAGTCCCTGGCGACACGGGCAATACCGGCAACATGTCGCCCGATTTTTTGCCACCAATCGAAGCTTTTCATGAGGTTCAAGTTTAGATAAATAAACCGCACAATCATGGTGGATGAGCTTTTTAGACCAGTAACTGAGTTGAAGGAGAACAAAGGTGGTGAATCAATCAGAGATTGATACTCAAGAGACACGCAGCGGTTAAAGACCCAACTTCCCTAGGGGAGGTCTTGGGTTCGCACCCACTCGGCCGCATTAATATAAAGTCCCCCCCCCCCGAGGATGTAAATCGTGGTGCACGCCCGGATGAACCTCAATTCCACCAAAAAAAAAGAAGAAAGAAAGAAGACAATGTACTCTTGAAATTACTCGCCTTTTCTTTGTAGACAATGTTTTTCTATTTTATCATGCCATGTTAGAAATAAGTATTCGAAACAACACAAAAGAAACTAGTTGTTGGCACCTTTAGGTACGTACGGTGTTGTTTTCCTTAAGACTTAATTTGCCCCCACCACTGCGTGTAAAAGGGTTACAACAGATTGTCTCCCAAGATACAAGAAAGCCCAAAAGTTGTTGATTTTAGGTGTTGTTATGCACTTACTAGACTAAAACACATAGTACTTATGAAAATCAATAGTCTGTTATGTGATCTAGGGGTTTCTATTGGTAGAGAGCTTCATAATTTGTAAGGCGTACTCTATATAGATAGGTACCATTATGTATAATCACCTCAATATGAGGTCAAACTTAAGCCGTTAGATCGTTTGGTTGTACAATTCAATGGTCCAAATTGATTGGATTTATCAATCTAGATATACCTTTCTTGGTACAAAGCCGCTTTTTTATATATAGGGGATGGAGGCCTTACATACGCCATCAACAAGAGTCGAACCCACACCTTTTTCACTAAGAGGTATTGATCTTACCAATCAAAGAACCATGCATTGTATATACCTTTATAACGAGTAGATTACGAATGCTACTCTAACTGTTGGATCTTGGATTCAGATGGATCTACCTCCATCATCTTGCCCGATCGTTGATCAAAACAAACGGCAATAGTAATAAACAATTAGGTAAAGACAATGCTAAGAGCAGAAAGCCGTAAGAATCTCATTGAAAATATAAATGGTGTAAGTGAACCTCTGCAGCACTCCAACGCAGTGGCGGCTATGGATGGCTACTCTCTCTCTCTCTCTCTCTCTCTCTCTGTGGCGCGCACACACAGTCTCGCTCGCAGTGGTTATCCACTTATTGCTGCCGCCGCCACCTCCGCCAGTGACAGTGGTGGTTGGAAGTGGAATGGCAGAGAATAGTGGTGGTGATGATTCTTCTGTGACGCCGTCGCCGTTGAAAGGGAGTCTAAACCCTAGCCTTCTCATTATAGATTTATATCTTTGATTCTCATGGTAGTGTTGATTTTCTCTGTTTGCTTCACCTTCTCCTCTACTACCTTAGTCGATCTTCCTCCACCACCTCTAGATCATCTGGTGATGGAAACCAGGATTCTGTGGATCACTCGCATCACGCTCACTGCACCTCCAGCTGCTGCATGTCTCTTGAGTATCAATCTCTGATTGATTCACTTCCTCTGTTCTCCTTCAACTCTATTACTGGTCTGAAAAGCTCATCCACCGTGATTGTGCGGTTTGTTTATCTAAACTTGAACCTCATGAGAAGCTTTGATTGTTGGCAAAAAATCGGGCGACATGTTGCCGGTATCGCCCGTGTCGCCAGGGACCAACAGGGCGATACCCGGTGGCATGTCGGACCATGGTTCTAACCAAGTGACCCTGTACGTCAATTCCATGGCCCAAAATGGCGAATAAAGCTAGATATATGTTTCATATGGTGGGCTTCATGCATAAACAAAAGCATCATATCAAGCATTCCATGCTCATCTTTAGATGACGTTATATCTCTAAGATTTGACATGCTAATTTCCATCACTATAATTCAATTGTTATCCTCGTGAATATTTCATTCATTAACTGAAAGTGGCTTCATACACACTCTCTCTCTCTCTTCTTCTTTTCTTTTTTTTTTTTTTTTCCTAAAATGCCATTTATTTTTGTAAGTATCTTCTTTCTTTTTTCATAAATTCTTTGTAAGTATCTCACTCGCTATAATTGTAATAACTTGGAAACTTGAAATGGTGGTGATATTCTTCGTCAAATAAGTAGAGAGGAGAAAAAAAGCCAACCTCATAGTTCAAAATGCATCATACCAAACATTCCATGCTCATCTTCAGATGATGTGGTCTCTCTAATTTCTCATGTGGATCTCCATTACCATAATTCAATTGTTGTCTTATAAGAAGATTGCCCTTTCTTTGAAATGACATAAGTTTATAAGAAATAAATTGTATCACTTCAGCGGCCCTCTCACAGGATTGATTCATGTATCACTTTCCCCTACCCCCCCCCCTTTTTATCTTTAATTTTATTCTTTGACTCTTTAATGTGTAAGATCCTACGGGGATTTCAGCTAAATAAATAAAGTCTTTATTTGTTACACAAAAAACAAAAACTTTATAAGAAAGATTATCAGTCCATTCATTATGCAAATAAAAATGATTATTCATGATGCTGATTTGAAATGACGTAAATTTATAAGAAAGATTATCAGTCCATTCATTATGGAAATAAAAATAAATACTAATGATGCTGCCCAGGATCGAACTGGAGACCTTCAGTGTGTAAGACTGACGTGATAACCACTACACCACAGCATCAACATGTTGAAGGAGTAGCAAAACTTTATTTGGATGCAGTCAGGAGAATCCAAATGCTTAAACTAAGCAAATAGGAACATGATAATCCCTAACCAGATGATTGTTTTTCAATTTATTTGACATAGATAGTCTTATTTGACAAAAAAAAAAAAAAAAATTGTTTGCACAGCAGTGCTGTCACATCCACCTAGCTGATACCCTACCTAGCATACCCGGGTGTGTGATCCACAGCCCCGAGGATCAAGTATCGAGGAACCAACCTCCCACATATACAATAACATAATCATGAGCAAGATAAAATCAATATAATATCATATAAACAATAAGATTGATAAGAATAAGAGAGACAATATAATCAGAGTGCATAATTTAAATGATACTAGTATATGAAAATCATAAGTAAATAGTATATGGAGAAATCACTCCCCAAATCGCGGCGGAAAGTAGTTCGAATATAATTAAGTTTACAATCCAATCCTCAAAAGAGGAAAATAAAGGGATAAATATCTAAACTAATGTTTCTTCAGTCTTACACAAAATATTCTCATAAACATAAACAAATGAAACTAGACATGGCCAACTCCGCTCCAGGGTGGGACTAATCCTGGTATGTAGCATAATCCATTGAGGGATCTTTAGAGTAATCTTTGTGAGCACCTTGATGGTAGTATGCTTCATCAACGGACGTCTCATAGTAGGGGCCATCAAGCTCTTCTATTCCTGTAGGATAGTCTAACAAAGCATCTGCACAAAAGGAGTGAGTTCAAAAGAATTTAGCAAGGCAATTATTCCACAATAACATAAATACATGATACAAAATATAGCATGATGCAAGATGATATGAAACAGACAATGCACGTATGAATTTAACTCTATGTATGTTAATCTCTATGGTAGACATGCTTTAAGTCATAGCATCATACTTCTTGGAAAAGTCCAATCACTCATTATTGGTTGGTAATGGGTCCTGCATCCCTCTCGGACAATCCATAGCTGGGGTTCCGATCACTGCTCTCTCACATCACCATGTGGTATAAGTATTGGCGCATGTCAATCAGGTAAAGCCTAGCCCAATGCAAGTCATCTACTCAATCGTATCAAGTTAGATCCAGATACTTCCCCTATGGCACCAACCAACTCGGTTTAGTATCCTTCACACTAGAGTCATGTATCCTATGGCTACAACCAACTCGGACTACAGACTCATCAACCCTATTGGTCATCCACAAATAATAGACGGAAAGCTCTCACGTCCTCTCACGGATTGGTTACCGGTCTTGAGCGTCCGTGAGCCCAAGTCTACTATTTGTAACCCTACCAATAAATGGCCTCTCACGAGTATCTGCAATGTGATCTATGTCCTCTCACGGATATAACTCATAAGTCTTGAGCACCCACAAATCCACATTGCTACCACAGGTCGTTCGGTCTCAATACCCTTCCGAATCGGGTATGATACAACAAGGACATCCTAGCCAATACCACTAGACAAGTCTTATGTATGACATCCAATAATCCTGGAAAGCGTCAATGGAAACCATCGGAAACATCCAATACTATTCCCTCTGATGTCCAAGGACAAAAATGTCAATAGGACATTCCTCAATCTCAAATCATACCTATTCAATCACATTCCCAATTCCATCATATCATACACAAATGATACTTCATCATATAGAAAGATATATCATAACATGATCAATTACATATGTAATTAACAAGAATGAATTATCATGATAACAAGAGAATATATAAACATGGCACTACTATACTTGAAGTACTACAGTAGTCATATAATGTAAGAAATACGATAAATAAGGTGAATCTAAGAAGTTCCCAAAGTAGAAACACCATTCACATAATCTATGTAATTATGGTAACAACCGTCCTTATCTTAAATTGAATTGAAGATAATCCAAAGATCAAAGAGAATGGTCCCAAGGTTAGTACTTGCACCCTAGACAATCATAGATGCAATATTAGAAGAAGAATCAAGCAAATCGAAGGTCAAACGGATCAAATCGGACAAATACATCAAAGCTGTATTCAGCTGGTTGACTGGGTCGTCAACCAAGCAGTTGACCAGATGAACAAGAACAGGGCTGAAATGAGATTTTTTATCTGAAACTTAGCTTCCGGGACTCGGATCACTCCGAAATTTGAAAGGAATGTTAGGAACAATAAATGAAGACTATATAGCAAAGATTTAACATCAATCAATGGTCAAATTAAGATTCCCCAATTTGAAACCCTAGCTTCTAAATGCTAAACATCATGTTCTTCAATGAAATCAATTGCAAATGCAAGGGAAAGCAGGGATTCAATTAAGGGAATGATGAACAATATATTAGAATCAATTATTAACATAAAATCATACTTGGTATACTATAGGAATCAATTTAGGAGATAAAATCATGTTGTTATGAAGAAAATCATAAGAATGCAAGGTTAAGAATCAATATAGGGAGCATAGCATTGATAGAATGCGAGGGGTTTATACAAATGCAAGGAGAGAACACAAGAAGAGGTGGTTGCAAAGTTGCAGCACCATCTTCATAGTCCCAACAGCAAGAATGAGATGAGGTAGGAGTAGATTAGAGAGAGAATAAGATATTACATACCTTGTAGAAGAAATTTGAGAAGAGAGACTATGATTCTTGTAGAAGATCTTCACCAATGCCAAGGAGAGGCCTAAGAGGAGTCTCTCCACATTCTCAGGAGGTCCTAGCAATAGGATAGGGTTCTAACTACGAGGTTCACTTAAGTAGGGCATAAAATAATCCAAAAATCAGAATTTTCGTATTTAATAATCAACTGGTCGACTGGCTGGTTGACCAAGCAAGAACAACAACTTTAGACTGGGAAATGGAAGGCCAGATCAATTCAAATTCACTTGGGCTTTCTCCTACAACTCAATCAACTAGTTTAGGTCAGAGAATTACCTTCGAATCAAGTCCGGAAGTGTATTAGGTACATCAACTAAACTCCCCTTCTTCAAGGTCCATGTTCTTATCAAACACTGACAATGCATCCAAGTATGGAACACCATCATCAATGTCCATGAGTTCAAAATCAAACACCATGTTTTCTACTGAGAGGGCCCATAATTGTCTTCTTCCTCCACTTCGGGTCTTCGGACCTACAAACATCAAGGATTCCAAGTCAAGGTTAGGGTTAGGCTAGGGTTGGATTTCATAAGTGCAGCACCACAATTTGAGATGTGACATATTCCTAATAAATGGTTCAGATTAGAAGGCAGGGTTTTAAGTGAAAGTGACCCATCTTATGACCCGTTTTTTTTAAAAAAAAAAAACATAACCCGTTTTGTGACCCAGTTCTAATATGGATGCCCAAGGTTTCTTTCCATTTTACTCCCATCATTTGGCCGCGATGTTCCCTTTCCTCCGTCTCTCTCGCCCCAGGAGTAGTTGCAGACTTGCAGGTAGAAGAGGAGGCGTAGTGGAGAAAGCTAGACTACTGTGTTTGTGGGTTTGGAGAGATCGATTTGCATGGTAAAAGTTCTTTGATTGATAAACCTATTCTTCTTCTTCTCCTTCGTTTGTGAATCTGGGGTTCAAAATCCGGGGTTCAGGTTGTGAATCTTTTATTCCTCCATGCCCCATTTCATTCAAAATCTGGTTCAGGTTTCCCTATCTTGATTATTGTAAATATCAGTTTGTGAATCTCCATGTAATCTGAACTGTGTAAGTTGTTTGTTTTGGCAGTTAACTCGTTTTTTATGTATATACTCTATTTCTGAAACACTGAAGGAGGACATTCTGCTCTATTTTTGGACAACAACTAACTCCTTTCCATTGCTTTTAGGATTTCTAAGAACCAATGTTGTTCTTTTTACTTAGTTCCTTAGTTCTTTGCATCCCCTTTCATTGTGGAGGAAAACTATTATAAGGATTTAACTTTGAAAAGGTCTTATCTGGAATAAATCCAACGAGCCAACCATTGCACTCAACTTACCAAGATGTAATTACCAGGTCACACTCGAGCAACAATGGAGACAAATTTTTGGTTGTGAAAACAGATTCAGTGACACTAATTTTGTGGCTGTGGATGTTCTTGTTCGAACAGACGTGGCATATCGCTCTGGCAATAAAGCTCTGCAGAATCATACACAAGGTGTGACTTGGTTCAGCATTGTAAATGGAGAAGCAGGAGGAAGAGGATCAAAAGTGGGATTGAATTCAGCAGTTACGGAGAGGATGAGATGGGAACAAGAACGAGTGGAATGGAAAAGTGGGTTAGCAAACCCAGTGAGAATTGAAAGGGTAGAAGAGTTTTGGGGAGAGAAACGAAGGAAAGGAACATCGAACATAGCTGGAAAACGATGGGAGTAAAATGCAAATAAATCTTGGGTATCCATATTTAGAATCGGGTCACAAAACGGATTTTGTTTTTTTTTAAACGGGTCATAAGATGGGTCACTTTCACTTAAAACCTTGCCTTCTAATCTGAACCGTTTATTAGGAATATGCCACGTATCAAATTGTGGTTGCACACTACTGTGCACAGCAGGGAGATGTGCATAACAGAGGTTTTTTTTTTCTCCGTCTTACATGTAATCAAAACTAGAAAAAGAAACATATAAAATCAAATCATACCATTATCATACAGAAGTACAAACTCAGTTTTGTCTGGGTATACTATTTCATTGAACAAAAATGCCCCTTAAGAGGAATATCCTTTCATACTCTCAAAACATACATCTCTTCAAATGAAAACTACATTCTCAAAACTAAATTAGGGCCTGTTTGGTTACATGAGTCTGGAGATTTCAAATATCTATAGATTTCAAGTCTATGGAGTTATAATTTATAAAATTAGATGTTTGGTTGTGGAATGAAATTTGTGGATTCATCCTAAAAAATTATTTGATCGACGTGATTTTTGTGAATGTACAAATGTATAGCTTTTTTGAAATCTCTAGATTTCACCCCTTACCCATAAATCTACAGATTCACGTTTTTAATGTAAAAATGTGAATCTCTAGATTTCATGAATCTAGAGATTTTTACAACCAAACGGGTAAAATTCTCAGATTCATGAATCCAGAGATTTGAAATCTCTAGATTCATGTAACCAAACAGGCCCTTAAGCTATTGACAAATATACACATAAGAAGAGAAGGATAGCAGGCAAGTAAGAAATGTCGAGTCAAACCCCACAAGGCAACGGCATCAAACCAACCAAGAGATCATCACACCGGTTTGTTTCCTTAACATCATGGTACATCAATCGACAGTAACAAGAATCCATTCTTCAATAAAACAATGTCTTCAACCAAGTCTAGTGCATACCAGGACATGGCCATGAGTTGCTAAGTACTTGCACCACAGTCATGGAATCCGATCTCACCTCAATCATTGGGAATCCTCAATAATATAGAAAGAATTCCTTGTTGTATAGTTTTAGTCCCACATCTAATAGAAATGGGAGTTGTTATCCTCCATCGAAATGAAGTGGGAGTTTGTTGAGAATTTTAGTCCCAGTTCGAGTAGATGTGGGAGAAGGTAGGATGGAGAGAGGCTATAAAATGATGCTTCTCCTTCCACATGTAATTTATCCCAAAATCTCCCTTCTTATATATTTCTTTTTCTATAGTGGAGTTTTCTCTCTTGCCCGTGGTTTTTTCCCTTTAAGGGTTTTCTACATAAATTCGTGTGTTATTCTTTTCTCTAATTTGCTGATTATTCTATTCGATGAATTTTTCATAACTCGACATTCCTCTGAGCTCACAAATAAAAATATTGGTGTCTAAGGTACTGCCAACAATGGCGGCGAACCCCACTTATCCTTGGTGGTTCCTCCAAGTGGCATCATATTTATATCTATCCTCCCTTGTTGTCTTTTACTACTTTAGAGTTAACAACTATCCAACCCTACGGTGGACGAGTCCACTGGTGAATAGAGTCAACTTATTCAAACTATTACTTATTGACTACGTAGCAATATTGATACCTTTTTACTCCAAAACTTATTTCTTTGTGGTAATCTCACACTTGCAAATGCTGTGTTAGAACTCATACGTGCAGATGCACGTTTGCAAAATTACAAAAAGAAAGAAAATTACTAATAATTAAAATCAACATTATAATCAATATAATTTGAAAAAAACTAAATTGAAATATTAAGTTTTTCGAGCCCAAAAAAATAAAAATAAGGTATTGAATACATTGGAAGTTTAAGTAAACCTATTCAACTCAATTTTCTCTACCTTAATATTTTTGCATTTAATGGCACAACACCCTTAGTGCCAATCTTTGTTATTACCTCTTTTTTTTTTGCTCGTTTTGATATATCAATGGCAATTCCTACACTCTTAAGTTTTCTCAAAGAGAGTTGAACAATTTTTACTCCACTAGGTTATGGGCTGCATTTATAACATGGAAGACATTGAAAGCCATATAACTCATGGAGATCTCCACTCTAGATACATTTGATCCATATTGTCACAAGATGCGAGTCACATGATAAGAACTCTGTTAATCCATTGCGTACAACTATAGCTTTATACCCTGTTAGCACCAGAAAAAGAAAACCTTCTTAGAAAATTTCACTCCATGATATGAATCATTGTAGATTCTAAATTTGCAAGGAAACATTTTTCAAACTAAATTACGATTCCAACCTCTGATGCCCTTCCTTCACTAGTTGCTTGCAAACATTGTATTACTCTTTGTCTTTCTACTTCAAAACTAATGGGAGTTCCATTAATATGCCTTGTGTGTGTGGGCGTATGTGTGTGCACGCGCATGTGGGTGTGCGTGTGCATGTGCTTGTGTGTGTGCGCGTGTCAAGACCTTTCTTTATTGGTAAAGATCCTTTTAAAATTTTCTTTACCTAAAATTTATCCAAATTACTCTACAGTTTCAGTTTCTTTTTCTTTTTAATTATTCTAATTAAAGTCTATACATCTCCTAATTCCTCTATATTGTTTACCAATAAAAGAAAATCTTCTTACTTTCTTTGTTATGTCAGTTGGTATTTTATTTTATATATATTTTCCATTGAAATGACATACTAGAAAGTCTTGCATTAAAGAAAAACATGTAGATTTCAGTTGCTTGCTTCAGCTAGCACTTGATGATGCAGGACCTATTGTGAAGTACTTCTACAATGACGATAATGCGTTTCAAGTTAGTTTTTGCTACTAATCTGCCTTCTTAATGTTGTTGCATATTGCATTGACATGACCATCATATTCATTTTGGCAAAGAATAGGTATTAGGACATAAGTGAAATAATTATTTAATCATTTTCATCCAAAAATTCAATGAAAATTCTAGAAAAACCCCTTAATAAATGCATTATCTCATGGAACTCGTTTTGTTTCACAGCATAATGGGGCCAAACTTTTTGCAGTTCAGGACCACTGCATCTTTGGTAGGCCAATCTTTTCTCTTTGGTAGTCCTATGGTTTGGGTTATTACACTTTTACTTGTTTGTGGGGGTACCTTTGTTAACTACTATGTATGCTTATGGGCATACTGTTTTGCTTGTGAGTCATTGATCAACTCTTTCTTCTCTTTCTAATTGGGTTGTTGAAGCAGGGTTTTATATGTATATACAACACTACATTAACCTCGAGAGGTTGTTTAGTAAAAAAACACTAATGCCTCATGTAGGAGGTTAGAGTTCAAATCCCTCGAGACTAGGGGCAAAGCCTTGCCATATATTTAAATTATATATGTAACAGCTATCCTCTGAGGAGTAGTCAAGGTGTGTGCACGTACGCTGCCCCGAGCAAACCTCAATTCCAGAAAAAGGGAAGAACATTAACATTTGACTAGAAGAAAGAAGGCATGATTGTTTGTGGCTATTGAGGAGGGAATTGAAGGATTGGATTAAGGAAATCCTTAACATTAGGATACTCTTGAGATTGATGAGAGTTAAGAGGATAAAGAGAGAATTCTCACAATCCAAAGTGAATTGATTTTAAGGTAGTGCCTATGGAGCATAAGTAGTGTCTAAAGAGAATTGTTATGCTAAGGCAACAGAGATAATTACACAGTTAGGAACTCATACATGTCTAGCAATGTAAATTGGAATTAAATCATGATTTTTTTTTGTACGCACTTTTTTTTATATATAGGGGATTGGGATATTATATATACCATTAGCTGAAGTCAAACCTATGACCACTTTACTAAGAGTTGTTGGTCATGACCAATCGAGCAACCCTGCGAAGGTTAAATCATTCCATCGACAAAAAGCTTTCTCACACTAACTGAATATCTTTCCTTCTTAATAAGTTAATTTGTGCATTTAGGTACTGAATTATGTATCTGTCGTAGACATGGTGAAAATTATATCAATGCAACTTAATAAGAGATATTTCCATACTTGCTGTGACTATAATTACAATTAGTGCCATTAAATGAATTTCTTTGTTAGAATGAAATGAGGATTAAGATCCTCTTCTTGGAGGGGCTCTTCCAATGATTGCCCAATGAATTATAAGATTCAGCTATATGTAGTATTCTTATTTAAGGGTTAGGATAAATTCGACAAATGCACTTAGATTAGAATATAACACGGGACAAAATCCTATATTCATTGAGCACTTATTGAGAGATTTTATCCATGAAGAGCAACCACCTTACAAGGAAATGACAGGGAAAATAACTTTCATGTAATCTTGGTTGCTTTTTCATTTAAACACGAGTGCGTAAATATAGGGAAACATGTAGGGAGGACTCGGTATAGGGTTAGCCATTTAGGGCCTTTTTGGTATCAATTCTCATTCTCATTTTTGGACTTTTTTTTTTTAATATGTTGGTACCCATTTAAATCTTATTTTTGTTAAAAAAAAATAGAAAACCCCCCTAAAATCCCTAATGGACAATGGATCCTAGGTCACTCATTTTATTTATTTTTACACAAGTCAAGTTAAAATCGAAACACAAATAGACCCCTTTTAATAGTAAAGAGACAACATTTTTAAGGTAAATATTACTTACATCCCCCTCTTGATTGGATAGTATCACTTACCTCCATTCTTACCTACCAGGTATCAAACACATCCCTTTTGTTAAAATTTTCAGTTATCGTATACTATCACTGTTAAATATTCTTTTAAAACCCTAAACTACCCTTAAAAAGAATATAATTTAATGTAAACCTCAAATTATCCATAATTAATTCTTATTATTAAAATCGCAAAATACCTAGGTGGTTTTATACATCTACCGGTCTTCTTTTCATAAAAAAGAGGTGCGGAAACCGACTACTCATCTTCTTCAATCCTCGTCTCTTTTTTCTTTTTTTCTGTGTGATACGGAGGGATTATGATCAGACCGGGTTCATACCTGGTCCGACCCTCGACCCCGGTCGAGATGGAAATAACCGATTCTCTCCCGAGCAAACCGGATCCAAAAGATGGCTTGCTGAAGAAGAAAGCTTATTCGGCTGCAAGCGTGCCCTAATCCTACTTATGGATTAGGGTAATCACCCTAATGATGGCAGACTCGAATTAACGGCTGCGGATAATCATTATTGAAGGGATAAACATCGTATAACCTAAAGGTTATCTCAAGAGTCCTCTACTAGCCCAAACTAGTAGAAGTCTATTGCTCAACGGATCTCACTGATAAGATCCAACGACTACCTGAAGAAGGCTCAAGTGCATCCAACGAAAGAGATTAGAAGGTACACTATATATAAATCTCACTACCATACAAGGTGGGAGATGGGAAAAAAGAATACTATCTGAGACTCAGGTTCAGATACATACTGATAGACCTAAACTATCAGCGATCTGCTATCTAGATCACCTTTCCCGCTTCTTCATTCCTTAGCTCGCGCTTCTAGCAGAGCCGTTTGTGATTAAGTTCATCAACCGACTTAGCCTTCGGAGGTGGACTCCCGACCCCAGCGGTCGGGCCACATCCGACGCTTGCGTTTGCAGGACATCACGTGAAGATCCAAGGGCTGAGCAGATTTTGGATGCATCAATTGGCGCCGTCTGTGGGAAACGACTTGAAAAGCCATGGTGACTAGATCAGCAGCCGCAGCAGCCGCTGCACAACGCAATTCCGGTGTTCAGATACCTGGAGTGAATAATCCAGATATTCCCCAGGAAAGCCAAAATCCTATCGAGGTGGATGGTGGCCGGGAGGACGTAATCCTCCTCCCGATACAATCCAAGATCAATTGGATCGGGTAAAGATTCAACTCTTGGAGGTGAGCCAAGCACTCCGCATGCTCACTGCAGACGAGTGGTTTTACCACAAGAGCCCGATCGGCGCGATTCAGGGAGACGTGCATTGCCACGTGACTCAGAGATCGGCTGAAGACCGGAATATTGATTAGAATTTCCGTGAAGGAGACCGAGGACTTCGGAGGATCGATGATCAACCGAGGCGAGACGATCGGTTCGACAGACCGCAAGAGAGTACAACTGATTCAAACACAAGGTTGGATACAGGGGTAAGAACTCACTCACCCACTGTCAGAAGAACCGTTCGTGATGATCGAGCAGTTCGTGACGAGAGGAATGCTCGGGAAGGACGGGCTGTTCGTGATGATCGAGTAGCATGGGATGATCGTGTTAATCGAGGTCGTGATCATATTGGTGAAGATCACCCGACCAGCATTGGTCAAGAATTGGCCAACATCAATGAGAAATTAGGGCAGTTGGCTAAGGGAAGAATAACTGAGGATATTTACTCAGTCATTCGGAAGACTCCCTTTGCTGAGCCAATTGCGGGATATCGGTTTCCCCATAACTTCCGTTTGCCTACCTTCTCAACATTCGATGGCTCCGGAGATCCAACAGCTCACATCGGCTATTACCAATAGACCATGGCAGTTCTGTGTAATTCGATGAAATTTTATGCGGGATTTTTGGTTCATCTCTAACGGAGCAAGCACAAAAGTGGTTTTCTAACCTCCCCTCTGGAAGGATCGTAAACTTTGACGAATTGGTGCGCCAATTCATAGGGCGATTCCAGAGTGGAATACAGGTCAAGAAAACGGAAGAAACCTTGTTTACTGTCAACCAAGGAAAGAGCTAATCGATCAGAGAGTTTCTCGAAAAGATTCAACAAAGTGACGATGGAGATAGAAAACTTGGATGAACAAGTAGCCGGAATCGCTCTATTCACGGGACTCACTAATCGGAAACTCCCCGGAGTTATTACTACAGGATATGCCCGCGACTTATGCCGAGTTGGTACAGAGATGCCGAAGCAGGCTGAAGTCATGGAGATTCTAGATGCGCGCCAAGGAGATAATAAAGTCTCCAATAAGGAACAAAAGGCTCCTGAGCAGAAGCAGAAGCCAAAGAAAAATGTTCGCGATCGGGTTGGAAAATCCCAGCCTTGGCGCCAAAGGTCCCCCGGTAAAAGTGAGTACACTCCATTGAATGCTCCTCGGGCTGATATTTTGAATATCCTCAAAAGAAAAAATATTTTTAAGTGGCCGCCTAAAATTCTTTTGAAACCCGGAGAGCAGCAGGATCGGGAAAAGTATTGCCGATTCCACAAGGACTATGGTCATTATACTAATGATTGTCGTCATCTGAAGGCAGATATTGAGAGATTGATATCTCAGGGACATCTGTCCAATTTTGTTAGCAGGAGAAAGGAGGAGCCACGTGAGCCACGTGCGGCTGCTCCAAAGAGGGATTGTTCGGTTAGTTCGGAACGATCAAGGGAGGCCCCGAAGTCTAAGAAAGGCAAGGAGGTGATTGAAGCTAGTAGGTCACCGATCCTTACCATCTTCGGAGGACCAGAGCCCGAATCACTCCGGAGTCTGAAAACAAAATCCAAATTTGTTGGAACCGGAGAGACGCAGAAGCTGAAGAAGCTGAATGGTGAAGATTCTATCACCTTTAGCGAGGAAGACGAAGGAGACGTTTGTTTACCTCATGATGATGCTATAGTCATCAAGGTAGAGATTGCACGGCGGGAAGTGCATAGAGTTTTGATTGATACAGGGTCTGCAGCTGACCTAATTTCCTACGAAGTGTATCAAAAATTGAAGGTGGATCGAGACTTGATGAAACCTTCATCCACACATCTATATGGCTTTGCAGGGTCATCTGCAAAGTGGCGGAAGGATCGGTCCAGCTTGGATTTATCCATTGGAAGTTTTCCTAAGGAAACAACTGTCCGAATCAATTTTTTGGTGGTTCGAGAACTACCAGCCTATAATATGATTCTCGGCGACCATCTTTATCCAAGATAGGTGCTATTGTTTCAACAAAACACTGAAGATAAAATTCCCGACCGATATGGGAATTGGTCAAGTCTCCTCTCGACCGAAGATCTCTCGGCAGGTGTTATGTTGCCTATTTAAAAGACAAGGAGGGTCCGAGGAAGGTAACCGCCCTCCCCATAGAAGTTCGAGATGATCGGGAAGGGACAGAGATGCAAAGGCCTGAACCAGTGGAGAAGCTGGAGCAAATCCAACCGTGTACCGAGGATAAGAAAAAGATTACTTATATCGGGTCCGAACAAAGTGGAAGAGTTCAAAGATGAGTTGAAGTTATTTCTTCAACAGAATAAAGATGTATTCGCATGGTCCGCCGAGGACATGCCCGGAATCGATCGGTCCATTGCGAGAGCACAAACTCGGATAGACCCTAAGGCGAAACCAAGTGATACGTAAAAGAAGAAATTTCTCCATTGAAAAGTATGAAGCCGTGCGAAGCGAAGTTGAAAAACTTAAGAATTCTGGTTTCATAGAACCAATTGAGTGCCCAACTTGGTTGGCCAACGTGGTGATGGTGAAAAAGGCGAATGGGAAGTGGAGGATGTGTACAGACTACACAGATCTTAACAAGGCTTGCCCTAAAGACTGCTATCTTTGCCTCCAATTGACCTCTTGATAGATGCGACTGCAGGATATGAAACTCTAAGTTTCATGGATGCCTACTCAGGGTATAATCAGATCCTTATGAATAAGGAGGATGAGAAGTATACAGCTTTCATGACTGATCGTGAGAGTTATTATTACAAGGTCATGCCTTTTGGCCTGAAGAATGCAGGAGCAACATATCAGAGGAAGAATGCAGGAGCAACATATCAAAGGGCTGTCAACAAGATTTTCAAAGAGCTGATAGGAAAGAATGTTGAAGCTTATGTTGACGACATGCTAGTGAAAAGCTTTACAAAAGCAAATCATATTGCAGATTTGACTGAGGTTTTCTCAGTATTAAGGAAACATCAAATGAAGCTAAACCCAGAAAAATGTGCCTTTGGAGTCTCCTAGGGCAAATTTTTGGGCTTCATGGTTTCACAAAGGGGAATTGAGGCTAATCCTGCCAAAATACAAGCTCTAATTGATATGGAGGCTCCCAAAACCGTTCGGGATGTACAGTGTTTGACAGGGAGAGTTGCAGCTTTAAATCGATTTATCTCCAAGTCTGGAGAAAAATGTTTGCCTTTCTTCAAGGCACTTAAAGACCCGAAGGGCGTAAGGAAGCAAAGTGGATCGAAGAGTGCCGAAAACTTTCGAGGAATTAAAAGAAGCACTTGGACAACCACCGATCCTGTCCGTGCCGAGAGAAGGGGGAAATATTACAGCTATATCTAGCGACGTCCCTTTCGACGGTCGGTGCAAGTACTTGTTCGGGAGAAAGATAAAAAACAAGTGGCCGATTTACTATGTAAGCCACGTGTTGCTAGATGCGGAGACGAGATATTCGCAGATTGAGAAGCAGTGCTCGGCTCTCATGATGGCCGCCAGAAGCTAAGGCCATATTTTCAGGCTCATCCAATTGAGGTATTTACAACTTTTCCTCTTAGTAAAGTTCTTAACAAACCCGATTTGTCCGGAAGGATGGTGTCCTGGTCGGTTGAGCTCGGTGAGTTCCAAGTGAGCTTTAAGCCCAGAACCGCAATCAAGGCTCGTGCATTAGCCGACTTTGTAGTAGAAACTACTGCACCAGTGGAACCCACCATTGAGGATCCCATTATACCAACCACTTGGGAGGTATATGTGGACGGTTCGAGTAATAAAGATGGAGCAAGAGCTGGAATTCTATTAAAAAGTCCAGCAGGATTTATTATTCGATATGCTTTGAGATTCGCATTTGATGCAAGTAATAACGAAGCGGAATATGAGGTCTCGATAGCAGGACTTCGGTTGTCAAAAGCATTAGCTATTGCAGATGTTACTATTTATAGTGACTCTCACCTTATAGTCAACCAAGTCCAGGGGGAGTATGGCATTAAAGAACCACGCTTGCAAAAATATCGGGAGATAGTGCAGGCATTTCAAAACCAATTTCGGAATTTGAAGATATCTCAGATTTCGAGGAATGAAAATTCAGTGGCAGATGAGCTATCCCGACTAGCCAATGAGAAGGAAAAGAATCTAGACCCTTTGGTCTACATTGAAGAGATAACTTTTCCTAGTTATCATGAGAAAGAAATTTCTTATATTGAAGCAGAACGTTGCTGGATGGATCCAATAATCGAGTATCTAAGGGATGACAAATTACCCGAGGATCCAAAGAGAGGCAAGGTTGATCAAGATTCGATCAGCTAGATTTGTCATTCAGAATGGGAGACTATACAAAAGATCTTATGCTGGACCCCTTATGAGATGTATAGGCCCCGAAGGAGCAAAATCAGCTTTGGTTGAGGTTCATGAAGGAATTTGTGGAGCTCACATGGGTGGCCGAGCCCTGGCCCACAAAATTCTAAGACTTGGGTTATATTGGCCTAAGGTCCAAGAGACTGCTATGGACTACGTTCGTCGATGTGGTAACATCGCAAATTCATGCTACAAAGATCGAAGCACCCGGCGGAAACTATGACTTCAATTCTAAATCACATTCCCTTTGCAATGTGGGGAATTGATATCATGGGCAAATTCACCAAGGCATCAAAGGGACGGGAATATCCGATAGTAGCAATTGATTACTTCACAAAATGGGTAGAAGCGAGTGCACCGGCGCGGCAATTATCTGAGAGAAAAGTGGAGAAATTTGTGCTTGAATCAATCATATATCGCTTTGGGATTCCAAAGATTATTGTCACCGACCATGGTACTCGGTCTCGACCGTCCACAATTTGAGCAATTTCTGTGGAACATATATGATCGAGCATCGTATGTCCTCAGGTGGCATACCCCCAAAGCAATGGACAGGTAGAGGTTACTAACCGAACGCTACCGGAAGGAATAAAGAGAAGACTCGAAGCCGACAAAGCTTCTTGGGTCGAAGAACTTCATAATGTACTGTGGGCTTACAGAACTACGGTTCGAACACCCACAGGAGAAACTCCATTCAGGTTGGCATATGGATCCGAAGCATTGGCACCAGTGGAGATAATGGCAGGGACGTTACGGGATCGTGAGTTCGAGGAAAAAGCAAATGAACAAGGACTGCTTGATAGTCTTGATTTGTTGGACGAAGTTCGGGCAAAGGCAATAGCACGAACTCAATATTATCAAAGAAGGATAGCGTCTCATTATAATACTCGAGTGAAGAATCGTCGGTACTTAGCCGGAGATTTGGTGTTGAGAAACACCCTAGCTTCCGACCCGCGTCACCAAAGAAAATTGGACCCTTCCCCGGGAAGGACCTTATATGGTTGTGAAACCGGTCGGTTCAGGAGCTTAGAGGCTGAAGAACGTCAATACCCAGAAAGAGTTGGATCGTTCGTGGAATGCTAGGCATCTCAAAAAGTTTTATCCTTGAGGATGATTTCAATTTTGTTCGCGATGTAATCATTTTCAACTCAATCAATGCAATTTTTGGCTTTCAACAAACTATCTTTTGATTGGGGGGCATCATACACCACATTCAAGAACAAGATCCAACTATAAGGCATCGAATGAAAATTCGTATGGGTCCTTCAACACTTATGGAAATTTTTCGAACTTTCTTAAGTCGAGGCATCGGATGAAAATCCGAGTGAGTTCCTTTTGCAAGGCGTCGGTTTGAAACCCGAGTGAGTTCCTTCGAGACTTATTGAATTTTTGAATTATCCTTAAGTAAAGGCATCGGTTTAAAACCCGAGTGAGTTCCTTCTCGACTTATTGTATTTCTCCGGAAATCCTTAAGTAAAGGCATCGGTTTAAAACCCGAGTGAGTTCCTTCTCGACTTATTGTATTTCTCCGGAAATCCTTAAGTAAAGGCATCGGTTTAAAACCCGAATGAGTTCCTTCTCAGACTTATTGTATTTCTCCGGAAATCCTTAAGTAAAGGCATTGTTTCAAACAACTAAGACCTAATGCAACGGCGATTCAAGTGGCTAGCAAAGTTCAAAGATAAAGTAATTTCTTATTTCTTCAAAAGATTCAAAGAGGCCAAAGTATCAAAACAATTACAAGAGCTGGATACAACCTTCGATCAAAGAAGAAAGTCATCATAGGTGACTCATAAGAAGTTATACAAGATCGACGCGACTTTACTAGAACAAACATATGAGTCAATCATTGGTGGGGATTCAAGGAAAAGAAGAGAAGAAATGAGGATTACAAAAATATTTCGGTATGCATAAAATCCTCCGCAATTTCACACTCTTTGTCCAAAGCTTGTCCAGAGAAGAATGGTCCTCGACCAAACTCGCATTCAAGACAAGCTCGTCATAATTGACTTCTTCCAGCGGAGAATAAACAGGAGAATCTTCCGGATATTGCATAATATCCGGATCGGAAGGTGGAGGATCAATCTTATCCTTGGTCCAATCGGGAGGAGGAATACCCGTGTCGGTAAATACTTCAGGATGGCAAACAAAGACTGTGGGGAGTCGATCAAAATGAGGATCCTTCCTTAATATTGATTCCCATACTTCGTTCTCACCATCCCGCACGCCCGCAAGTTATAAGCATTCAAAGCATATCAACAAAAGGCTTACCGTGTAAATACTTGAAGACGCAGCTTTGCGAACATCAGTTGGAAGGGATTTGGGCAAAGGAACGACATCTTGCCTTTCGGTAACGTTTCGGATCCTTTGGCTCCCCGACTTTCCAACTGTTCGCTCCGGGCACCGGATCTTCTCCCCGGCATCATCCAAGTCCGATCGAAGACGACCAATCATCGAATTTTTTTCTCCCCGCCACCTCCCAAGCTAGTTTCCGAAGGCGAGCAATCTCAAGGATCTTTAGCTTCGGAGATTTCCCGAAGCCTGGAAACTTCATTGCTCAACCCACCGAGCCTAGTAACCGCTTCCACTTGGTTGTGGAAGTTACCAAAGAAGACTCCCGCAAAACAACTTCCGAGTTAAAAAGGAGCAAGAAGAGTAATTTTTCAGAATCGAAGATAATGAAGAAAGACTTACATCACCAAGGGACTTCGTAAAGACTTCATCCGGAAGTTTGGAAAGAACCGCGCTCTCGGAAGTCATTCGAGCAGCAAGACATCATTCCAACGCTCTGTCAAACTCGTTTGACACTAATTCAGGCGAAGGATGAGAAGGATGAGCTACACCAAGAGAAGGATGAGCTGCATCACTTGTCACCCGACGGCGCTTCCTAGTGGCAAAATCCTCCAACTCGCAAGGAGAGGAGGAGGATGCCAAACAAGCACTGGAGTTAGAAATAGGAGCAACACCTGCTGGGACCACACCTTCATCGGATGCCAACATAGTTGCCTCGGATGCCCGAAGAGTCTCCTTCGGGGGTGCACCAACAAAGCTCACCAACAGGAGCGCCGGCAAGCACCATCGGCAACGGAGTGATCAAGATCTTCCCCGGGAAAGACGAGCGATCACTTCGGGCAAAGGAGGCGCAGGGACGGCATCAACAGAAACTGCCGGAATCTGATTTGAAGATTCACCGGCAGCAGTCGCCTTACACTTGGAGGATTCACTAGCTGAAACCACCACATTGGCCCCAACCACCACCGACGGAACGATTTTCTTGCAAGATTTTGCTCTGATAAAGTTCGGGTTGATCTTGGGAGCCACTATGCAAAAAAAAAAACCAGCCGTATCAGGACAGAAAAAAAACGACAACAACAGGGGGGAAACCCTAGTTTTCTATAACTTCTGACAAAACAACAAACTGAACCCCAAGTATAACTACTATGCAGTTTACTCAGGGGGGAAGTGGGGAAAGAGATGAGTAATCAAAAAACTCACTTGTTCAGAAGTTGATAGAGTTGTTGTTGGAGTACGAGGAATACGGAAGCAGGCCGAAGGACGAAAGGTCGCTTTGGCACTTTAGCAAATCTAACTTGCAGAAGTCAGGATAGATGGAGAGTACCCACGAAGGCTTTAAATAGCCTCAGGTATTAAGACGACAGTTGAAGGCTAAGGACAACCGACGACCTAGGTCGAAATGACGCTTCGAAATCCGCAGAAAGCAAGATCAACGGTCAGGGGGATGCCACATGGAAACATGCAGAGATACCTCCAATCGTCGCACCGCCATTAAAATAACGGATGTATTTCCGATTCATTGGAAACAGTGAATGGTATACAAAGGCAGGAGGAAAACGTTTGAACTTCGCAGAAGGGAAACGTGCGGACTTTGCAATAAATGAAGTACTGGGGAAGATTAATGCATCTTCCCGAAACGCATCTTCACAATTTTTCTACAAGATTATTATTCGGCGAGGAATGAAAAGTTAAGTGATAAGTTTTATCATTAATACTTTGATATTCAAGGCAAGATTTCGGCAGGAGACGGGGAAATATAGAGGCCAACATGAAAAAAGAAATGTCTATTCATTAAATTGAGGGTAAATCTTAACAAAAAGACAACTCCCTAAGACTTTTCTTCATTGTTGCCCGAGGGACCTTGGTCGGGAGAACTTTTCTCGGGATCATGAGAAGAGCCTTCCTCAAGAGCGGCATCGGCTGAGTCCTCTACAGCAACAACTTGAGACTCGGTTTTTGATTTCTCCTCTGGAAGTACCGGCTCATCATTCAGGTATGCCTCATATTGAGGGTCAGCTGGAAAAGGATCATCTTCTTCCTGAGCCCAATCCGGGAGATCCATACCAACTTTCCCGAAGACCTCTTTGTGGCATACCTCACGAAAAGGAGCAGTGTCAAAGGCAGGGATCGATCCAAGGATTCGCTCCCAAACGTCGTTCTGCCCCATGCGATAAGCTTGAATGTTGTAGAGACCTAGCAGCTCGGAGAAAGGTACGCTGTTCAGGTATTTCCGAATGCACTCCTTCCGAAGCTCTGGCTTAATATGCTCGGGCTTGCTAGGGATCGCCAACTTCAGATGTTCTTCGAGCTCCCTACTTTTGATTTCAAGGCTGTCACCAAACAACGTGGCAGCTGCTTTTTGCTTCCTGGCCTCGTGCTCGGCAGCAGCAGCACGAATCTTCGACGCTCGAGGGCTTCCTTGAGGGAGATCACTTCTTCCTCATGCTTTTTCTGCAGCTCCACGGTAGCCGCAGCAGCACTGGTCTATTTCGGAATTGGCCTTGGCCAATTTCTCTTCACAAGTTTGCAGCAAGGAGCTGGTGCGACCAACCCGGCTCAATGCTTCCATGTGTTGATAAAAGCTCAACACAACATTCCTGGGAAGGCGGAAGATATCAGAAGAAGTCATAAGAAATTATGAAAGCATAACTAAGCAAGAAGACCGGTACCTTGTAGATTGACTAACAAGGGAGGTGTCATCCAGGGCTTCAAACTCCCGGCGATCGAAGGAGCAAGACCGAGGGAGCTCCATTCTGCAGCCTTTCTCGGGATCCCGAGTAACCCCGTCGGTCATCTTCGTGGTCCACCGTGGGGTGAAGACCTCCTCACCATCCGTCAAAGCTTTGGATTTTTTGTTGGAGGGAGCATCAATTGTGTCATGCCTCCTCTTGCTTCGGGCAGAGGAAGAGACATTAGACCTCTCCACCATCGGTTTCTTCCCTTTACCCGAAGCATCGCCACATGTGCCCGATATTCCCCGATACCCCTATAAGAGGGGTCGGGAGAGGGAAGAGAAGCCTCTTGATCTATGGTCAAGACCCCGGGCGATCGTTGCTCGGCTGTCACAACGGCCCTAGCGGCCTTCACCCGCAGGCTTTCGTTGTTCATTCCTGGGAGGCACCGCAAAGAAGAAGGACAAGAGTCGAATTCAAAACATATCACTTCACCAAATCAAAGGATGATGGTTAGAAGCTCACAATGAGCCAAGCCCCAAGATCGAAGGATGGAGTTATACTCCACTTCAAATCCATGTATCTCTTGATACCACGGAATGGATTTGATCTTCCCGATGGCCGCCTCGCCTTCTCTGGATAAGGGAAGGCCCCGGTTACTCTCGGAAGAAGAAGTAAACCTCCTCCGGTGGTTGGGAAGTTAAGATCTCGATGGAGGCGCTCGACGGAAAAAGTATCGTTCGCGCCATCTTTTGTGGTTAGAAGGGCAAGTTCCTTTGACAAGGATGCTGCCCCTCCAATCAAGTTCAGCCTTATTGCGTTTGGAAAGAAAAACCCATCCGGGAGGATGGGAGATAGAAAGAACATGAAAATGTACAAAGAGAGAAAGAGATGGCGTAATGCCAAGCTCAAAACACAAACCCAAGAAGTCGACGATGAGACGCCAGCTATTGGGGAGGAGCATTCCGGGACAAATGTTCCAGTGATTCAAAACTCATGGAGAACAAAGGATTAAAAAAGGGAAAGCGAACCCCGCTTTCCAAAGGCATCTATATACAGAGAAAATTCACCCGAAAGGGATGAATCAACCCTCTCATCGGGTGGGGAGCCCTAACCCGACATGAGGAAGGAAGATCAAAATCTTGGACAGCTGAAAGAAGGGTTTCCTCATTATAAATGGAGGGAAGCAGAGCCAGGTCCACCATTGGACCCGGAGGTTTGACGCGCCTAGAAGACTCGACAATCTTGGAAGATCCGGACTCGAGAAGGACAGAGAAGTTTCGTTTTTTCTTTCAAAACCTTTTGAGAAACTTCAGCGAACTCTTGCCGAGGACAGTTAGGGATTTTGTTATCACTATCCGACTGCTCGGGGAGCAGAGAGGCAAAAGCATCACCTGCTATTACCAACAAGGGGTACAAAAAAAGCCCTATCGTCCGCCATTACTCGCTTCAAGAAACTACAAAAAGAAAAACAAGAAACTTACCGATTCAGCTAGACGGAAGCTTG